>NC_056743.1:1927715742-1928315742 GCF_019279795.1 Protopterus annectens | reverse complement strand
TAGGGCGCCTGTTCCTGCTTCTCTGGGCTCTGTCCGAGTCTGGAAAGGACCAATTCTTAGTAGGCCAGTTTCTGCTGAATCTCGATGGTTGTACTTGCAGGAAATCGTTAACTGTTTGCACAGATCTTGCCTTTTCTTCAACCTTTTTTAAGATCTCCTGAGCAGAGGAGCCAAATAAATTTTGTTTCTCCATTGGAGCATCCAGAAGTTTAGCTTTAACATGGTCTGGCAAAGATTGTTCCTTCAGCCAGGCATGCCTACGAATAACTGCCCCAGTCATAGCTGATCTAAATGAAGCCTCCAGTGCATCATAGCCACATTTTAAGAAATGATTACTAACCTGTTGTGAATTGTGTACTAAATCCTGAAGGGATTTACGGTCTAGGGGTTCAGGAGAAGAAATTTTCTTATTCAGTTCATCTAACAAATACTCTTGGTACTGTATCATATGAAATTGACAATTTAATGCCCTGACAGAAAGAGTTGCAGAAGTATATACCTTCTTTCCCCATCTCTCTAAAGCTCTAGACTCTCTATCAGAGGGTAGAGGATTTTTGGCAGTGGCGGCCGCAACCCCTTTAGGGCCCTGAGAAATAGTTTCTGGGTCTGCAGAATGGGCTTTATACAGATGGAAATGAGAACCCGGGACCCTGTAGTATCTGTCAGGCTTGGCAGGGGCCGGAGGAAGAGTATCAGGGGCTGTACTGACATCATTGTACACATCAATTACATTCAGAACAGGAGGTATAGCTAAGGGCCTATGTTGAGGCAAATGCAAAAAGGTCCTTAATCTTTTTCTAGAATCAGAGAAATCCTGACCTTGCCATTGAAAATGCTCTCTCATGGAGTGTAGAGTCTCACCGAAGGAAAATTCTTCAGGAGGGGAGGCCGAAGGGATAGATTCCTCAGCATCTGAATCCTCATAAGGCGAGTAAGCCCCCTCCTGGTGGTCTGACAACTCAGACCCATCCGAAGAATCATCTGAAGAGTGTGGGTCAGAGGGGTCAGTCCTGGGCCTTTTATCCGGAGGAGGGTGAGAAGCCCTGTTTGGGTGAGGTTGTGAACCCCTAATTAAGGATATAAGGTCCTCTGCAAGGCTGAGGATCTGTGAACTGGAGGAAGGCCTCTGGGAGGTCGTTTTGGTAGGCAAAGCTTTAGATAATTTGGCAGCTTTAGCCCTGGAGAAAGCCTTAATGGACATGGAAGCAGGGGGCCTAGCTGCCCCACGTGCAGGAGTAGAAATGTCCAGAGGTATGGTGTCAGACATTTCCTGAACACTGGTTTCGGTAGGAAGTTCGGTAGCCGACTCAGCCGGGGCCTCCCGGGCCTCGGTGGTCGGATGTATGGCTTCGGAAGAAGGAATCTCAGAGGACTCGGTTTCGGCCGAAACCGAGACACTCGCGGTAGTCCTAGCCGTGGTTTCAGCTGAAACCGCGGGCCGCGAGTGTCGGTCCTTTTCCTTCCGTTTTTTCACAATATACGAAGTCAGAGTCTCCGGCATTTTATAAGCAAAAGTGGCACCAAAAAATTCCTCTGCAAACTCCGACCGACGTCTAAGAGTTCGTCGGTTGAAGGAAGCACAGGCTAAACAGGCCGATACGTCGTGGTCTGGGCCTAAGCAAGGAAGGCAGTAGGAATGGAAATCCTTATGAGGTATTTGTTTCCCACAAGTTAAACAATTATTTACTTTGTCTGACATCGGCTGAGGCAAGAAAGAGTCCCCAACGGGGTACTTAGCTTTTTTCGAAGTTTTCGGTAGCTGAATTCACTGGATCTGACCGACCGGCACTTGCGAACAGCTTCTGCTTCGGGCACCGCGCGCCAAGAAAGACTGGGGAAAATGGCGTCGGCTGATGCTTTTATACCCCAGACGCTCTGACGTCGGGGAAAGTGCGACATCAGCCGAGGCCAGACCCAGACTTTGGAATCCGGCCGACCGAAGGGCTGCCTGAGGCAGGACAACCCAGATGTTATGACTGCAGATGCATCCTTGAAGGACATCAATCCGATGTTATGTGGTCCTATCTCGCTTACATTCATTACTGATGGGTTCGGAGCCGAGAATCGGCTCAGACTCGGCCAACTATTTTCTAGCACAAAGTCTCTAATTGGCTGAGCTAACCGGTATCCCAGGATGCACCTCGCCCCAACCCCCAGATCTCGTTTGCCACTCGTTGAGTTAGGACGTGGTCTCGAGCTTGGCTGTGGCTAAGTACACTTTTACTAAACTTTCTAAAGTTTTGTACTTCTCTTTTATACAAAAAAGCTATTCTAATCGCTATATTGTGTTTTGTGTGTTGAGCCTGTTTGGTTAGTTTTTTGGAGAGTGTGTGTGATTTCCCTTGTGTTTGGCGGGCTAGGCCCGTTTAATGTAGAGGGACCTAGTCCTCTCCTTCGCATTCGTTCTATAGTGTGTTTTGTTGTCGTTTAAATTAGAGTTCCTGTGTCCAGTAGTGTTTCCCGCCTTCCTCCTCCTGTTGTTGAGTGTTTGGATATTGTTGAACATGTCGAAAGAGCAGAAGGAGCATAAACCCTCCGGGTTTAAAAAATGCTCTAACTGTGCTTATAAAATGTCTATTACAGATGGGCATGCCATCTGTGTTTATTGCCTTGGTGCGATTCATTTACAAGAATCATGCAGTGTCTGCCATTCCTTCAGCTCTAGGGTGCTGCAGGAAAGGAAAAATAAACTGATTTTTAAGGGCCTAGTCAAGCCCGCTTTTGAAGAGGATCTAGAGTCTGCTTCTTCTACTGGCAAGTCTAAATCTGCCAGAACTAAGAAAAGATCTCTGGCTCCATCTAGTTCTTCGGAGCCCCCGGAGAAGGTTTTGAAAATAGTTACAACCTCCTCGGCTCCTTTGGCTTCGGAGTCGCAGGACAAGAGCTCTGTTTTGGATACTGCCTCCTCGGCTCCATTGTCCTTGGGGCCACAAGAGGTATCTGTGGTACTGGAGTTGACCTCAGCTCCGATCATTTTGGAGCCAATTCCGGAGCCTACCCCCTTGTTGATACCAATGATTCCTCCTCTGAGCACCTCTGTGTCGTTGGAGCCAGAGTGTTCGGTGCTGAGTGATGTCCTTGCGCCGGCTCTGATACCCCTGGCGGGTTTATCGGAGCCGTCGTCTGCTCCAACCATTTCGGTTCCGTCATCTGGTTTCGGCACTTGGGTTTCCTCGGTCGGGCCCGAGGGGGATGCATCGGGACTTCTGTCGGCCCCGAGTCTCCCGCGCGGCGCTTCGGCTAGGGGGACCCCGACTCCGGTTGTGGTCACGGAGGTGGGTACGTCCTCGGATTCTGGGGGGCCCGCCTTCGAGGCCATGAGGAGCCCACTGGCCAGGTCATCAGTGATATCACTTGGATCAGTCACTTCGTCCCCATACACCCTGGCTAGAGCCTCTGACGCCCCCCCCTATCTGTGGACAGTGGAGCTCGAAGGCCTGAGGACACCCCATGAGTGGTCCCCAACTTTCTGAGGGCCCCTCAGAGTCTGTGCCTGAGGAGCCTCCTAGGAAGAAGTTGTGCAAGAGGAAGCACATACACTCCCAAGACGAGTCCATCACCTCGGATACTGACCTCGAAGATGCAGATGGGTCCCCTAAGTCATCCTCCGATGTCTCTTTCTCTGACATCCTGGAGATATTGAGGCAGAGAGGAGACTGGCCTTCCAAGCCCCCCTCTGAGGAGGAGTCTGTATTCCTCCAGGCCTTCGGAGCTCAACCTTCCGCCTCCTGGGTGTCTCCACCCTTCGATGAACTCTTAGACCTGATTTGTCAAAGGGTGTGGGAGCACCCTGATTTCGTGGAACCGGTGCCCAGTCGTCCGAATAAGTTCCTGTCTGCTCCCCCAGGGAAAGAGTTCTTGACAAAAGGGGTCCCTGTAGATGCCATGGTGGTGGCGTCAGACACTCGGCAGGAAGTTGCAGAGGCTTCTTCTTCCGTCCATCCTCCAAACAAGGAGTCTAGGAGTATGGATCGGTATGGGAAGCGTACCCTGTCTTCAGCGACCTTTACACTGTGGTCACTGAATTACCTTTGTCACTTTACTCCGCTCCAGAGAGATCTCCTCAAAGAGTTGGGAGATGCCTTGACGGGTAACATGCCTGAGGCGGTAGCGCAGACTGTTAACGCCCAGTTGTCTACCCTTGGTTCCATTGTCAACTCATCCATGAGACTCATATCTTATGCAGCCGAAGGGGCGAGTAGGGCAGCTAGTTCAGGTTTGGCTCTTAGGAGGCAAGCCTAGATGCGCATATGTCACTTTGCGGAGGCCTTCAAGTCTTCCTTCACTGACGCCCACTTCGATGGGTCCTCTCTTTTGGACCCAAAGTGAAAGGCACTCTTACCAGATGTGAGCAGGAGGGTAAGACTTTATCTGCCGTAGGGGCCCATTTTTCTCTTCCCTCTAGGCCTTATTCCAAGGCTCAGAGAGAAGGGAAGATGTAGTTCAAGAAGTCACAAAAGTCTTTCTCCGCCACTCATGGTGAGCCCCCCTCCAGAGGCAGAGGAGGGGGAATTATTCTGGAAGACGCCGTCCTAGGGGCAGAGGAGGCCCTCGCAGTTTGGGAGACCGCGACTCCTTTCACGGATCTTCCCATCAGCATCCCTGAGGGATCGCCCGACTGTGCTATTCCGGAGCCAGTCGGGGGCTGTTTTTCGAGGCATCCTCAAGCCTGGGAGAGCATCACTCAGGATCGATGGATGCTTCGAATAATTACCGGAGGTTACAGCATTCCCTTTGCTTCACCCCCTCCCCCAATCAAAAAAAATCCCGGACATTCCACCCAGTCAATGAGATCAAGCAGCACTAGAGATATCAAAGCTGCTAAGAAAAGGAGTCATCCAACCGGTCCCCTCAGACCAGATCGGATCAGGAACTTGCTCAAGACTCTTTTTGGTGCCAAAAAAAAAAACAGGGGACCCGAGACCCATTCTGGATCTCAGCCGATTGAATCACTACATCCTGAAGTAGAAATTCCGAATGGTCACTCTTCAATCCATCTTCCCATTGTTGGAAGAGGGAGTATGTATATGCTCCATCGACCTCAAGGATGCCTGTTACCACATCAAGATAAACAAGGCATCCAGGAATCATTTACGCTTCCGGCTGGGAGCCAGTCATTTCCAGTTTCGAGCCCTGCCCTTTGGTCTCACCACAGCCCCCAGGGTATTTACCAAGTGTTTGGCAGTGGTGACAGCTGACCTGAGACGTCTAGGATTCCAGGTGTTTCCTTACCTGGATGATTGGCTCCTTACCGCCCCCACCAGGCATCTCCTCATTCAAGCCAGGGAGGCTACCATAACCCTTTGCCAAAGGCTAGGAATTACATTAAACTGGGAAAAAATCTGCCTTGCTGCCCTCACAGCGTGTTGTATTAATAGGTGCAGAGCTAGAGTCTGTTCAAATGAGGGCCTTTCTACCTCTAGAAAGGATAACATTGTTGCAATCTCAGGTCCAAGCTTTGTTGCCCCGCAAGAAGGTTCAAGCCAGGTTAGTTCTTCAGCTATTGGGATCCATGGCGGCGACCATCATGCTAGTGCCCTTAGCCAGGCTACACATGCGGATCCTCCAGTGGCTCCTTTCATTAATTCCCTCTCTCTCATCCAATTCTCCTCACGGAACAATGCAGACAGGATCTCTGTTGGTGGCTATGGTTCCTCCAACCTGGACAAGGGGAGGAATCTAGTTCCTTTGCCTCCTGCTGCCACAGTGACCACGGACACTTCCCAGATAGGGTGGGGTGGGCATTATCTGGGCAGAATGGTCCAAGGCATGTGGCCGGATCGCGAGGTACACTTACACATCAATGTCCTAGAGATGAGAGCAGTGCTATTAGCATTGCAAGCACTCCAGAGCTCTCTTCCCCGGGGAACGATTGCTATTCACTCGGACAGCATGTCACTTGTGTGGTACCTGAACAAACAAGGAGGAACCAAGTCTTGCCCCCCTTTGCAGAGAAGCCATGAGAGTGTGGAATTGGGCAGTGTCTTCCCAACGGTTTCTAGTGGCAACGCACATTCCAGGAAAATCCAACGTGATAGCAGACAGGCTAAGCAGAGCTATTCTGTTGCCCTACGAGTGGTCTCTGAACAACCGAGTTGCGACTCGGATATTCAGCAGGTGGGGTCAGCCTTGCTGCGATCTCTTTGCCAGTCCTCTCAATGCCAAATGGAGCAACTACTTCACCCTGATCCCCCCATAGGGGGAGTCACCCAGGGACGCACTAGTCCACGGTTGGCCTCCCGGTCTGCACTATGCCTTTCCCCCGTTTCCTCTGTTACCAAGAGTGATTCAGAAAGCCATTTACTTGGGAAGCAAGATGATTCTAATTGCTCCACACTGGCCCTGCCAAGTCTGGTTCCCCTTCCTTCAGCGGTACACAGTGGACGGTCCTTGGACTCTGGATCCAGTGCCAGACCTATTGACTCGCATGTCGGGACAGTTCCACCCCTCCCTACAGTTCCTCAGGTTGACAGCCTGGCTGCTCCACTTCCATCATTAGTTAGACTACATTGCCTTTCGCCTGAGGTGGTGCATATCCTATCGTCGTCTAACAAGTCCTCTACCAGAAGAATTTACTCCAGCAAATGGAAGAGATTTTCCACCTGGGCTCAGGCCCAAGGCCTGGACCCTTTCACAGCCCCTATATTGGCAGTCTTAGACTTTTTAGCTATGCTCTTCCGACAGGGCTCCGCTCCCTCGACCATTAAGGTGCAGCTGGCGGCCATTTCTAACTTCCATGTATACTACGAGCCCGCTCTTATGGGCCATAAACTTTGCAAGGCCTTTTTGAAAGGAGCCTGGTTACTTCGCCCTCCTGTGTCAGAACCCGTCATGCCATGGAATTTAAATCTGGTGTTGCAAGCCATCACTTCTCTGCCCTTTGGGCCGGCTGCCACTTGCGAACTAAAATTCTTATCCTGGAAGACAGCGTTCTTGGTGGCCATCTCTTCGGCTAGAAGAGTATCAGAACTTCAAGCATTGTCCATTAAGCCCCCGTATTTGATCTTCCATAAGGACAGGGTATCCTTGAGACTTAATCCATCCTTCCTCCGTAAGGTGTCTTTCACGTTTAACCTCCATCAATCCATTGAGTTACCTGTGTTTTTTCCAAACTTCTCCAACAAAGCAGAGTTCAAATTTCATCAATTGGATGTGCATAGACAACTGAGATTCTATTTACACAAGACGAAACATGTAAGAAAATCGGATCAATTTGTGTCCTTCTCAGAGAATAGAACGGGTAGCTCTGTTTCCAAATGCACAATTTCTAAGTGGATTAAGGATTGCATTTCCTTTATTTACTCATCAGCAGGCAGAAATTTACCATTCCCAGTTAAGGCTCATTCCACCAGGGCAGTCTCGACTTCAATAGCGTATCATGTCAGGCTTTCCTTGGACGACATTTGTGCAGCGGCCACCTGGGCTTCTCATCATACCTTTATCTCTCATTACAAACTGGACGTGGCATCTAGAGGCTGGGCTTCCTTTGGTTCCACGGTTCTCAGGAGTATTTTCCTATGAGCCTCCCGGGTTAGAGGTGCTAGGGATGCTCTCCCATCAGTAGTGAATGTAGGTGAGATAGGACCACATAACATCAGTTAGTTATGTACTCACCATAATGATCGATGTATGTGGTCCATCTCGCCTACATTCGTACGTACCCTCCCACCTGCCCCCTTCCTGAAGGATTTGGAGGAAAATTGCTCTGAGACCCTTCAAAATTGTTTTTTATTCCTTTTTCCTGGTGGGTGTTATTCCTCTTAGGGAGGTTTGTGTATGTGGAGTGATTGCGATGTATGCAAACAAGATCTGGGGGTTGGGGCGAGGTGCATCCTGGGATACGGTTAGCCCAGCCAATTAGAGACTTTGTGCTAGAAAATAGTTGGCCGAGTCTGAGCCGATTCTCGGCTCCGAACCCATCAGTAATGAATGTAGGCGAGATGGACCACATACATCGATCGTTATGGTGAGTACATAACTAACTGATCCTGCACAGCCAACTCAGGACCTTAAATCTGGCAGCATGGAGAATAATGTAGTCATTCAGAACACTCCCCTCTCCAAAGCCGTGATGGATGTTATCTTGAAGGCCAGGAGGCCCAGTACCCGAAAATCTTATGCAGAAAAATGGAAGAGATTCTGTGCTTGGAACCAGGCACAAGGTACTGACACGTTTGTACCAAATATTCCTCAGATTTTACAATACTTAACTGAGATGCTGGACAAAGGCCTATCCTTTTCAACAATTAAGATCCATGCCATTTCAGCCCATTACAATACAGAACCACTTATCTTTTCTCATCCTTTAATAAGGCAGTGCCTCAGAGGAGCCAAAAACATAAGACCTCCAAGGAGAGCACCAATACCTGCATGGGACCTCAATTATGTCTTGGAAAAACTCACACTGCCTCCTTTTGAGCCAGCCTCAACAGCTGATATAAAACTCTTATCATAGAAAACAGCTCTGCTCCTAGCAATAACCTCCGCAAGATGAGTCTCGGAGTTACAGGCACTCATGGCTGTGGAACCTTTTATCATTTTCCATCCATTCAGGGTTTCTCTAAGTACGAACCCTACATTTATGCCTAAGGTGGTGTCCAGTGTGGCCCTTAACCAAACCATCAACTTGCCTACCTTTTATCCAAACCCACAGAACAAGGGTGAGAGACTTCTGCATTCTTTGGACATACACAGACAGCTACACTTCTACTTGGACAGAACTAAAGCTTTCAGAAAGTCTGAGCAACTTTTCGTGGCATATGCTGCAGGATCACAAGGAAAGGCTATCTCAAAACAGAGTATTTCAAAATGGATAGGCCATTGCATTCGTTTCTGCTACTCACAGCATGGCAAATTAGTGTCTTAAGAGCATTAGGCCACATTCTACCAGAGCAGCAGCCACTTCAGCAGCCTTCCTCAGAGGAGTACCATCCAAAGACATTTTAGAGGCTGCAACTTGGAGTTCAGTGCACACTTTTACAAAGCACTACCACTTACCTCTCTACTCTAAATCCAGAGCAGGCTTTGCCACTGCAGTTCTGCAGGGCCTCATAGCCTCTCCTAATCCTATTTAGCCCAGCCACCCATCCTCAGCTTTGGGATTCAACCCAAGAGTAATGACTGCATCAGTGAAACACGAACATAGTACAGTTGTGTACCTACCATAAATGTAGATGTTAGTATATTCACTGTTGCAGTCCGGGTTACCCTCCCACCATCCCCCTTTCATTTGCTGGATCTTATCTGTACTTCTCTATTCTATGCAACCTATGTGGTGTATTTGCTTGTAGATGAAGGAAATTTTTACTTTAGTTCATGCATGTTTATTGGCATAATCTATTTAGCCTACCCTTTTGGGGGCACCTGACATCTGGGGCAAGAAAAACTGAAGAAAATGGCGTCTGCTGCATCTTTTATACCCCTGGCGCACTGACGTCAGGGAAGAGGCGACAGCAACTGACGCTGGACCAAGACTTTGGAATTCAGGCCGACTGCGGGTAGCCTACCAGCAGGATAACCCAAGAGTAATGACTGCAACAGTGAATACACTTGAACATCTACATTTATGGTAGGTACACAACTGTACTTTTTGAGTGAATTGTCAGTGTAGATGTTCTTCATCTCACATTGCTGCAGTCCTTACTTATGGGTAGTCCGCTGTCCTCGGTCGGCCCGAATACCAAAGTATTAGGCTGACGTCGGTCATGAAGCCTAAATCTGACATCAGAGCGTCAGGGTATAAAGCGCATGACCGGCGTCATATCCTCAGTCTTTTGCCGCATGGTCCGATGCAGAAGCAGCGTTGCAAGTGCCGTTGGCGTTCTGAAATTTTTCGTTTGGAGTTTCAGACCGATACCAAGTTGGGCTAAGTACCCGTTGGGAATATTTTGTTTTTTCTTGCCTTAGTTACTTACCGGATGTCAGAAAAAGTGAATAATTGTATTTCTTGTGGGAAACAGATACAGCATAGGGATTACCACTCGCTTTGTATTCCTTGTTTGGGACGAGCACGTAGTCGGGTGTCGGTTTTGTGCTAGGTTTAATAAGCACTATAAAACGGAGGTTAGATTGCGCTAGGTTAGTCTTTGGCAAGAGGTGTAATTATAATATGCCGTCGGATGTTCCGACGCCTGCTTCTACTAAGAAGCGCAAAGACAAATCTTTAAAGCCTAGGCAGGATGATTCGTCCGTTTCGGACGCCGGACCTTTAGAAGCTACAGCTGAACAGGTGGATCCGGCTGAAGTTTTTGTTGAGTCCCAGGGGGAAACTTTGATTTTATAGGATGTGGCCTCTCAGGAGGCAGGTCAGGCTGAAGGGGCCTCTCAGGTTACTATTCTCCCTTCTATGCCTAAGGTGGTTAGGCCTTCTGCTACTGTTTCTAAGGCTCCTTCTAAGGGCAGGTCTGTCTTGCCTTCCTCTGGAGTCAGTTCTGGTTCTTCAGGGTCGGTGCCTAAAAAGCACATGCTTAAAATGGCAGAGGATTTGATTACTTTAATTAGAGGTTCTATGCCCCCTCCTGATAAAAGGTCCAGGATGGAGCCAGAGTTGGAAAGTTTGGAGCAGGCCTCAGATGATTCAGAGTCTTCTGCTGAAGACATTCAAGATTTCCCTCCTTATTCTGATTCTGATGCAGAGGATTCCACTCCTTCTGCTTCTCCTCCAGAGGATTTTTCATTTTCAGAAACTCTGCATTCCATGAGGGAGCATTTTCAGTGGGAGGGACAGGATTACTCTGATTCACGGAAGAGACTTAGGGAGTTCTTGTTTTACCACAGCATAGACACTTAGCTATACCTCCGGGTTTGGATGTACAGTCAGATGTTTTTTCGATAGCTTCCCTTAATCCAGATTCTGTGCCTCCTGCCCCAGTTAAACCGGACAGGTATTACAGGGTGCCTGAGGCTCATAAATATCTGTATAAGAGTCCTAGGCGGACCCAGAAACTATTAGTCAGGGGCCTAAGGGTGTTAGAGCCTCTGTTGTTAAGAATCCGGTTCCTCTGGATAAGGAAGCTAGAGCTTTAGATAGATGGGGTAAGAAGGTGTATACCTCTTCTACTTTAGCAATGAGAGCTTTGAACTGCCAGTTTCATATGTTGAAGTATCAGAATTTCCTCCTTTCTCAGCTAAGGTCTAAAGTGGATGCTTTGGCAGAGGGCATAGAGTGTAAAGAATTGCAGGATTTAGTGCATGTTTCTGAACAGGTGGGTAAGCACTCTTTGCAATGTGGTTTTGATGCTTTACAGGCTTCTTCTAGGGTGGCTGCCACTGGTTCAGTTATTCGTAGGCACGCCTGGCTTAAGGATCAGAATTTGTCTGAGCATGTTAAGTCCAGAATTCTGGATGCCCTTTTACAGTCTGAAGTTTTGTTTGGTCCTCCTGTGGAGTCAGTCTTAAAGAAAATGGAAGACAAGGCTAAGTCTATGCAGACTGTTAAAGATTATTTGCAGGTACAACCTCCAAAGTTTAGTAGAAATTGGCCTACTAAGGGGTGGACGTACCCTTCTTCTGATTCTCAGTCTAGGGGTAGATCTAGGCGTGGTAGGGGCAGAGCTCAGAGTACTTTCAGGCCGAGACAATGGAGTTCGCCTGCTCAATCTGCTGGTGAGGGCAGGGGCCAGTCCTTTCGTAAACAGGCCCAATGACTTACATTTTCAGCTGCCAGATTCTTCTTGCCTGGCAGCTCCTTTGGGAGGAAAGTTGGCTCTTTTCAAGCAAAATTGGCATTTAGTCACCCAGGACAAATGGGTATTGGACATTATAAACCGAGGTTACAAGTTCTATTTCCATACCATGCCTCCTTTCAAAGGCATGCCAGACGTCCCTCCTCGGCAAAGGATAGAGGCTCGCAGACAGATTTCTTTACTTCTTCATATAGGAGCTATACAGCCAGTTCCTCTGTCAGAAGTGGGCCTAGGATTTTATTCTCGCCTGTTTCTAGTTCCAGAGAAAGGGAACACGTGGAGACCAATTTTGGATTTATCTATCCTCAACACTTACCTGGACATTCCAAAGTTCAATATGCTGACTTTACAACAACTTTTACCTCTGTTGGGAAAAGATCACTGGATGGATGTTCTTCGTTCCCCATTGCTGCAGTCCTTACTATTGGGTATAGTCCGCGTCCAGTCGGCCCGAATACCAGAGTATAAGGCTGACGTCGGTCAGGGCGCATTAGACTGACGTCAGTACGTCAGGGTACTAATGCGCATGACCGACGTCATATCCTCAGTCTTTTTTGCCGCATGGTCCGATGCAGAAGCAGTTTTGCGAGTGCAGGTTGGCGTTCTGAAATATTTCCGAAACCGGAGTTTCAGACCGAAACAGAGTTGGCTAAGTACCCCGTTGGGGAACATTTTGTTTTTTTCTTGCCTCAGTATTTAACCGGATGTCAGAAAAAGTGAATAACTGTATTTCTTGTGGGAAACAGATACCTCATAGGGATTACCATACCTTGTGTATACCTTGTTTAGGGCCTGAGCACGACGTTGTTGGTTGCCGCTCTTATGCTAGGTTTAACAAACGCACTATTAAGAGGAGGTTAGACTGTGCCAGGTTAGTGTTTGGGAAGCGTTGCAATTATAAAATGCCGTCGGATGCTCCGGCGCCGCTTCGACCAAGAAGCGCAAGGACAAAACAGCGAAGCCTAGGGTTGATGAACCGGCAGTCCCGGACGTCGGTTCTTTAGAAGGCTCAGTGGAGCCAGAGGTTTTGCCAGGAGTTTCCATGGAGTCTCAGGCAGAAACTTTACTGTTACAGGATGTGCCTTCTCAGGAGGTAGGCCAGGCTGAGGGGGCTTCTCAGGTAACTGTTCTTCCCTCTCTTCCCAAGGTAGTTAGAGCCTCTCCTTCTGTTGCCAAATCTTCTTTGAGAGGTAGGCCTAGTTCAGCTTCAGTGGGGCTTCTCCTAGCATTTCGGGTTCTGTACCTAAGAAACATATGCTTAAAATGGCAGAAGATTTGATTACTATGATTAGAGGTTCTATGCCCACGCCTGATAAGAGGCCTAGGGTGGAACCGGAGTTTGATAGTTTTGAACAGTGTTCAGAGGCTTCAGAGTCTTCTGCAGAAGACTTGCAGGAGTATCCTACTTATTCTGATTCTGATGTGGATGATTCCACTCCTACAGCTTCTCCTCCTGAGGATTTCTCATTTTCAGAGACTCTGCATTCCATGAGGGAGCACTTTAAATGGGAAGGCCAGGATTACTCTGATTCCAGGAAAAGGCTTAGGGAATTCTTGTTTTTACCCCAGCATAGGCCCTTAGCTATTCCTCCTGTGTTGAATGTGGTGGAAGATGTTTTTGCAGAGGCTTCACTGAACCCTGACTCTTTGCCTCCTGCTCCTGTTAAGCCTGATAGGTATTATAGGGTGCCCGAAGCTCATAAGTATTTGTTTAAGAGTCCAAGGGGACCCAGAAACTATTTCTCAAGGGCCTAAAGGTGTTAAGGCCTCTGTGGTTAAAAATCCTGTTCCCACTGATAAAGAGGCAAGGGCCTTGGATAGGTGGGGAAAGAAAATGTATACTTCTTCCACTCTAGCCATGAGAGCGTTGAATTGTCAGTTTCACATGCTAAAATATCAGAATTATCTCCTTTCACAATTAAAAACTAAGGTGGATGCTTTGGCGGAAGGTATTGAGTGTAAAGAGTTGCTGGATTTGGTTCATGTGTCTGAACAAGTGGGTAAGCATTCTTTGCAATGTGGTTTTGATGCTGTACAGGCCTCCTCGAGGGTGGCTGCTACTAGTTCTGTTCTTCGCAGGCATGCCTGGTTGAAGGATCAGAATTTAGCTGAGCATGTTAAGACAAGGATTTTGGATGCTCCTTTACAGTCTGATGTGTTGTTTGGATCGCCTGTGGAAGCAGTTTTAAAGAAAATGGAAGACAAAGCTAAGTCTATGCAAACTGTTAAAGATTTTTTGCAGGTGCAGCCACCAAGTTTAGTAGAAATTGGCCTGCTAAGGGGTGGACATATCCTGCTTATGATTCCCAGTCTAGGGGTAGGTCTAGACGTGGTAGGGGCAGGGCTCAAGGTTCTTTTAGGCCTAGAACAGGGAGTTCACCTGCTCAGACTTCTGGTGAGGGCAGGGGTCAGTCCTTTCGTAAACAGACCCAATGACCTGTCTTTTCAGCTGCCAGTAGATTCTCGTCTGGCAGCTCCTTTGGGAGGAAGACTGTCTCTTTTCAAAGAAAATTGGGATTTAATTACTCAAGACAAATGGGTGTTGGATATCATTCACCACGGTTACAGATTTTATTTCCATACCATGCCCCCTTTCAAAGGCATGCCAGACGTTCCTCCTCCACAAAGAAAGGAGGCTCACAAGCAAGTTTCTCAGTTACTCCGGATGGGGGCCATTCAGCCAGTCCCTGTATCAGAAAGGGGCCTAGGATTTTATTCTCGCCTGTTCCTAGTACCAAAGAAGGGGAACACGTGGAGACCAATTTTGGATTTATCTCTCCTCAACACTTTTCTGGACATTCCCAAGTTCAAGATGTTGACGTTACAACAGCTTTTACCTCTGCTGGGCAAAGATCACTGGATGGTAACTTTAGATCTCAAGGAAGCTTACCTTCATGTGCCTATAAGACTAAGTTGCAGGAAGTATCTGCGGTTTCGAGCTGGAAATTCTCATTATCAGTTCTCTGCATTGCCCTTTGGCTTATCTACTGCAGAGTATTCACAAAGGTTCTGGCTCCAGTGATAGCTTACTTCAGGCTTCAAGGAATTCAAATCTATCCTTACTTGGACGACTGCCTGATTCTGGCTCAAGAAAAGGAAGACCTCCTACAGCATCTGGAATATGTTATAGCAGTGCTAAGATGCCTAGGGTATTCTGTGAAGCGAAATAAAGTCCAGTCTAGTACCCTCTCAAGACATGTGCTTTCTGGGTGTGAGACTGAATACAGCAGCCCAGATGGCCTTTTTAACCCCGGACAAACAAAAGAGTCTGTCACTTTACTTCCATCAACTATCTCATCAGTCCGTGCTGACTGCAAGGACAGTCCTTCAAGCATTAGGGTTCATGGCATCTTGTATTCTGGTGCTTCCCAATGCCAAACTGCATATGAGGAAGCTACAATGGTATCTCAAAATGTATGGACACAGCACTGCCAGGATTTGGACACTGTCATTCAAATAATACCTTGCCTTCAAAAGAATTTTTATGGTGGGCTCAGGAATGTCACCTAAACAAGGGACTCTCTGTGACCCGGCCAGAGGCGAGTCAGATTTTAACGACAGATGCCTCGGACATTGCTTGGGGAGCTCATCTAAATGGAAAGTGGATACAAGACAAGTGGCCTGCCAGACTACAGCATCTACATATCAACATGAAGGAGATGTTAGCAGTCCAGTTTGCATTAATGGCTTTCAAGGAGTTACTTCTTCCAGGGCAGGTGTTGATTCTAACAGACAACACAACTGTCATGTGGTACATCAACAAACAAGGGGGAACACATTCTTATCCTCTATGCAGGCAAGCAATGATTTTATGGGAGACTGCGCTAAGCTTGCAACTAACTCTTCAGGCAAGGTTTCTGCCAGGAGCACAGAACTCCTTAGCAGATGTGTTAAGCAGACAAATCATGGATCCCCACGAGTGGAAACTGGATCTTCATGTATTTCAAAAATTGACAGTGTCATGGGGGACACCAGACATAGATCTGTTCGCTTCTCCTCTAAACCACCAGCTGCCACAGTATTGCACAAAGGGGTTTCATCACACAGCTTGGAAAGTGGATGCTCTGTCTTTCAGTTGGAAAAACCTTCATGTGTATGCCTTTCCTCCTCTGCCTCTTCTTCCAAAGGTACTATTAAAGGTCAGACAAGACAGGCCAAGGATGATTTTGATAGCTCCAGATTGGCCTCGGCAACACTGGTACCCACTACTACGGAGTCTGGTAAGGAAGCCTCCATGGCCTTTACCTCTGATTCCTCATCTGTTATCTCAGAAGGATGGTCATCTGCTCAATGTCAAGCTTCACTCTCTTCATCTAACAGCCTGGCATATTCTGTGTTGAAACACAGCAGGTCTCAACTTCCTCAAGTTTTAAATGTGATTATGGAAGCTAGACGACCTAGTACAAGGAAAGTGTGCAGAAAAATGGAAGAGATTTTTATTTTGGAGTACAGCAAAGAATTTGCAGGTTTCTGAGCCTAATTTGAGTGTGGCTCTTCAATATCTTACTGAGTTATTGGACAAAGGTTTGTCCTTCTCTTCCATTAAGATTCATGCTGCAGCAATTTCAGCTCACTATGATTGTGACCCACCATTGTTTTCGCACCCTTTGTTCAAGCAGTTTCTTAGAGGGCAAAGAATATAAGACCCCCGTAGAGCTCCTACTCCTGCTTGGGATCTCAATTTTGTGTTGGAAAAACTTACTCTACAACCTTTTGAGCCTCGGCTACTGCTGAATTGAAATACTTGTCATGGAAGACTGCTTTTCTGTTGGCTATTACTTCTGCAAGAAGGGTGTCTGAGTTGCAGGCCCTTATGGCAGTAGAGCCATTTTGATTTTCCATAAGGATAGGGTATCATTACGTACTAATCCTTCCTTTATGCCTAAGGTGGTTTCTAGTGTGGCTTTAAACCAAATTATTCATTTGCCTACTTTTTATGCAGACCCCCAAAATAAAGGGGAAAAGATTTTGCACACTTTAGATGTACACAGGCAATTGCGTTATTATTTAAGCAGGACTAAGGATTTCAGGCAGTCTCAGCAGTTGTTTGTTTCTTTTTTGCTTTGAGTTCACAGGGCAAGCCTGTGTCAAAACAAACTATTTCTAGGTGGATTGGCTTTTGCATTGCATTTTGTTATTCCCATCATGGCAAGGAGATTCCAGCTGGGATTAGGCCTCATTCCACTAGGGCTACTGCCACTTCAACAGCATTTCTAAGGGGTGGCAACTAAGGATATTTTGGAAGCAGCTACTTGGAGTTCAGTGCATACTTTCTCTAAGCATTATCACCTTCCTATCTACTCTAAGTCTAGGGCTGGTTTTGCCACAGCTGTTTTGCAAGGCATGTTGTCAGCTCCTGCTTCTTTATGATTTGCCAGCCTCCCTTACCTCTGCTTTGGGATTCTACCCAATAGTAAGGACTGCAGCAATGGGGAACGAAGAACATAGTACAGTTTTGTACCTACCATAAATGTAGATGTTCGAGGATCCCCATTGCTGCAGTCCAATCCCTCCCTCCTTCCCTCTGTGTTTGGGGTGGTTGTGTAGGTGAGGTTACATGTTTATATTTTTGTATATATTCTTGTATATATTGTACATATTTTTGGTGCAGGTGTTTTGGGCCTTGTCTTTTTAGGGTCTTCTGACATCTGGGGCAAGAAAAGACTGAGGATATGACGTCGGTCATGCGCATTAGTACCCTGGCGTACTGACGTCAGTCTAATGCGCCCTGACCGACGTCAGCCTTATACTCTGGTATTCGGGCCGACTGGACGCGGACTATACCCAATAGTAAGGACTGCAGCAATGGGGATCCTCGAACATCTACATTTATGGTAGGTACAAAACTGTACTTTACTCTGGATCTCAAAGAGGCTTACCTTCATGTTCCTATCAGGCCCAGTTGCAGGAGGTACCTGAGTTTTCGGGCTGGAAATTTACATTATCAGTTCTCTGCATTGCCCTTTGGCTTATCTACTGCGCCCAGAGTGTTCACAAAGGTTCTGGCTCCAGTGATAGCATTTTTCAGACTAAGAGGAATACAGATTTATCCTTATTTGGACGATTGCCTTATTATTGCACAAGAAAAGGACGAACTTCTTCATCATCTACAGTATGTTATGGCAGTGTTAAGATGCCTAGGGTATTCTGTGAACGAAACAAAGTCCAGTCTAGTACCCTCTCAGGACATGTGCTTTCTGGGTGTGAGACTGAATACAGCTTCCCAGATGGCCTTTTTGACCCCGGACAAACAAAGAAGCCTTTCTCTTTATTTCCATCAAATGTCTCTACGGTCCAGGCTGACTGCAAGGACAGTCCTTCAAGCCTTGGGGTTCATGGCATCTTGTATTCTGGTGCTTCCCAATGCCAAATTGCATATGAGGAAGCTTCAATGGTATCTCAAAAATGTATGGACACAGCACTGCCAAGATCTAGACACTGTCATTCAGATAATACCTTGCATTTGGAAGGAGTTTTTGTGGTGGGCTAAGGAATGTCACCTAAACAAGGGACTCTCTGTGACCCGGCCAGAGGCGAGTCAGATTCTAACGACAGATGCCTCGGACAAGGCTTGGGGAGCACACCTCAATGGAAAATGGGTGCAAAACACGTGGCCTGTCAAACTCCAACATTTGCATATCAACTTGAAGGAAATGTTAGCAGTCCAGTTTGCATTGATGGCTTTCAAAGATTTACTTCTCCCAGGGCAGGTGTTGATTCAAACAGACAGCACTACTGTCATGTGGTACATCAACAAGCAGGGGGGAACCCATTCTTACCCTCTTTGCAGGCAAGCGATGATTCTGTGGGAAACTGCTCTCTATCTACACCTCAATCTTCAGGCAAGGTTTCTACCAGGAGCACAGAACTCCTTAGCAGATGTATTGAGCAGACAAATAGTGGATCCTCACGAGTGGAAATTGGATCCTCATGTATTTCAACAGTTGACAGTGTTTTGGGGAACTCCAGACATAGATCTGTTCGCTTCTCCACTAAATTACCAGTTGCCAAAGTTTTGCACAAAAATGTTTCATCACACAGCTTGGAAGGTGGACGCTCTATCATTCAGTTGGAACAATCTGCATGTATATGCCTTTCCACCTCTGCCTCTTCTTCCCAAGGTACTCTTGAAGGCCAGACAAGACAAGCCAACCATGATTTTGATAGCACCGGATTGGCCTCGACAACACTGGTACCCACTACTGAGGAGCTTAGTATGAGAACCTCCATGGCCTCTGCCTTTGATTCCGCACCTTTTGTCACAAGAGGACAGTCACTTCCTCAATGTCAAGATTCAGTCTCTACATCTAACAGCCTGGCATATTCTGTTTTAGACTCTGGAGGGTCTCAGCTTCCACAACAAGTTTTGAATGTTATTTTGGAGGCCAGGAGGCCTAGTACCAGGAAAGTTTACGCTGATAAATGGAGGAGATTTTTATTTGGAGCAAAGGAAAGGACTTTGATGTCTCCAAACCTGATTTAAGTGTTGCTCTTCAATATCTTACTGAGTTATTGGACAAGGGTTTGTCTTTCTCCTCAATAAAGGTCCATGCTGCAGCCATTTCTGCTCACTATGATTGTGACCCTCCTTTATTCTCTCATCCTTGGTTTAAGCAATTTCTTAGAGGGGCAAAGAATATAAGACCCCACGTAGAGCTCCTACTCCTGCTTGGGATCTCAATTTTGTGTTGGAAAAACTTACTCTACAACCTTTTGAGCCTGCAGCTACTGCCGAGTTAAAGTATTTGTCATGGAAAACTGCTTTTTGTTGGCCATTACCTCTGCAAGAAGGGTTTCTGAATTACAGGCCCTCATGGCAGTGGAGCCTTTCCTGATTTTTCATAAGGATAGGGTATCTTTGCGTACTAATCCTTCCTTTATGCCTAAGGTGGTTTCTAGTGTGGCCTTAAATCAAACTATTCATTTGCCTACTTTTTATGCAAACCCCCAAAATAAAGGGGAGAAAATTTTGCATACTTTGGATATTCACAGGCAGTTGCGTTATTATTTGAGCAGAACCAATGAGTTCAGACAGTCTCAGCAATTGTTTGTTTCTTTTGCTTTGGGTTCACAGGGTAAACCTGTTTCAAAACAAACTATTTCTAAATGGATTGGGTTTTGTATTTCTTTCTGTTATTCCCATCATGGTAAGGAGATTCCTGCTGGAATCAGGCCTCATTCCACTAGGGCTACTGCTACCTCTACGGCCTTTCTAAGGGGGGTAGCTACAAAAGACATTTTGGAGGCAGCTACTTGGAGTTCAGTGCATACCTTTTCTAAACATTACCACCTTCCTCTTTATTCTAAGTCTAGGGCTGGATTTGCCACTGCAATTTTACAGGGCATTTTAGCGGCCCCTAATGCTTTATGATTTTTACCATCCTCCCTTTCCCGTTGCTTTGGGATTCTACCCATAAGTAAGGACTGCAGCAATGTGAGATGAAGAACATAGTACAGTTTTGTACCTACCATAAATGTAGATGTTCAAGATCCACATTGCTGCAGTCCAATTACCCTCCCTCCTTCCCCACTGTAGTTAGACTTGGTGCTATGCTTTAGGTGATGGTTGTTGTTGGGCATGTTTTTGGGAGGTATTCTGTTTTTGGCTGTGGCCTTTCTGGTTTGGCCTTCTGACATCTGAGGCAAGAAAAGACTGAGGATATGACGTCGGTCATGCGCCTTTATACCCTGACGCTCTGATGTCAGATTTAGGCGCCCATGACCGACGTCAGCCTAATACTTTAGTATTCGGGCCGACCGAGGACAGCGGACTACCCATAAGTAAGGACTGCAGCAATGTGGATCTTCGAACATCTACATTTATGGTAGGTACAAAACTGTACTTTGTATTTGGTTACAACTATGTCAATAAGCCTCATCAGGGGGGCAGTAGGGGGTCCATTTGATTCGAGCATCAGTTGCTTTGGCTGTGTTTCTCAGGGCTGTTACTTTTGTAGCCATCTGTGAAGCAGCAGCCTGGTCCACTGTCCATATTTTGAAGCACTATAGGCTGAATCATTTCCAGGGTTGTGGTGGTTTTGCTATAGTAATGACCTACATGATGTCTACTGTGGTGTCCATCGCATTATTGATTTCATAGTTTGGTATGATGGACCATCTAGGTTAGGAAAACATCAACACACTGAAATATTATAGCACTTGCTTAGAGTATTCAGCATAACATTCAACTATTGAAATGTTCCTGCCTTCTCAGATCCCCCCCCCCCATCCCTTGTATTTTAGTGTTTGCTTTTATTGACTGATTCTTTCTAAGTGCTGTAATTAAATCAAAAGGTGCTTCAACAAAGTATTAGTTTAAGGATGTGCACACTTGTGCAACCAGCTTATTGTACATTTTTTATTTTTTTATATTTTTTCCCCTAACAGATTTGTTTATTTTTCATTTGAATTGTATGGGTTATAGCTCACATTAAAGGTGGAAAAGTTTTGAAATGATTTATTGTGATCTCGTACACTTTATATCTACTGTAGGTAATGCTTAGTGTAGTAATTGTCTCTTAATTCAATCACTTCTCAGTATAGGCAGTGACAGAAAACCAAAAACCAACATCCACCAATGTTTTTGCCCTTAAATTCCTACACAAAATAGTGGGAGATTTTGCTTGAGCTTGCATGCCATATCTGGGTCACTTAGCTTTTCATCAATTTTTTTAGTGTTCAGTCTAGGTGTCAGAATAGGTTTGTGAAATGTGAAGTCTAGCCAGGCAAATTAAAGGTACGAGTTGCATCTTGTTGCACTGAGGTGGATGCAGAACAGTACAAAGAATTGCAATGAAGAGGCATAACTAACATTCATAATGCAGTTATAGTGAAAGTTATTTTTTTGCACTGATGCCTCCTAACTATAGGTCCTCCTATGATCAGCTGGCCTATTGGGTCACTCATGGTTTGAGGTTTGATTGCAGTAGCCATTGTCTAAGCAACCAGTATTTTTTTTGTGTGTGTTTTTTAACATTGGATCCTCCCCCGGCAACTAATGTCCATGCTTTCATGTGTAAGGGTTTGTTATGCCTTACTCTGCGGGCATGCATTCTGCACATGCCCAATTGCAGCTACTGTAAGCACATGGCTTTGTAGAGCCAGGCACAGATCCTGAGACCATACACTGTATGTCATGCAGTTGTCTTTCCAGTGGTTGCACTATTCAAAAAAGCCCTGATTCTGATTTATTGGATATAGGAATACAAACTTATAAAAGGAGGTTCAGCAGGGTAATGGAGGGTTTGCAGGAATATCAGTGTGATAAAAAGCTTAAAAGAAACTTGGAATTTTGCAACACGAACAAAAGGTGTTGTGGGGTGTGATACAGATTTGTAGAGCACTTGGAAGAGATTTGGATGGGTTACTTTTATTTATTTTATTTAACATTTGTTAACCGGGAAAGTCTGACTTGGGAACAAAGCCAATTTTCAGCGGAGGCCCAGGGAGAAACGCTCCAGCTGCATGTCTTTGTAATCAACTGGAACACCTGGAGGAAACCCACACAAACACAGCAAGGACATGCAGACTCCACACAGAAAGCACCCCAGCCAAGAATCAAACTTGCTGTGAGGCGACAACGCTGCTGCTGCACCACTGGTTCATAGGTTCATAGGTTCATACACATGTACTATTTACAGAATTAAGTACAGCCATTTGTATAAGAGGTGTATTGCACGTGTGGTTAAAGTGCACTGTAAATCAGTGATACATAGGGTACTATGAAAGTGATTTGGGTGGGCAGGATGACTGCATCTGTGTTCACTTGTTGGAGTCAGTGACCCTAGGCCATTGACCTGGCTACTGTTCAGTTGATAGTAAATAATCCACATTGGTGACTTCAGCGGTTGCTGGATGTGGTAGTCCACAGTTCCCCACTTGGTGTGTGCATTGGGTGAACGTATTGTATAGTGGCACAGTGGTAAACACATTTAATCAGATATATTTGTACTGGATGCCGGTTTCAGTTCTAGCTCACTCTGCTGTTTTCTGTGCTATGGGTCAGTGTGATGTTTGTTACTTATTTTTTCAGTCTTATCGTTTTGATGAAGGCTTATTCAGTGAATTGGCATTACATCTCAGGGTGGCTCAGTCTTGTATATCCAGAGATGTATGCTTGGTTTGGGAATGCTGTGAGAAGTGCTAGTGGTGAATCCAGTGTACCCACTTGGAGTTGCAGGTTATGAATGAAGCCTTGTAGTCCATTGTCCTGCAATCAGAAAAAGCTTAGAAGTAAATCCAAGTTTATAGATTTATTTCAAATCAAAGGAGGACTTTTTCCTCTCAAATTCGTTTTTATGGTTGCTTTTGCTGCTTTTGTTCTTTCATCTCACTGGCATCCTTTTTTGAATCTGTCTACATGTTTGGGAAGTCCAGTTAAACAGAGGGTATGATTTTGTGTATTGTTCTCTATTGTATAGGGAAAGGACTGTGCTGAAAATTGCACATTGGACTAGTGCTGGGCCTGATTAAGTTTAGGAATTCCATGTAGGCTTTATTTACAGATCATGTGCCATTATGTTAGTGGTGAAACCTGAGAGGCAAGTAATTGTTTGTGGTTTCCTAATGGGATATATATTAATTATCCTGAAGAGGTTCCACATTCTTGCAGAGAGAGTTTACCCCAAGTTTCAGTGTGGGTTTAGGTTTGTAGATTCGTATCTCATAGATTATTACTAGGCTAATTGCCCTTGTGAGCCATTTTAAGCCTAGCCAGTTCCCCATGTGAGAATCAGGTCCTGCATCTTGTGTCTGTAAGGTAAACACCTTAATCATTGTACCTACCAACAGTCTGTCATAGACTTGGTTTTCTCTGTTGGGGAACTACAAGAAAAGTGCAGGGAGCAGAACAAACTTCTCTATATAATAGTATCATAGGAAGATGCTAGGCTATTGGCCCTGAGGCCCCTTACAAGCCTAGCCAGGAATTTGGCCCATGTTCCAACAAGTCAGTACCCTATGCCACTGTCCAGCAGGGACATAGGAGGAGTCCCAGGGTGTATTTTCTGTTCCCCATCCAGTTATCCAGGTTGCCCATAAAAAGGTTTAATGAGGTACTCTGCTTTACGTGGAGAGGGAGTCTATTCCACAAAAGGGAGAGTCTCTGGGACACAAATCTGTCCCGCCAACAAGTCTTATTATGTCACAGACCAGGTTGACGTCTTGCGTGCGGGTTACTCGAGTGGAGCTTGACTTGCGGATATGCAGCAGTCCTATCAGGGCGGGGTCTGAGATTGCATGGTATGCCAGACAGAGGTCACCTCGGAGGAGTCTGGGAGACTGAGTAGAAGGACAAGGACAGGGCCTTTAGTCTATCTGTGTAAGGGTAGATGTTTGAGGTCCTGGATTCTCTGGGTGAGAATCTCTCTGGTCTCTCCAGTTGCTGCATGTGCTTTGTGAGGTACATGCCGAAAGGGGCATTGTATTCAGTAATCAGTCTTATAAGGGAAGAATACAGGGATGTCATGACCACCTTGTCCCTGGATGAGAAACCCTTACTAATGAGGTGGGCCGTGTAGAAAGCTTTCCATACAACAGAGGCAATATGGTGGTCAAAAGTCGGTTTGCTATCAACCTGGATTCCCAAGTCCCTCACGAATGATTGCATGCTTAGTGCCTTATTATCAAAGTGATAATGTTGTGGGGACGTCTTTCTCCCCAAAAGGGATGATGATGCATTTTTTGGCATTCAGTCTGAGGCCATGTTTCTGACACCAGTCATTTGTTTGGGTGAGAGACTCTTTGGAGGATGTCCACATCACTATGGGAATTCATGACAGCACCCAGCTTGCAGTCATCTGGAAACTTGGTTAGCCATAGCCCACTAGATTTGGCCTGCACTTCTGAGAAGTATATCCCAAACAGCAGAGGTCCCAAGACGGATCCCTGGGGCACACCGCTTTTTACGGGTCTACTACTGAGGTGGATTCCCCTATTTTGTCTAGGTGAGTTCCGTCAGTGAGCCAGTTTGCTACCCATCTGGTAACATATGGATTGATGCCTAGTTGAGATGTTTATCTGTTGTACCTGAGTGGGGAATAGTATTGAAGGCCTTGGTCAGGTCAAGATAGATGGTGTGCACAGTCTTCCCCTCATCTTTGGCCTTGGTGACTGTCTCAAAGAAGTCAACCGAATTTAACAGGCATAACCTCCCCTTGACAAAATCAAACTGTGTGGGATCAAGTGTCTGGAGGCTGCCAATGTTCTTGTTAATGAGGTCAGTGATCTGCTCCATGGCCTTGCAGATCAGGCTAGTTAGTCTGATGGGTCTATAATTTCCTGGATCAGAGGACACTCCACCTTTGTGCAAAGGGATGACAGTAGCTGTCCTCCACTCGGCTGGGACAAATCCATTACTCAGGCTTTGGTTGAATAGGGTGCCTAATGGTGCTGCACATTCCTGCCTGAGTTCATGTAGGATGCAGCCTGGGATGTTATCGGGTCCCATGGAGGCAGTATTTTTTTTCCTTTGAGAGGGCAGTGATGACTTGCTGCCTAGAGATAAGGGGGGGCAGGTACTGGGGATGTTCTGTTTTACCAATGGGGGGATAGACTAGTGAAGTTTTCACTGAATCTGTCTGTCAGCAGGTTGGCTGTATCTACAGAGTTTATGTATGTGGTGTCCTTGAACACCAGTTCTGATCAGATCTGGGTGCTTCCCTTGAGATTGCAGACGTATGTGAAGAAAGCCTTATGATTGTCTTTAGTAGAGGTGGCCAGTTTGGACTTTGCTTTGGAGGATTTCGCTAGTGCACAGCAATTTTTTTCCTTTTTTTTATAGAGTTTATTTATTATAGATGTCCACCAGACAGGCTTACTCTTCCTTGAGGAGGAGGATTTCATCCTGTCTGTTTTTCCTGATTCCAAGCAGCTATATAAATGCTCTTCTAGTACGTTGGTCTAATTTTGGACATATGTGACAGTTCCTTTGGAGGGGTAGGGGGTTGTGAAGCTATTTATACCTTCCCTCAGGAGGTTGTAATCAGCTTTGGAGAAGTTTTTTTGTTTGACCCTAGCTGGGGGGAGGGGGGTCAGGGGAAATGGTGACTTCGAAAGTGACTGCTTTGTGGTCAGATCTTACCAGGGATGATGACACTGTAGGGATGCTGCAGTGGTTACTCATGTTGGTTAATTATACCAAATCCAATATTTTCACCTCTTGTGGGGGTGTCAACCAACTGGTCCAAGGCATTTGCATTGACAAAATCAAGGAATCTCTGGGCATTTGTGTTTTGACATGAGTATTTCTTCAATCTTTGGTTGGATAGTTAAAGTTGCCCAGGATCAGGGTAAATGGTTGAATCTTGATAGATTCGAAGAGGTCTAGATAGGTGGAGTGGGCATCTTGAGTCAGAGTTGGAGGCCTGCAGCTAGGTATGATTTGAATAGGGGTCTTGTCAGTTGTTAACTGCACCTGGAGTATTTCCTGTGCATCATACTGTTTGACCAGCCTAGAGGTGTGCATGTCTTTTATATATATTGCAACTCCACCTCCTTTTGTTTTGCTGCCCACGACTTGGGGTCTGAATGAATGATACTATGAATAACCTGGTATAGCTGGGGCGCTGTCCGCGGCTTTGTACCAGGTTTCCATGACTGCACAAATGTCAGCTTCTTCCAGGGTTAAGAATGTTTGCAATGAGTGCAGTTTCATGGTTAGAGTCCTAGCGTTTAGCAGAATAACCTTTTAATTTACATTTTAATGAAATTTTCATGTTGGTAGTTTTGACCTCATGGCATTGCCTAAAAAAGTCACTATGGGGAGGCAAGAGCCTTTGCCAGGAGCCTGAAGCCCAAGGGAGATAGATGCAGGCCATCTCTGGCAAAGCATCGTGGCTTGTCAGTCATGGCATTCCAGGCTGTCAGGTACTGGATCCCCTTTGAATGACACCAGAAACTAAGCCAGTCATTAGTCAGTCATTTTCTGTTTGTATTGAGGCATCATTCTGCGTGATGGTTAGAGTGCTGCTTAAGGCTAAGGACATACCTGCCTGGGACATGCACTCCACGAGCTCCATCATGTGTTTCTTCATATAGTCCGGGGAGGTACATGTCAAGTCATTCACTCGAACATACTCTGTCACGATCATCATCTGCTCTGAGTTACAGCACAATGGCACTAAATATACTGAACCAACTGATATTGCCAACATCCTGGCAGATAGGTTCAGTGGTAGCTTTACCCCCCCCACCCCCTAAAGGGCCCATCTCTATACCAGAAGAATGCAAAGTTCCTCTAGTCACACCTGAACAGGTAAAGACCACACTCTCCAAAGCCAAGAACACAGCATCCATGGGACCTGACAACATCCCAGGCTGCGTTCTGCATGAACTACAGAATGAACTGGCACCCCACCTAAGCACCATGCTCAATCATAGCCTCACCTCCAGGCTTTGTGCCCACTGAATGGCACACAGCGACTGTTATCCCACTCTACAAAGGGGGAGCCACCACAGACCCTGGGAGCTACCGCCCCATTAGTCTAACGAGCCTGGTCTGCAAGGCCATGGAACGTATCATCATGGAACTTGTAAACAAAGACATTGGTAATCTCCAAACTCTGGACCCCACCGAGTTCGGGGTTTGTAAAAGGCAGATCATGTCTCCTAAACCTGATAGACTTCTTTGAAGCAGTCACCAAAGCCGTAGACAAGGGTAAGGTTGTTCACACAGCTTATCTAGATCTCGCCAAAGCTTTTGACACCATCCCCCACTCTGGAATTGTAGATAAACTCACTAAACTAGGTATAAATCCCTAAGTCACAAGATGGGTTGCCAACTGGCTCACAGACAGAACCCACACTGTGAAAGTAACAGACTCCAAATCCGACTTCAGACCAATGACAAGTGGAGTACCACAGGGTTCAGTCCAGGGTCCTCTCCTGTTTGGTATCTACTTTTCTGAAGTACAGGTTAACACAAAAGGTCTTTGGCTAACGAAGGTCGCAGATGACTGCAAACTAGGAGCCATAATTGAAACTCCTAACTATGTGGACATCCTACAAAAGAGCCTCACTGTGACAGATGCCTAGTGTCAAAGCCATGGCCTCAAGCTCAATGCCAAAAAGTGCATAATCATCCCCTTTGGTAAAAACTCTGTACCCATGAGCTACCACATAGGTGGTAGTCTACTTAACATCAAAAGTGTGATGAGACCTTAGGACACAGGTGGATAGTAGTCTCTCCTTTGATAATCACATCGCCACAGTAGTCAGGAAATCCTTCTACGTAGCACACCATCACAAAAGGTTTCTCATTCAGGAAAAAAGAGGTCATTGTTCCCCTCTACTCGTTACTCGTTAGACCCATTATAGAGTACAGCACCTCTTTTGGTATGTACCTCACAAGACATCTACAACAACTGGAAAGGCCACAGAAATACCTCACAAGAGGATTACTGGCCTCAAACAGATGCCCTACGCAGACTGTCTCAAAAAACTCCAGCTTTACTCCATCGCATATTGCCTACTCAGAGGTGATCTCTGCCTAACATACAAAGCTATGTCATGCCCAGAGCTGTTGGACATGCTCCACTTAAAGAAATCACAATCCCTCCGAGCTACAGCTCTAGGGACCTAAACCTTGTCACCACAATAACAGAACATGCTGGAGGGATAGATTCCTGTCCCAGTGACTTCCCATACTCTGGAACAAACTACCTGTCTGTCAAACAAAGCTCTTCATTAGCACTCTTCAAGAAAACTCTTAATGATTGGATGGGAAATAGGAAATTCACCCTGGTGATCACCTCTGTGGTTCTGCTCGACAGGGGTACAGGAAAATAATTTTCTTGGGTGGCGAAAGCCAGGGTACCTTTTTGGCTAGGCTTATATAGGCCCTAGGGCCGATAGCCTAGTACCTACCTATGAACCTATGAACATGGACTTTGACAGAGTCATAACAGTACCTGTTGAGAGACTTGAGTGCATTGGTGATATGGCGGATTTTGGCACCTGACAAAAACTAACTGTGACTTTCTCCTTATTCAGCCTGGTGAGGGGCACATCTGTGTCTTTCACAGTGGAGTCTCTTATGACTAATATGTTGGGTTTATGTTTAGGCCTTAGTGGCTGTGAAACAGGTGTGTGGACTATGTGTAGTGTGATGGGCAGTGGAGTTTGCATCTGTTTATGCCTAGGAGGTCTCTTTTGTTTGGGTATGCTTTTGTTGAGGGCTTCCGCATATGTGGGAGTATGTTGTGTGGGTGCTGTTTGAGGTATGGTGTTCGTATTGCCAACCTTCTCAGTGCCAGATGTACTGGTTTGTGGAGGAGAGAGCAATGACACTAGGTGCTTGATGTATTTGCATCTCACAAATTGTGTGCTAGGTGGTAGTAGTAGTTGGTTGTGTACATGAGGCAGTTGCTACACTGTCTCAGGATGCCCTATCAACCAGACTGGCCGGAGAAAATGTAGGAAATTGTCCAACCATATTTGTCAGAAACTGAAAGAGCTAAGAGGGTAAAGCGAGGAAGGTCTGAGTAGTACTACTAGATGACAACACAAGTGCTACTAAGGGAAAACTTGTAGCTGGAGTACCTCAAAAAGGGTTAAAAATCATGCAGCAGACCTGTATCTAGACTATGCTACTCAATTTTAAGGTTATGAACTCAGTAAGAAAAAACTCACAATGAAGCACAGATTAATCACTTATAGTCAAAAGAATAGAACTCGCAGTATGAAAAAATGCAGTTAAACTGCAACGAAATGCAGTTAAACAGTAATGAATTGCAGTAGATAGCAATGAAATATAATTTAATCAGTAGATTGCTTTGAAACAGTAGCTCACAAGTCACAACAGTAACAGCACAAATAAAGCAGCGTAATAAATGCAGCAAACTAAATGCAGTTGAACTTCTAAGCACAAACAGTAAAATGAAGTAAAAAGAGGTACAGTTTTAGCAGAAATTGAAGCGACAGAAGATGAGAATTCAAGGTTCAGAAGCTAAAGGGGTGGGACTTTGCTAAGTTCTCATTATAAACAGCAGAATGTGCTGATGTAATGTGACTGGGGGAGTGTCCAGTATCAACTTTATACTAGAGGCAGGCAACTCAAAGTCACCAAGACTTAAAGGAGAACCGCACCCACAGACTCAAAAAACATGCTTATTTCGTCATGGTTTGGTGTTTCCTACATTTTAACACCACTCTGGGACTATTTACAGCGTTTTAAATATTTTTATATGTAATTTATGAGTCTGACCACATGGGGTCTGGCATCTTGAAATAATTCTGACTGTTTAGTGTGTCCCATAATGCAGTTCTTGTCTGTAAAAAAAAAAAAATGTCATGCATGCCTAATTCTCCTTGAAGCTCCTGTCACTGTATTGATTTTACATGCATACACTGCTTTCAGTCAGTTTTAAGTAACATTTCATGCCATTCAGTGACTACTTAAAACACAAAATGTGCAAGTGCCACAGAACAGACGTTCAAAGTGCCTTTTACTGCTGCTTCTTTTTAGAATGGTTACACTGCAGTCTTTTGTGAAGCCTGAATTGTACTACTTTGACATCTCCCATCCCCCTTCACACCTAGCTGTCAAAGGTCTAAGGGTAATTTGAGCTGTACCACCTGTGATTGACAGCTCACAGCAGGATAATTGATTTAAGTACTGTTCTTGTTCTAGCCTTTACTGTGCACACCATGGTGCAGGTTTACGCAGCCTGTGTTTTGAGCAGATTACTGTAAGATGACCAGGCAGCTGTGACATCACAGCATCGGTGGGCTTTTAGAAAAGTTGTGGAAATGTCAGTTTGGGGAAGGAATTGGCCAGAAAACTATCTGTATTCATAGGTGTTGGTGACATCAATGAAATGGAGACTGCAGCAACCTTTACCAGGTCGGGACAAAAGTGTTTTGAAAGTGAAACCACCACAGTACAGTAAGGTACTCTTCTAGTGGAGTAAAACAGTCGATTTAAAATATTTTACATGTATTGTTGTTTATTCATAGCAGGGACAATAAATAGGGAGAAAAAGGACAGAGAAGTAGATCATTTAATAACAGAATCCTATTGTTGTCCTTTAAGACCATCACAACAGCTGTGCGGGTGGGTGGGACAAAAAAATACAGTTGCACAGATTACACAGGTATACTGTAAAACAGAAGTACAGAAACAGTTGAAAAAAAGCACTTATCTTTTTCCAATATCACATCAGAGCAAATGGCAGAAGGCCTCTCACTGTAGCTTTGAACAGCTTGAGCAAATAAGTACAACTGGTTTAAAACACTGGCTATTAAAGGCATAGAAACAGAAACCAGCCCAATTATCCAATCAAAAATAAGTGTTGCAGGCATGCTTTTAGCTAGATCAAACTAGACTGACTCTTTATGCCACAAAGGAAACGGCTAGGCCTCTCCAGACAAAATATTTCACTACAACCTCACACAGTCACAAACAGTAACAGATATTCATTCTAACAGAGACAAAAAAAAGGAGACTAAAAACAGTTGCACTGATGACACAGATATACAGTAAAACAGAAGTGGAGAAACAGTTGAAAATAAGCACTTGTCTTTTTCCAATATCACAACAGAGCAAATGGCAGAAGGTGTCTCATTGCAGCTTTGAACAGCTTGAGCAATTAAGTACAACTGGTTTAAAATTGTCTTCATTGATTTGACCAAGGCATTTGGCTTCGTAGTAGGAAAGGTCTGTTCACAATTCTGACAAAGATTGGCTGTCCTCTTACACTGCTTAGCACTGTTAGGGCCTTCCATGAAAGCATGAAGGGACCATCATTTACAACTAATCCAAATCCAGTCCTTTCAAGATTCTCAGTGGAGTGAAGCAGGGATGTGTACTGGCTCCAGTATTTTTTGGTATCTTCTCTTTAGTTCTATTGAAATTTTTTTTGGAACTGCTAGAGGATGCCTTTCTCCGAACCAGAACAGATGGCAACATGTTCAAACTGTTGAGGCTTAGATTGAAGACCTGGGTGCTTAAGAAGCATCGTAAGGGAGTTACAGTTGGCTGATGACACAGCTATTGCTTCTCACATTCTGCAGGAAATTTAGTCACTCATAACTTGCTTTGTAGATGCTTGTCTGGAATTTGACCTCACAATCAGCCTAAAGACCCAGGTGATTAGCCAAAGTTTGGGCAATGAGCCATCTTTAAGGGTGAGTGACTATGAACTGGAGGTCTTTCCATGAGTTCATGTACCTAGGCTCTACGATCTCGTGACAACTTGTTGCTTCATAGCAAGATCAACAAGTGCATTGTAAAAACTGTGGCAATGTTTTCCAGCTGACAGAGTCTGGGCTTAATAATAAGCTCACTGTGCACACCATGGTGCAAGTTTCACAGCCTGGGTTTTCAGCAGATTATAATAAGCTCACTGTGCACACCATGGCGCAGGTTTACACAGCCTGGGTTTTCAGCAGATTATAATAAGCTCACTGTGCACACCATGGCGCAGGTTTCACAGCCTGGGTTTTCAGCAGATTATAATAAGCTCACTGTGCACACCATGGCGCAGGTTTACACAGCCTGGGTTTTGAGCAGATTATAATAAGCTCACTGTGCACACCATGGCGCAGGTTTCACAGCCTGGGTTTTCAGCAGATTATAATAAGCTCACTGTGCACACCATGGTGCAGGTTTCACAGCCTGGGTTTGAGCAGATTATAATAAGATCACTGTGCACACCATGGTGCAGGTTTACACAGCCTGGGTTTTGAGCAGATTATAATAAGCTCACTATGCACACCATGGCGCAGGTTTCACAGCCTGGGTTTTGAGCAGATTATAATAAGCTCACTGTGCACACCGTGGTGCAGGTTTACACAGCTTGGGTTTTGAGCAGATTATAATAAGCTCACTGTGCACACCATGGCGCAGGTTTCACAGCCTGGGTTTTGAGCAGATTATAATAAGCTCACTGTGCACACCATGGCGCAGGTTTCACAGCCTGGGTTTTGAGCAGATTATAATAAGCTCACTGTGCACACCATGGCGCAGGTTTCACAGCCTGGGTTTTGAGCAGATTGTAATAAGCTCACTGTGCACACCATGGCGCAGGTTTCACAGCCTGTGTTTTGAGCAGATTGTAATAAGCTCACTGTGCACACCATGGCGCAGGTTTACACAGCCTGGGTTTTGAGCAGATTATAATAAGCTCACTGTGCACACCATGGCGCAGGTTTACACAGCCTGGGTTTTGAGCAGATTACTGTATGCCACTGAAACTGCACTTTGTGCTCAAAACAGGAACAGTGGCTCAGTGTATTCAAAATGCTTCACCTTAGGCACATACTTGGTGTTTCATGGCAGGACAAGATCACCAACAACGCAGTGCTTGAGAGGATGAGCACCATGTCTGTGTTCACCCCCCCCCGAAACAGACGCACATGACGGATGGATGAATACTGAAAGACCTCCTTTTTGGTGAGCTGGAGTCTGGAAAGAGGCTGAAAGGGCAACCCAGATTGTGCTACAAGGACATATGCAAGCATGACCTCAGTGTTTTCTCCATCAGCATGGACACCTGGAATTCTCTAACCTCAGACAAGTATACCTGGAAATAAGAAGCGAAAGGAGCTCTGTCTATATATAAAGCCATCTAAGCAAGGAGACCAAGGAGATAAGAGAGCCCTCAGAAGGTCTGTGCCAGTGATACCAGACCAACATCTGCCTACTGCTCAGTATGTGGAAAGGACTCCCGGATTGGATTGCACAGCCACAGAGGATGCTGTTCAGATTAGTCTAACAGGGGTGCAAACCCATGATCCTTTTGGGAATGAAGGATGCCTACTAGATATACACATCTGATCTGTCAAGTCCTGATCAATCAACAGACCTCATTTTACTGAATTTTTGTAACTTCCTCTGAGGATATGCAGTCTTAGAAGATGTTTTAGTAAGTAATGTTACCTTTGCCCACTGCTACATGATCCCCACTTTACCAGGACCACAAATTAATTTTTTTATTAAAACATTTTCAGTCAAAAATGGTCCATTCTTTTGATGGAGACTCACTGGTCCACTCTCTAACTTGTTATTACAAGAATAAGTGACATGTTTTTGAATTCCTCACTGGAATGAACATATACTTTAATTATTAATTTATTTAGCATTTATTTACCAGGAAAGTCCGACTTGGAATGAGCCAGATGTTCTTCGTGTTTCACTGTTGCAGTCATTACATTTGGGTAATCTGCAGGCAGGTTGCCCTCAGTCGGCCTGAATTCCAAAGTCTTGGGTCCTGCATCAGTTGCTGTCTTTTCTTCCATTACATCAGGGGTATAAAACATGCAGCCAACACCATTTTCTTTAGTCTTTCTTGCCACGCGGTGCTAGAAGCAGAAGCATTTCGCAAGTGCCAGTCGGCAGACTACTGAAATATTCGAGTTTGAGTTTCAGAACCGAAGTCTTCACTAAAGCCAAGTACCCCGTAGGGGAAACTTTTTTCTTGCTCCATATCGATGTCAGAAAAAGTTAATTGTATTACTTGTGGGAAGCAAATACCTCATAAGGATTTCCATTTATACTGTATTCCTTGCCTAGGCCCTGATCACAACGTGCCTGGCTGTTGTTTCTGTGCTAGATTTAACCAACGCACTATTAAGCGTCAGTATAGTTTTGCCTCAAAGTATTTTGGGAACAGGTTTAACTACCCAGAAATGTCATTGGATAGCAATCCAACTACCGGAGAAAATAAAAAAACGCAAAGAAAAGGACAGAGAAAGGCAGTGGAGATCTAAAACCGACGACGAAGCTTCTCCTAAGCCAGTCGCCGGTTCGCCGGTACTCAGTGAGGCGCTTTCGCAGCCCCTGATACCCACTACTTTCGAGTCGCTGGCCTCTTCCGACACCCATGTGGAGTCCGGCATGCCGCAAGATACTCAAGGTATTGGACTGACCGATGTATCTCCCTCTGATGGGTCCGGAGCCGCTGAGCAGGCACCGGCTTCTGAGGGTGTATTCAGACCTCAACATTTGTATATCAAACAGACAGCTGCAAAACCACAGACAAAAGCAACTTCTAAAATTAAAAAAGTAACGCATGAGCCACTTGCACAGGCCTCTATGCCTAAAAAACAGACTATCAAAATGGCTGAAGACCTTATGATCAGGGGTACCCATCCCCCTCCATATAAGAGGCCTAGGTAAGACACTGATTATGAATCTTCAGATCAGGTTTCTATTTCTTCTGATTCCTCTTCTGATCAGGAATTATTTATACCTCCCTATGAGGATTCTGATGCAGAGGAGTCTATACCATCTGCTTCTCCTCTTGAGAATTATTCGTTTGGGGAAACCTTGCATACTTTGAGGGATCATTTTCACTGGGAGAGTCAAGACTTCTCAGAATCAAAAAAGAGGCTCAGGGATTCCCTTCTTCTCCCTCAACACAGGCCTTTAGCCATTCCCCCTGTTTTAGACATTGCGGATGATGTATTTTCGGAGTCCAGCTTAACTCCTGACTCCTTACCTCCGGCTCCCAGTAAGCCTGACAGATATTACAGGGTCCCTGACTCGCATAAATTTTTATTTAGAAACCCTGCTGGTGATCCTGAAACTATTTCACAGGGTCCAAAGGGAGTTAAGGCCTCAACAGCAAAACATCCTACCCCTTCTGACAGAGATTCAAGGGCACTATACAGATCGGGAAAAAAAAGGTTTATACATCTGCAGCCTTGGCAGTCAGAGCCTTAAACTGTCAATTTCATATGCTTAAGTACCAACAACATGTTATGGGATTGCTGAAACAAAATGATGATGATTTCTGATTGTGCAGAAAATAAAGAATTGCAGGAATTATTGCATGCAGCTGAACAGGTTGGAAAGCATACTTTGCAATGTGGTTTTGACTCCTTAGAGGCCTCCTGCAGGGCCGCAGTTACTGGATCTGTGATTAGGAGGCATGCCTGGCTAAAGGAACAAAATTTGCCTTGTCATGTTAAAGCTAAATTGCTAGATGCACTTTCACAGCATGATACTCTGTTTGTTATTAAGGCAGAAAAGGTTTTAAAGAAAATGGAAGACAAAGCTAAGTCTATGCAAACTGTTAAAGACTTCTTACAAGTGCAGCCACCAAAATTCAGTAGACACTGGCCTACAAAAAATTGGTCCTTTCCTGTGTCAGACAGAGCTCAAAGGGGCAAATCTAGATGCCCTAAGGGTTCCAGATACCAGGCGCAAGATTCATACAGGTAAAAGCAGTGGGGGCACTTCTACCTCCAAATCTGGAGGAGATAAAGCGCAAACCTACAGAAAACAGTCCCAATGACTTCCCTCTGCCTACACCAAGCACTTATCTTTTGGCAGCACCCTTAGGTGGTAAATTAGCACTTTTGCTCAAAATTGGCAGTTAATAACCCAGGACAAGTGGGTACTAAACATAGTATCACAGGGATACAGATTCCATTTCCACACTCTGCCAATGGCAAATGGTTGGCCGGATCTGCCAATAAATCAATGGGCAGAGGCACAGAAACAGGTTACATCCCTCGTGGATATGGGGGCCATTCAGCCAGTACCAGAGCAGGAAAAAGGACAAGGTTTTTACTCAAGACTGTTCTTGGTACCCAGAAAGGACAAGGCCTGGCGACCAATACCGGATTTATCAATTTTGAACACATACCTGGACGTTCCAAAATTCAAAATGCTGACTTTGCCGCAGCTTCTGACCTAAAAGAGGCATACCTGCTTGTCCCATTAAGACAATCGTGCAGACGATACCTCAGATTCAAGGCTGGCTTAATGCATTACCAATTCTCTGTACTGCCCTTTGGCTTATCTACTGCGCCCAGGGTCTTCACAAAGTGCCTGGCACCAGTAATTGCATTTTGCAGACAAAAACGTATACAAATATACCCTTACTTGGACGACTGTCTCATTCAAGCAGAGAGCAAGGACATTCTTCTTCAACACCTGGCATTTGTGAAAAGGCTTCTAACATGCCTAGGGTACACAATAAACGAAAAGAAATCACAACTAGTACCCTCTCAAAAGATAACATTTCTGGGTGCAAGCTTGGATACAACTGCCCAGATGGCTTACCTCACGCCAAACAAGCAAAGGCAACTGACTACTTACTTCACACTGATGGCAACAAAAACCCAGTCTTCTGCAAGACAAATTCTGCAGGCTCTGGGCTTCATGGCATCCTGCATCCTACTGATTCCATATGCAAGACTGCATATGAGGAAACTTCAATGGTACCTGAAAAGTTTATGGAGTCAACATTCTCACAGTCTGGAAACAATGATTCCTCTCATACCCTGCCTACAACAGGAGTTTCTATGGTGGGCAAAGGCATGTCATCAAAACATGGGACGGGCCTTCACTCTACCCCCTGCCAGCCAAACCTTAACAGACGCATCAGATTATGCCTAGGGGGCCCACATGGCAGGAAGATGCATTCAGGGCATATGGACCCCAAAACAAATGCATCTACATATCAACCAGAAAGAGATGCTAGCTGTTCAAAATGCCCTAACAGCCTTCAAGGACTTACTTCATCCAGGACAACTACTGATAAAGACGGACAACACCACGGTCATGTGGTATATAAACAAGCAAGGGGGCACACACTCATACCCCCTTTGCAGATTAGCCATGGCACTGTGGGACACAGCTTTGACCAAATACATCTTCAAACTCAATTCCTGCCAGGAAAGCAAAATATTCTGACAGATGATTTAAGCAGAAACCTTATGGACCCTCACGAGTGGAAACTACATCCACAAGTCTTCAGCATGATAACAGAGAAATGGGGGAGCCCAGACATAGATCTGTTTGCCTCTCTAGAAAATTACCAATTGAAAAGATTCTGCACAAGGACTTATCACAAACAAGCATGGAAAGTGGATGCCCTATCCCTTCAGTTGGAAAAACCTATCGGTTTACGCCTTTTCTCCTCTGCCTCTTCCCAAGGTCCTCCTAAAAGTCAGACAAGAGAAACCAAAGATGATACTAATTGCCCCGAACTGGCCCCACCAATACTGGTACTCAGTCGTAAGGAACTTGTCTCAATACCCAGCTTGGACCTTACCTCAGAGACCTCAACTACTGTCCCAGCAAAACAATCAGATCCTGCACAATCACTTCCAGACACTGAACCTGGCAGCATGGCTGATCATGTAGTTATACAAACAACTCCTCTCAGTAAAGCTGTGATGGATGTCATTTTGGAAGCCAGAAGGCCTAGTACTAGAAAATCTTATGTTGATAAATGGAAGAGATTCTGTGCTTGGAATCAAGCACAAGGAACTGATACAGCAGAACCAAATATTCCTCAGATATTAAAATACTTAACTGAGATGCTTGACAAAGGCCTGTCTTTCTCATCAATTAAAATCCATGCCTCTGCCATTTCGTGTCATTATAATACAGAGCCCACCAATCTTTTCTCATCCTTTACTAAAGCAGTATCTTAGAGGAGCCAGAAAATTAAGGCCTCCTAGATCATCACCGTTACCTGCATGGGACCTCAATTATGTATTGGAAAAGCTCACCCTGCCTCCATTTGAACCAGCTGCTACCACTGATATAAAGTTCTTATCATGGAAAACAGCTCTGCTACTAGCGATTACTTCAGCAAGAAGAGTTTCAGAGCTACAAGCCCTCATGGCTGTAGAGCCTTTTATCATATTTTACCCAGACAGGGTGTCTTTGAGGACAAATCTTACATTTATGCCTAAGGTGGTTTCCAGTGTGGCTCTTAACCAAACAATTCATCTGCCAACCTTTTATCCAAATCCACAGAACGGGGGGATTCTGCATTCCTTGGACATGCACAGACAGCTAGGATTCTACTTGAGCAGGACTAAAGCTCTAAGAAAAACTGAGCAATTACTAGTGACATATGCTGCAGGATCAGAAGGAAAGGCTATTTCAAAGCAGACAATTTCAAAGTGGATAAGCCACTGCATCCGTTTCTGCTACTTACACCATGGTAAACCTGTGCCCAAGGGCATTAGGTCTCATTCCACCAGAGCTGCAGCTACATCAGCAGCCTTTCTCAGAGGAGTACCAACCAAAGACATTCTAGAGGCTGCTACCTGGAGTTCTGTTCACACTTTTACAAAGCATTACCATTTGCCTCTCTACTCTAAGTCCAGGGCAGGCTTTGCCACTGCAGTTCTGCAAGGTCTTATAGCCGCACCTAATGCTGTTTAGCTCCAACCTCCCAACCATAGCTTTGGGATTCTACCCAAATGTAATGACTGCAATACAGTGAAACACAAAGAACATAGTACAGTTGTGTACACTTACCATAAATGTAGATGTTTGAATGTATTCACTGTTGCAGGCCAGGTTACCCGGCCGCCATCCCCCAGTCATTCTGGATTTATCTTTCCTTCTCTGTCTTCTACCACCTATGTGGTGTATTTGCTTGTAGATGAAGGTAAAGGTTATATTGATGCATATATGTGTGTGTGTGTGTGTGTGTGTGTGTGTGTGTGTGTGTGTGTGTGTGTATATGTGTGTATATGTATATGTAATATATATATATAAAATATGTTTACATTATATATTGTTGCTACCTTTTTGGAGGCACCTGACATCTGGGGAAAGTAAAACTAAAGAAAATGGTGTCAGCTGCATGTTTTATACCCCTGACGACCTGACGTCATGGAAGAAGGGACAGCAACTGACGCAGGACCCAAGACTTTGGTATTCAGGCCGACTGAGGGCAACCTGCCAGCAGATTACCCAAATGTAATGACTGCAACAGTGAATACAGTCGAACATCTACATTTATGGTAAGTGTACACAACTGTATTTTTATCAACGGAGGCCCTGGGAGAAACGCTCCAGATGCATGTCTTTGTAATGTGGGAGGAAACCGGAGTACTCTGAGGAAAAATGACACAAATGCAGGGAGGACATGCAGACTCTGCACAGAAGGCGCCCCAGCCGAGAATCAAACCGGAGAGCTTCTTGCTATGATGTGACAACACAAACAGCTGCACCGGTGTGCCTTTGCAGGGAAGTTGTCTCCCTGCAGCCCCTTTACTAATGTAATCAACTCCATGGTTGTTGCACCTTATGAAGATGAAAACTGCCTCCCCCACACAGCAACCATTGCAGAATAGAGTGCATTTGTACGTTACAGATCACTTGCAGAACTGTTGTTCTCAAATACTGGCTAGTATTATTTTTATTTTCATAATGGCAAAAAATAAACATCACATTGAAGACCGTTGCCATTGTTAGGAAGAATTAATTTGATGTTCTTCATTCCACATTGCTGCAGTCCTAACTATTGGGTAGTCCGCTGTCCAGTCGGCCCGAATACCAAAGTATATGGCTGACGTCGGTCAGGGCGCATTAGACTGACGTCAGTACGTCAGGGTACTAATGCGCATGACCGACGTCATATCCTCAGTCTTTTTTGCCGCATGGTCCGATGCAGAAGCAATTTTGCGAGTGCAGGTTGGCGTTCTGAAAGTTTCTGAAGCCAGAGTTTCAGACCGAATCAAAGTTGGCTAAGTACCCCGTTGGGGAATATTTTGGTTTTTTCTTGCCTCAGTATTTAACCGGATGTCAGAAAAAGTGAATAACTGTATTTCTTGTGGGAAACAGATACCTCATAGGGATTACCATACTTTGTGTATACCTTGTTTAGGGCCTGAGCACGACGTTGTTGGATGCCGCTCTTGTGCTAGATTTAACAAACGCACTATTAAGAGAAGGTTAGACTGTGCCAGGTTAGTGTTTGGGAAGCGTTGTAATTATAAGATGCCGTCGGATGTTCCGGCCGCCCGCTAAAAACGCAAGGACAAACGGCAAAGCCTAGAGTGGAGGAACCGACAGTCCCAGAAGTCGGTTCTTTAGAGGGCTCAGTGGAGCCGGAGGTTTTGCCAGGTGTTTCTTTGGGGTCTCAGGGAGAGACTTTACTGTTACAGGATGTATCCTCTCAGGAAGTAGGCCAGGCTGAGGGGGCTTCTCAGGTGGCTGTTCTTCCCTCTCTTCCTAAGGTGGTCAGAGCCTCCCCTTCGGTTTCCAAGGCCTCTTTGAGGGGCAGGCCGAGTTTTGCTTCAGTGGGGGTTTCTCCTAGTACTTCAGGTTCTTTGCCTAAGAAACATATGCTTAAAATGGCAGAGGATTTGATTACTATGATAAGGGGTTCTATGCCCCCTCCTGATAAGAGGCCTAGGGTGGAATCTGAGTTTGAGAGTTTTGAGCAATGCTCGGAGGCTTCTGAGTCTTCGGCTGAAGACTTGCAGGAGTACCCTCCTTATTCTGATTCTGATGTGGATGATTCTACTCCTTCAGCTTCCACTCCTGAGGATTTTTCATTTTCAGAGACTCTGCATTCCATGAGGGAGCATTTTAAATGGGAAGGTCAAGATTTCTCTGATTCCAGGAAAAGGCTTAGGGAATTCTTGTTTTACCCCAGCACAGGCCTTTAGCTATACCTCCTGTTTTAAATGTGGTGGAAGATGTTTTGCAGAGGCTTCCTTGAACTGGATTCTTTGCCTCCTGCCCCAGTTAAACCGGATAGATATTATAGGGTGCCTGAAGCTCATAAGTATCTTTTAAGAGTCCAGGGGCAGACCCGAAACTGTCTCTCAGGGGCCTAAAGGTGTGAAGGCCTCAGTTGTTAAAAATCCTGTCCCTCCTGATAAAGAGGCTAGGGCTTTGGATAGATGGGGAAAGAAAGTGTATACTTCTTCCACTTTAGCCATGAGGGCGTTGAATTGTCAGTTTCACATGTTAAAATATCAGAATTATCTTCTTTCACAGTTGAAATCTAAGGTGGATGCTCTGGCGGAAGGCATTGAGTGTAAAGAGTTGCAGGATTTAGTTCATGTGTCTGAACAAGTGGGTAAACATTCCTTGCAATGTGGTTTTGATGCTGTGCAGGCCTCCTCCAGGGTGGCTGCCACTGGTTCTGTTCTTCGTAGGCACGCCTGGTTGAGAGATCAGAACTTAGCTGAGCATGTTAAGACAAGGATTTTGGATGCTCCTTTACAGTCTGATGTGTTGTTTGGTTCACCTGTGGAAGCAGTTTTAAAGAAGATGGAGGACAAGGCTAAGTCTATGCAAACTGTTAAGGATTTTTGCAGGTGCAGCCTCCAAGTTTAGTAGAAATTGGCCTGCTAAGGGATGGACTTATCCTGCTTATGATTCCCAGTCTAGGGGTAGGTCTAGACGTGGTAGGGGCAGAGCTCAAGGTGCTTTTAGGCCCAGGACAGGGAGTTCACCTGCTCAGACTTCTGGTGAGGGCAGGGGTCAGTCCTTTCGTAAGCAGACCCAATGACCTGCCTTTTCAGCTGCCAGTACCTTCTCCTGGCGGCACCTCTAGGAGGAAGACTGTCTCTTTTCAAAGAAAATTGGGATTTAATTACCCAAGACAAATGGGTTCTGGATATCATTCACCACGGTTACAGGTTTTATTTCCATACCTTGCCTCCTTTCAAAGGCATGCCAGACATTCCTCCTCTACAAAGACAAGAGGCTCACAAGCAAATTTCTCAGTTACTCCAAATAGGGGCAATTCAGTCGGTTCCTGTGCCAGAAAGGGGCCTAGGATTTTATTCTCGCCTGTTCCTAGTACAAAGAAGGGGAACACGTGGAGACCAATTTTGGATTTATCTATCCTCAACACTTATCTGGACATTCCCAAGTTCAAAATGTTGACGTTACAACAGCTTTTACCTCTGCTGGGCAAGGATCACTGGATGGTAACTTTAGATCTCAAGGAAGCTTACCTTCATGTGCCTATAAGACTAAGTTGCAGAAAGTATCTGCGTTTCGAGCTGGAAATTCTCATTATCAGTTCTCTGCATTGCCCTTTGGCTTATCTACTGCCCAGAGTATTCACAAAGGTTCTGGCTCCAGTGATAGCTTACTTCAGGCTAAAAGGAATTCAAATTTATCCTTACTTGGACGATTGCCTGATTCTGGCTCAAGAAAAGGAAGACCTTCTACAGCATTTGGAATATGTCATAGCAGTGCTAAGATGCCTAGGGTATTCTGTGAACGAAATAAAGTCCAGTCTAGTACCCTCTCAAGACATGTGCTTTCTGGGTGTGAGACTGAATACAGCAGCCCAGATGGCCTTTTTAACCCCGGACAAACAAAAGAATCTTTCCAGTTACTTCCATCAACTATCTCTTCAGTCCGGCTGACTGCAAGGACAGTCCTTCAAGCCTTAGGGTTCATGGCATCTTGTATTCTGGTGCTTCCCAATGCCAAACTGCATATGAGGAAGCTACAATGGTATCTCAAAATGTATGGACACAGCACTGCCAGGATTTGGACACTGTCATTCAAATAATACCTTGCATTCAAAAGGAATTTTTGTGGTGGGCTCAGGAATGTCACCTAAACAAGGGACTCTCTGTGACCCAGCCAGAGGCGAGTCAAATTCTAACGACAGATGCCTCAGACATTGCTTGGGAGCTCATCTAAATGGAAAGTGGATACAAGACAAGTGGCCTGCCAGACTACAGCATCTACATATCAACATGAAGGAGATGTTAGCAGTCCAGTTTGCATTAATGGCTTTCAAGGAGTTACTTCTTCCAGGGCAGGTGTTGATTCTAACAGACAACACAACTGTCATGTGGTACATCAACAAACAAGGGGAACACATTCTTACCCATTGTGCAGGCAAGCAATGATTTCATGGGAGACTGCGCTAAGCTTGCAACTAACTCTTCAGGCAAGGTTTCTGCCGGGAGCACAGAACTCCTTAGCAGATGTGTTAAGCAGACAAATCATGGATCCCCACGAGTGGAAACTGGATCTTCATGTATTTCAAAAGTTGACAGTGTCCTGGGGAACTCCAGACATAGATCTGTTCGCTTCTCCACTAAACCACCAGCTGCCAAAGTTTTGCACAAAGAGGTTTCATCACACAGCTTGGAAAGTGGATGCTCTTTCTTTCAGTTGGAAAAATCTTCATGTGTATGCGTTTCCACCTCTGCCTCTTCTTCCAAAGGTGCTTCTAAAAGTCAGACAAGACAAGCCAAGGATGATTTTAATAGCTCCAGATTGGCCTCGGCAGCACTGGTACCCATTACTGCGGAGTCTGGTAAAGAAGCCTCCATGGCCTTTACCCTTGATTCCACATCTGTTGTCTCAGAAGGACGGTCGTCTGCTCAATGTCAAGCTTCACTCTCTTCATCTAACAGCCTGGCATATTCTGTTTTGAAAGACAGCAGGTCTCAACTTCCTCAACAAGTTTTAAATGTGATTATGGAAGCCAGGAGACCTAGTACAAGGAAAGTGTACGCAGAAAAATGGAAGAGATATTTATTTTGGACTGCAGCAAAGAATTTGGAGATTTCGGAGCCTAATTTGAGTGTGGCTCTTCAATATCTTACTGAGTTATTGGACAAAGGTTTGTCTTTCTCTTCCATTAAGATTCATGCTGCAGCAATTTCAGCTCACTATGATTGTGACCCACCATTGTTTTCACATCCTTTGTTCAAGCAATTTCTTAGAGGGGCAAAGAATATAAGACCCCACGTAGAGCTCCTACTCCTGCTTGGGATCTCAATTTTGTGTTGGAGAAACTTACTCTACAACCTTTTGAGCCTGCAGCTACTGCTGATCTGAAATACTTGTCATGGAAGACTGCTTTTTTGTTGGCCATTACTTCTGGAAGCAGGGTTCCTGTGTTACAGCCCCTTATGGCGGTTGAGCCTTTTGATTTTCATAAGGATAGGGTATCATTACGTACTAATCCTTCCTTTATGCCTAAAGTGGTTTCTGGTGTGGCTTTAAACCAAACTATTCATTTGCCTACGTTTATGCAGATCCCCAAAATAAAGGGGAAAAGATTTTGCACACTTTAGATGTACACAGGCAATTGCGTTATTATTTGAGCAGGACTAAGGATTTTAGGCAGTCTCAGCAGTTGTTTGTTTCTTTTGCTTTGAGTTCTCAGGGCAAGCCTGTGTCAAAACAAACTATTTCTAGGTGGATTGGGTTTTGCATTGCATTTTGTTATTCCCATCATGGCAAGGAGATTCCAGCTGGGATTAGGCCTCATTCCACTAGGGCTACTGCCACTTCAACAGCTTTTTAAAGGGGGGTGGCAACTAAGGATATTTTGGAGGCAGCTACTTGGAGTTCAGTGCATACTTTCTCTAAGCATTACCACCTTCCTCTCTACTCTAAGTCTAGGGCTGGTTTTGCCACAGCTATTTTGCAAGGCATGTTATCAGCTCCTGCTTCCTTATGATTTGCCAGCCTCCCTTACCTCTGCTTTGGGATTCTACCCAATAGTTAGGACTGCAGCAATGTGGAATGAAGAACATAGTACAGTTTTGTACCTACCATAAATGTAGATGTTCGAGGATCCACATTGCTGCAGTCCATTCTCCCTCCTTCCCCTCTGTGTTTAGGGGTGGTTGTGTAGGTGAGGTTATATTCTGCTATTTTTGTATGTTTTGTATATATATATATTTTGGTGCAGATATGTTGGGAGTTTTTGGTTTTTGGCCTTATCTTTTCAGGGTCTTCTGACATCTGGGGCAAGAAAAGACTGAGGATATGGCGTCGGTCATGCGCATTAGTACCCTGACGTACTGACATCAGTCTAATGCGCCCTGACCGACGTCAGCCATATACTTTGGTATTCGGGCCGACTGGACAGCGGACTACCCAATAGTTAGGACTGCAGCAATGTGGATCCTCGAACATCTACATTTATGGTAGGTACAAAACTGTACTTTTTTGTAAGTTATAGAGCCCCCCCCCCCCGGAGGTGTTCCGTGGTAGAGGTAGTGCATAGTATTAAGAGATTCCGGAATGTTCAGCAGTGGGCATTCAGTAATGAATTTATCTGCCAGGGAGTTGCATAAAGGTGAACTGAAATAAAGTATACATTTCAGCTTACGAACCTGCTGAATATTAAAGAACAGTGGGAAACACTCCTATTATAAGGAGCTCTAATTGTGATACAGTTGTTTCTTTTCTGAAAGCATCAGAACCCAATCTCAATAAGGAAATAAAATAGAGTTTCAGACAAAAACAAACCAAAAAAGCCAGTGCACTTACAATATAGGATTTTGGCTCTTGTATCAAGTTTGTTTGTTTGTGTCTTTCGGCTTTTCCCGGTTAGGGGTCGCCACAGCGGAACTCCGGTCCGCTAATGATTGGCAGTAGATTTTTACGTGTTGGCTTGCCGGGCCTAACGCACAGCCTTCAACGAAGGAACGCCCATTCATGCATGTTGCCACACAGAAGACACACTAACTGAGAATCGAACGGGCAACGTCTAACTGTGAGGCGACTAATTATTTCTAAGACCATTGCTTGCTTAGCACTTGTGGATAAAAATGTTTAATTATTATTTCCATAATGTGGGACAGGTGTATCAGTGTTTTTTTTTTTACGTTAACCTTATTAATAATTGCTCCTTCGAGTTCCCAGTATAATTCTATACTGAGGCAGAGTTTTTATTGCTTTTTAACACTGTCTCCAGATTGTGTTTATTCCCCATTGCTGGGAAATCCCCAGATCTACTGGGACGAGAGGTGCCAAAGAGGGCTGTTATACAGGTAGACACTTGAGTTTGCTTGTGTCCTCATGGGCATCTTGACTATACACTTTTTTTTTTCTTCGTTATTGTAACTGGCCTAACTTCTCTGGTGGTGACATGAGCACTAGTGTTACTGCAAGGGCTGTCTTTGTCCTTTTGTTTCTTCGGATGTGCCAACAAGTGCTACCATCCACCTACTTGGGTGGTCACACCTGTACTTCCCCTCAATCCTGACCTGACGCTGCTCTCCATTGGAGGCTGTATCAGCAGAGTAGCAGAGTAGCAGTGTGGGCCAGCCGGGACCACCATCCCTTCCCCGAGATGGATATACCCATCCTCCCTAACTGCACTTTCCAGCATCTGAGATAGTGATCAACCTGAAGTCAGCATCCATAACTGCACTGTCCAGCACCTAAAGTCAGCTGGGTTATAGTCAGGACTTTATCTGTTTACACCACTGGTTCTGCCTGTACATGTATCATGTTTAGGTATTGATTTATTATGTGTAGAAGCGTATATACTTATGTGCTTGTGTGTGACCCCTCCGAAAATAGCATATTACATTCCGATAAGGCAGTACATCAGCTATGTACATGTTAGCCAGAATTGCAGTTGTGAATGATATTACCTGATAAGGTGTTCTTGTAATAGTAAAGACTTTTATAATTGTCTGTGCTGGTCAGGAATAATGGCTAGTTGTAGCAAAACTTGCATAGGGCTGTCGAGTGGCCTTGCTTTTTCTAAACTGGTATTGAGTTAGAAGAACTGGCCAGAGAGACTCTGGGTGCATATGATAGTTACAAAGAAAGGTCTGATATTGCTGTATCATCACAGTTTTCCCCTTTGTAGTTATTCTCACTTGGTTTCCTGAGTCGTGCATTATTCAGAAGACCTTAAAGCTGGGATGGGATTTGCATAGTAACTTAGTGTTCCATGCTTTTTCTTGTCTTTTTTTTTTTTTTTTTTCCCCGCTTACTAATGCAGAGGATTTTGAAGTCTAGCCTTTACTGCTTTGAACAGCATATTTTCCTTAACTTCCCTAAAGGAATTGTAGAGGCCAACCCTCGAAAATTCAAAATTGAAGCTTCTGAGCTGAATGAAAGGAAGGTGTTTGTGGAGAACACAAGGGAGGCTATTAAGGTAAGATTCAAATAAGTGAGCAGGAACAAGGTAAGAGGTGAAAAAGCATTGTCACTGAATTAGTGTACTTCTGAAGCATCACCTGTGAAATCAGATGCATGTGCTGGAGCTCTGTCACTGACGGGAGAAAAAAGGTCAGATGCTGAGACTCAAAATATCAAGACTTTTTTAAGCAAACAGTTTAAGATGGCATCTTGTTTTGCTTCTATTATTTTTTTCCATTTAAGGAGGAGAATAGCCTGAACATCTGTTGGGAGAGTGGAGGCCCTGCTGGTTTCATTTCTAACTTGGCTTTCCCATTCCAAAGTATCAGCAGCATAATTGTGCAGGTTCTGGACCCACATTGCATTTATTTATTTTGGTGATGATATGGTTTGGGGAAAAGAATTTAGGGTGGAACCATTGCCAGTTGTGATGGTGCCATGGCTTGGGGAGATGGACATGTACTAGAACCATGGCTGCTTCTGATGGTGTCTTGGGTTGGGGAGTGAGGCCATCGCTGATTCTGATGATGCCATGGTATATTGAGATGGACAAAGAGTGGACCTTGCTAATTATTATGGTGCGAGGGTTTGGGAGCTGTGGTCATGGCTGATGCTACGAAGCTGGGCCTAAACTAACACCACTGCTTATTCTGATTGTGGTATGGTTCTGAGAGCTTGGCTGCTGTCCTGGAACTTGTACAGTTGTTACTGCTTTATTAAGAAAATTTGACTGTGTGGCAAAAATGGAAACCTTGTACTGGTGAGCACTAGGCTGGAAGCAAGCGCTAAATGATTGTAGTATTGCTGTGGGAAAAGTGAGCCACCGGAGAAGATGGTTGTGCAGCAGAGAAACATTCTGACTGGTAATTATGCAGTGAAGTACTGACACATGTATTGGGTGAACACTGGGTTATGCTGACATACGTACTGTGTGAACCCTGGGTCGTGCTGACACATGTACAGCAGGAAGACTGGGTTATACCGACACAAGTACTTCAGGAAGACTGGGTTGCATTGGAGATTGGGTCGCACTGACATACATACTGCAGGAAAACTAGATCATACTGACATGCGTACTACAGAGAGACTGTGGCGCACTGACATATGTATTTCAGGGAGGATGGGTATCATTGAAATAAATACATACATGCATACTACAGAGAGACTGGGTCACACTGACGTATATGTACTACAGGGGAAACTGGGTCACACTGCCATACATACTAGAGGGGAGACTAGGTTATACTCGTACATACTACAGGGAGACCAGGTCACACTTACATGTACACTGCATGGAGAATGGGTTACACTGGCATGTATACTGCATGGAGAATGGTTCACATTGGCGTGTACACTATGGAGACAGTCACACTGGCGTGTACACTGCAGAGAGACTGGGTCGCACTGGTGTATGTACTGCTGGGACAGTGGGTCACACTCGTGTATGTACTACTGGGGCAGTGGGTCGCACTGGCGTAGCTACTGCTGGGGCACTGGGTCGCACTGGCGTAGCTACTGCTGGGGCACTGGGTCACACTGGCGTAGCTACTGCTGGGGCACTGGGTCGCACTGGCGTAGCTACTGCTGGGGCACTGGGTCGCACTGGCGTAGCTACTGCTGGGGCACTGGGTCGCACTGGCGTAGCTACTGCTGGGGCACTGGGTCGCACTGGCGTAGCTACTGCTGGGGCACTGGGTCGCACTGGCGTAGCTACTGCTGTAGCAGTGGGTCGCACTGGCGTAGCTACTGCTGGGGCAGTGGGTCGCACTGGCGTAGGTACTGCTGGGACGGTGGGTCACACTGGCGTAGATAACTGCTGGGATGGTAGGTTGCACTGGCATGGATACTGCTGGGATGCACTGGCATATATATGCTGGGACGGTGGGTTGCACTGGTGTAGATACTGCTGGGACAGTGGCTTGCACGCATGAGCGCACACAGTAGTGGGACTGAGTCACACTGATGCTGTCAGAAGCCAACAGAGTTGTAGCTGTAAATCAGAGTCTGGGTCATACTGCTATAACAGGATATTGTTTTCCAGTGAGTGATATTGGGATTTGGGGCAAAATACCTCTAGGTCAGTGTTCAATGAGTTTGCTGTGTAAGCAAGGCTGAAGAAAATGTGAAGAACTGGGAATCCTTTCATTGTTTTGGTCATTTCCTCCAAGGTCTTGCATACTGAACATAATTACCTCTTGTAGGAGTAATTAAGTAACTTTGTGATCTGATTAGGTAGCACAACAGTGGATATTCTGGGAATTAATATTGAGTATGACTACAGCCTTTGAAAGTCTGTGTTTCATCTTGCATGATGTTAGCATTGTTTTCATTTTTGTTTTCAAATCATTCACTGCAGTCTGCATATGTGAAAACAAATGCGCACTGTGTGATAAGAAAAGCACTGGGCGTATGAAACTAAAACCTAGGAAATGTAGAGTTAAATGGCCCACACAGCAACTCTGTAAACTTGTGTGAATGCAGAGAGCATGGTACTGAAAATACAGGAGGTAAAGGATTTTGCCCTGCATTGTAAGTCAGAAGTAGGTCCTAGGAGTCCTTCTGTTTGATGCTTGCCAGTTCCAGTTGATTGACACCCAGATCACTGAACATGAGCCAGTATCTAGTCATGATGCCTAACTCTGAGAGTAGGGAGAAGAGCATTATCCTACCCATCTCCATCTTTTCTGTGTCTGCAGTCTTTGCGTAGTTTCTGTGTGTGTGTGTATATGTGTGTCTGCCTGCGTCTGTCTGTGTGTCTCTGCATGCGTCTGTGTGTGCATGTGTGTGTGTGTGTGTCTGTCTGTGTGTGCATGTGTGTGTACGTATATTAATATATGTGTATGCATGTTCACAATTCTGTGGTGGTTAGTGCAGCGGTCATCCCTTTCCAAAAAAATGTGTTTTTTTTTTACTTTGGGAGTGTTGATGTTTTGACTAGTGATCTCCCAAGGTTTTAGATGTTTAGGGATCAAATAATCACATTAATTAAATAAGATAAGAGTATTTGCACTAATCTCAGAGCACTCTTGAGTTTTGATAGCATACTCCAAGCAAGCAAATGACATAAGGTGATGAAAGTGGTTCGGTGTCACCAGTAAACTCAGCTGCTTGTTTTCTGAAAATTTCAAGTCAAGTGCATGAAATGATGTGGTTACAGGATCAATTTTAATTCAACTTTTTGTTGGTATGTCTAGTCTGAGGTGCGCTGTACGTTTTATTTGCCAAAATTATGATCACTGTCAAACATGGACATAATTTACTTATGATTGTTCTTATATCAGCAGTTTGTTTCAAATGAGCGATAAGTCTGTGATCTTCATTGTTGAAGGGAATTGACCCCCCTCCACCCAGGGAAGAGTGACATTTCAGAGGTATACATTTTTATTTTAACTAGGAATTTCCTTCCTTTCAAGTTTTGCTACAGGCAGTTACACTATTTAAGACCTGCCATGATGGAATTCATCAGTGTCTGTTTAGAGCTTGCTCTTAAAACAGAAGGGTGACTTTTTAAGCCTTTAAAATGGGAATAACTTTGATACTAAATGTATTTGCACACAGTTTTCAGAAGGCTCATCACTGTACTTGCATGACTTTGCTGCTATGAGAATATCTTGCCCTTTTGCCTGTTTCCACAGCTGTGACTGTGATTTCTACGGAACCTGGCATGCTGTCTACCCTACCCAATGTTGTGGTACTCTGCGACATGCTGCCTGCCATACCTAATGTTGTGGTACTCAATAGCGTGCTGCCTGCCCTGCCTAATGTTATGGTAGTCGATAGCATGCTGCCTGCCCTGCCTAATGTTATGGTAGTCGATAGCATGCTGCCTGCCCTACCTAATGTTGTGGTACTCGATAGCATGCTGCCTGCCCTACCTAATGTTGTGGTACTCAATAGCGTGCTGCCTGCCCTACCTAATGCTGTGGTACTCAATAGCGTGCTGCCTGCCCTACCTAATGTTGTGGTACTCGATAGCGTGCTGTCTGCCCTACCTAATGTTGTGGTACTCAGTAGTGTGCTGCCTGCCCTACCTAATGCTGTGGTACTCTATAGCGTGCTGCCTGCTCTACCTAATGTGGTACTCGATAGCATGCTGCCTGCCCTACCTAATGTTGTGGTAATCAGTAGTGTGCTGCCTCCCCTACCTAATGTTGTGGTACTCAATAGTGTGCTGCCTGCCCTACCTAATGTTGTGGTACTCGATAGTGTGCTGCCTGCCCTACCTAATGTTGTGGTACTCGATAGTGTGCTGCCTGCCCTACCTAATGTTGTGGTACTCGATAGTGTGCTGCCTGCCCTACCTAATGTTGTGGTACTCGATAGTGTGCTGCCTGCCCTACCTAATGTTGTGGTACTCGATAGTGTGCTGCCTGCCCTACCTAATGTTGTGGTACTCAATAGTGTGCTGCCTGCCCTACCTAATGTGGTACTCGATAGCGTGCTTCCTGCCCTACATAATGTTGTGGTACTCGATAGCACGCTGCCTGCCCTACCTAATGTTGTGGTACTCAATAGCACACTGCCTGCCCTACCTAATGTTGTGGTACTCAATAGCACACTGCCTGCCCTCCCTAATGTTGTGGCACTCGATAGCATGCTGCCTGCCCTACCTAATGTTGTGGTACTTGATCGCGTACTGCCTGCCCTACCTAATGTTGTAGTACTCAAAAGCGTGCTGCCTGCCCTACCTAATGTTGTGGTACCCGATAGCATGCTGCTTGCCCTACCTAATGTTGTGGTACTCTGTAGCTTGCTGCCTGCCCTACCTAATGTTGTGGTATTCTGCAACGTGTTGCCTGCCCCACCTAATGTTGTGGTACTCTACAACATTTGCTCTAAATAGGAGCCATACATTGTTAAGGTGATTTTTGTTGGTGTCTCCACCTGTTTGGCAGTCTGCCACAATACCTTGTCATCAATTAATTTGCCTCTTTGTGTTGGAAGGTGTGCCGTTTTATGGGGGGGGGGGGCTAAAGTTTTTAGGTTGCCACCTTTCTTGCAAGATTAATGGGTGATGAGAGTCGGGCATCGGCTGGCAGTCTCCCATAGTTGTCACTTTTTTTGTTGCTTCTATTTCCCTGCCTGTTACTGTGCATCAGACATATGTAGTACATGCATAACACCTACCACACTGGTGGCCTCTTGTTGTTGCATATCGTCTTACAATGTGCAGGTTTCGTGCAGTGACTGACAACACACTTAATACCGTCAGGGCTGGCCTTCATCTCTCCACCGGAGGATACCTCTGCAGCAGAACTTCCTTTCATCCTTTTCCCTCCTAACATGAAGCAGGTGTTCATCAGTCAGTAATTACTACCGCTCATGGCTGTATTCCGGGGTACAATGTTGTTTCTTCAACCCTAGTTGTATGTTTTGTAGCTGAGGCTACTACTTCATTGTTTGTGTCCTTGGCTTTAGGAATAATGAAAACAGATGGCATTAAGCAATGTTTCTAAAAATTCTAAATATGGGATTCTGTGCAACTTCCTTTTTTTTCCTTTGTTTTATATTTCTAAGTCTAATGAATGTACATGTTTTTGCTCTGGGAACTTGCACCTTAACTCACACTTGTTACAGATCTGTATGTTATTAAAAAAAAAGTAGGTTATTCTGCAGTTGGATTCCATGGTGATAAGCCACACATTTTTTGAAAAATGAAAGGCAGAGAATTTGAGCGGGCGGGGTTAATAGATACCTTTTGAAAGACTGAATGCCTGTGGCTAAGGGTGGGTTCTTAGGCAGGGCTGTGACACACAGTGTGGACAAACAAAGGAGACTTACTGTAAAGGTTAGAAATGTATCTCTAGACTGTTTTGACTAGGGTGGAGCAAGTTACTTTGAAAGGTTGCACTGAATGTAACTGTCTAAAGCTTTTTGATCATTTTTGTGTGTACCACAGGTAATGAAGGATCATATGTCCAGCCCTTCAGCTTTGGTAACAGCAGAAAGGAAAAACCAGCAGGTGAGTATCGGAGATGCTAATACTGTAATGGTGTATGCATTTGTTTCTTAATATATATTTGAATATGTACAGCCTCTGTAGTAAATGATGTGTGTGCATGTATTTACATAAATATATATGTAATACACATACGCATTACATGTAATTTATACACACACACACACACACACACACACATATATCTATGTCTATATATATATATATATATATATATATATATGTTGTTGTCTTTCAGCTTTTCCCGGTTAGGGGTCGCCACAGCGGAACTCCGGTCCGCTAATGATTGGCAGTAGATTTTCACGAACGCCGAGGTGCCAGCTCGACGTTCAGCCTTCAACGAAGGCACGCCTATATATATATATATATATATATATATATATATATATAAAATGTGTGTGTGTGTCTATAAAGAGAGAGAAGCATGTACTGTTATTTTTTTCTGTTAAAACTTTGTTTTCATATTTGATAAATAAAGGATCTGAAGTAGTTTACTTAATTTGATCTTCAACCTGTGGGTTGGATTGGCTTGGATTGGATCCGAGCCAGCAATTTCACTAGCATCTGCTCTGAGCTCCAAGCTCCTCACCTTACCCCGTAATACACCTCCATACCTTCCAACCCCCAGATCTCATTTGCCATGGCTAGCCAATAAGCATCGTGATCCTGAGCTTCGAATCTGTGAGTTGGGTAGTTTTGGTATTCAAGTATTTTTTGAGTGTTTTGTGAGTGTAGTTTTGTCAGTGTAGGTTCCCTCTCTTCCTCCCCTTGATTTAGTTTTTTTGTGTAGTAGTGTATAGTTGTCTCCCCCCCCCCCCCCCAGTGTTCTGTGTGCCTTCTGAGAGTGTGGTGAGTGGGTTTGTGTAGAAAATAGTTTTGTTTTCTGTATTGTGTGTTAGACGTCTTTAAAAATCTTTGTGTGAGACATGGCTGATCCTAAGCCGGTCTTTAAGAGGTGCACTGAGTGTGGCCACAAATTGTCACCCGCTGATGGCCTCACTCTTTACGTGATGTGTTTGGGTGTAGCCCTTTTAAATACTGATTGTGCCATTTGCGCGCCATTAAGGATAGACGGGCCAAGTTAGCCTTGAAAGGCCTTCTACCTAACATGGAGGCAGCTGCCTCCTCTACAGCTTACAGAGAAACATAACAGGTCCCCGGTCCTTTCAGCTCCATCAGGAACTCCCTCCAAGAGTCAGTCTAGGCACTGTGACTCCCCTCTGCTCCGATCTCCCAGATTTTCCCCGGAGCCGGAAGAGCCACAACCACTATCTAAGGCCTCAGTTCCTCAACCCGCCAGGTTGAATCATTGGCCTCACCGCGCTCCACCTGAAGCCTTTCCGAAGTCGACATGGATAAAATGATGAGGAGGTTCATTCGCACACAAATCCAGATGGGAGTCTTGCCAGCCCCCTCTCCCTCTGGTGGGTAGGGCTTGCTTCCTTTCTTCACTCCAATTTCTCCTTCTCCGATCTCTGGGTTCGGAGTACATGGATCTGAGGATGGCCTTAGTCAGGGGGTCAGCCCTGACGGTACCTGTCTCCTTGATGCCGGTAGCTGCCTGGAGCATGTCGGATCTGACCAGTTCGGATCTGAGTGGCTCTCTGAGCTGGAGCCTGGATGTCAGATCCGAGGGAGTGGAACTTTTTCCATCGGTTCTGATGTTGTTGGGCCAAGTTCCCCCCCTGGGAGCTCCATCCACTTCAGGCCTGGCTCCAATTCTTACATCGGATCCGGGGAGACCGGTTTCCTTACTGGTGGCCCAGGAAGCTCGTTCTTCCTCAGCGTTAGACGTGGTAGAAAGGGTTCTCTCCACTGGATTGAGACCCTTGACTATTTCTTTGGACTCCGCCCCTACTCCTTCCGCTTTGTGTGTAAATCCCATCATTTTACCTGAGGGACAGTCCGTGCTCTTGGAGCCCCAAGCTGTTCCCCCTGAGGAACAAGTGACTTGCGAGTTCCTCCTGGACAGCCCCACCGGAGACGTACCTCACAAGCATACGTGCAAGAGGAGGCACTTGGACTCCCCCGAGTCCCTCACCGAGGACTTGGATTTGGATGATGGGGAAGGTTCCCCCAGATCACCTCCCGAGGATGTCTCCTTTGGAAACCTCATGGAAATCCTACGCCAGCGGGGAGGTTGGTTCACCCCAAAACCTTCTTCGGACAAATCTGTGTTCCTGGAGGCTTTTGACACGGGCCCATCTACTTCCTGGGTGTCCCCTCCCACAGTTCCCTTGGTGGACCTGGTCACCTTCCAAGCTTGGAAGGAGCCGGACACCGTGGAACTAATCCCAAAACGCCCAGACAAAATTTTGAACCCCCCCTCTGACAGACCAGCGTGGAATAAAGGGTCACCTGTAGACGCTATGGTGGTAGCAGCAGCCATCAAAAAAGATACTAGCCCAGGAGAGTTCCTTGGTTCATCCCCCTGACCAAGAGTCTAGGATGATGGACCGCTTAGGGAAGCGGGTTTAAGCATCCGCGACCTTTTCCATCAGGGCACTGAACTATCTGGCCCATGTTACTAGACTACAGTGCGACCTGTTAAAGGAACTGGCCGAGTTTCCCCCCAGTGTCCATGTCGCAGGAGGACAGAGAGACGTTCTCCGCGAGGATGGCCACCTTGACAATGGTTTCCAACACATCCATGCGACTCCTCTCACATGTTACTGACGGAGAGGCTAGGGTAGCTGGGTCCGGCATGTCCCAGATTATGTCAGTTCATGGAACGCCCCTTATGACGGTTCTACTCTTTTTGGCAAGACCGTCCGAGACACCTTGGTCCAGAGTGAGAAAGACGGGAAGATACACTGTCTTCTGTCGGAATCCGCTTCTTGAACCCTCAAAGATCCTTTTCCCAGAATCAGCAAGGGCAAAAGAAGATATAGTTCCGGAAGTCTAAGTATTACTGGGACACTCAGGGCTTTTCTTCCCCTAGAGGCAGAGGGGGGCAGGATAGACGCTGGCCCAGATGCAGAGGGGGGTCCGAGGAATTTTGGGTCTCGAGAACCATTCTCGGACAGGCCCGCACAGCAACCCTGAGGGGTTGCCTGACTGCTCTACTCTGGAGACAGTCGGGGGTCGCTTGTTGTTGCACCTGGTGGCATGTGAGTCTATAACATCAGACCGCTGGGTGCTTCAGATAATTTCCAGAGGATACTCGATCCTGTTTGTGGTTCCTTCCAAACCTCTCAAACACCTCCCGGATGTACCACCCGCGCAAAGGGAGGCAGCAGCACTGGAAATTTCCAAGCTGCTATAGAAACGAGCCATCGAACCTGTCCCCCCAGATCAGTTTGGATCAGGCATCTACTCCAGGTTCTTTTTGGTGCCAAAGAAGACAGTGGACTTAAGGCCCATTCTGGACCTATCTACCTTGAACCTGTCAGTTGCCGAAGTTCCGGATGGTCATCTTACAGTCCATCATGCTGTACCTGCAAGAGGGTGACTGGATGTGCTCGTTCGACCACCAGGATGCCTACTATCACATAAAGATGCACAGAAGCTCCAGGAGGTTCCTCCACTTCCAGCTAGGAGTCCATCATTACCAATTTTGAGCCCTACCCTTTGGTCTCACCACAGCCCCCAGGGTGTTCACCAAAGTGATGGCAGTAATAGCGGCTCACCTGAGGCTTCAGGGGATTCAGGTCTACCCTTACCTGGACAATTGGCTCCTTACTGCTCCCACCAAGTGTCTACTTTACTGCACCAGGGATAATTTCCTAAAGCTTGCATCCCACTTAGGGATTACAATCAACGCATCCAAATCTCTTCTGAATCCTGTCCAGGTGATAGACTACATAGGGGCACAGACAGACACACTACAGTCAAAAATCTTCCTGACCATGGAGAGAGTTTGAAACTGAAGTATGCATGTTACCTTCATCTACCATTCTCACATTCCCTCTGCAGAATCGGTTTTGAGAGCCCTAGGTTCTATGGCAGTGACCATAATGCTTCTTCCATGTGCCTAGTTACACATGAGTAATACAGTGGACTCTAGCGGTGCAATGGTCCCTGTTGGATCTTCTGTTGTCGCATCCAGTACACCTCAGTTGAGTCTGCAGGTCGTTCCCTCTTTGGTGGATGCATTCTCCAGAAATTCTGGAGGGACGACCTTTTGTCCTAGCCCCTGTCCAAGCCACAGTGACCAACTTGGGTGGGGGGGGGGCATTCCAAGGGCTGTGGTCCCCTATCGAGACCACTTTGCATATAAACATTCTGGAGATGAGGGCGGTCTTTTTGGCATTGCAGGCCCTTCATGCCTTCCTCTGGGAACCATTGCAATTCAATCAGAAAACAGTTCAGTGGTCTGGTATGTCAACAAACAGGGAGGGACCAGATCTTACCCACTTTGTCACGAGGCTGTGAGAGTTTGGGAACGGGTGATCTCCACCGGTCGCTTTCTAACAGCAATGCACATTCCGGGGACGGTCCAACATTCTAGCGGACAGGTTAAGTCTGACTATACTGATGCCTTACGAGTGGTCTCTGAATCCTTCAGTATTGGAGCAGATCTTTCTGGAGTGGGGTCAGCCTTGCAGTGATCTCTTTGCATCTCCTTCCAACACGAAGTGCATCAAGTTTTTCACTCAGAACCCCCCAGCCGGGGGAATCCCCCAAAGACGCTCTAGTCCATGCTTGGCCTCCCGATCTTCTGTATGCTTATCCTCCTGTACCCCTTATTCCGAGCTTTCTACAGAAAGCTTGCCGACTGGGGAGCAAAGTGATCCTCATTGCCCCATTTTGGCCTTGCTAGGTATGGTTTCTCTTCCTTTGGTCTTTTCTTTTGGCTCCACCTTGGATCTTGGATCCCATTCAAGGATCTCATTTCACACCCCTTGGGGGTTCCTTATCCGATTCTGGACAGTTTGAAGGTCATAGCTTGGCTGCTCCAGTTCCCCTAATTGCTAGGACTCCTGGATTGTCTTCTTTAGTCAGGTCTATTCTGGTGACAGCTCATAAGTCTTCCACCAGGAAGGTTTATCATAGCAAATGGAAACGTTTTTCCTTTTGGGCTTCTCAAAGGAGTTTAAACCCTTTCACGGCTCCTGTTTCAGCTATTCTCGATTTTCTAGCAAATATTTTTCAACAAGGAGCTAGCTCTTCTACTATCAAAGTTCAACTAGCTGCCATCTCTCATTTTCATGTGGACGAGAATTCTGCTTCTCTAGCCTCTTCCAGACTGTGTAAAGCTTTTATTAAAGGTACTTTCCTATTATGTCCTCCGGTCAAAGATCCTGTTCCCCCATGGGACCTTAGTATGGTTTGCCAGCATTGGTCGCTCCGCCATTTAAACCTGCAGCAACCACGGATCTTGAGTTTTTGTCTTGGAAAACAGCGTTTCTGGTGCTATTACCTCTGCTAAGAGGGTTTCAGAACTGCAAACGTTGTCTGTTAAAATTCCATACATGATTTTCCATAAGGACAGGGATGTTCTTCGTGTTTCACTGATGCAGTCATTACATTTGGGTAATCTGCTGGCAGGTTTCCCTCAATCGGCCTGAATATCAAAGTCTTGGGTCCTGCGTCAGTTGCGGTCTCCTCTTCCATGACGTCAGGTCATCAGGGGTATAAAACATGCAGCCGACGCCATTTTCTTCAGTCTTTCTTGCCGCACGGTGCTCAAAGCAGAAGCAGTTCGCAAGTGCTGGTCGGCCGACTCCTGAAATTTTCACATTCGAGTTTCAGAACCGAAGTCTTCAATTAAAGCTAAGTACCCCATTGGGGAAACTTTTTCTTGCTCCTTACCGATGTCAGTAAAAGTTAATAATTACATTACTTGTGGGAAGCAAGTACCTCATAAGGATTTTCATTTGTACTGTATTCCTTGCCTAGGCCCAGATCATAATGTGCCTTGCTGTCGGTTTTGTGCTAGATTTAACCAACGCACTATTAAGCGTCGGTATATCTTTGCTCCAAAATATTTTGGAAACAGATTTAATTACCTTGAAATGCCGTCGGATAGCAATCCGACTACCGGCGTTCACAAAAAATGCAAAGAAAAGGACAGAGACAGACCGTTGAGGTCCAAAACCGACGACGAAGCTTCTCCTACGCCAGTCGCCGGTTCGCCAGTACTCAGTGAGGTGCTTTCGCAGTCCCTGATACCCGCTACTTTTGAGTAGCAGGCCTCTACAGAGACCCATGCGGAGTCTGGCATGCCGTGAGATTCTCAGAGTATTGTACCCGTGGATGTCTCTCCCTCGGATGGGTCCGGAGCCGCTGAGCAGGCACCGGCTTCTGAGGGTGTTTTCAGGCTTCAACATTTCTATATAAAACCGACGCCAGCTTCAAAAACAACTTCTAAGGCTAAAAAAAAAAAAAGGAAGCATGAGCCACTTGCTCAGGCCTGTGTACCTAAAAAACAGATGATCAAAATAAGACTTAATTACCTTGATCAGGGGTTCCCAACCCCCTCCTGATATGAGGCCTAGGCAAGACACTGATTATGAATCTTCAGATCAGGTTTTTATTTCTCCTGATCCCTCTTCTGATCAGGAATTTTCTATACCACTCTATGAGGATTCAGATGCAGAAGAATCCATCCCATCTGCATCTCCTCCTGAAGATTATTCTTTTGGAGAAACCTTGCATACTTTAAGGGAACATTTTCATTGGAAGAGTCAGTATTTCTCGGAATCAAAAAAGAGGCTTAGGGATTTCCTTCTACTTTCTCTGCATAGGCCTTTGGCTGTATCTCTAGTATTAGACATTGTTGATGTGTTTTCGGAATCAAGCTTGGCTCATGATTCCCTACCTCCGGCTCCTAGTAAGCCAGAAAGATATTACGGGGTTCCTGATTCCCACAAATTTTTATTCAAAAATCCTGCTGCTCACCCTGAAACTATCTTACAATAAATCTTGTAGATCTTGTAAAGGCCTCTACATCCAAGAATCCTACCCCCTCTGATAGAGATTCCAGGGTGCCAGATAGATGAGGAAAGAAGGTTTATACATCTGCAACCTTGGCAATTAGGGCCTTAAACTGACAGTTTCATATGCTTAAATATCAACAGCATGTTATGATTATTGAAACGGAAAATGATGTTGATTTCTGAATGTGTGGAAAATAAAGAATTACAGGAATTACTGCATGCAGCAGAGCAGGTTGGAAAGCATACTTTGCAATGTGGTTTTGATTCCTTGGAGGCCTCTTGCAGGGCCGCAGTTACTGGATCTTTGATTAGAAGGCATGCCCGTCTCAAGGAGCAAAATCTGCCTGATCATGTTAAAGCTAAATTGTTGAATGCACCTTTACAGCATGATACTCTGCTAATAAGGCAGAAGAGGTTTTAAAGAAAATGGAAGACGAAGCTAAATCTATGCAAACTGTAAAATATTTCTTACAAGTGTAGACACTGGCCTACAAAAAATTGGTCCTTTCCTGTGTCCAACAGAGCCTCACAAGGCACATCCAGGCACTCAAAAGGTTCTAGATACCAATCACAGGGTTCTTACAGGTCAAAGCAATGGGGTGCCTCTACCTCCAAATCTGGAGGAAACAAAGAACAAACCTACAGTAAGCAGTCTCAATGACTTCCCTCTGCCATCACCAAGCACTTATCTTTTGGCAGCCCCCTTAGGGGGAAAATTAGCACTTCATGCTCAAAATTGGCAGTTAATAATCCAGGACATGAGGGTATTAAACATAGTATCCCAAGAGTACAGATTTCATTTCCATACCTTGCCAATTCCAAACGGTTGGCCAGATCTGCCACAGAATCAATGGGCAGAGGCACAGAAACAAGTTATGTCCCTCATGGATATGGGGGCTATTCAACCAGTACCAGAACAGGAAAAAGGGCAAGGGTTCTATTCAAGACTGTTCCTGGTACCCAGAAAAGGCAATGCCTGGCGTCCAATACTGGATTTATCAATTTTTAACACATTCTTGGACATCCCAAAATTCAAAATGCTGACTTTGCAACAGCTTCTGCCCATGCTGGGCAAGAATGCTTGGTTAGTGACTCTAGACTTAAGAGGCATACCTGCATATCCCAATAAGGGAATTGTGCAGAAGATGCTTCCGTTTCAAGGCGGGTTTTATGCATTACCGATTCTCTGCACTGCCCTTTGGCTTATCTACTGCGCCCAGGGTCTTTACAAAATGCCTGGCACCAGTAATTGCATTTTGCAGACAAAGAAGCATACAAATCTATCCTTACTTGGACGACTTGTCTTATTCAAGCAGAAAACAAGGACATTCTTCTTCAACATCTGGCATTTGTAAAAAGGCTTCTAACATGCCTAGGGTACACAATAAATGAAAAGAAATCATAACTGGTACCCTCTCAAAAAAATTACATTCCTGGGTGCAAGCTTGAATACACCTGCCCAGATGCTTGCCTTATGCCAGACAAACAAAGGCAACTGACTATATACTTCAAACAGATGGCAACAAAAACCCAATTAACTGCAAGACAAATTCTGCAGGCTTTGGGGTTCATGGCATCATGCAGTCTACTAATTCCATATGCAAGACTGCATATGAGGAAACTACAGTGGTATCTAAAAAGTTTATGAAGTCAACATTGTCACAGTCTGGAACTAATGATTCCTCTCATTCCCTGCCTACAACAGGAGTTTCTTTGATGGGCAGAGACATGTCACCAGAACATGGGACGGTCTTTCACTCTACCCCCTGCCTCCCAAACCCTAACTACAGATGCATCAGACTATGCTTGGGGAGCCCACCTGGCAGGGAGATGCATTCAGGGCATATGGAGCACAAAACAAATGCGTCTGCATATCAACCAGAAGATGTTAGCTGTTCAGAATGCCCTGACAGCCTTCAAGGATTTACTTCATCCAGGACAACTATTGATAAAGACGGGACAACACCACAGTTATGTGGTACATAAACAAGCAGGGGAGTGCACATTCCTATCCCCTTTGCAGACTAGCCATGGCATTGTGGGACACAGCCCTGACTTACCAAGTACATCTTCAAGCTCAGTTCCTGCCAGGAAAACAAAATACTCTGGCAGACGATCTAAGCAGAAATATTATGGACCCACAAGTCTTCAGCATGACAACAGAGAAATGGGGGAGACCAGACATACATCTATTTGCCTCTCCCCAAAATTATCAACTGGACAAATTCTGCACAAGGACTTATCACAGACAAGCATGGAAAGTGGATGCCTTTTCCTTCAGTTGGAAAAACCTGTCAGTGTACGCCTTTCCTCCTCAGCCTCTTCTCCCCAAGGTCTTACTAAAAGTCAGACAGGAAAAAACAAAAATGATCCTAATTGCCCCGGACTGGCCTCGCCAGCACTGGTACCCAAAGGAATATGTCTCAACTCCCTCCTTGGTACTTGCCTCAAATACCCCATCTACTGTCTCAGCAGAGCAATCAAATTCTGTACAATCAGCTCCAAACTCTGAACCTGGCAGTGTGGCTGATCATGTAATTATTCAAACAACACCTCTCAGTAAATCTGTGATAGATGTCATTTTGGAAGCCAGAAGGCCCAGTACTAGAAAATCTTATGCTGGTAAATGGAAGAGCGTCTGTACTTGGAACCAAGCACAAGGAACGGACACAGCAAAGCCAAATATTCCTCAGATTTTACAATACTTGACTGAGATGCTTGACAAGGGCCTATCTTTTTAATCAATAAAAATCCATGCCTCTGCCATCTCGGCTCATTACAACACAGAGCCTCCCATCTTTTCTCATCCTCTGCTAAAACAGTATCTTAGAGGGGCCAAAAATTTAAGGCCTCCCAGAAGATCACCAACTCCTGCATGGAACCTCAATTTTGTGCTGGAAAAGCTCACCCTGCTCCTTTTGAACAAGCAGCTACTGCGGATATAAAGCTTTTATCTTAGAAAACAGCTTTCCTTCTGGAAATCACTTCAGCTAGAAGGGTTTCAGAACTACAGGCCCTCATGGCTGTGGAGCCTTTCATTACATTTCATCCGGACAGGGTGTCCCTCAGGACCAATCCTTCCTTTATGCCTAAGGTGGTATCCAGTGTGGCTCTTAACCAAACTATTCACCTGCTAACGTTTTACCCAAATCCGCAGAACAAGGGGGAACGGATTCTGCATTCCTTGGACATACACAGATAATTAAGATTCTACTTAAACAGGACCAAATCTCTAAGAAAGTCTGTGCAACTACTGGTGGCATTTGCTGCAGGATCAGAGGGGAGGGCTATTTCAAAGCAGACTATTTCAAAGTGGATAAGTCACTGCATTTGTTTCTGCTACTTGCATCATGGTAATCTGGTGCCCAAGGAAATCAGGTCACATTCCACCAGGGCTGCATCTACAACCAAAGACATTCTAGAAGCTGCTACTTGGAGCTCTGTTCATACATTTACAAAGCATTATCATTTGCCTCTCTTCTCCAAGTCCAGGGCAGGCTTTGCCACTGCAGTTCTGCAGGGCCTTATAGCTGCTCCTAATGCTATTTAGCTCCATCTTCCCATCCATATCTTTGGGATTCTACCCAAATGTAATGACTGCAACAGTGAAACATGAAGAACATAGTACAGTTGTGTACACTTCGAGTGTATTCACTGTTGCAGTCCGGGTTACCCACCCACCATCCCCCTTTTTTCTAGAACTTCTCTTTCCTTCACTATATTCTACAGCCTTTGTGGTGTATTTGCTTTTAGATGAAGGTAAAGTTTGTTACAATTACATTTATATATAGATATTATTTCTCACTGTAAATTGGATTTGATTTCCCGAAGGAGAGCATCCTTTGCTCCGCGGTGCTCAGGAATATCCTCCCATGAGGGCCACCCAGGTATTTAGTAGCTGGGGACTCTGTCCCACAGGTTGAAGATCAAATGAAGTAAACTACTTCAGATAAAGAAGTTATGTACTCACCATAATGTTCCATCTGAGTAGTTCTTCTTTATTTGTCTTCAGCCTTCCCTCCCTCTTTCCCCCTGGCCTTACCATATGGACAGCCTGTTTGGCTAAAGTTTTAGGTGCGTAAGGTGTTTTTTCAGGTCGGGTTATCAGTATAAGTGGCAGCAAACTCGATCTGGGAGTTGGAAGGTAGTGGAGGTGTATTATGGGTACGGGGAGGAGCTTGGAGCTCAGAGCAGATGCTAGTGAAATTGCCAGCTCGGATCCGATACGGATCCGGTGCCCACAGGTTGAAGACAAATGAAGTAGAACTACTCGGATGGAACATTATGGTGAGTACATAACTTCTTTTTTTCTTTACATTTTAGTTGATTTAATTCAGTTCTTCATTAGGTAATTTTTTAATTTGTTTTAATCTCTGAACTCTAACCTCAAGCCTTGACCTCACCAACCTTGTGAACTAACCATTTTCATTTATCCTCACCTTGCCTTAAAGTTGTGAAACACAGTTGGTAGTAACCTTATGTTTAGAGAGGAAGTCCCACCTGCTGGCATTGTGAAACACAGTTGGTAGTATCCTTCTGTTTAGAGAGGAAGGCTCATGTCCTGGTGCTGTGAAACGCATTTGGTAGTGTCTTTCTGGTTAGATAGGAAGGCTGAACTCCTGGTGCTGTGAAATGCAGTTGGTAATGTCCTTCTGGTTTAATGAGGAAGGCCATCTCCTGGTGCTATGAAACACAGTTCGCAGTAACCTTATGTTTTTGAGAGGAAGTCCCACCTGCTGGCGTTGTGAAACACAGTTGGTAGTGTCCTTCTGGTTAGATAGGAAGGCTCAACTCCTGGTACTGTGAAATGCAGTTGGTAGTGTCCTTCTGGTTAGAGAGGAAGGCCCACCTGCTGGCATTGTGAAACGCATTTGGTAGTGTCCTTCTGGTTAGAGAGGAAGGATCATGTCCTGGTGCTGTGAAACACAGTTGGTGGTGTCCTTCTGTTTAGAGAGAAAGGCTCTTGCCACCCCCATAGTGCCTTTTTAGGCAAGGCTCAAAAGACAAACCCACCTCCTTAGAAAACAAAAATGGAAAAAAACTAAGGGTAATGCTGCTCAACGCCAGAAGTCTAAATCTCAAGATGCAGGCACTTGATGCACTCCTCAGCATGGAGGACATCGACGTCTGTGCAGTAACTGAAACCTGGTTCAAGGCTCCTGAGAGCACCCCAGCGCTACCAGGCTATACCTCGTATCATGCTTTTCGGCCTCAAAACCCGGGCCGAACCACAAAGGGAGGGGGAGTGTCCATATTCATAAAGGACACCCACACCTCCAGGTTAGTAGCAACACATGAAGCATCAGAGACCATACAGATGCAACTAACCATAGGCAAAACTGCTATACAACTGGTAGCATGTTACAGACCCCACCCTCCCAATCTCAAGAACCCCACTCAGCCTTCCTGAAGACATTGGAGGATATGAATGTATCACAAAATATCATCATACTGGGAGACTTCAACTACCCAAACATAGATTGGGTACATTATTCTAGCCCTAATACCCTAGCCCAAAGGTTCCTGGAATTCATAAATTCAAATGCACTGGAACAACTAGTCACCTCTCCCACTAGGGGAGATAATATACTAGACCTGATCATCACAAACATGGGGACAAAATGCTCCACACGAAGTATACCCTCACTAGTGAGATCTGACCACAAACTAATCACCCTGGATATACATATCCCACCTCCACCCTCAGCACAAAAGACCACAGTGAAAAACTTCTCAGAAGCAGACTTCACTCTTCTTAAGACTGAGATGGTATCCTTTAAGCCCACTGTGCCAGTGGATACCACATCCCATAATGCGAATCCTTCACAAATGCTTTCTATGGACATCTCCAAGAATGCATGGATCATGCAATCCCAAACAAATCCAAGTCCCTCTCCACCAAATGTAAGCGTCCTGTCTGGTGGACCTCAGCCATAAACAAATTGTATAACAAAGAAGGAAGCTACTGCACGTCAGAGAGAAATCCCATGAAGGAAAACATCTCTGATCAACATTAGCAGAAAACTACATTCTCTCATAAAACATCCAAGGCAAACTTTGAGAGAAAAATCGCTAAGGACACTAAAGATAACCACAAAGCCTTCTTCAGCTATGTTAGAAACCTGGGCGGAAACCCTCTGATATGCTCAGAGTTGGTTCACAGCAACAAATAATACACTGAACCCACAGATATTGCCAACATTCTGGCTGACAGGTTCAGTGCAAATTTCTCCCCTCCTCACCCCAAAAGAAGAAATACTTATCCCAGCTGAATGTAATCTCCTGTCATCTCAGATGTCCAAGTGAGAACCGCCTAAACAAAGCAAAAACACAGCATCAATGGGACCTGACGGTATCCGGGTGCGTGTTACGTGAACTCCAAGAGGAGCTAAACCCACACATAAAATACTATTTAACCTTAGCCTTACTGGATATGTACCTGAACACTGGCGTACAGCAACAGTGGTCCCACTCCACAAGGGGGGTGCCTCTACAGACCCTGGAAACTACCGCCCCATAAGCTTAACTAGCCTGGTCTGCAAAGCTATGGAAAGAATCATTATGGAACTCATAAACAGAGACAAAGGGGACCTACAGACACTTGACCCCACCCAGTTAGGCTTTGTAAAGGGCAGATCCTGCCTTTTAAACCTGGTTGACTTTTTCGAAACCGTCACTAGAGCCATTGATGAGGGCAAAGCAGTCCATACAGCATACCTGGACTTGGCTAAGGCCTTCGACACAATACCCCACTCAGGCATCATAGATAAGCTAAACAGCTTAAAAGTAAACCCTTATGTCACTAGATGGGTTGCAAACTGGCTAAAGGACAGAACCCATAAAGTTAAAATCGCTGGAGCAATGTCAGACTCAAAGCCAGTCACAAGTGGTGTCCCACAGGGATCTGTCCTGGGACCCCTCTTGTTCGGCATTTATTTCTCAGATGTTAAAGCAAACATGGGAGGGCTGTGGCTGACAAAGTTCGCAGATGACTGCAAACTAGGCGCCATAGTCGATACACCAGCAGACACACACATCCTAGAAAAGGCCTCACTGAAACGGACAACTGGTGCCGTAGTCACGGCCTTAAACTAAATGCCAAAAAATGTATAGTCATCCCTTTTGGAAAAAACAAAGTACCCACAGATTATCACATAGACAGCAACCCACTGAGTACGGAAAAAGTAATCAGAGACCTAGGGACCCAAGTAGACAGCCACCTCTCATTTGACACCCACATTGCCAAAGTGGTTAGAAAAACATTCTACCTTGCACACCTCATCATGAAGGGATTCACATCCAGATCCAAGGATGTCATTGTACCCTTATATTCCTCCCTCATCAGACCCATGATTGAGTACAATGCCCCATTTGGTATGTACCTCACCCGGCATTTGCAACAGCTGGAGAGACCACAAAAGTACCTCACCAAAAGGATCAAGGGTCTCCAACATATGTCTTATTCTGCCAGACTAAAGAAACTTCAGCTCTATTCAGTAGCATACCGCCTGCTCAGAGGTGATCTCTGCCTGACGTACAAGGCCATGTCCAATCAGGTTCTGATGGACATGCTCCACCTCAAAAAAATCCAAATCCATCAGGACCACGAGAGCTAAAGACTTAAACCTCGGTACAAGTATGAATAGGACATGCTGGAGGGATAGATTCATAACCCAGAGGCTTCCCATGCTTTGGAACAAGATCCCAGTTCATGTTAGGCAGAGCCCCTCACTGACTCTCTTCAAGAGAAATCTTGATGAGTGGATGGGAGATCGTAAGTTTACCCCAGGGGTCACATCTGTGTCACTGCTAGACAGGGGCACAGTAAACTAATTCTATTATATAAGGGGACCTTCATTGTGTCACTACTAGACAGAGGCACAGTATTCTAGATTTATTCTGTACATTTTTGTACCATTTCATGAGGTGGCAAAAGCCACATCACTATGGCTAGGCTTACAAATGCCGCAGGGCAGATAGCCTAGTACTATACTATGAAACTATCTGCTGGTGACTGGAAGGATGAGAGTCGTGGGTGTGGGATCCATGCTGTTGCAATGTGTGGAGTAAACGGCTGTATATAACTTTGAATTAGTATTACTCTTTCTTGTACTGTGTGTTTTCCATGTCAACGTTTATCTTTAACATTACGAATATTGAATAACTTCACAACCAAAAAACAGAGTAACCTATGGTGATTAATCATCTCAGCAATGACATACCCCCTCCTCCACCCCGTCTTGTCCTTCAGACTCCAGAATTTCTGTCAGTTGTCCTTTTACTACTAATCTTTTCTGTTTCCACATTCTAGTCTAATCTTCTCAGATTGTATCTTGTTCATATGCTTTTTATGTATGGTAGTTGTGTCGCTGTCTCTTACTTTCCTGATCTGTTATCAATGTCAAGTCCTTTTTATCGTTGTTGTTGTTTTTATTAATATTATTATTATTATTAGATTTCTGCTTCCTTTCTTGCCACTTGTTTCATTCCTGCTTAAATAATAAATCACATTATTTAGATGCCACTACCCCTTTTGACACTTTCTCCTACTCTGTGTTATCCCTGGCATTCTCTGAATGGCAAAAAAGTGGTTCTTCTTTCCAGTTGTCTCCCATATCTTCTCCTTCATTCATTTACAGAAGGATTTGAGCAGAGGGCATTGATATTGCCTATACATTAATGCTGGATGTCCCCTTTCCTTTCCCCAGTGTTTCTGGTATTTTTTTTTCATTCTTTGCCCTTGCTGTATGTCCGTAATCATCCCCCACCATAGCCAATTGGCCCACTCATTCCCCATCACCACGGAGAGATTTGACCAGGAAAGGAGACTTGTCATTCAGACAGCCAGGAGGAGTGGTTTTAGGCTTTCTGCCTTGTTTCAATAGCCATAATGTATGCATCCAGAAAAATGTAAGGGGGAAAGCTTGCAGGGGACTAATAGCAGAGGCTGTCTCCTCACTGAACAAGGTGCATTTTGCCCAGGCAACCTTGCCTTGCTCCTGACGTTTGAGCTGTGAGCTCCCAGTGTCCATCGGGGAGTTGGCACATGCCCAGTGCCCCCCCCAACAGAGAAGAGAGGGCCATGCCACTTCAGTCCTCCCCCATCCCTGCCTAGCTCCTCCAGTTCTGTGGTCACTAATCAAACCCTGGTTACTTGGGCTATAGGTGGGAATCTGTACTCTGCACCATTGTGCTAGCCTTTCTCTTCTATTTTCTTTATTGCCAACTAATTTTTGTCAGTAACTTTTCCATAATCCACATACTGTTTTTTATTTGCCAGTCACATAAGATCCAGTATTGCAACTGGAACTTTCGTTTCTATTTGTCTGTGTGCATATGCTAGCATTTCAGATCTTTGCTCACCAGTATCTGCTTTTCCAGTCTTTCTGGCTGTAATCCCACCACACCTTTACTCACTAGTTTTTGTCCTGTGTAAGATTCTTCATTGTAACTTGTACAGAAATTTGAAATGTGTACTTTTTTTTACTTGTTGCAGTTTGCTTGATGTCCTTCATGGATGCATCTGCAGTCATAACAACTGGGTTGTCCTGTCGTCAGGCAGCCCTTCAGTCGGCCGGATTCCAAAGTCCGGGTCCGGCTTCGGCTGATGTCGCACTTCACCCGACGTCATCTCTGTTGGTCTTCGGGTATAAAAGCATCAGCCGACGCCATTTTCCTCAGTCTTTCTTGCTGCGTGGCGCCCGAAGCAGAAGCTGTTCGCAAGTGCCGGTCGGTCGGATCCAGAGATTACTTCTACCGAATACTACTTCGAAGACTTCTAAAGCTAAGTACCCGGTTGGGGACTCTTTCTTGCCTCAGCCGATGTCAGAAAAAGTTAATAATTGTTTAACCTGTGGGAAACAAATACCTCATAAAGATTTCCACTCTTATTGTCTGCCTTGTTTAGGCCCAGCCCACGACGTAGCAGCCTGTTCGCCTGTGCTTCTTTCAACCGACGAACGCTTAGGCGTCGGTCGGAGTTTGCAGAACAGTTTTTCGGTTCTGATTTTGCGTACATTATGCCGTCGGATCCTCCGACTACCCAATCTGCCAAAACGCAAAGATAAAGACCGACACTCGCGGTCCGCGGTTTCGCCGAAACCATGGTTAAGCAAATCGAGTGTCTCGGTTTCGGCGAAACCGAGAAAACTGATCAAAGTACAGCTGAACCTATCTCTACAACTGAGGCCCCTGCTACCACTCTTGAATCGGCCTCAGAAATTTTATCCACTACGGTGGTTGCCACTGACTTATCAGACACCATTCCCTTGGATGTCTCTACCCCAGCACGTGGTGCTGCTAGGCCTCCAGCAGCCATGTCCATTAAGGCCTTCGCCAGGGCTAAAGCTGCCAAGACTACTAAGACAGTGCCTGTTAAACCCCCCACAACCAGGCCCTCTTCTAGTTCTCAAATGCTTACTTTGGCAGAAGATTTAATTTCATTAATTAGAGGATCTCAATCTCACCCAGACAGGGCCTCAGCCCCCAGAGAAGAGACCTAGGGCAGAGCCCCCTGAGCCAGTGTCCTCTGATGATTCTGCTGACGAATCAGACATAACTGACCAGCCAGAGGCTCCTTTCTCCAATTTTGAAGATTCTGATGCTGAAGAATCCATTCCAGCTGCTTCCCCACCAGAAGAATTCTCCTTTGGGGAAACCTTACATGCCATGCGAGAGCAGTTCCAATGGCAGCAACAGGATTTTTCAGACTCCAGAAAAGACTTAGGACCTTTCTGCACCTCCCACAGCACAGGCCCTTAGCTATACCTCCTGTTCTCTCTGTGGTGGATGATGCTTTCAATGATGTCTGCTCCGCTCCAGATTCTTTACCCCAGCCCCTGCCAAACCAGACAGATTTTACAGGGTGCCAGATACTCATCACCACCTTTACAAGGCCCCACTTGCAGACCCCAAAACTATATCCCAGGGTCCCAAGGCAGTAGCGACCACAGCTAAAACCCTATTCCTTCTGAAAGGGAAGCAAGGTCATTAGACAGATGGGGTAAAAAGGTCTACACTTCAGCTACTCTCTCAGCTAGAGCTTTAAACTGTCAGTTTCACATGATACAATACCAAGAGTTTATGCTTGATCAGTTAACTAAAAACTAACCACTGATGAATCTCTTGATAAGAAATATGTATTAGAAATGGTAAATAACATACAACAAGGTTAGCAACCATTCCTTAAAATGTGGCTATGATGCACTGGAGGCTTCATTTAGATCAGCCATGACTGGCACAGTGATAAGAAGGCATGCATGGCTAAAGGAGCAAGCTTTACCGGATCATGTTAAAGCTAAGTTGCTAGATGCTCCTATGGATAAGACAAGTTTGTTTGGTACACCTGCCCAGCAGGTTATGAAGAAAATGGAAGAAAAGGCAAAATCTGTTCAAACGGTTAAAGATTTCTTGCAGGTTCAACCCCAAGGTTTAGCAGGAACTGGCCTGCCAAAATTGGTCCTTTCCTGACTCCACAAAATTTCAAAGGGGCAGGAATAGACGTTCCAGAGGCAGAAACCAATCCAGAGGAGGTGCCTACAGAGGACGACAGTGGCAAGGTAACAACAGAGGCACAGACACAACCACTGCCACTACATCAGCACAACCACAGTGACTTAACCCTAAATCCGCCTACCAGGGAACAAATAGCAGCTCCTCTAGGCGGAAAGTTAACCTTATTTTCAAAGAACTGGCACTACATAACAAAAGACAAGTGGATTTTACAAACCATAGATCAAGGTTACCGGTTTCACTTCCACACTTTACCAGCCAAAAGAGGAATGCCAAATCTACCTCCAAATCAAAAAACAGAGGCACTACAACAGATAATGGAGTTAGCAAACATGAGAGCTGTGGAAAGAGTGCCAACAGCAGAGCAAGGAAACGGGTTCTACTCCAGACTATTCCTAGTTCCAAGAAAGGAAAAAAGTTGGAGACCAATTCTCGACCTGTCCACCTTAAATACATACATCATTGTCCCAAAATTCAAAATGCTGACCCTACAGCAACTTCTTCCCATGCTGGGCAAGGAGTCTTAGCTGGTAACTCTAGATCTCAAGGAGGCATACCTGCACGTCCCCATTCGACCAATCTGCAGAAGATACCTCAGATTTCTTGCAGGATCAGAGCACTATCAATTCTCAGCATTGCCCTTTGGCTTATCTACTGCGCCCAGAGTATTCACAAAATGCCTGGCATCAGTAATCGCCCATTGCAGACTACAGGGAATTCAAATTTACCCATACCTGGACGACTGCCTGCTACAAGGGGACAACAAAAGCAAGCTGACAACAGATTTACAAAGGGTCATTTACTTGCTACAAGCACTGGGATACACAGTCAATTTACAAAAGTCAAGGCTGATACCATCCCAAACAAGGACATTCTTGGGCGCGGAATTGGACACAGTAAAACAAATGGCATTCCTGACTACAGAAAAACAAAAGAACTCCCTCTTTACTTCTTGGCACTAACAAAACTGAACAAGTTAACAGCAAGAAAAGTACTGCAGGCCTTGGGCTTCATGGCATCATGCATAATCTTGGTCCCATTTGCCAGACTACATATGAGAAAACTACAGTGGTACCTAAAGAATTTATGGTCCCAACACAGACACAGCCTAGAAACAGAAATCCCACTAATTCCATGCTTAAAGCAGGAGTTCCTATGGTGGGCTCAGGCATGTCAGTCAAACCCAGGCCTACCCTTTCGCAGATGTCAAGCAAGCCAGACCATCACAACAGACGCTTCAGACCTAGGATGGGGGGCCCACATGCTGGACAAATGCGTGCAAGGATTGTGGACACAGGATCAACTTCACCTGCACATCAACCTAAAAGAAATGCTGGCAGTAAAACTGGCAATCCAAAAGTTCAAACCATTTCTCCAAGAGGGCCAGTTGATGATAAGGACAGACAACACCACAGTCATGTGGTACATCAACAAACAGGGAGGCACTCATTCATACCCCTATGCAGAATGACTTTGGAGCTGTGGACCCTGGCACTCAGCTACAACATCCAGTTACAGGCAATATTTGTACCGGGAAAAGAAAATACTCTAGCAGACATATTAAGAAGAACCACATCGGATGCCCACGAATGGAAGCTGCACCGGACATCTTCAAGACCATCTCAAAGAAATGGGGAATGCCTCAGATAGATCTATTCGCATCACCTCTCAATCACCAGCTCAAAAATTCTGCACAAGGACATTCCACCCACTAGCATGGAAAGTGGATTCGCTCTCCTTCAGCTGGAAAGGCCTAACAGCATATGCATTCCCACCTCTTCCCTTGATACACAAAGTACTACTAAAAATCAAGGAAGAACGTCCAAGGATAATCCTGATAGCTCCAAACTGGCCAAGACAACACTGGTACCCACTGCTGAGGAGCATGTCTCGAACAATATGTGGCCAATACCCTGATGCCTTTGATGTTAACTCAGAACAACTACAGCATCATACATCCAAACCTAAAAAACGTTGCAACTGACTGCATGGAACATCACATAGCAGCAGCTAATCCAGAACTTTCCCAAAGAGTTAAAGACATTATTCTTGAAGCACGCAGACCTTCTACAAGAAGGAACTATGCTGGAAAATGGAAAAGGTTTGTCATTTGGAGTACGGAAAGAGGAAAAGATGTGTCAAACATAGATATGCCTAACATTCTGGAGTATCTGGCGAACTTCTTCATTCAGGCCTGTCCTACTCCTCCATCAAGATACATGCATCAGCTATTTCAGCAGAATACAGCTTTGATCCACCTGTTTTTCGCACCCTTTGCTCAGGCAGTTCCTCAGAGGAATCAAGAATGTAAAACCTCCAAGGAAACCACCATTACCAGCTTGGGACTTAAACTTTGTGCTAGAAAAGTTGACACTATCACCCTTTGAACCAGCAGCAACAGCAGACCTACAACACCTGTCATGGAAAACTGCTTTCCTACTGGCAATTACTTCAGCAAGGAGGGTTTCAGAACTACAGGCCTTAATGGCAGTGCAACCCTTCCTAATCTTCCACCAAGATAGAGTGTCCATGAGGACTAATCCTACATTTATGCCTAAGGTGGTATCCAGAGTGTCTTTAAACCAGGCAATCCACCTACCTACCTTCTTTCCCAACCCACAAAACAGAGGGAAAGAATACTGCATACCTTGGATGTACATAGACAGCTACGCTACTACTTGGACAGAACAAAAATAGCAGAAAGACTGACCAACTTTTTGTAGCCTATGCAACAGGAAGGGAAGGAAAAGCTATTTCCAAACAGACAATCTCCAAATGGATAGGAAATTGCATACGATTCTGTTACTCCTTCCATGGAAAACCAATTCCACAGAACATAAGACCTCATTCTACAAGGGCAACAGCCACTACCACAGCCTTCTTACGAGGAGTGGCAACCAAGACATTATTGAGGCGGCTACTTGGACCTCCGTGCATACATTTGCCAAGCATTATAATTTGCCTCTATATTCCAGATCCCGAGCAGGGTTTGCCACTGCTGTACTGCAAGGGATCCTAAACACACCATAATCTACTTTTATCCTCCTCCCTAGTTGGCTATGGTATTCTACCCAGTTGTTATGACTGCAGATGCATCCATGAAGGACATAGTACAGTTTTGTACCTACCATAAATGTAGATGTCCGAACTGGATAGCATCTGCAGTCAGGATTACCCTCCCTCCTTCTCTGCTGTGGTACTCCTAGGGTGTTTACCCTCCTAATAGCTAGCTGGTGGGGAGTCTTTATGGTGTATTTGTTTGTATATATGTACATACATGCTTATTTTTGTGTTTACCTCTATCTTTTGGAAACATTGGCATCTATCCAAATTTTAGCCTTCAAGAGGGCTACTGGCATCTGGGGCAAGAAACACTGAGGAAAATGGCGTCGGCTGATGCTTTTATACCCGAAGACCAACAGAGATGACGTCGGGTGAAGTGCGACATCAGCCGAAGCCGGACCCGGACTTTGGAATCCGGCCGACTGAAGGGCTGCCTGACGACAGGACAACCCAGTTGTTATGACTGCAGATGCTATCCAGTTCGGACATCTACATTTATGGTAGGTACAAAACTGTACTTTTTTGTCTCTGCCTTCCAAGCTCGTCCCTATAAAATTCTTTCTTACCTTTTACTCTCTAGAAGGAAACCTTTTATCCTATGAAACACACCTCATAAAGTTAAGTAGATGTTGCAACCATATGGAGATGCCAGCTTCCATAATTCATAGCTAATGTGTGGAGCAAACTGTTAAGTAACATCAGAAATAATAAAATCCTCACTAAATTCCAGAACATTTTCCTTACTCACTATACATTACTGAGTTCTACAGGAGTTTTTTCACCCTTTTTTGTTCTGCAGTCTTGTGTGTTCCTCCAAATTGCTGGTGGCATTTCATCTGGCATTTAAATCATGTCTGCAGGATTCTCCATTGCCTCCATAAGTCGCATATATGTTGAATATGTTCACATTATCTGAAGATCTGGATTTTTCTCTCATTTGTATCACTTTTATTTGTTTCTTTCAGTTTGTTTTTTTTTTCACCACTTTGAAGATAAAGCTACACCTACTATTGTTTCCTAAATCACATATTTATTAAGTTCAGGATTGGATTACCAAGGATTATAAATATCAGTTTATAAAGTCCTCCCTCATCTACCAGATTGCCATATTTATACTCTCAACTAGACTGTTGTTTAAGGTGGGATTCTCACTGAGGGGCATTGTGGAGCACGTTACAGTGCACAAAGTTAGTCAGGTTGTACTGCACACAGTAGGTCATGTTCCACTATTTTGCACTATTCTGATATTTAGTGATTTATAGTTGTGCACAGTCCCAGTGGAACAACATCTCATTAAGTGGAAATTTGCATTAGTTTGAAGCTAGTGGTTGAAATGGTTATGCATTTCTCTGAACACCCTACCAGACCATACAAGCACATCCTTCTCCTTCCACCACCACGAATAAACATACAGACTGACACTTGCATATACACACACACACATGTATGTATATTTCATTCTGTGTATATGTATATGTATATAATATATATGGGTTCCATACACTAGATCGAATTTTCACTAATTCGAAATAGTGCATGGAATGCTCACTGCAGCGAAAGTGCACTTAATCGAAAGTGCACTTACACAAAGTTCAGTACAACGAACGGGTGTTGTACTGAAATTATGTGCAGTACTCATGGACCTTAGGGTTAGGGCACAGGTCATAGTAAGGGGATAGCCAGTAGGGCTATCCCCTTACCATGACCCGTGCCCTAACCCTAAGGTCCGTGATGACTGCAGTGCAGTGAAGGACATAGCAATGTCCTCCACTATGGTGCGATAGTCACGAACCTTAGGGTTAGGGCAAGGGGATAGCTTTACTAACTATCCCCTTACCCAAACCCGTGCCCTAACCCTAAGGTCCGTGACTATCGTACCATAGTGGAGGACATAGCTTGTTTTTTATGTCCTCCACTCTGCTGCAGTGTTTTCGGTGAAGTGCACTTACGCAAAAGTTCACTTTCGTTAAAGTGAACTTTCGCAGAAGTGAGGCTTCCTGTTACAAGTTTGAAGTAGTGAACTTTCGTTCTTGTAATAGGAATCCATATACATATATATATATATATATATATATATATACATATATATATATATATATATATATATATATATATATATATATATATATATATACACACACACACACACACACACACACACACACACACACACACACACACAGAGACACACACACACAGCTCCGTTTACCTACTTTAGCAATCTGGGTACGATGAGCCTGCCTCACTGTACCCTGCTCACCCAGCACTGAAATCTGCAGGTCATTGCACACCAAAAAATGTGGCGTTATCAACACTTTTACATTTTTTGGTACAGCTGCTAAGAACAAACATATGTGCACATGTACTACACAACTGTCCTATGGCACATTGAGCTGCGGTATGGGCCTATTGGCATAGGCCCTTCCTACTGATTACCACATTTGAATGTGGCTCCAAAACCTTCATGGCTGTGTAACTCAGAACACTGCTTATTTCTGCGAATTGGATTGGGCCTGTGTAGTACGTAAAGGAACTTGTTCTATTTGCATGTTATGCAGTTTAACTCTGTGTCCTTTCTTCCTCATGTTCATTGCTCTAGTGCTGATTTTTTCATATTATGCAGTTTAACTCGGGTGTCCTTTCTTCCTCATGTTCATTGCTCTAGTGCTGATTTTTGCATATTATGCAGTTTAACGCAGTGTCCTTTCTTCCTCATGTTCATTGCTCTAGTGCTGATTTTAATGCACCATTGATATTAACTGATCTTCTATGCTTTGTACTCTCATAAGTTGTCTGCCTTGAGTTTTTGCTAGATTATAATAATCACATTATAGTTTGTTGAACTGATTCATACCGTATAGTCATTTTCTAATCTGTGGAGGTTCATTGTAATCCATTATGCTTATTTGTATTTTATATTGTATTTTTGTACTTCAGTTTGCAATTCGTGCCGTGGTTCATTGTTCTACATTGTGCTTGTTTGTATTGCATAATATGTACTGTTAGTTATGTTGCATTTTGTTGGACTTGTGTATAGTATATATTATTTTTATAATTTAGATAGTGGCTTATTGTCCTACATTGTACTTGCCTGTATTGTATACATATATCAAGTTTGTTTGTGTGGAGCTTTTCTCCTTAGGGCTTCACTGAAAATGTGCCCTGACTCATTTAGTCAGTACAATTAACAAAACATAAAAATATGATAACATGGATAATTTAAACTTTTGTAATAAAATCTAATCACGAAGTGTACATCTCTCCTTCCTACCAAGGTTTCTTCTGTCAGCTCTGTATCCCAGAAACACTGTCTTGGCTCCATGAACTTGCTTTGTAGTATAGACCCTTTTTCTAGTTACAAGATAGATCTGCTTTTTGTACATTCTGTGAGTTAGAATGCACTGTGTTACACAGTTTAAAATACATCATTAACTTTACGCTAAGCATGTAATGGCTTCTTTTACATCAACCAGTGCTTTTTGTTCAAATTTAGTAAGTGTGCAGCTTTCAGCCTTTGTCATTACCCCCTCAAACAGTCCAAATACTTGGCAATTTTCTTCAGTGGTCTTCCTGATTTACAAGTATGTTTAATAGATCTGCTGTCTGTGGACATCTGGCATTCCTTTTGGGTCAGTTCTTTCTGCTGTATAGCTTTATTTGGAGACACAATTTATTTCAAGAATGCTTGACTTTCAGTTTTCATAGTCTATTTTTTGCAACAGTAGTAGCTGTGACAATTCTATGTCACTGTATTTTCAACTTTGACACCGTTGGCTTCTGTAGCAGTACACAAATCCTCATTTTTTAATTTCTCCACATGCTTAAGGTTTCTATTACCATGAGAGGAATGGATCCCATTCTGGAGTCCAGGTAATGTTAAAGTTCTTGAAATTAGTATTGCTTCAGTCTTTGATGTTTGCCAAGAATGGTCTTTGCAGAACCCACGGTGTGCCCAGAATTGCTTACTCTTGTAGTTCATATGGAGTATACCTGTACTGGCAGCATGTTTAATTGTGCAAGAAAATGATTTTATTTATTATCAATTTATTTTACATTTGTTGACCGGGATAGTCCAACTGGTTATAGTTCCATTTTCAGCGGAGGCCCTGGGAGAAAAGCTCCATACAGAGAGGAAGTAGTCCATACTTATTCAGACAATTGTTTCAGATTTATTTGGCTAGACACTAATGAGAAAGGCTAGGGAGACATCTAAGGGTACACAGTAGAAGGGGGTAAAAATTAGTCAGAGGTGGAGCAAGGGCATTGCCAGCGTTTTTTGAAGTATTGAATAAGATTTTTTTTAGTAGGGCTAATGAGGTTCTGAGGTCTGCAGGAAGAAAATTCCATGTTTTACCAACAGAGTTGGTAAACATAGCTTCCCCAGCTGAGTTGTTAGCTTTGAGTGAGAGCTAACATTTTGTTGGAGGATGTGAGAGGTTTGAGGTTCTAGTAGGGGGTGATGAGACTTTTAAAATCAGGTGTGTGTTGTGGCTGGTAGAGGATCTTGTGGGCAATAACTAGTTGGTTGACCAGGAGTAGATTAAGCCGTCCTAGTAGTTTTAGGTTAAGGCAATGGTGAGTTTTTTGGGCAGAGGTATTGGCAAATCTGGCAATATGATTATAGCAGACAATGTACTTGTTCAGGTCAGTTTTGCTCAAGTTTGTGAACAGAGAATTGGCATAGAGATGTGTAGAGAGTAGATGTGTGCGAGCAAGAGTAGTTCTGGCTAGGGGAGTTGAGAAGGGTTTGATCCTGTATAGAGCACCCTGTTTTTTATTAACTGTATGGTTGATATGAAAGTCAAACATCAGGTTATTGTCAAGTATTACACCTAGGAGCTTAGTAGAGGGATCTGGTGAGGTAATAGTGCCATTGCTTGATTTAATCGAGAAGGTTAGAGTAGGGGACCTGTGAGAGAGACAACAGCAGCAGTTTAGTTTTTTTGGGATTTAGTATAAGACGGCGGTAGAGGAGACAATTTTCAACTGCATTAAAAGTATTTTGGGATAAGGCCAATAGCTCTTCAGGGGATGTGGCAGAACATATTAGGGTCGTGTAGTTGGCATACGGAATGCAGGTAGCATGTGGTATTACCTTGTGCAAGTCATTAATGAATAAGGAGAATAGGAGGGGTCCTAAGATGGATCCTTGGGGAACTCCGAGTGCAATGGGTAGAAGGGTAGATAAGTTATTTTTCCAAAGTACTTTCTGCTGTCTACAATTCAGATATGATTTAAACCACTGTATGGTCTGGGGTATGTAGGGAATTAGATTCTAAGGTTTGCAAAAACAGTTGGTGGTTTACCATGTCGAAAGCCTTGGAAAGGTCTAGGAAGATGGCTGAGGAAAGTTTATCACTGTTTCGGTTTTGGTTTATGACATTTGTAAAGGAGAGTATGGTAGTGGTGGTACTATGGTTTGGTCTAAAGCCATGTTGAGAGTTTGTCAGAAGATTGTTCGCTAGACGATAGGTCAACAGTTGTCTATGGATACATTTTTCCATGATTTTGGCTAGTGGAGACAGGATAGCTATGGGTCTAAAATTTGAGAGGACTGTGGAACTGCCTCCCTTATGGAGCGAAATAAAATGGGAAATCTCCCAGATAGTGGGAATGGTAGCTTCCGATGTATTTCTGTTTATCAGAATGGATATTGGGTAGGCTACCGCATCAGCTCCTTTTTGTAAGTACTCTGCAGGGAGGAGGTCTGCGGCTAGGGTGGTTGGTTTTAGTTTACTAATTAGTTTTTGAATAAATGAGGTTGAGACTGGTTGAAGTTTAAAGTTGTTTTTGGTACTGCTTTTTGTACGTACTCTGCAGGGAGGAGATCTGTGGCTAGGGTGGTTGGTTTTAGTTTACTAATTAGTTTTTGAATAAATGAGGTTGAGACCGGTTGAAGTTGTTTTGGGTACCGGATGTAGTGGCAGTTGGAGTAGGTCCACTGGGGAATAATTTATTAGCTAGTTGGTGGATGGTTTCAGTAAAGAAGTTATTAAAGGAATTGGTGACTTCTGCAGGTGATTTAGTGTTAGAATTGGAGGGGTTGGGGGTGGAGAATTGTCCTGGGTAGAGAAGTTTATTTAGACCTGCCCAGCAATTTTGTTGTTTATTTTGGTGTTTCTGTTGTAGGTGGCAATAGTGTTTTTTTTTTTTATCTGACGTAACAGATTTTTTAGTATCATTCCTTAATTGTCTATAACTAAGATGGTCTGTGAGGGTTTTTGTGACTCACCAAGTGGCCCACGCTTTGTTTGAGTAAGATTTTTTGCCTAGTTTCTGCTGTAAGTCATGGGTAGATTTAGTTTTCATTCTAATAGAACAATGTCCTTCGTGTTTCACTGTTGCAGTCATTACATTTGGGTTATCTGCTTGCAGGTAGCCCTCAGTCAGCCTGATTAACAAAGTCTTGGTTCCTGCATCGGTTGCTGTCCCTTCTTCCATGACGTCAGGTCGTCAGGAGTATAAAACATGCAGCCAACACCATTACATCAGTCTTTCTTGCCATGTGGTGCCAAAGCAGAAGCAGTTCGCAAGTGCCAGTCGGCCGACTCCTGAAATTTTCGTTTTTGAGTTTCAGAACCGAAGTCTTCAATTAAAGCTAAGTACCCCATTGGGGAAACATTTTCTTGTTCCTTACCGATGTCAGTAAAAGTTAATAATTGCATTACTTGTGGAAAGCAAATACCTCATAAAGATTTTCATTCGTACTGTATTCCTTGCTTAGGCCCTGACCACGACGTACCTTGCTGTCAGTTATGTGCTTTATTTAAATAGCGCAGTATCCATCGTCGGTATAGTTGTGTCTCTAAATATTTTGGTTCTCTGTTTAATTATCCAGAAATGTTAGTTAGCCATCCGACTACCTGGATTCCGAAAAAATGCAAAGATAAAGACAGAGACAGGCCGCCGAGGTCCAAAACTGCCGATGACGCTTCTCCTAAGCCAGTAGCCAGTTCGCCGGTACTCAGTGAGGCGCTTTCGCAGCCCCTGATACCCGCTGCTTCTGATTTGCAGGCCTCTACTGAGACCCCTTCGGAGTCCGGTATGCTGCGAGATGCTTCGACTATGGAACCCGCGGATGTCTCTACCTTGGATGGGTCCGGAGCCACTGTGCAGGCACCAGCTTCTGAGGGTGTATTCAGGCCTACAGACTTGTATATTAAACCAATGCCATCTTCTTTACTTAGGCCTAAATCTCGAACCATGACTAAAAAACGATGCCCAGGCCACATGCTCAGGCCTCTATGCCTAAAAAACAAATAAGAATGGCTGAAGATCTAATAACTGTAATCAGGGGTAGCCAACCCCCCCCCCCCTTCTAAGAGGCCTAGGACTGAAGTTGATTATGAATCTTCTGACCAGGATTCTGTTTTTTCTGATTCTTCTGATGATCTGGATTTGCCCTTATCTACTTATGTAGATTCTGATGCAGAGGACTCCATTCCCTCTGCTTCCCCTCCTGAGGATTTTTCCTTTGGGGAAACCTTACATACTCTAAGGGAGCATTTCCACTGGGAAAGACAGAATTTTTCTGATTCAAAAAAAGAGGCTTAGGGATTTCCTTCTCCTACCTCAGCACAGGCCTTTAGATGTCCTTCATGGATGCATCTGCAGTCATAACAAGTGGGTTGTCCTGTCGTCAGGCAGCCCTGCAGTCGGCCGGATTCCAAAGTCCGGGTCCGGCTTCGGCTGATGTCGCACTCCACCCGACGTCATCTCTGTTGGTCTTCGGGTATAAAAGCATCAGCCGACGCCATTTTCCTCAGTCTTTCTTGCGCGTGGCCAAGCAGAAGCTGTTCGCAAGTGCCGGTCGGTCGGATCCAGAGATTACTTCTACCGAATACTACTTCGAAGACTTCTAAAGCTAAGTACCCCGTTGGGGACTCTTTCTTGACTCAGCCGATGTCAGAAAAAGTTAATAATTGTTTAACCTGTGGGAAACAAATACCTCATAAAGATTTCCACTCTTACTGCCTGCCTTGCTTAGGCCCAGCCCACGACGTAGCAGCCTGTTCGTCCTGTGCTTCTTTCAACCCGGCAACGCTTAGGCGTCGGTCGGAGTTTGCAGAACAGTTTTTCGGTTCTGATTTTGCGTACATTATGCCGCCGGATCCTCCGACTCGCATTCTGCCAAAAACGCAAAGAAAAGACCGACACTCGCGGTCCGCGGTTTCGGCGAAACCATGGTTAAGCAAACATGAGTGTCTCGGTTTCGACGAAACCGAGAAAACTGATCAAAATACAGCTGAATCTACCTCTACAACTGAGGTCCCTGCTAACACTCTTGAATCGGCCTCAGAAATTTTACCCACTACGGTGCTTACCACTGACTTATCAGACACCATTCCCTTGGATGTCTCTACCCCAGCACGTGGTGCTGCTAGGCCTCCAGCAGCCATGTCCATTAAGGCCTTCGCCAGGGCTAAAGCAGCCAAGACTACTAAAACAGTGCCTGTTAAACCCCCTCAACCAGGCCCTCTTCCAGTTCTCAAATGCTTACTTTGGCAGAAGATTTAATTTCATTAATTAGAGGATCTCAATCTCACCCAGACAGGGCCTCTCAGCCCCAGAGAAGAGACCTAGGGCAGAGCCCCATGAGCCAGTGTCCTCTGATGATTCTGCTGATGAATCAGACATAACTGACCAGCCAGAGGCTCCTTTCTCCAATTTTGAAGATTCTGATGCTGAAGAATCCATTCCAGCTGCTTCCCCACCAGAAGAATTCTCCTTTGGGGAAACCTTGCATGCCATGCGAGAACAGTTCCAATGGCAGCAACAGGATTTTTCAGACTCCAGGAAAAGACTTAGGACCTTTTTGCACCTTCCACAGCACAGGCCCTTAGCTATACCTCCTGTTCTCTCTGTGGTAGGTGATGCTTTCAATGATGTCTGCTCCGCTCCAGATTCTTTACCCCCAGCCACTGCCAAACCAGACAGATTTTACAGGGTGCCAGATACTCATCACCACCTTTACAAGGCCCCTCTTGCAGACCCCGAAACTATTTCCCAGGGTCCCAAGGCAGTAGCGACCATAGCTAAAAACCCTGTTCCTTCTGAAAGGGAAGCAAGGTCATTAGACAGATGGGGTAAAAAGGTTTACACTTCAGCCACTCTCTCAGCTAGAGCTTTAAACTGTCAGTTTCACATGATACAATACCAAGAGTTTATGCTTGATCAGTTAACTAAAAAGCTAACCACTGATGAATCTCTTGATAAGAAATATGTATTAGAAATGGTAAATAACATACAGCAAGTTAGTAACCACTCTTTAAAATGTGGCTATGATGCACTGGAGGCTTCATTTAGATCAGCCATGACTGGCACTGTAATTAGAAGGCATGCATGGCTAAAGGAGCAAGCTTTACCGGATCATGTTAAATCTAAATTGCTAGATGCTCCTATGGATAAAACAAGTTTGTTTGGTACACCTGCCCAGCAGGTTATGAAGAAAATGGAAGAAAAGGCAAAATCAGTCCAGACAGTTAAAGATTTCTTGCAGGTTCAACCCCAAGGTTTAGCAGGAACTGGCCTGCCAAAATTGGTCCTTTCCTGACTCCACAAGACCTCAAAGGGGCAGGAATAGACGTTCCAGAGGCAGAAACCAATCCAGAGGAGGTGCCTACAGAGGACGACAGTGGCAAGGTAACAACAGAGGCACAGACTCAACACCTGCCACTACATCAACACAGCCACAGTGACTTAATCCTAAACCCGCCTACCAGGAACAAATAGCAGCTCCTATAGGCGGAAAGCTAACCTTATTTTCGAACAACTGGCACCACATAACAAAGGACAAGTGGATTTTACGAACCATAGATCAAGGTTACCGGTTCCACTTCCACACTTTACCAGACAAAAGAGGAATGCCAAATCTACCTCCAAATCAAAAGACAGAGGCTCTACAACAGATAATGGAGTTAGCAAACATGAGAGCTGTGGAGAAAGTGCCAACAGCAGAGCAAGGAAAGGGTTCTACTCCAGACTATTCCTAGTTCCAAGAAAGGAAAAAGTTGGAGACCAATTCTAGACCTGTCCACCCTGAATACTTACATCATTGTCCCAAAATTCAAAATGCTGACCCTACAGCAACTTCTTCCCATGCTGGGCAAGGAGTGTTGGCTGGTAACTCTAGATCTCAAGGAGGCATACCTGCACGTCCCCATTCGACCAATCTGCAGAAGATACCTCAGATTTCTTGCAGGATCAGAGCACTATCAATTCTCAGCATTGCCCTTTGGCTTATCTACTGTGCCCAGAGTATTCACAAAATGCCTGGCATCAGTAATCGCCCATTGCAGACTACAGGAATTCAAATTTATCCATACCTGGACGACTGCCTGATACAAGGAGACAACAAAAGCAAGCTGACAACAGATTTACAAAGGGTCATTTACTTGCTTCAAGCACTGGGATACACAGTCAATTTACAAAAGTCAAGACTGATACCATCCCAGACAAGGACTTTCCTGGGGCGGAATTGGACACAGTAAGACAAATGGCATTCCTAACTACAGAAAAACAAAAGAACTCCCTCTTTACTTCTTGGCACTAACAAAACTGAACAAGTTAACAGCAAGAAAGGTACTGCAGGCCTTGGGTTTCATGGCATCATGCATAATCTTGGTTCCATTTGCCAGACTACATATGAGAAAACTACAGTGGTACCTAAAGAATTTATGGTCCCAACACAGACACAGCCTAGAAACGGAAATCCCACTAATACCATGCTTAAAACAGGAGTTCCTATGGTGGGCTCAGGCATGCCAGTCAAACCCAGGCCTACCCTTTCGCAGATGTCAACCAAGCCAGACCATCACAACAGACGCTTCAGACCTAGGATGGGGGGCCCACATGCTGGACAAATGCATACAAGGATTGTGGACACAGGACCAACTTCACCTGCACATCAACCTAAAAGAAATGCTGGCAGTAAAACTGGCAATCCAAAAGTTCAGACCATTTCTCAAGGAGGACCACTTGATGATAAGGACAGACAACACCACAGTCATGTGGTACATCAACAAACAGGGAGGCACTCATTCTTACTCCCTATGCAGAATGACTTTGGAGCTGTGGACCCTGGCACTCAGCTACAACATCCAGTTACAGGCAATATTTGTGCCAGGAAAAGAAAACTCTAGCAGATATGTTAAGCAGGACCACATCGGATGCCCACGAATGGCAGCTGCACCGGATATCTTCAAGACCATCTCAAGAAATGGGGAATGCCTCAGATAGATCTATTCGCATCACCTTTCAATCACCAGCTCAAAAATTCTGCACAAGGACATTCCACCCACTAGCATGGAAAGTGGACTCGCTCTCCTTCAGCTGGAAAGGCCTAACAGCATATGCATTCCCACCTCTTCCCTTGATACACAAAGTACTACTAAAAATCAAGGAGGAACGTCCAAGGATAATCCTGATAGCTCCAAACTGGCCAAGACAGCATTGGTACCCACTGCTGAGGAGCATGTCTCGAACAATATGTGGCCAATACCCTGATGCCTTTGATGCTAACTCAGAACAACTTCAGCACCATGCATCCAAACCTAAAAACGCTGCAACTGACTGCATGGAACATCACATAGCAGCTGCTAATACAGAACTTTCACAAAGAGTTAAAGACATTATTCTTGAAGCACGCAGGCCTTCAACTAGAAGGAATTATGCTGGGAAATGGAAAAGGTTTGTCATTTGGAGTTCTGAAAGAGGAAAAGATGTATCAAACATAGATATGCCTAACATTCTGGAGTATCTGGCCGAACTACTTCATTCAGGCCTGTCCTACTCCTCCATCAAGATTCATGCATCAGCTATTTCAGCAGAATACAGCTTTGATCCACCTGTTTTTCACACCCTTTGCTCAGGCAGTTCCTCAGAGGAATCAAGAATGTAAAACCTCCAAGGAAACCACCATTGCCAGCTTGGGACTTGAACTTTGTGCTAGAAAAATTGACACTATCACCTTTTGAACCAGCAGCAACAGCAGACCTACAACACCTGTCATGGAAAACTGCTTTCCTACTGGCAATTACTTCAGCAAGGAGGGTTTCAGAACTACAGGCCTTAATGGCAGTGCAACCCTTTCTAATCTTCCACCAAGATAGAGTGTCCATGAGGACTAATCCTACATTTATGCCTAAGGTGGTATCCAGAGTGTCTTTAAACCAAGCAATCCACCTACCTACCTTCTTTCCCAACCCACAAAACAGAGGGAAAGAATACTGCATACCTTGGATGTACATAGACAGCTACGCTACTACTTGGACAGAACAAAAATAGCAGAAAGACTGACCAACTTTTCGTAGCCTATGCAACAGGAAGGGAAGGAAAAGCTATTTCCAAGCAGACAATCTCCAAATGGATAGGAAATTGCATACGATTCTGTTACTCCTTCCATGGAAAACCAATTCCACAGAACATAAGACCTCATTCTACAAGGGCAACAGCCACTACCACAGCCTTCTTACGAGGAGTGGCTACCAAAGACATTATTGAGGCGGCTACTTGGACCTCCGTGCATACATTTGCCAAGCATTATAATTTACCTCTATATTCCAGATCCCGAGCAGGGTTTGCCACTGCTGTTCTGCAAGGGATCCTAAACACACCATAATCTACTTTTATCCTCCTCCCTAGTTGGCTATGGTATTCTACCCAGTTGTTATGACTGCAGATGCATCCATGAAGGACATAGTACAGTTTTGTACCTACCATAAATGTAGATGTCCGAATTGGATAGCATCTGCAGTCAGGATTACCCTCCCTCCTTCCCCTCTGTGGTACTCCTAGGGTGTTTACCCTTCTAATAGCTAGCTAGTGGGGGGATTTCTTTCATGGTGTATTTGTTTGTATTTATGTACATACATGCTTATTTTTGTGTTTACCTCTATCTTTTGGAAACATTGGCATCTATCCAAAATTTTTAGCCTTCTATAGGGCTTCTGGCATCTGGGGCAAGAAACACTGAAGAAAATGGCGTCGGCTGATGCCTTTATACCCGAAGTCCAACAGAGATGACGTCGGGTGAAGTGCGACATCAGCCGAAGCCGGACCCGGACTTTGGAATCCGGCCGACTGTAGGGCTGCCTGACGACAGGACAACCCAGTTGTTATGACTGCAGATGCTATCCAATTCGGACATCTACATTTATGGTAGGTACAAAACTGTACTTTCTCTCTGTGGTGGATGATGCTTTCAATGATGTTTGCTCCGCTCCAGATTCTTTACCCCCAGCCCCTGCCAAACCAGACAGATTTTACAGGGTGCCAGATACTCATCACCACCTTTACAAGGCCCCACTTGCAGACCCAGAAACTATATCCCAGGGTCCCAAGGCAGTAGCCGTGACCACAGCTAAAAACCCTATTCCTTCTGAAAGGGAAGCAAGGTCACTAGACAGATGGGGTAAAAAGGTCTACACTTCAGCTACTCTCTCAGCTAGAGCTTTAAACTGTCAGTTTCACATGATACAATACCAAGAGTTTATGCTTGATCAGTTAACTAAAAACTAACCACTGATGAATCTCTTGATAAGAAATATGTATTAGAGATGGTAAATAACATACAACAGGTTAGCAACCATTCCTTAAAATGTGGCTATGATGCACTGGAGGCTTCATTTAGATCAGCCATGACAGGCACAGTGATAAGAAGGCATGCATGGCTAAAGGAACAAGCTTTACGGATCATGTTAAAGCTAAGTTGCTAGATGCTCCTATGGACAAGACAAGTTTGTTTGGTACACCTGCCCAGCAGGTTATGAAGAAAATGGAAGAAAAGGCAAAATCTGTTCAAACTGTTAAAGATTTCTTGCAGGTTCAACCCCCAAGGTTTAGCAGGAACTGGCCTGCCAAAAATTGGTCCTTTCCTGACTCCACAAAATTTCAAAGGGGCAGGAATAGACGTTCCAGAGGCAGAAACCAATCCAGAGGAGGTGCCTACAGAGGACGACAGTGGCAAGGTAACAACAGAGGCACAGACACAGCCACTGCCACTACATCAGCACAACCACAGTGACTTAATCCTAAATCCGCCTACCAGGGAACAAATAGCAGCTTCTCTAGGCGGAAAGTTAACCTTATTTTCAAAGAACTGGCACTACATAACAAAAGACAAGTGGGTTTTACAAACCATAGATCAAGGTTACCGGTTTCACTTCCACACTTTACCAGTCAAAAGAGGAATGCCAAATCTACCTCCAAATCAAAAAACAGAGGCTCTACGCCAGATAATGGAGTTAGCAAACATGAGAGCTGTGGAAAGAGTGCCAACAGCAGAACAAGGAAAGAGGTTCTACTCCAGACTATTCCTAGTTCCAAGAAAGGAAAAAAGTTGGAGACCAATTCTCGACCTGTCCACCTTAAATACATACATCATTGTCCCAAAATTCAAAATGCTGACCCTACAGCAACTTCTTCCCATGCTGGGCAAGGAGTCTTGGCTGGTAACTCTAGATCTCAAGGAGGCATACCTGCACGTCCCCATTCGACCAATCTGCAGAAGATACCTCAGATTTCTTGCAGGATCAGAGCACTATCAATTCTCAGCATTGCCCTTTGGCTTATCTACTGCGCCCAGAGTATTCACAAAATGCCTGGCATCAGTAATCGCCCATTGCAGACTACAGGAATTCAAATTTACCCATACCTGGACGACTGCCTGCTACAAGGGGACAACAAAAGCAAGCTGACAACAGATTTACAAAGGGTCATTTACTTGCTACAAGCACTGGGATACTCAGTCAATTTACAAAAGTCAAGGCTGATACCATCCCAAACAAGGACATTCTTGGGCGGAATTGGACACAGTACAACAAATGGCATTCCTGACTACAGAAAAACAAAAAGAACTTCCTCTTTACTTCTTGGCACTAACAAAACTGAACAAGTTAACAGCAAGAAAAGTTCTGCAGGCCTTGGGCTTCATGGCATCATGCATAATCTTGGTCCCATTTGCCAGACTACATATGAGGAAACTACAGTGGTACCTAAAGAATTTATGGTCCCAACACAGACACAGTCTAGAAACAGAAATCCCACTAATTCCATGCTTAAAACAGGAGTTCCTATGGTGGGCTCAGGCATGCCAGTCAAACCCAGGCCTACCCTTTCGCAGATGTCAACCAAGCCAGACCATCACAACAGACGCTTCAGACCTAGGATGGGGGCCCACATGCTGGACAAATGCGTGCAAGGATTGTGGACACAGGATCAACTTCACCTGCACATCAATCTAAAAGAAATGCTGGCAGTAAAACTGGCAATCCAAAAGTTCAAACCATTTCTCAAAGAGGGCCAGTTGATGATAAGGACAGACAACACCACAGTCATGTGGTACATCAACAAACAGGGAGGCACTCATTCATACCCCTATGCAGAATGACCTTGGAGCTGTGGACCCTGGCACTCAGCTACAACATTCAGTTACAGGCAATATTTGTACCGGCGAAAGACAATACTCTAGCAGACATATTAAGCAGAACCACTTCGGATGCCCACGAATGGAAGCTGCACCCGGACATCTTCAAGACCATCTCGAAGAAATGGGGAATGCCACAGATAGACCTGTTCGCATCACCTCTCAATCACCAGCTCAAAAAATTCTGCACAAGGACATTCCACCCACTAGCATGGAAAGTGGACTCACTCTCCTTCAACTGGAAAGGCCTAACAGCATATGCATTCCCACCTCTTCCTTTGATACACAAGGTACTACTAAAAATCAAGGAAGAACGTCCAAGGATAATCCTGATAGCTCCAAACTGGCCAAGACAACACTGGTACCCACTACTGAAGAGCATGTCTCGGAACAATATGTGGCCAATAGCCTTTGATGTTAACTCAGAACAACTACAGCATCATACATCCAAACCTAAAAACGCTGCAACTGACTGCATGGAACATCACATAGCAGCAGCTAATCCAGAACTTTCCCAAAGAGTTAAAGACATTATTCTTGAAGCACGCAGACCTTCAACAAGAAGGAACTATGCTGGAAAATGGAAAAGGTTTGTCATTTGGAGTACGGAAAGAGGAAAAGATGTGTCAAACATAGATATGCCTAACATTCTGGAGTATCTGGCCGAACTTCTTCATTCAGGCCTGTCGTACTCCTCCATCAAGATACATGCATCAGCTATTTCAGCAGAATACAGCTTTGATCCACCTGTTTTTTCGCACCCTTTGCTCAGGCAGTTCCTCAGAGGAATCAAGAATGTAAAACCTCCAAGGAAACCACCATTACCAGCTTGGGATTTAAACTTTGTGCTAGAAAAGTTGACACTATCACCCTTTGAACCAGCAGCAACAGCAGACCTACAACACCTGTCATGGAAAACTGCTTTCCTACTGGCAATTACTTCAGCAAGGAGGGTTTCAGAACTACAGGCCTTAATGGCAGTGCAACCCTTCCTAATCTTCCACCAAGATAGAGTGTCCATGAGGACTAATCCTACATTTATGCCCAAGGTGGTATCCAGAGTGTCTTTAAACCAGGCAATCCACCTACCTACCTTCTTTCCCAACCCACAAAACAGAGTGGAAAGAATACTGCATACCTTGGATGTACATAGACAGCTACGCTACTACTTGGACAGAACAAAAATAGCAGAAAGACTGACCAACTTTTGTAGCCTATGCAACAGGAAGGGAAGGAAAAGCTATTTCCAAACAGACAATCTCCAAATGGATAGGAAATTGCATACGATACTGTTACTCCTTCCATGGAAAACCAATTCCACAGAACATAAGACCTCATTCTACAAGGGCAACAGCCACTACCACAGCCTTCTTACGAGGAGTGGCAACCAAAGACATTATTGAGGCGGCTACTTGGACCTCCGTGCATACATTTGCCAAGCATTATAATTTGCCTCTATTCCAGATCCCGAGCAGGGTTTGCCACTGCTGTACTGCAAGGGATCCTAAACACACCATAATCTACTTTTATCCTCCTCCCCTAGTTGGCTATGGTATTCTACCCACTTGTTATGACTGCAGATGCATCCATGAAGGACATAGTACAGTTTTGTACCTACCATAAATGTAGATGTCCGAACTGGATAGCATCTGCAGTCAGGATTACCCGGGCCTCCTTCCCGTCTGTGGTACTCCTAGGGTGTTTACCCTCCTAATAGCTAGCTGTTGGGGGGGGGAGTCTTTTATGGTGTATTTGTTTGTATATATGTACATATATGCTTATTGCTGTGTTTACCTCTATCTATTTGGAAACATTGGCATCTATCCAAATTTTTAGCCTGCAAGAGGGCTACTGGCATCTGGGGCAAGAAACACTGAGGAAAATGGCGTCGGCTGATGCTTTTATACCCGAAGACCAACAGAGATGACGTCGGGTGGAGTGCGACATCAGCCGAAGCCGGACCCGGATTTTGGAATCCGGCCGACTGCAGGGCTGCCTGACGACAGGACAACCCACTTGTTATGACTGCAGATGCTATCCAGTTCGGACATCTACATTTATGGTAGGTACAAAACTGTACTTTATACCTCTTGTACTAGACATTGTTGATGCTTTTTCGGAATCTAGTTTGGCCCCTGATTACTTGCTTCCTGCTCCCAGAAAACCTGACCGATACTACAGGGTCCTTGAGTCCCACAAGTTACTTTTTAAAAATCCTATTGTGGATCCAGAGACTATTTCACAGGGGCCCAGTGGCATTAAGGCTTCTACTGCTAAAAATCCTACCCCTTCTGATAGAGACTCCAGGGCATTGGATAGATGGGGTAAGAAGGTTTACACTTCTGCAACCTTGGTCATTAGGGCTTTAAACTGCCAGTTTCATTTGTTAAAGTATCAGCAACATGTTATTGGATTGCTTAAACAGAAAATGATGTTGATTTCCTGACTGTGTAGAAAATAAAGAATTACAGGATTTAATGCAGTCTGCTGAACAAGTTGGAAAACATACTTTGCAGTGTGGTTTTGATTCATTAGAGGCCTCTTGCAGGGCTGCTAATGTTCGTGTTACACTGCTGCAGTCATTACACTTGGGTTATCCTGCCATCAGGCAGTCCCTCAGTCGGCCAGAGTTCCAAAGTCTTGGTCCGGCGTCGGTTGCCGTCGCTTCTTCCCTTATGTCAGTGCGACAGGGGGTATATAAAATGCAGCCAACGCCATTTTCTTCAGTCTTTTTTGCCGCGCGGTGCCCGAAGCAAAAGCAGTTCGCAAGTGCCAGTCAGCTGACTCCTGAGATTTTCATTCCAAATCCAGAACCAAAGTCTTCTACAAAGCTAAGTACCCCGTTGGGGAAACTTTTTCTTGCCTCAGTCCGATGTCAGTAAAAGTTAATAACTGTATTTCTTGTGGGAAGCAAATACCTCATAAGGATTTCCATTCTTATTGTATCCCATGCCTAGGCCCAGACCACGACGTCAGTAGTTGTCGGTTTTGTGCTAGGTTTAACAAGCGCACTGTTAAACGTCGGTTTGATTTTGCCCGACATTATTTTGGCAGAAAATTCAATTACACCATGCTTTCGGAACTACCGACAACCGGAATACACAAAAAGCGCAAAGACAAGGACAGGCATCAGAGGCCCAAAACTGACGACGAAGCCTCTTTTTTATTTACATTATTTTGGCAGAAAATTCAATTACACCATGCTGTCGGAACTACTGACGACCGGAATACACAAAAAGCGCAAAGACAAGGACAGGCATCCGAGGCCCAAAACTGACGACGAAGCCTCTTCTAGGCCAGTCGCCGGTTCTCCGGTTTTCAGCAAGGCGCCTACGCAGCCCCTGACGACCGCTTCTTTGGAACCACAGGCCGCCTCTGACTCCCATGTGGAGATGGCTGAGCCTTCGGACGCATCAGATTTACAGCCTACCGAGACTAACCCTTCAGAGGGATCCGGAGTAGCTGAACAACCCCTTAGCTTCAGAGGGTGTTTTCAGACCTACTCAGTTGACCATTAAATCTTCTGCTAAGTCTAAAACCCCTTTAAAAACAAAGAAACAACTTCAACATTCTCCAGGCCAGGCCTCCATGCCTAAGAAACAAATGCTCAAAATGGCCATCCCCTCCTGATAAAAGGCCTAGACAGGATGCAGACTATGACTCATCCGACCAGGTATCCATTTCTTCAGATTCATCCTCAGACCTAGGATATTCTTTACCCCCTTATGAGGATTCTGATGCTGAGGAATCAATTCCTTCAGTCTCTCCACCAGAGGACTACTCCTTTGGGGAAACCTTACATTCCATGAGGGAGCTTTCCCATTGGGAGGGCCAGGATTATTCAGAATCCAAGAAAAGGCTCAGAAATTTCCTTTTATTACCTCAACACAGACCCCTTGTTATTCCACCAGTGTTAGATAGTGTGGATGATGTGTATTCTGAATCCAGTTTAAATCCTGATTCTTTACCTCCTGCACCAGTTAAGCCAGACAGATACTACAGAGTCCCTGACTCTCACAAATTTCTTTATAAAAGCCCTGTTGCTGACCCGGAAACCATTTCCCAGGGCCTCAAAGGGGTAAAAGCCTCTACAGCAAAAACTCCAGTCCCCTCTGACAGAGATTCCAGAGCATTAGACAGATGGGGGAAGAAAGTAAATACACCTGCACCTTTAGCAATGAGGGCCTTAAATTGCCAGTTTCACATGCTAAAATATCAGCAATATTTGATGTCTCAGTTGAAACAAAGAATGTTTCCAAATTCAGATCTTCCTAATTATAAGGAAATGCAGGATTTATTGCATGCGGCTGAACAAGTGGGAAAACCTACTTTGCAATGTGGTTTTGATTCATTAGAGGCCTACTGTAGAGCAGCAGTTACAGGGTCGGTCATTAGAAGACATGCTTGGTTAAAAGAACAGACTTTACCAGATCATGTTAAAGCAAAATTATTGGATGCACCTTTGCAGCAGGATGTTTTATTTGGAGTTAAGGCAGAAGAGGTATTAAAGAAAATGGAGGATAAGGCAAAATGTATGCAAACGGTGTAACCTTGAGATACAATGTTGAGAACCCATTTGTCTTTGGTGATCATATGCCAATTGTGACAGAAAAGTGCCAGTTTTCCTCCCAAGGGGGCTGCCAAGAGAGCAGTGTTTTGCAGCTTTAGAGGTTCAGCCTCCTCGATTTAGCAGAAATTGGCCAAGAATTGGTCCTTTCCAGTTAGACAGACCTCAAAGGGGCAGATACAGACGTCCAAGAGGCAGAGGTCAACCACGAGGTCCTTACAGGCCTCGACAATGGGGTGCTTCAACCCAGAAAGAAGGGGAAGACAGACCTCAACCTTATAAAAAACAGCCCCAAATGACTTCCCACTACAGCTGCCAAACACTGCTCTCTTGGCAGCCCCCTTGGGAGGAAAACTGGCACTTTTCTGTCACAATTGGCGCATATGATCACCAAAGACAAATGGGTTCTCAACATTGTATCTCAAGGTTACAGGTTCCACTTTCACACACTGCAAAGGTTAAAAGGAATGCCAAATCTGCCACCAAATCAATGGGCAGAGGCTCAAAGACAAATTACAGCACTCATGGACATGAGAGCTATTAAAGTACCAACACAGGAGCAAGGACAAGGATTTTACTCTACTCTTTCTGGTTCCCAGAAAGGACATAGCCTGGAGGCCCATTCTGGATCTTTCTTCTCTAAACACTTATCTGGATGTCCCGAAATTCAAAATGTTGACACTGCAGCAGCTTCTTCCCATGCTGGGCAAGAAAGCTTGGCTCGTAACTTTGGACCTCAAGGAGGCATACCTTGCATGTCCCTATCAGACAAAACTGCAGAAGATACCTCAGATTCTTAGCAGGTTCAATGCATTACCAATTCTCTTCACTGCCCTTTGGCTTATCTACTGCGCCCAGGGTCTTTACAAAATGCCTGGCACCAGTAATTGCATTTTGCAGACAAAAAGGAATTCAAATTTACCCATACTTGGACAACTGCCTTATTCAAGCAGAGAGCAAAGACATTCTTCTAAAGCATCTGGCGTTTGTAAAAATATTGCTAATTTGCCTAGGGTACACAGTAAACAAAAAAAGTAAAAACTAGTGCCCTCACAAGAGATAATATTCCTGGGTGCCAGCTTAAATACAACGGCCCAGATGGCTCATCTCACGCCAGACAAGCAAGGACAACTGACTCAATATTTCCAATTGATGGCAACAAAGACCCAACTCCCTGCAAGAAAAATTCTGCAGGCCTTGGGTTACATGGCATCTTGCATACTACTAATTCCATATGCCAGACTGCATATGAGGAAACTACAATGGTACCTAAACAGTGTATGGTCTCAACACTGTCACAGTTTGGAAACAGTAGTACCACTTATTCCTTGCCTTCAACGGGAGTTTCTATGGTGGGCTCAAGCCTGTCACCTCAACAAGGGACAGACGTTCACTCGGCCCACAGCTAGGCAAACACTGACAACAGATGCATCGGATTACGCCTGGGGAGCACACATGGCAGGAAAATGTATTCAGGCAAGTGGCCCGCAGAACAAAGGCATCTTCACATCAATCAAAAAGAGATGCTAGCTGTACAAAATGCCCTTACAGCTTTCAAGGACCTTCTGCATCCAGGACAACTACTACTAAAGACAGACAACACCACAGTTATGTGGTACATAAATAAGCAAGGGGGCACTCATTCATATCCCCTCTGCAGACAAGCCATGACCTTGTGGAACGCAGCTCTAACCTATCAAGTTAATCTGCAAGCACAATTCCTGCCAGGAGAGAAAAACACACTGGCAGACGACTTAAGCAGAAACCTCATGGTTCCGCACGAGTGGAAATTACATCCACAAATATTCAGAATGATAACACAAAACTGGTGGAGCCCGGACATAGATCTGTTTGCATCCCCAATGAATTGCCAGCTATAGAAATTCTGCACAAGGACTTACCACCCACAAGCATGGAAAGTGGATGCCCTCTCATTCTGCTGGAAAAACCTACAGGTATATGCTTTCCCACCACTACCTCTCCTTTCAAAGTTACTCATAAAAGCAAGGCAAGAAAAGCCAAAGATGATCCTGATTGCCCCAGACTGGCCACGCCAGCACTGGTACCCAATCTTAAAGAACTTGGCACAAGGTCCACCCTGGATTTTGCCTCCGATCCCACATCTTCTGACTCAGCAAAACAATCAGATACTTCACAGCCAGCTCAAGACTTTAAACCTGGCTGCATGGCAGATTCCTTAGTCAAGCAAGCAATGCCTCTCTCCAAAGCTGTTATGGATGTCATTCTGGAGGTCAGAAGGCCTAGCACCAGGAAAGCCTATTCGGATAAATGGGAAGAGATTCTGTGCCTGGAACCAGGCTCACAGCCTTAACCCTCTTGTCCCAAATATTCCTCAGATACTACAATACTTAACTGAGATGCTGGACAAAGGCCTCTCCTTTTCATCCATCAAGATCCACGCCTCTGCCATCTCTGCTCATTACAACACGGACCCACCAATTTTTTTCTAATCCTTTGCTAAAACAGTACCTCAGAGGGGCTAAAAACATAAGACCGCCCCGTAGAGCACTAACTCCAACTTGGGACCTCAACTTCGTGTTGGAAAAATTAACCTTACCTCCTTTTGAGCCAGCTAACTCAGCAGACTTAAAATATATCTCTTGGAAAACTGCTCTGCTCCTGGCAATAACCTCAGCACAAAGAGTTTCAGAATTACAGGCACTAATGGCAGTGGAACCTTTCATCATTTTCCACCAAAACAGGGTGGCCTTAGAACAAACCCTACTTTTATGCCAAAGGTGGTATCAAGTATGGTGCTAAACCAAACTATTCACTTGCCAACTTTCTATCCAAATCCACAGAATAAAGGGGAGAGACTTCTGCATTCCTTGGACATACACAGGCAGTTACGCTTCTACTTGGACAAAACGAAAGCTTTCAGAAAAACTGAGCAATTGTTTGTAGCATATGCTGCAGGAGCACAGGGAAAAGCCTTTTCAAAGCAGACCATTTCAAAATGGATAGGACACTGTATACGTTTCTGCTATACACACCATGGAAAAACTGTAACTAACAGCATTAGGTCTCATTCCACCAGGGCAACAGCCACTTCAACTGCCTACCTTAGAGGAGTACCTACCAAGGGCATTTTGGAAGCAGCAACTTGGAGTTCTGTACATACCTTCACGAAGCATTACCATCTGCCTCTTTACTCTAAATCCAGAGCTGGCTTTGCCACTGCAGTGGTGCAGGGCTTTATAGCCACCCCTAATGCCCTATAGAACCTGCCACCCTACCTCAGCTTTGGGATTCTACCCAAGTGTAATGACTGCAGCAGTGTAACACGATGAACATAGTACAGTTTTATACCTACCATAAATGTAGATGTTCGAGTGTATACACTGCTGCAGTCTAGGTTACCCTCCCTGCTTCCCCTCTTACTTGCTGGTACTTACCTAAGCCTTCTACCCTTTGCTACCTATGGGGAGTATTTGCTGGTAACTGAAAGTTTTTGATTGCTTTTCTTATGTATGTTTTATTAGCAATTTGCATTGCCTAACCTTTTGGGGGCACCTGGCATCTGGGGCAAGAAAAACTGAAGAAGATGGCATCGACGGCATCTTATATACCCCTGTCGCACTGACGTCGGGGAAGAAACGACGGCAACCGACGCCGGACCAAGACTTTGGAACTCTGGCCGACTGAGGGACCGCCTGAAGGCATGGTAACCCAAGTGTAATGATTGCAGCAGTGTATACACTCAAACATCTACATTTATGGTAGGTACAAAACTGTACTTTACTGGGTGTGTGCTCGGAAGGCATGCTTGGCTTAAGGAGCAATCTTTGCCTGATCATGTTAAAGCTAAATTGTTGGATGCTCCCTTAAATCAGGACCGCCTGTTTGGCAACAAGGCTGAGGAAGTTTTTAAAAAGATGGAAGATAAAGCTAAATCAATGCATACTGTTAAAGATTTCTTACAAGTTCAGCCTCCTAGATTTAGTAGGCACTGGCCCTCTAAGAATTGGTCCTTTCCAGCCCCTTCCATGTCTTCTCAAGCCAAACCCAGACACAGCAAAAACCCCAGGTTTCAGTCCCAGGGGACACACAGGACTAAGCAGTGGGGGGCCTCCACTTCCAAATCTTGGACTAATAAGACTCCCCCCTATGGTAAACTGTCTCAATGACTTCCTTTTATAATTTCCAAGCACTTATCAACTGACTGCCCCTTTGGAGGGAAAGATTGCTCTTCATGAAAAGAATTGGGAACTCATTACCCAGGACAAATGGGTTTTAAATATAGTGTCCCAGGGATACAGATTTCACTTCCACACATTACCAACGCCAAGTGGGTGGCTGGACCTACCCCCAAATCAGTGGGCAGAGGCCCAAAAACAAGTACTTTCTCTCTTAAGCATGGGGGCTATTCAACTGGTACCAGTGGAGGAAAAGGGACAAGGTTTCTACTCAAGACTTTTCCTGGTACCCAGAAAAGACGATTCTTGGCGTCCTATCCTGGACCTGTCTACTCTAAACACCTTTTTGGAGATTCCAAAATTCAAGATGCTGACTCTTCACCAATTACTTCCTATGTTAGGCAAATATGCCTGGTTGGCAACACTAGATTTAAAAGAAGCATACCTGCACATCCCAGTCAGGGAATCTTGCAGAAGATACCTACGCTTCAAAGCATGCTACACGCACTATCAGTTCTCTGCACTGCCCTTTGGCTTATCTACTGTGTCCAGTGTATTCACAAAGTGCCTAGCTCCAGTTATTGCATTTTGCAGGCAAAGAAATATTCAAATATACCCATACTTGGACAATTGTCTAATTCGGGCAGAAAGCCAGGACATACTTTTGAATCATCTGGCCTTTGTACAAAGGGTTCTAACTTGTCTGGGGTACACCATAAACAAAAAGAAATCACACCTGGTACCCTGTCAACAAATTATATTAATGGGAGCAAGCTTGAATACAACTTCCCAGATGACTTATCTCACACCAGAGAAGCAAATTCATTGGACAACTTACTTCAAACAGGTGGCCACAAAAACCCTGCTATCTGCAAGACAAATACTGCAAGCCTTGGGGTTCATGGCCTCCTGCATTCTTCTAATTCCATATGCAAGACTGCATATGAGGAAACTACAGTGGTATCTAAAAAGCCTATGGTGTCAACATTTTCAGGATCTAGAAGCAATGATCCCTGTCATACCTTGCCTACGCCTAGAGTTCCTTTGGTGGGCAGAGACCTGCCACCAAAACAAGAGACTACCTTTCACACCACCTCCTGCCGCCCAAACCCTAACAGACACATCAGACTATGCATGGGGGGGCTCACATGGCAGGGAAGTGCATTCAGAGCAAATGGAACCCAAGTCAAATGCACCTGCATATCAATCGAAAAGAAATGTTAGCTGTACAAAATGCTCTGACAGCCTTCAAGGACCACATTCTTCCAGGACAACTAATGGTAAAGACAGAGAACACCACTGTTATGTGGTACATAAACAAGCAGGGGGGTACACATTCTTACCCCCTCTGCAGACTAGCCATGACATTGTGGAACACAGCCTTGAGCTACCAAGTGCACCTACAAGCTCAATTCCTGCCAGGAAAATTAAATACACTGGCAGACGGACTAAGCAGAAACCTCATGGACCCACATGAGTGGAAACTAGAACCAAGGATTTTCAACATGTTGACAAGCAAATGAGGGAGCCCAGATTTAGACCTGTTTGACTCTTCCCCAGAACTACCAATTGGACACATTTTGCACAAGGACCCCCCACAAATAATCCTGGAAAGTGGATGCTCTGTCCTTCAGCTGGAAAAACCTATCAGTCTATGCCTTCCCCCCCCTCTGCCTCTGCTCTCCAAAGTAGTACTAAAAATCAAACGGGACAAACAAAGGATGATTTTGATTGCTCTAGACTGGCCACGCCAACACTGGTACCCCCTCCTGCACAGTGTGTCACAGTTATCCCCATGGCACCTGCCTCGGACTCCTTCCCTGTTGTCTCAGCAGGAGAACCAGATTCTGCACCCTCAGCTTCTAACACTGAACCTTGCAGCCTGGCTAATTACATAATTTCTCCCTTACCATCCCTTAGTAAACCTGTGATGGATATCATTTTAGAGGTAAGGGAGGCCTAATAGTAGAAAATCTTATGCTGAAAAATGGAAAAGATTCTGTGCCTGGAATCACTCTCAAGGGATGAGTACAGCAGTGCCCAATTTACCTCAGATTTTACAATACTTAACTGAGATGCTTCACAAGACCCTGTTTTTTTCCTCCATTAAAATCCACGCCTCAGCCATTTCAGCTCATTATAACACAGAACCTCCCCTCTTCTCTCATCCACTGCTCAAGCAGTTCCTCAGAGAGGCCAAAAATTTGAGACCACCCAGGAGAGCTCCAACCCCAGCCTGGGACCTTGACTTTGTTTTGGAGAAACTCACTCTACCTCCTTTCGAGCCAGCTGCTACTGCAGACTTAAAATTTCTTTCTTAGAAAACAGCTTTCCTTTTAGCAATCACTTCAGCTAGATGGGTATCTGAATTACAGGCCCTTATGGCAGTGGAGCCTTTCATCATCTTTTATGCGGACAGGGTGTCCCTCAGAACCAATCCATCCTTCATGCCCAAGGTGGTATCCAGTGTGGCTCTTAATCAGTCCATTCATTTGCCAACCTTCTTTCCCAATCCACAGAACAAAGGGGAATGGATACTGCATTCCTTAGATGTGCACAGACAACTTAGATTCTACTTGGGCAGGACTAAACCTCAAAGGAAATCTGAACAACTGCTGGTGGCATTTGCTGCAGGGGCAGAGGGGAAGGCTATTTCAAAGCAAACCATTTCTAAATGGATAGACCATTGCATTTATTTCTGCAATAAGCACCATGGAAAACCTGCCCCCCAGGGGATCAGACCTCACTCCACCAGGGCTGCATCTACCTCTACAGCCTTTCTCAGAGGTGTCCCTACCAGGGACATCCTAGAAGCTACTACCTGAAGTTCTGTACATACTATCACCAAGCATTATCATTTTTCAATTTTCTCTAAATCCAAAGCTGGGTTTGCCACTGCAGTCTTGCAGGGCCTTATAGCTGGCCCTAATGCTATCTAAATTCCTCCTCCCAACCATAGCTTTGGGAATCTACCCAAATGTAATGACTGCAACAGTGAAACACGAAGAACATAGTACAGTTGTGTACACTTACCATAAATGTAGATGTTAGAGTGTATTCACTGTTGCAGTCCTGGTTACCCTCCCTCCAGACCCCTAACTTCTTTTGACTATACTTCTACTTTCCTTTACTATGCTTAAAAGCCTTTTTGGTGTCTTTGATTTTTTTGTTGGAGGTATATCTTTGTACTTTTATATTTAATTGCTTCCCATTAGGGGGGCACCTGACATCTGGGGCAAGAAAAAATGATATAATGGTGTCGGCTGCATGGTTTATACCCCTGACGACCTGACACCATGGAAGAAGGGAAAGCAACCGATGCAGGACTCAAGACTTTGTTAATCAGGCGACTGAGGCCTACCTGCAAGCAGATAACCCAAATGTAATGACTGCAACAGTGAATACACTCTAACATCTACATTTATGGTAAGTGTACACAACTGTTCTTTCTGGAGCATGGGTGTTTAATAGCAAATTCTTATCCATCCTAAAGTATTTTACAGCCTCCTCAAGTGGCTGATGTCTGAGGGCAGACCAGTTGCAGAGTTTGAGGTCAGTTTTGAAATTAATAAGGTTGAAGTTTTTCTTATTCCTGACCATTTTATAGATAGGTTGTTTAGGGATTCCAGCCTTCTGCCTGATAATATAGGTGAGAAGGTAATCACTTATGTCGTCAGGCATTATACATGTGGGGGTGACCATTAATAAGGATCCAGTCTAGGATCGTTTCTGTATTGTTAGGTTTAGTAATCCTGGTAGGGGAGGAAATGACTTGCATGAAACCGTAAAGGTTAATATGATGAGTAGGGGGGTCTGAGGAGCAGGAGTACCAGTCTATATTAAAATCCCCGAGAACAATGGTTTCTTGGGGGTAACTATTTGATGCCCAGTTTAGAATGTTTTCAAGTATTTGTATGTTTTTACCTGGGGGATGTAGACACAGACAATATATATGCATTTGTTTGTACTGATAATGTAGTTCAGTAGTAATAATTTCAGCCTTATCATTTTGAGTTATTTGAGGGGTGTCAACAGTCATCTCTAACATAGGTTTATATAGGACAGCTACCCCCCCCCCCATTCTTAGCTGTGTGGTCAAGTCTTAATATGTTATAACCTGGTGATATAATCTCATTATCTGATGTGGATGGTTTAAGGCAGGATTCAGTGAGACAAAGAATATCTGGACAAAGGTGGTCTAATAGGGCATGGAGGTGATGGACTTTAGCCATCTAAATATTAGAAGTATAAATAATCAGGAGTGACTTGGATGGACTGTTTAGGGTATGGGTGTTAAGGGAGGAGGTAGTCAGGATGTTAGTCATCGGTAAGGGCTGGGCCAGGGTTTGGGTGGATGTCACCATCCATAGTGAGATTACATGGAGTTTTAATGGTCAGCTTCAGAAACTTGAGAATAAAGTTTTGGTATTTTTTAGCTTTTGGGTTGATGTATCTAGTTTTAATAGGTAGGATACATTGAAGGTGAGAGGAGCTAGATACAAGGGCAGTGTTAAAGTGATCTAACTGACTAAAGTACAGTCAGAATGATAGTGTGTGACTAAATATCATCTACTCCTCGTGGTACATAGTACTTTATATAGGAATTAGAGTAGATATGAATGTATAGAAGTATGATATAGTTGCTGCCACATGTTTAAGTGCTATGAACAAAGTAAATCTGTTCGCATGTACATGTGTATATAGATTTGCTTGGCTCATGCAACTTGAGACATACAGCATTTCATACAACAACCAGACAGGACATCAAGGTATAGAATTATGTTTATGGAAGTTGCAACATTTCCATTGTTATGGACAGTGTTAATATGATTATTTACATATCTCTCTGTATATATATTTATTTAGGCTTTGTATTTGATACATATATACAAATATATTCATCTGATGCATATGAGTAATCTATATTTCATATATTTATATTATTTTAACAAATAACTATTTTAAATCTAGTTTTAATCGCATTATGTTAAATAGACATTGAGTGAAACTGTGGTGCATGGGGAATTTAGATGTTAGTTGTTTGTTGGACAATAAACTGTTAATTCAGCTTAGGGTTATTAGTTGCAACAATCTGGGTAAATTATGTATGTGCCCAATAGATCTCGTAATATGCACCTTGAGAAGCGGCCAAGCCGAAGTAGAATGCAACCATCAATGCCGGATGTGTACGGCATAGAATTTGCATACACATAGCTCATGAATTTGCTGTTTATTATTTATTTTTTTATGTTGTTATAGCGATGGACACATAAATACTATGGAAAGTGTTACGTTTCACGATGCACGTTCATATATTTCAGTACAAGAGCGACATTTTTCACGAATATAGTAAAAAGATTTAATTTTCATTTGTTATGAATACTACCTGCTAACAAATGGAACAGGATATTCTTTAGAATGGCTACAATGTCGGCTGGTATTTACTATGAATTTGAAGTTTTAACTAGTATGTTTCATCTTTTATCTTTATTTTTATTTTTATTTTTATTTTTATTTTTATCTATGGGCCATGAATAATGGTTTTCAGAGTGCATCATTAGGAATATAAGTGACAACCTGATGAGAGATAAAATGATAAGTTGATTTGGAAAGAACTAAATGCTTTTTAGTATTTTTGTAAAAAGTGTATACATGCTTTGAAAGTGATGCACTGTGTAACTACTTGCCATCTCTTCACTAATCAGACTTTGGGTGTGAGCCATTTAATTGATTAATTGAGATAATGATGTGAAGTTTGTTTGATATAAAAAGAATTGAGGTGAATTGTTTATATCTGAAGAAGCATGCCAGATGCACGCGAAAGCGCTCATTTATCTGTGTATTTTTCGTTTTGGAATAAAAGGAATTGCTGAACCAGAAGTGCTCTCGTGGTGTATCCTATTGGTTATCTTTTGACATCGTTTCTGTATTGTTAGGTTTAGTAATCCTGGTAGGGGAGGAAATGACTTGCATGAAACCGTAAAGGTTAATATGATGAGTAGGGGGGTCTGAGGAGCAGGAGTACCAGTCTATATTAAAATCCCCGAGAACAATGGTTTCTTGGGGGTAACTATTTGACGCCCACTTTAGAATGTTTTCAAGTATTTGTATGTTTTTACCTGGGGGATGTAGACACAGACAATATATATGCATTTGTTTGTACTGATAATGTAGTTCAGTAGTAATAATTTCAGCCTTATCATTTTGAGTTATTTGAGGGGTGTCAACAGTCATCTCTAACATAGGTTTATATAGGACAGCTACCCCCCCCCCCATTCTTAGCTGTGTGGTCAAGTCTTAATATGTTATAACCTGGTGATATAATCTCATTATCTGATGTGGATGGTTTAAGGCAGGATTCAGTGAGACAAAGAATATCTGGACAAAGGTGGTCTAATAGGGCATGGAGGTGATGGACTTTAGCCATCTAAATATTAGAAGTATAAATAATCAGGAGTGACTTGGATGGACTGTTTAGGGTATGGGTGTTAAGGGAGGAGGTAGTCAGGATGTTAGTCATCGGTAAGGGCTGGGCCAGGGTTTGGGTGGATGTCACCATCCATAGTGAGATTACATGGAGTTTTAATGGTCAGCTTCAGAAACTTGAGAATAAAGTTTTGGTATTTTTTAGCTTTTGGGTTGATGTATCTAGTTTTAATAGGTAGGATACATTGAAGGTGAGAGGAGCTAGATACAAGGGCAGTGTTCAAGTGATCTAACTGACTAAAGTACAGTCAGAATGATAGTGTGGCTTCCTGGGAAGTGAAGGTCATAAAGAACTTGATGTTCATAAGCAGTCAAAATATATGGGATAAGCATCGGTGGTAATACGGAGTATATTAGGAAAATTTGAGTGAAGAGAGTCATGTTGCCATAGTAAGGTGGGTCTATGGGGCATTAAATAGAAAAATTAGGATGGGTAGGGGAATTTCAGTTACTTGATTAGAAAAAGCTGATTGGCTTTAAGAAGAGAGGGGGTGTGGTCAATATAGTATAATTTTAGCACCACTAGGGGCAGGTGGAATTTGGGGGCACGGTGGGGTGCAAAGCGAGCCCAAGCACAGCGGGGCTTAACCAGACCACGAGTATCTCAGGGTCTGTGAGTCTTCCGTAAGTTCATTTCACTATGGATATGTTTCTAACCTTGTTTCCTTTGGTTTTGAATTTTGGTAATGCCCTTAAGGATTAAGCTCACTAACTCAAATCACTGTAGGATTTTCTTGATTTTTAGGCAGTTTAAGGAATATAAAGGGAGGAAGAGAGCCAGGAGAACCCTTTTTCAAAAGAAAGGCAAATAAATTATGCACAAAAAAATCTACTAATATTCATTTTATTGGGTTTGGCAGGGATATAGAATATGCTAATAGTTCCCATGGGTTTTAACTTATAGCCACAATGGGAAGGTAAAATTGGTTTGGGCCTTAAGTAGGGGTGCCTGGATGTGCTATAGACCCAGTACGACTAGCTTGCTTAGTCCAACAATTTGAGTAGAGGAGGTTAATAACCTTATCAGATCCTTATGTTCCAGGGGCTAGGCAGGAGCTGTTCAGTTATTTTGCCATTGGGGTGTCCTTCTATCTTTCAGGCCCTTCAGGAGGTCAGAGTAAGGGGATAGTACTGCTAGCTTTAGGAAGTTGCCCACTGGGTCCAGGAACACTGTTTTTTTATTAGTACTTTTGCTCCTCCTACCATTGGAACTTTCTAGATGTCTTTAATCTACATGCTGTAGTTTCTGCTTTCATATCCTGACATTTTATAACTTTGTCTCTCGGTGTGCAGGATACTATAATTACGAGGTCTAGCAATTTCAATGATTTCTGCTACCTTTGTCCTTTTTTTCTTCATCTATATCCATTTCTCTTGATTTCACTGTTAATATTGGTCAGTCCCATGTGATCAATACTACTCTGTTTTCATTAATTCTTTGTTTCTAGTTTCAGTACTTCTAAGTTGCCTGTATTAGTAGTGTTTGCAGAATTCCCAGTTTAACAGTCTTGCATATCTTATTGTGCCTTTCAGTGTCCAGAGCTTTACCCTTGAGTATATCACAGCTATTAACAAATGGCTAACTTTCTTGTTGTGTACTGCAGTACATCCATTTGTTTGCAGTCTCCCTCCTTTTTTATAGAATTTGTAAATTGGTGTACGTAGTCCGTTACCTGTGAGCACAAAGGCCTAAAGCACTGAGCTGCTAATGAGCTGGTTCCTACAGCGCTAGTACATTCCTTCCACCTTCATTTGTGTGGCAACATGCAAGTCGCTTAATCAGACAATGCCCGTAGGTCAATCCTGAAAAGAGAGAGTTGTGTCCACTGGGCTTACCTGATGAAGAAAGTGGTAAAAAAAACTATTCTTTAGCCATTCATAAATTAAAACTTGATTGGTGTGGTTGTCTATGCTTGTCACTATAATTGTTTGATTTCCATTTTAATTTCATTTTTTTCTGCTCATGATTTTCAGTATTCTTTCTGTTTTTTGGCAACTTGTTTAATTTCAACACTTGCTGCTTTCTGAAATACCTTTGCTAGTCTGAGCAAAATGTGCAACCATCTGAGACTTGAACTTTCACCGTGTTTGGATCTGTTGATGATAGCAATTATGTCTTCAGTCTCACAGCTGCAGATGTATATATGTATTCAGTTTTAAGGAAACCCATATTTCCTGCATGTTTTTCATACTTTCCCACAAGTAATTTTGGATTGTTGTTCATTTGCTTCAGCTTCAGGCTGCAAACGTTCCTACTTTTTTGTATTCTTCCTTTGTTTCGTACATTCTCCTTTGTATTCTTCCTTTATTTCGTACATTCTCCTTTCCTGGCTGACAGCAGATTTCACTTTTACCTGGGTGTGTTTTAGCATTACCTTTACTTGCTATTAATTTTCAACATCAGTAATGCAGTGGAGATAGATTCTCTGTGTTCTGCCTTCTAACCATTATCAGTTGAGCTGGGAAGAGACTGTGTGTCTGGATTGGAGTATTCCATGGTTTCTAAGTCACAGAATGACAATCCTTATGGCTTTGCTACTGCTATTTTTTTCATGAGACTTTTCACTGGATAGATCTCTTCACTTGTCCACTTTGTTATAGGCAGTATAGACTGGACTGACTTTCCCACTCAAACACAAATCTTCTGAATTACTGACAACTTTGGCAGATGTCCGTCTCAAGAATACATACTTTAGTGCAGTAAGTCACAATTGGACTTGTTTGAGTGTTTTAGAGTGCATGGAATAATAAAATTAAAGAAATAGTTGCAGTTGTGCATCATTGCTCTTCTAATACTGAATATGCTACATTTTTTTTTAATTTGGGTTGTTATGATATGAATTTCTTATGGTACAGTTTCCTGACCTGTAATTATCCCCTGCCCTTTCTTAACATTTTATTCTCAGAGGTTGTTTGTTACTGTGTTAAGCATTTGTCATCTTCTTTGATTCTGGACAATTATTTTGTCAGCTTTGAACTGTAAGCCTTTGGCGCAACTTATTTTTTCCTTGAAGTAAAAAATCATACTGAATTCATTCCTTACTGGTAATTTGGCTTAAGCTAGCCTCTCATTATAACTTATTTCAATAACTACATTTCTGAGTCAGTTTCAGTTCATCTTGGAATTCGTTTACTTTTTTTTGTTATTGGTGACTGTACTATTATCCAAGAATCTCCAGTCCGTTTTCTAATAAGTTTCTAAAACGTGTCTAGTAAACTTACTCTTCTCAGCATATCTGTTATATGTAGTTCCTTGCCCGGACTCTGTTTTCCTTAAGATCATTCTTCTGATTGAGTAAGGTGTCTTGTACAAAGACTTTATGAATAGGATTTGCAAAGGTATATGGTTTGTTTCTACCTGAACTTATTTACCATAGACTTACCTATGGAGTTTCTGAGATCTGTATACTGTTCTTACGATTCCTTTTCTGTTTTGAAATTCACTTTGCTTTCTTGCCTGTCACACTCTACATTTTGTGTTTGCATAACTCACAATTACAAGTCACACACATCTGTTAGGGGGCCCCAAAGAGGAACCCTACTCCTTATTCTTCAGCCAGCCAGAATCGTGTACTTTGGTCAGGTTTGGAAAGTCCACCTTGTCTGTGAGAATGTTAAACTAGTTAATCTTAACATTTTTTCAGATTTTCATTGTGAGTGTTGGAAGTTGTTTGTTTCTGATTTAGTCAGTGTTGGTGATTACGGATGTGGATGAGGCCTCGATGTTCCTTAAATGCAGAAAGAGTGGGCGCAAGAGTCCCTGTAATACACGTGTGTGTGTGTGTGTGTGTGTGTGTGTGTGTGTGTGTGTGTGTGTGCGCGCGCCTGAGATTAAAGTATGTACAGTCTAATTGTAATGCTTGAGACACATTTGGGTCAAAAACATTCTTTGCAGGAAAGGCGTAACTGTATGTCCTGACTGTATTTCTTATTCAAACACTGCCTAAGTTACGTTACTTTCCAGCCATTTGAATAATGTCAACATTCCACTCTTAAACTCAAAAGTGTGCTGTCATTTAGAATGTGGGAGGGAGGGAGAATATGTCTGACACCCTTGCAAACAGAAGACTGTTCCTGAGAATCCCATTTGAGGAAGAATCCTTAGGAGTGGAACCTCCATACAGCGTAACTTGTTGCTGGTAGGGGAAGTCATTTCTAACTGCTTTGTGTCCCTAGAATCATTCAGCTTCTTTTCTCTTTTCTAGGATTTGATGCAGTATAAGATTGAGAAAGTAACAAAGGACGTATTCATTTGTTACTATGTTATTAATATTAATCTGAAGAAGTCCGTGGCTCCTGAAAATAATTCAGTTGACAAAACCACTTTTCTTTCCCTTTCATGACTCAGTGAAGTTAGCAGTAAAGTTTCTGTTAATTCATCCAAACTGTGTTTTTATTTTTAGTCATTCAGTGATATAACCACTTGAAGATTACTGTATATAGTATTAGGGACTACAGGCTTTTCCATAAGTTGCTTTTCTGTTATCAGAAAGACCCACCAGAATAGATAGATTTCAAAGTTGTATTTATTTTATTTTATTTATTTATCTATTTAGCTTTTGTTGACCAGGTTAGTCACACTAGGCTAATGGCTTATTTTCATGGAAGACCTTGGGTTGTATTTATACTACCAGGGGAAATTTGCAGAGGGCGTGGGGCAACTTCCCCTACTCTCTTCACTAGGTATCATGGCATCTTTTACATTCGCCTGAGATACAACCAACTCAAACGGATGGGACCTCGGTGTAATGTGTCATCTAAAGGGATGACACACTCAGGAGTGCAGCAGTGTCAGGAATGGATCTACCTCGTGTGGGAATAGAACGCACAGCCTTCTATACCAAATGTGAGTGTGCTGTTACGCCACTTACTCTGACAGTTTGAAATAAAATAAGTCAAATAAATGGATCTTCAGTCCAGTGCTGTTCTGCTTCTGTTTCTCCAAAGTGAAATCTGCTGAGTGCCTCTGGATTCTGGGTCTAATGTGATTTCTGAAGAAGGCTGATGATCTCTGTGCTGCTGTATCTTAGGCTTGTTTGCATATTCTTATAAGAAGCAATACTTTTGATGTGATTTTATGCCTAGTTCTACATTTGGAGTTAGTGTGCTGTAGTATTCTGTCTTGAGACCACCAAGAGGACTTTGTCCTAATGTGGAAATGGATGGAGTGGAGCACGTAAGACAAGAAAATTATGTACTTACCATAATATTAGGTCTTTGTTATCCACATCTGTTCACAACCACAAACCCACCCATCTTCTTCCCTTTGCAAAGCCTTTTGTGCAGAGAGACCTGTAGGAGTGATCCTGAGGTCATGTCTGAGTTTCTTTGGGCACGTAGTTTCCTTAACTCAAAGTTGAGCTGGAGAGAAGGGGGGAGACAAAGTGCATTATGTGAGATAAGGGAAGAGTCATCTTAGAGCCCAGGAGAGTGTTAAAGACATCACGTGACTGCTGTCTTCAACTAACCACTCCTAAGTTTGAAGTGGACTGATATGGCTTATGAAGCTCTAACAGTATGGTAAGTACATAACTTTTGTGTATAGGGTCTGAGTTTTTAGGTGACTCGGTGGAATTAATACAGCTGATGAGAGGATGCCTGAGGGTTAGCTCAGGGAGAGTCTCAAAACTAAGGCATCTTTGACCTGTAGGTAACATGAAGGTACAAGTTACTTACAGTATGGTGGATGGCCCAGCCTGGGCAGCAGGAACTGGTATTGGTCAACACAGGCATTCCTGGATCCTCCTTACTTCTTCACACAGGATGTCAGAACATCCAAAGGGCCTTGTTCTTTGGACTAGAAGTTTAAGGTTTCTTAAATTCTGCAAAGAAAAGGGAGCACATCATTTCAGCTGTGGGTGTGAAAATTCACCCTCCACACTGGTTATCTTCTAGATCCTAGAGAGACTTGGTTCCTCAGGAGTGCACAGCCTCAGCAGCAGGATTCTTGGGAAACCGTAGAAGACTTCTGCTGGCTGTCGGCAAAGAAACTGGTCCAAAGGCAGGTTACCTTTGTGAATTCATGGTGGTCACAGGCTGCCTTTCTGCGGATAAGATGTTCCCCCATGCCTCCGTAAAGTTCTCCTCTTCCCTTGCCCCATCCATATTACCCTTACCAGGAGGCAGGAGCAAGCAAGTAGATTCTCATGCTTTCTGGAATGCTTTGCAGAAAATCCTGTTGCATCAGTGAGGACTGTAATGTTGTTCTAAATTCTTTTACCCCCCCTCCCCCAATGATGTGAGATTTGTCCGAATATGTTTATCCCATGGTCACCCTTCAGTTACTACTTCCTCTGTTTTTAAAAGGAGACTGGTTGCACTGTTTGAATCTTTAACTCACAGCTGTACCTAAAGGTAAGGAATCATTCAAAAACATTGTAATGCTTTTCAACAGGAGCCATTTGTTAGCAGTTCAGAACCCTTCTCTTTCCTTTGAACTTGCATTGTGTACATCATTAATAACCCCTGCATGCTACATTAAGGGGCTACTGTGTTTGCCTAGCTGAATGATTAGCTGGCCTTAAGCATAGACCAACTAGGTGGCGGCCTGGGGTGTCGCTCTTGCAGGGGCACTTTTCTAGTATTTATTTAATGTAGGTAGACCAGGATGGGGGCACTGGGTGGTGTGGTGGGGGGCACCATGGAGCCCTTTTGCCTACGGCACCGACCTAAGGCTGCTCCTGATTGTCTCTACATCAACTACTAGAAGACGTTCTTGTCAAATACAAGGAGCTTATGCTCCAGACCTTTTTATTCTGTAGGAATCCCAATAAGGTGTGCAAAGTCACACCTGATGCGAACTCTCCTGTCAGTTTTTATAGGCTATTTCTTCAATACTTGGCATCAGCATTTTATTCCTTGAGACAGTTTTGGCCCTTCTATAAGTAATTATACCTCATTTTTTGAGTGAAGCAGTCGTGGCAAGCCTTCTCCTCATGACTGTATGGTTCACGGCAGCCAGAATCTCTATGGTACGTTCTATGAGACTACTTCTCTGATGTTGCTGTTCATATCTGATAGATGCCTCAGTCATATTTTCTTGTGCTTGCAGAACCCATTTGGATAAATCCATACAAACTGATTGTCCTTAATTCCTTTGTAAAGCAAACCCCCCATAAACAGTACTTACCACGGATACCTCAAGTTTGCATTGAGGGGGGACACTGCAATGTGCTAGTGGTTTAGTGACCACTTGTCCCAGGGAAGTCAAAGCTTTGCATCAGTGTTCTAGAAATGCAAGTACGTTTCCTTCCACTCCACACTGTTCTAGAACTGGGTACTGCTAGGCCTTATCTCCTTTCATTCAGACACCACTGCTGTTGTATTGTACATTGACAAATAAGGGTAACTCTTGCATACAACTCATTAGGGTATGGGGATGACCTCTCCACATGCATAGGTCTCTCATGGCATTTCATGTTCCGGAGAAGTTTGTGTCTCCCTAACAAACTGAGCAGGTGCATAGAGATCTGTAGGTCCCCAGCAGAAATAAAACTCCAAAAATGGGGATGTTCTTCGTGTTTCACTGTTGCAGTCATTACATTTGGGTAATCTACTGGCAGGTTGCCTTCAGTCGGCCTGATTAACAAAGTTTTGGGTCCTGCGTTGGTTGCTGTCCCTTCTTTCATGTCATCGGGTCATCAGGGTTATAAAACATGCAGCCGACGCCATTACCCCAGTCTTTCTTGCCGTGTGGTGCCCGAAGCAGAAGCAGTTCGCAAGTGCCGGTCGGCCGACTCCTGAAATTTTCATTTTCGAGTTTCAGAACCGAAGTCTTCAACTTAAAGCTAAGAACCCCGTTGGGGAAACTTTTTCATGCTCCTTTCCGATGTCAATAAAAGTTAGTAATTGCATTACTTGTGGAAAGCAAATACCTCGCAAAGATTTTTATTCGTACTGTATTCCTTATCTATGCCCTGACCACGATGTACCTTGCTGTCAGTTTTGTGCTTTATTTAATCAGCACACTATCCGTTGTCGGTACATTTTTGCCTCTAAATATTTCAGTTCTCAGTTTAATTATCCGGAAATGATATCTGTTAACCATCTGACTACCGGAATTCCAAAAAAAAACACAAAGAAAAAGAGACAGGCCATCGTGGTCCAAAACTGCCGACGATGCTTTTCCTAAACCAGTCGCCAGTTTGCCGGTACTCAGTGAGGCGATTTCGCAGCCCCTGATACCTGCTACTTCTGACTCACAGGCCTCTACTGAGACCCATTTGGAGTTCGGTATGCCGCAAGATGCTTCACCTATGGAACCCGCGGATGTCTCTACCTTGAATGGGTCCGGAGTCGCTGTGCAGGCACTGGCTTCTGAGGGTGTATTCAGGCCTACAGAATTGCATATTAAACTGACTCCACCTTCTATTCTAAGGCCTAAATCTCAATCTGTGTCTAAAAAACTGACGCCCAGGCCACATGTTCAGGCCCCTATGCCTAAAAAACAAATGATCAAAATGGCTGAAGATCTTATTACTCTAATCAGGGGTAGTCATCCCCTCCCCCTTCTAAGAGGCCTAGGACTGAGCTTGACTATGAATTTTCTGATCAGGACTCTGTTTCTTCTAATTCTTCCAATGACCTGGATTTGTCCATACCTACTTATGATGATTCTGATGCAGAGGATACTATTCCCTCTGCTTCCCCCCTGAGGACTTTTCTTTTGGGGAAACTTTACATACCTTAAGAGAGCATTTCCACTGGGAAAGTCAGGAATTTTCTGAATCTAAAAAGAGGCTTAGGGATTTCCTTTTTCTACCTCAGCATAGACCTTTGGCTATACCTCCTGTACTAAACATTGTTGATGATGTGTTTTCGGAATCCAGTATGGCCCCTGATTCCATTCCTCCGGCTCCTAGTAAACCTGACAGATACTACAGGGTTCCTGAGTTCCACAAGTTCCTTTTCAAAAATCCTGTTGCGGATCCAGAAACCATTTCTCAGGGGCCCAAGGGCGTTAAGGCTTCTACTGCTAAAAATCCTACCCCTTCTGATAGAGACTCCAGGGCGCTGGATAGATGGGGTAAAAAGGTTTATACTTCTACAACCTTGGCAATCAGGGCTTTAAACTGCCAATTTCATATGCTAAAATATCAACAGCATGTTATGGGACTGCTTAAACAGAAAATGATGTTGATTTCTGACTGTGTGGAAAATTAATTTACAGGATTTAATGCATTCTGCTGAACAAGTTGAAAACATACTTTGCAATGTGGTTTTGATTCTTTAGAGGCCTCTTGCAGGGCTGCTGTTACTGGGTCTGTGCTTAGAAGGCATGCTTGGCTTAAGGAGCAATCTCTGCCTGATCATGTTAAAGCAAAATTGTTGGATGCTCCTTTAAATCAGGACCGCCTGTTTGGCAATAAGGCTGAAGAAGTTCTAAAAAAGATGGAAGGTAAAGCTAAATCTATGCAAACTGTAAAAGATTTCTTACAAGTGCAACCTCCAAGATTTAGTAGGCACTGGCCTACTAAGAATTGGTCCTTTCCAGCTCTTTCCAGATCCACTCAAGCCAAACCCAGGCACACCAAAAGCACCAGGTTTCAGTCCCAAGGGACTCACAGAACTAAGCAATGGGGGGGCCTCCACTTCCAAATCTGGAAATAACAAGACACCCTCTTATGGTAAACAGTCTCAATGACTTTCCTTTAAAATTACCAAGCACTTACCTTTTAGCCGCCCCTTTGGGGGGAAAAGATTGCTCTTCTTGCAAAAAATTGGGAGCTCATAACCCAGGACAAATGGGTTTTAAATATAGTGTCGCAGAGATACAGATTTAATTTCCACACGTTGCCAATACCAAACGGGTGGCCAGACCTGCCCCCAAATCAGTGGGCAGAGGCCCAGAAACAAGTACTTTCCCTCTTAAACATGGGGGCTATTCAGCTGGTACCAGAAGAGGAAAAGGGACAAGTTTTCTATTCCAGGCTTTTCCTGGTACCCAGAAAAGACAAATCATGGCATCCAATTCTGGACCTGTCTACTCAAAACACCTTTCTGGACATTCCAAAATTCAAGATGCTGACTCTTCACCAGTTACTTCCCATGCTAGGCAAAGATGCCTGGTTGGCATCTCTAGATTTAAAAGAAGCTTACCTGCATATCCCAATCAGGGAATCTTGCAGTAGATACCTATGCTTCAAAGCAGGCTACTTGCATTATCACTTTTCTGCACTGCCCTTTGGCTTGTCTACTGTGCCCAGGGTTTTCACAAAGTGCCTGGCTCCAGTAATTGCATTTTTCAGGCAAAGAAATATTCAAATATATCCATACCTGGACGATTGTCTAATTCAGGCAGAAAACCAGGCCATACTTATAAATCATCTGGCGTTTGTAAAAAGGGTTCTAACTTGTCTAGGGTACACCATAAATGAAAAGAAATCACAACTGGTACCCTCTCAACAGATTACATTCCTGGGTGCAAGCTTGAATACAACTGCCCAGATGGCTTTCCTCATGCCAGAAAAGCAAATTCATTTGGTAACTTACTTCAAACAAGTGGCCACAAAAACCCTGCTGTCTGCAAGACAAATACTGCAAGCCTTGGGGTTCATGGCCTCCTGCATTCTTCTAATTCCATATGCAAGACTGCATATGAGGAAACTTCAGTGGTACTTAAAAAGTCTATGGAGTCAACATTGTCACAGCCTGGAAACGGTGATTCCTATCATACCTTGCCTACACCTGGAGTTCCTATGGTGGGCAGAGGCCTGCCACCAAAACAATGGACTGCCATTCACACTACCCCCTGCCACCCAAACCCTAACTACAGACGCACCAGACTATGCATGGGGGGCTCACCTGGCAGGGAAGTGCATTCAGGGCAAATGGAACCCAAATCAAATGCACCTACATATCAATCAAAAAGAAATGTTAGCTATACAGAATCCTCTGACAGCCTTGAAGGACTACATTCATCCAGGACAACTAATGGTAAAGACGGACAACACCACGGTTATGTGGTACATAAACAAGCAGGGGGGGTACACATTCCTACCCTCTCTGCAGACTAGCCATGGCATTGTGGAACACGGCCTTGAGCTACCAAGTGCAACTACAAGCTCAATTCCTGCCAGGAAAACTGAATACACTGAATGACGAAGCAGAAATCTCATGGACCCACACAAGTGAAAACTGGAACCATGGATTTTCAACATGTTGATAAGAAAATGGGGGAGCCCAGGCATAGATCTATTCGCCTCCCCCAAGAACTACCAGTTGGACAAATTTTGCACAAGGACTCCTCACAAAAAAGCCTGGAAAGTGGATGCTTTGTCCTTCAGCTGGAAAAACCTCTCTGTCTACGCCTTTCCCCCTCTGCCTCTGCTCTCCAAAGTTGTGCTAAAAGTCAAACAGGACAATCCAAAAATGATTTTGATTGCTCCAGACTGGCCACGCCAACACTGGTACCCACTCTGCAGTGTGTCACAAATATCTTCATGGAACCTGCCTCAGACACCTTCCTTACTGTCTCAGCAGGAGAACCAAATTCTGCGCCCTTAGCTCCGAACATTGAACCTTGCAGCTTGGCTAATCACTTAGTCACCCTTAGCATCCCTCAGCAAACCTGTGATGGATGTCATCTTGGAGGCGAGAAGACCTAGTACTAGAAAATTTTATGCTGACAAATGGAAAAGATTATGTGCCTGGAACCAGTCTTTAGGGATGAGCACAGCAGCGCCCAATTTACCTCAGATTTTACAATACTTAACTGAGATGTTTATCAAGGGCCTGTCTTTTTCCTCTATTAAAATTCACGCTTCAGCTATTTCAGCTCACTATAACACAGAACCACCCCTCTTCTCATCCCCTGCTCAAACAGTATCTCAGAGGGGCAAAGAACTTGAGACCACCCAGGAGAGCTCCTACCCCTGCCTGGGACTTTAACTTTGTTTTTGAAAAGCTCACTTTACCTCCTTTCAAGCCAGCTGCTACTGCAGACTTAAAATTTCTTCCTTGGACAACAGCCCAATCACTTCAGCTAGAAGGATATCTGAATTACAGGCTCTTATGGCAGTGGAGCCTTTCATCATCTTTCATGCGGACAGGGTATCTTTGAGGACCAATCCATCCTTCATGACCAATGTGGTTTCCTGTGTGGCTGTTAACCAGTCCATTCATTTGCCAACTTTCTATCCTAATCCACAGAACAAAGGGGAATGGATTCTGCATCCCTTGGACATGCACAGACAACTTAGATTCTACTTGGACAGAACTATATTTCGAAGAAAATCTGAACAATTGCTAGTGGCATTTGTTGCTGGGGCAGAGGGGAAGGCTATTTCAAAACAAACCATTTCTAAATGGATAAGCCATTGCATTCATTTCGACTATAAGCACCATGGAAATCCTATCCCCCAGGGGATCAGATCTCATTCCACCAGGGCTGCGTCTACTTCTGCAACCTTTCTCAGAGGTGTTCCTACCAGGGATATTCTAGAAGCTGCTACCTGGAGTTCAGTACATACTTTTACCAAGTATTATCATTTACCAATTTTCTCTAAATCCAGAGCTGGCTTTGCCACTGCTGTCTTGCAGGGCCTTATAGCTGGTCCTAATGCTGTATAAATCCATCCTCCCAACCATAGCTTTGGGAATCTACCCAAATGTAATGACTGCAACAGTGAAACAAGAAGAAAATAGTACAGTTGTGTACACTTACCATAAATGTAGATGTTCGAGTGTATTCACTGTTGCAGTCCTTGTTACCCTCCCTCCAGCCCCCTGTTTTTCTCTTTCTATACCTGTACTTTCTTTTGCTATGCTTAAAAGACTTTTTGGTGTATTTGCTTTTGATTGGAGGTATATTTTTGTGTTTTTTAATTTTATTTGCTTCGCATTTGGGGGTCACCTGACATCTGGGGCAAGAAAAATGATGTAATGGCGTCGGCTTCATGTTTTATACCCCTGACGTCATGGAAGAAGGGACAGCAACTGACGCAAGACCCAATACTTTGTTAATCAGGCCGACTGAGGGCAACCTGCCAGCAGATTACCCAAATGTAATGACTGTAACAGTGAATACACTCGAGCATCTACATTTATGATAAGTGTACACAACTGAACTTTCTTCACTCAGCATTTTCATCACATCCTCTGTGAACCTGAAGAGTCAGACATTTTTCTACTTGATCCCCTCCTATAGTGGCAAAAGCAAGGGCACACTGACACAACCATGGTCCAAGAGTCTTCATACCTACATGTACCACCAGTACTGAAATCTCTTTGTGAAGTCAAGGAGTACAGGACATTACTGATTCTTATTGCTGCTTACTGGCATGGATGGGGTTGGTATCCAGCACTCCAGGGGTGCAAGGAATATCTGTAATTCCCTCTGTTTTGATGCCCTTCTCACAATGCCTTTTGATTCCATCCTTTGAAGCCTCATGCAAAGCTTTCTCACTCAGACTGATGACTTGGATGCTGAAGTTGCTCCAGTTGCTAGAACTGTAAAGTTTTCTGCAAGGATGATCTTCATAATTACGTGTTCCCTCTTTTCATAGGCCTTCTGCACATAAGACTTGCCATACCAAATGGAAGAACTTTTCTATTTGGGCTTCTTTCAACAGTGCAGACCCTGTCTGTGTTCTATTTATATATGGTTCCACAGTTCCTGTTTGGTATTATTTGCCTGAAGACTTCATTATTCTTCAGTTAGTTTATTTGGTTCTTATTTCAAATTTTGGTCAAAATTATAGGATGTCACACTCAGTTTGCAAGGCCTTTCTCTGTAAGACATTTCTTCTGTGCCCTTCAGTCGGAGATGCTGTACCACCATGGGACATTCACTTTGTTCTCCCTCCCTTTCAGCCTATTTGTGATAACAGAAGAAATGGTCTTATAAAGGAAGACTTTATTTCTTGTGCCAGTAACTTCTGTCTGACCAGCCACAGAGCTTCAGTCCTTGTTCACATTTGCTACTTTTTGTTTCCCTTTAGATGAGGGATGTCTTTCATGTGTCAAACATTCCTTCATACTACAGGTAGTCTCTAGTTCATTTTTTTACCTATCTAATGTTTTGCTAATTTACTTCCTGCTGTAGTTTAAACAGAGTATCTCCAGTACTTTATGGAAGTACGCAGACCACTCTGATTGTGTATAGACAAAATAAAGGCCATTGAAAAGTGACCAACTGTGTGTAACCACGGGCAAAGCAGATAAGAGTAAAAGGTTACGAAACAGTGCCTTTATATGTGGTTGTCAAATTATTTTGCTATATGTTAGTTTTACTGAGTTGCTGTCTGTTCACCCATGACTTTATATCTTCAGATGACATTTTTTCAGTGGCTGCTATTTGATCATTGCTGACTGTGTGGCAAGTATTGCAAACTGGAGGTGATTTCCAGATCTGGGTGTAACTGCAGGGCCACAGTTATCAGCAGTAGGTTCCCATGGGATAGCTGTCCAGAATGATTGAGGTGGGGACTCTATTCTTACACCAGAGCTTTTTGATATTGGGTGAAAAAGTTGATATTGCGCACATTAATGCCAGTTCTGTGAGAAGAGCTCTCCGATCATGAAGAATCTTGCTGTACATCCGTCTGTTTTTCATTGTTATGTCTTTTGCTTAGTTCAGAGATGGCTTCATTTGGATGAGAAATGTAGTGTAGGACTAAGGATTGGGTTTAGCAGCTTGGGAAAATCTTGTGTTTTGATTGGTTCTGATACTTGTAGCATAGGATGTTCATAAGTTCATAGGATGTTACTAGGCTATTGACCCGTGGGTCTTTACAAGCCTAGCTGTTAAATCCCAGTATAATACTAGATGAGAGATATCATCTATGCCCAAGATTTTTCTAGCAAGGACTTCCCATATCCAGGAGAGAAGCGGGGGCAATCCCTGGCAGAAATGTATGGTTTCCCATCCAGTCGTCTAGGTTGTGCTTAAACAGGGTCATGGAGGTGCTGTGGTTGACATGGATTGGAAGCCTGATCCAGAGGAGTGGCAACCTCTGAGAGATGCATCTGTCTCTCCAGTGGGTCCTATTTATGTCTTAGGCTAAATTGAGGTCTCTGGAACAGGTGATTCTAGTCCCATTTGACTTACAGATGTGTAGCATTTTCATAAGATTTGGGTCAGAGACAACCCTGTAAGCCAGACATAAGTCCCCTCTAAGTAATTTATATGCTACTGAATACAGTGACAGCGACTTCAGTCTGTCCATAAGAGATGTGCTGGAGACCCTGAATTTTCTTAGAAATCTTTGAGGTCTCTCAAGTTGCTGCAGGTGTCTGGTATGGTACATGCCAAAGGGAGCATTATATTCGATAATAGGTCTGATGAGGGACGAGTACAGGGGAGTTATAACCTTTTTTGCTCTTGAGGCGATGCATTTGCTAATCAGGTGAGTAATGTAGAATGCCTAACTCACCACAGTAGACACATGGTGGTTGAAGTTGAGGTCACAGTCAGTTTGTGTTCTCAGGTCTCTCACTACTTTATTGGTACTTAGGGTATTATTGTATATTTTGTAATTAGCAGGGGCATTGTTTTTACCGAATGGAATGATGATGATGCATTTTTTTAGCATTTAGTTTAAGACCATGGCTTTGGCACCAATCATTGGTCTATGTCAAAGAAAAAAACTTCAAAGACCAATACACGTAAGGTTCAGTTAAGGCACTTTAATTTACTTGCAGCAAGGAGACAAAAACATGCAAATACAAGGATTTGCCTAACTACTAACAGTAAGTATGTTCATTCTTGTACTATTTTACAAGACATGGCCTTCTAAGCTGACATAATCAAGCACAACTTTTAGCATTGTTCTACAGCAGATGTTACTTCAGATTTTCTGCTGACATGACTAGATTTGTGAGAAACTTTTCAGAAAAACAACCTGGCCTTGGTGACTATTAATCCGTTCACAAGCGTCTGTTGTACATTGTTACATTTCAAGGTACTCTTCTAATACAGATACAAGCAAATGCTGATTGCAGTTCATGTTTTCAAGCAGGCATTGTACTAATTATCTGTAACTTCTACAGCTGTGTATTTTCTCATGGCACAGCGGAACTTCTTGTCTAAGTTTCATACAAGTAGTATTGTTCTATTCATTATTTTCCTAACGCAAGCAGAAATCACCTGCTTCTCAGTAAATTTCCAAGGCACAAGCAAGATTTTAGCTAACAGTACAAGGTCAGAAAGCAACTGCAGTTTATACAGATTTATGCAGTATGAAATAGAATAAATGTGTTAACACTTTTCCAGCTCTAAATGCACTAAGCATATTGCTAATACACACATTAATACATATTTTTCTAACATTTCCCCCCATTAATACTTTTATTCTACTTTCAAAATAAGCATAAATAGTTTGTTTTCTTCCCCTAACCTTTTCCACTCAGGATTTGCAGTTAAGAAAGTCATTCAGTTTAGACTTATGAAAGCATTTTAGTCTTTTAACAGTTCTTCAAACTCAGTACTTTGATATAAGGTTTCAGAAACTGAAATGTCTGTTAGGTCTTTAACCAGTCTTTTCATGCAGGGGATACCACAACAAACACATACTCCCAGTAGGAGCATACCTACACAAATGTCAATCAGGATGTTCATTAGGATGGTACCCCACCCCCCAAACCATTTCTGGAAAAAGTCCATCAGTGGGTTTGGGCCTGGTTTGGTCATGGCCGACACTTGCTGAATTACCTCAAGATGATTGTCTATCTCGTGTTTATGGTCAGGAATATACGAACAGCATTCTTCTTGGATTAAAGCGCACGTACCACCTCTTGCTGCTAGGGTGAAGTCGAGAGCCATGCGGTTTTGCAGCACTACAGTTCTCATAGCATTCAGTTCATCAGTCACCAATTTGAGAGCAGAAAAAGTTGCGTTGCTCGTTACTTCGAGAAGTTTTGACAGTTTTCTCAGCTCCCAGATCGATTTCACTGCTCCATATGCTGGTAGTATGCCTGCCCACGATATAACGCTATCACTCAAGTCCATGTGTGTCAGTCCTTTGCCTAAAGAATGATGATCTTTCCAACGCGCATCGATTTGTCCCATTGGATTTACAGGTTTCTTGATGACTTCTCGGACATTTTGAATTTTCCTATGAGGCAAAACTGCAGTGTGTCATATGGCCGGAACCAGGTAACCCAAAAAATAACTGCCGGACCAATTCTCAGGTAACCATTTGTATGCCTTTCTGCCACACACAAAATAACAGTCCTCTACTTTAGTAGTAACCTTGCTATGAATGTACACTCGCCCTGCATGAAACATTTTTCTATCAATTATAGACAGCTGTTTATAAAGAACAGAATTATGTTTTACTTCGTGTTTTGTGCATCAATCCAAGAAATGAATCATAGTTTGTATTACAATAAAGATCTACTTTGTTACCTTTAGTGTAACATCTATAAGGAACAGTTACATTGCAATTGCTCCAACCCACCTGAACAGTATCATTTTTATAAAAACACACAGTTCCCTTTTGTGGAACAGACAAGTGCAATGCTATTTTATCTTGTGCTGTAATGGTTGATGTATCATAAATCAAGTTCTCCCAGGTCTCATTGACCCCTAGGGGGGACTGTAGTCATTAATAACCCCCCTTATGCTGTTGGCAAAGCTGTGCAAATCCAGCAATTCGAAACATTGAAAGTCTCAGCATACACATATTTAATTGCCTAGTAAGTGTTAAAGTTTGGATGCCAGTTTGAGTAACGCTTCACGTTTATTCAGTTCAGTCTGTGTGGCTGGGAAAAGAAAAGGCCGCAACAAAAAGGTTATTGTCATTAGTACAGTTAACAGGATGATTATGCAGTACTTCTGAGGAAAGGGTTGTTCTGCATTCCTGTTTCTTCTGGACTCTATCATTTTTGCTCTTGGCATGTAACAAGATTTTTGTCCAGTTCAGTCTTTAACTAATTTACAGTGCGTCAGGTGGATCCAGGAGGCACGCTCCACAATTTTGACTGCAGTGGGTGTTGACAAAAGCACTTGATATGGACCTTCCCACTTCGGAGACACCCAGTTTTTCTTCTTGACTATCTTCAGCCAGATCCACGCTCCAGGAGGCACTGCCACTTCTGACGGTCTGGTTCGTTCTTTATCTGAAACAGAATTTAACTGCAACAAATGTTTAGATTACGCATATACTCTGCTAATGTACTGTCAGCTTCCTGGTGTGCGAGCATGAGAGATTTCCACTGAGGTATATAGTAAGCCCTTCCAAAGAGCTTTTCAAAAGGAGTTAATCCTTTTGCATTCTGAACAGTTTTCATGCTCAACAGTGCCAGGGGCAGACAGTACACCCAGTTTCTCTGCGTTTCTGCTACTAATTTTCTTAGCTTACTCTTTAAAATCCCATTATGCCCCTCTACTAGCCCTGCTGATTGCGGCTGATACACACAATCATTTTTTAGGGAAATGTAAAAATGTTTACTTAACTGCTGTATGGTCTGATTCATGAAGTGTGTGCCGTTGTCACTGTAGATCCTTTCCGGAATGCCGAATCTAGGGATGATTTCTTTAACAAGAACTTTGGCCACCGTCGTAGCGTCTGGATTTTTAGTCAGAAAGGCTTCCACCCATCTGGAAAACATATCTACAATGACAAGACAATACTTCTTATTGTCACATTTATTCAACTCTATGAAATCCATACAAATAGTATGAAATGGTGGTGTAGGGAAACTCCTTTGCTTGGGCTATAACGCCCCTTGTGCATGATGTTTATTACAGATGTGGCATAACGAACAAAACTTTTTAGAGTAATTTGTAAATCCATACGTCGTGAACACTTGGTTCACCAGCTGTACCATCCCCCCTGTTGAGACATGGCACTGCCCATGGCTCAACAAAGCTGCATATCTAAAGAAATTAGACGGCAATATCTGTTTTCTTTCTTTAGAGATGTACAGACCCTTTTCGAGAATTACTCCTCGTTTTACCCATCTTTGTTTTTCAGCTTGTGTAGTAAGTGTCTGCATTGTCTTTAACATTTCTAAGTCTAAAATCTCAGAGGGTTGTAGTTCCTCATTCAAAAGAAATACTTCTGAAGCTGCCTGCTTTGCAGCTGTATCAGCACTCGCATTACCTTTTGAAATCCTGTCCTGTTGTTTGGTATGAGCTGTGCATTTAAAAATAGCTACTTTCTGAGGTAACTGAATAGAATCTAAAAGATCTAAAATAAACTGTGCATGATTGATTGGTTTGCCAGTAGATGTTATCATTCCTCGATTTTTCCACTGTTGCGCAAAAACATGTACAGTAGAAAAAGCATACTGGCTGTCAGTAAAAATGTTCACACATTTACCCTTTGCTAAGGTACATGCCCGTGTCAAGGCAATCAGTTCTGCTGCCTGTGCAGATAAACTATGTGGTAAAGGTTTCGCTTCTATAATGTCTGTGTCAGAAACTACTGCATATCCTACTAGGTTCTGTCCTGCAGGACCCCTTTTGCACGAACCATCCACGTAGTATGTCACCTTGGCATCATCCAAGGGAACATCCGTAAGATCTTTTCTTGGCAGTGTCTTTTGTTCAATCACCTGCAGGCAGCTGTGTGGTGTGCCATCTGCAGGGGTTGGGAGCAAGGTAGAAGGGTTCAAAGTCGTACATCGTTCAATTGTCATATGAGGATGGCTCAACAATATAGTCATACAGGAAAGATGCCTAGCAGGGGAAAGATATGCTAACTTTTCTTGCAATAAAATAATCATGACTGCATGAGGCACTCTCAGTGTGAGAGGGTGGAACAACACTTAAGTACTGGTGTCATTCAAAGGGGATCCAATGCCTGTCAGCTTGGGATGATATGCTCGACAAGCCACGATGCTTCGCTAGGGACGGCTTGCACCTGTCACCCCCTGGGCTTTCGGATATTGGCAAAGGCTCTTGCTACCCCCATAGTGCCTTTTTCAGGCAAGGCTCAAAAGACAAACCCACCTCCATAGGTATCACAAGGGATAAGAAACTAAGAATAATGCTACTCAACGCCAGAAGTCTAAACCTCAAGATGCACTTTTCGAAACTCTCCTTAGCATGGAGAACATCGATATCTGTGCAGTAACAGAAACTTGGTTCAGGGCTCCCGAGAGCACCCCAGCACTACCAGGTTATACCTCATACCATGCTTTTCGGCCACAAAACTTGGACCGAACCACAAAAGGAGGGAGTATCGATATTCATCAAAGATACCCACACCTCCAAGTTGGTGGCAAAGCACAAAGCATCAGAGACTATCCATGTGCAATTAACAGTGGGTAAAACTGCCTTCCAGTTTATAGCCTGCTACAGACCACCCTCCCAAACCCAGGAACCCCACTCGGCCTTCCTGAGAACACTGGAAAATATGAAGGTCTCTCCAAACACCATTATATTGGGCGACTTCAACTACCCAAACATAGACTGGGAGCATTACTCTAGCGCCAACACCCTAGCCCAAAGGTTCCTAGAATTTATAAACTCAAATGCTATGGAACAACTTGTTACCACTCCCACAAGAGGGGAAAACAAACTGGACCTGATCAACACCAACATGGGGACTCTATGCTCCAGACCAGAAGTGTATCCCTCACTGGTAAGATCAGACCATAAACTAATCTCACTGGATATTCACATCCTGACCCCACCCCCTGCCCAGAAAACCACAGTGAAAAACTTCTCTAAAGCAAATTTCACACTCCTCAAAACCGAGGTGGAATCCTTCAAAGCCCACGGGCCTGTGGAAAATACGGCCCAGACCGCAGAATCCTTTATAAAAGCATTCTATGAACACCTTCAGGAATGCATGGATCATGCTATTCCAAATAAAACCAAGACCCAATCTTCCAAAGGCAGACATCCTGTCTGGTGGACCCCAGCCATAAACAAACTATACAATAGAAGGAGGAAGCTACTAAATGATAGAGCAAAATCCCAAAAAGGGAAGGCATCACTGATCAGTATTAGCAAAAAACTACGGGCACTCATAAAATTGTCTAAGGCCAGCTTAGAGAGAAAAATTGCACAGGACACTAAGGATAATCACAAGGCTTTCTTTAGTTATGTTAGGAACCTGGGTGGTAATTCCCAGATATGCTCAGAATTAGTCCAAAATGACAAAAAATACACCGAACCCACAGACATTGCCAACATCCTAGCTGACAGGTTCAGTGCAAACTTCTCCCCCTCCCCACCAAAGGGCAAATATCTATACCAGCAGAGTGCTGCCCCTGACATCTCAGATGCTCAGGTAAGAGCCGCTCTCCAAAGCAAAAACACAGCATCAATGGGACCAGACGGTGTCCCGGGCTGCGCCCTACATGAACTCCAAGAAGAGCTAAACTCAAACATAAAACTACTGTTCAATCTCAGCCTTACTACAGGATATGTGCCCAAAGAGTGGCGTACAGCAACAGTGGTCCCTCTTCATAAAAGTGGTGCCTCAACGGATCCTGGAAACTATCGCCCCATAAGCCTGACTAGCTTGGTCTGCAAAGCTATGGAAAGGATCATCATGGACCTCATAAATAAAGATATTGGGGACCTACAGACACTGGATCCTACCCAGTTCGGCTTTGTTAAGGGCAGATTCTGCCTCTTAAACCTGGTTGATTTCTTTGAAACCATCACCAAGGCCATTGACGAGGGGAAGGTGGTCCACACAGCCTACCTGGACCTCGCAAAAGCCTTCGATACAATACCCCACTCGGGCATTATAGATAAGCTCACCAGCTTAAATATAAACCCCTATGTCACTAGATGAATTGCAAACTGGCTCAAGGACAGAACCCACATGGTTAGAATTGCTGGAGCCATGTCAGACTCCAAACCAGTTACAAGTGGTGTCCCACAAGGCTCAGTCCTGGGACCTCTCTTGTTCGGTATATATTTCATGGAGGTACAGGCCAACACGGAAGGACTGTGGCTGACCAAGTTCGCAGATGACTGCAAACTGGGCGCCATAATCAACTCTCCAGCCGACACAAGCATCCTCCAAAAGGGCCTCATAGAAACAGACAACTGGTGCCAGAGCCATGGCCTCAAGCTAAATGCCAAAAAGTGTATAGTCATCCCCTTTGGCAAAAACAAAGTGCCCACAAATTACCACATAGGTGGTAATCAATTAAGTACAGAAGAAGTAATTGGGGACCTGGGGACCCAAGTTGATAGCAATCTCTCATTTGACAACCACATGGCCAAAGTGGTTAGAAAAACATTTTATATAGCCCACCTAATCATGAAGGGATTCACATCTAGATCAGGGGAGGTCATCATGCCTCTTTACTCATCCCTCATCAGGCCCATAATTGAGTACAATGCCCCTTTTGGGATGTACCTTACCAGACACCTGCAGCAACTGGAAAGACCCCAAAAGTACCTCACCAAGAGGATCAAAGGGCTCAAACAGATGTCATATGCTGCCCGGTTAAAGAAACTCCAGCTGTACTCAGTGGCATACCGCCTGTTCAGAGGCGATCTGTGCCCGACATATAAAGCCATGTCCAACCCGGAATTAATGGACATGCTGCACCTCAGAAAATCCAAATCCCATCGAGCTACGCGCTCAAGAGACTTGAACCTCAGCACTGAAATAAATAGGACATGCTGGAGGGACAGATTCATAACCCAGAGGCTCCCTTCACTCTGGAATAAAATCCCAGTCCAGGTTCGGCAGAGTCCCTCATTTCCTCTCTTCAAGAGGAATCTTGAAGGGTGGATGGGAGATCGTAGGTTTACCCCGGGTATCACTTCTGTGTCACTGTTAGACAGAGGCACAGTATACTAACCTCGAAAAAGGGCATAGCAAAATAAATTTAAAATGGGTGGCGAAAGCCAAACACATTCTGGCCAGGCTTATAAATGCCCTAGGGCAGATAGCCTAGTATGAACCTATGAACCTACTGAGGCTGAAGCCTGTACTGCCATTGCAGCTGCAACTACTGCTTGTACACAGTGAGGTAAAGACCGTGCAATTGGGTCCAGTTGTGATGAATAATAAGCAGTAGGGCATTTTGTCCCCATGCTGCTGTGTTAACACTGATGTCATATAACCTTGCTTACAATCTACAGTTTGGAAAAAACGTTTGATAGTTTGGTAATCCCAAAACTAATGAGGACGCTATTAACTGTTTCAGTTTGCAGAAAGCAGATTCTCCTTCTGGTGTCCATTGTAATAGATCCTGTGCTGCCATAGGCTTTTTATAAATCAGGTTAGTCAACGATGCAGATTCCAAAGCATAGTTTGGAATCCATCTCCGACAAAAATTAGTCGTACCCAGGAAGGGCATCATTTCCTTCTTGGTAGTGGGTTTTGGTGCTTGCAAAATCGCTATTTTTCTGTCCTCATCTAATGTCCTGCCTTCCTTGGATATTACATATCCTAGGTATTTAACCTGTTTTTTTCCAAAGCTGCAGTTTATTTGTGGTTACTTTATGTCCTTCAGTGGCTAAAAATTGTAATAGCGCTGTGGTATCTTCTTTGCAGTCTTGCTGGGTGGAGGACGCCAGCATGATATCATCAACATAAAGCAAAATCTGACTACCTCTTGGTGGGGTAAATCCCGCCAAGTTGCTTGCCATTTTTTGTGAGAATATTGTTGGATTTTACAATACCCTTGTGGTAGTCGCGTATATGTATACCTTTTCCCCTGAAATGTGAATGCAAACCAATGCTGGCTGTCAGGGTGTATCGGTATCGAAAAGAACGTATTGCTGATATCTGCCACAGAAAAATATTTCTGTTGAGGTTTTAAATCATTCAACAGGCTGTGTGGGTCTGGCACAGTAGGTGCCCTTGGTATTACTACGTCATTTACAGCTTGTAAATCTTGGACCATACGCCACTCTCCATTTCTTAACAGGAAATAAGGATGTGTTACATGGTGAATCAGGAGATTCCACCAGCACCCCTTCCTTAAGTAAAGCTGCTATAATAGGTTTGATTCCTACCTCTGCATCTTTTCTTAAGGGATACTGTCTCTTTTTTGTGGTCTAAATGCTGACTTTGGTGTAATAGTAACTGGTCCCACTGTACGAATAAGTCCTACATCTGATTTTCCTGTTGACCAGAGATTTTCTGGTATATTCTGTAAGGCATTCTCTTCCTACTTCAATAGGAGTGCTAATCAGCTGTCCTTGCTAGACTGCAAGTGTACAGCTGGGTGGGTCTGAGTTATCCAATTCAGCTTCTGCACTTGTATTCCTTGTTCTGACAGTTTTAACTCTGTCTGTTTTTCTTATCTCGTGACTTTTTCTCCTAAGTCTACCCATTTTACATTCTTGTCCTTAGTTAAGCTAACTTGTGGTAATCGATTAGATTTATAGAGTGCAAAGAACTCCTGGGGCAATGAACAGCTGGCTACACTGTTCCCTTCTGTGTGTCAGTACAGATTACGTAATACCAATTTGTTTGCACGATTTCTAAACAATTTTCCTTATCAGGTCCTAGTGTATTACAATAATACGGAGTACAGTGCAACAAATGCTGTTTATCAATGTCAAGGGAGGGGAACTTGCTGATGGCTGCGTTCATCAACTCTTCAGTCACTGCCCCTGGACCAGTGGTAACCAAGTCCTGGCTGTACCATTAAAACATTTCACCCTCCGATTGCACTGCAAAGGTATCAATTTGTCGCTGTGCTTCCATGCCCTGCATAGTCGGAACTACTGCTATACCAAATAACTGCATAAGGTCTCTGCCCAAGAGGTTTACTGGGCATTTTGCAGATACAACAATTTTACTTTTCTGGGTCAATCCTGAAATAGGATCAGTTATCACAATATTATGGGAGAGGGGCTCCCGATACAGCTGTCCATTAGCTGCTTTCACTAATATGTAATCAGGTGACTCTAAATTCTCTGGCAGTTTGGAAGGATGTACCAGGGTCCGTGATACCCCTGAGTCACACAAGAATCTGACTTCCCTCCCTTCTACCAGGAGTGTAACTTCTGGTTTCGTGTCTGCTAAATAGAGCTCTAAGCTCAATAAAGCCAAATCCAATATTTCATTTTCTTCACTGTCCGTGACTTCTTGCACTTCCTCTATTTCTTCTGTCACATTCTCTACTCCCTCTATCACATACTCATTTGTCCTTTCTCCGCTATCCCCTTCTAGTGATTCCTGACTACCATATAGTCAGTCCTCACCCTCCTTATCCTCCACGGTTGCCTTCTTGTTTTTCCTGCAATCCCTTGCCAAGTGTCCTTTCTTACCGCATTTAAAACATTCACCCCTTTTCTTTCGCCCTTCGTAGTCCTCTGATCGTTGATCAGATTGTTTATTTCCCTGGGCATTTCTCTTGCCCTTTTTCTCTGACTGTACTACATATACTTCTGCTCCATCTTCTGCAGAAAATACTTGGGCTTTCTTTTTCTTTTTGCTATTAAAATGCCTTTTGGCATGTCTAGCATACTCGAGCAATGACTGCAACCTGCTTGTACGATGATCAACCATGTGTTTTGTAATAAAGCTGCTTATAGGTACAATACTGCCTTTCAAAAATGCATTCTTTAGCTGCTGCTCGTATGGGGAATCATGTGTCTGATCTTCAGGAACCTGCATTCCACAATGGTTATTAAAACATTCTAACAGTCTGGCATAATATCTGTCAACAGTTTCACCTTCCTGTTGGATGCATTGATTAATGCAAGTCCAGTCTGCCCTAGGCTTCCATTTTTCAGAGATTCGGTCTGTAAGACCTTTCACTGTGTTGTAACTCTGAGTTGCTATGTGGGAGGGGCCTGAGCGCAATATCACGGGAATTCCAGTCGCCACTAATCATGTGCCAATCTGGTCCCACAATTTGTGTGACTACTTTTTCTACCTCTTCTCCGTTTAAATTATAACTCAGCCTCATTCCTTGCAAATCTTCTAAGAACTTTCTAAAATTAACTTTTGGATGGGGAATTCCCTCAGTGGCTTTCCGGATGTCTTCCGGAGTCCAGGGTCTATATACTAGAATAGTTGGGTCCTGACCTTCTTACCCTGCCTGAGGATTAGGCACTTCTATAAGTGTGCATATTTCTTCTTCACTCATAAATCGTGAATTTCTACCCATTTGATATAACTCAATGTCCCCTTTTGAGTTTCCTGCCCATGTTCGAGACCTGGTATCGAAGGGATCTCTAATAAACGTTTCGCTTTTGTAGTGTCTCTACTTACAGTGACAGCAGGATATCGCAGGGGTGGACTAACTTGTTCACTTGCCTCATATTCTGGTAAGGGAGGCGGAGGGGCTGACGCTATTACTAAGATGTTCATCGTGCATACAGCTGCAGTAATCACATATGGGTTCTCTGCCGTCAGGCGGGTCCTCGGTCGGCCGAATTCCAAAGTCTTGGTCCGGCGTCGGTTGTTGTCGCTTTCTTTCCTGACGTCAGTGCGACAGGGGTACATAAGACACAGCCGACGCCATATTCTTCAGTCTTTTTTGCCGCGCGGTGCCCGAAGCAGAAGCAGTTCGCAAGTGCCGGTTGGCCAGCTCCTGAATTTACGAAAAATTGGATACCGAAGTCTTCATTAAAGCTAAGTACCCCGTTGGGGAAACTTTTCTTGCCTCAGACCGATGTCAGAAAAAGTTAACAATTGTATTTCTTGTGGGAAGCAAATACCGCATAAGGAATGTTCTTCGTCTCACATTGCTGCAGTCATAACCTGTGGGTAGTCCGCTGTCCTCGGTCGGCCCGAATACCAAAGAGTTAGGCTGGCGTCGGTCATGGTCGCCCGGAGCTGACGTCAGTACGTAGTAGTACTTAAGCGCATGACCGACGCCATATCCTCAGTCTTTCTTGCCGCGTGGTCCGAAGCAGAAGCAGCGTTTGTAAGTGCCGTTCGGCGTTCTGAAATTTTCAATTTTCGAGTTTCAGACCGAAGACCAAGTTGGGCTAAGTACCCCGTTGGGGAAAATTTTTGTCTTTTCTTGCCTCAGTTAATCCGGATGTCAGAAAAAGTTAATAATTGTATTTCTTGTGGGAAACAGATACCTCATAGGGACTATCATTCTCTCTGTATTCCTTGCTTGGGGCCTGAGCACGACGTAGTCTGGTGTCGCTTTTGCGCTAGATTTAATAAGCGCACCATTAAACGTAGATTAGACTGTGCTAGGCTTGTTTTCGGTAAGCGGTGTAACTACAACATGCCGTTGGATCCTCCGACGCCGCTACCGCAAAAAAGCGAAAAGATAAATCTTTAAGGTCTAAACCGGATGAGTCGTCCATTGCGGACGCCGGTTCTATGGAATCTATGGTTGAATCTGTGGATCCAGCCGAGGTCTCGGCTGAATCCCAGGGGGAACCTTTACTTTTGCAGGAGTTGGCCTCTCAGGAGTTAGGTCAGGCCGAGGGTGCTTCTCAAGTATCTGTAGTTCCATCCTTACAAAAGGTTATTAGGCCTTCTACCTCAGTGACTAAAGGCCCTGCTAAGGCTAAACCTGGTCTTCCTGGTACGGGCCATAGCTCTAGTTCTTCAGGTTCTGTTCCTAAAAAACATATGTTGAAAATGGCAGAGGATTTGATTACTTTGATCAGGGGTTCTATGCCCCCTCCAGAGAAGAGGCCTAGGGTGGAGCCAGATTTAGAGGGAATGGAGCATTCTTCAGATTACTCTGAGTCCTCAGCTGAGGATATTCAGGATTTTCCTCCCTATTCAGATTCGGATGCAGAGGATTCCTGTCCTTCTGCTTCTCCTCCAGAGGATTTTTCCTTTTCTGAAACTTTGCATTCCATGAGGGAGCATTTCAAGTGGGAAGGTCAGGATTTTTCAGACTCTCGAAAAAGGCTTAGGGAATTTTTGTTTTTGCCACAACATAGGCCTTTGGCTATTCCCCCTGTTTTAGATGTTGTTCAGGATGTTTTTTCTGAAGCCTCACTTAATCCTGATTCTTTACCACCTGCCCCTGTCAAGCCAGACAGGTATTACAGAGTTCCAGAGGCACACAAATATTTCTATAAGAGTCCTAGAGCTGACCCGGAAACTATTGTTCAAGGGCCAAAGGGTATCAGGGCTTCTGTGGTTAAGAATCCAGTTCCTTTGGATAAAGATTCTAGAGCGTTGGATAGGTGGGGGAAAAAAGTGTACACCTCTTCTACGTTAGCTATGAGGGCTTTAAATTGCCAATTTCATATGCTGAAGTATCAGAACTTTCTGTTAGGTCAATTGAAATCTAAGGTAGATGCTTTATCTGAGGGTATAGAGTGTAAGGAATTACAGGACTTGGTTCATGCTTCAGATCAAGTTGGTAAACATTCCCTGCAGTGTGGCTTCGATGCTCTTCAGGCTTCATCCAGGGTGGCTGCTACTGGTTCAGTTATTCGTAGACATGCCTGGCTTAAGGATCAAAATTTGTCAGAGCATGTTAAAGCTCGGATTTTGGATGCTCCTCTTCAATCTGAAGTTCTTTTTGGTTCCTCTGTGGAGTCAGTTTTGAAAAAGATGGAAGATAAAGCTAAGTCTATGCAGACGGTTAAGGATTTTTTGCAAGTGCAGCCCCCTAAGTTTAGCAGGAATTGGCCTGCAAGAGGATGGTCCTACCCTTCTTCGGATTTTCAGTCTAAGGGCAGGTCTAGACGTGGTAGGGCCAGGGCTCATGCTCAGGGTTCTTTCAGACCTAGGACTTGGAGTTCTCCTGCACAATCTTCTGGTGAGGGCAGGGGTCAGCCTTTTCGTAAACAGACCCAATGACCTGTATCTTCAGCTGCCAGATCCTTCTTTTCTGGCAGCTCCTCTAGGAGGAAAGTTGGCACTTTTCAAACAAAATTGGCATTTGGTCACCCAGGACAAATGGGTGTTGGAAATAATAAATCAAGGCTACAAGTTTTATTTTCACACTTTTCCCCCCTTCAAAGGCATGCCGGATGTACCTCCTCAGCAAAGGCTGGAGGCTCAGGAACAAATTTCTTTGCTTTTACAGATGGGAGCAATCCAGGTGGTACCTCCGTCAGAAGTAGGCCTAGGGTTTTATTCCCGTCTATTCCTAGTGCCAAAGAAAGGAAACACTTGGAGGCCAATTCTGGATTTGTCCATTCTCAATACATACCTAGACATTCCAAAGTTCAAGATGTTAACATTACAGCAACTTCTGCCTATGCTAGGAAAAGATCACTGGATGGTAACTCTGGATCTCAAAGAGGCCTATCTTCACATTCCTATCAGGCCCAGCTGCAGGAGATTCCTACGGTTTCGGGCTGGTACTTCTCATTATCAGTTCTCTGCATTGCCCTTTGGTTTATCTACTGCGCCCAGGGTGTTCACAAAGGTTCTGGCTCCTGTCATAGCTTTCTTCAGACTGAGGGGAATACAAATTTATCCTTATCTGGACGCTTGCCTGATTCTTGCTCAAGACAAAGACAAGTTACTTCAACATCTACAGTATGTAATGGCAGTTTTAAGGTGCCTAGGGTATTCTGTGAACGAAATAAAGTCCAGTCTAGTACCCTCTCAGGACATGTGCTTTCTGGGTGTGAGACTGAATACAGCTGCTCAGATGGCTTTCCTGACCCCGGACAAACAAAGAACTCTTCACCTATACTTTCAGCGATTATCAGTACTGTCCAGGCTGACTGCAAGGACAGTCCTTCAAGCCTTGGGGTTCATGGCATCTTGCATTCTAGTCCTTCTCAATGCCAAACTGCATATGAGGAAGCTACAATGGTATCTCAAAAGTGTATGGACTCAACACTGCCACGATTTGGACACTGTCATTCAGATAATACCTTGCATCCAGAAGGAATTCTTGTGGTGGGCACAGGAATGTCACCTAAACAAGGGACTCTCTGTGACTCGACCAGAGGCGAGTCAGATCTTAACGACGGATGCCTCAGACCTGGCTTGGGGAGCACACTTCAATGGGAAATGGATTCAAGACACGTGGCCTCCCAGACTACAGCATTTGCATATCAACATGAAAGAGATGTTAGCAGTCCAGTTTGCCCTGATGGCTTTCAAGGGTCTACTTCAACCAGGACAGGTGTTGATTCAAACAGACAACACTACAGTCATGTGGTACATCAACAAGCAGGGGGGAACCCATTCTTACCCTCTCTGCAGACAAGCAATGATATTGTGGGAGACTGCTCTGAGTTTGCACATCACTCTTCAAGCACGGTTTCTGCCAGGAGCACAGAACTCCCTAGCAGATGTATTGAGCAGACAAATTGTGGACTCCCACGAGTGGAAATTGGATCCTCAGGTATTCCAACAGTTGACAGTGGCTTGGGGAACTCCAGACATAGATCTGTTCGATTCTCCTCTAAATTTCCAACTGCCAAAATTTTGCACAAAGATGTTTCACCCAAAAGCTTGGAAAGTGGATGCTCTATCTTTCAGTTGGAACAACCTTCATGTCTATGCCTTTCCTCCTCTGCCTCTCCTGCCCAAGGTACTCTTGAAAGTCAGGCGGGACAAGCCTTGCATGATTCTAATAGCACCAGATTGGCCACGTCAGCACTGGTATCCTCTGCTGAGGAGTTTAATTCAGGAGCCTCCTTGGCCTTTGCCACAGCTTCCTCACTTGTTGTCCCAGTCAAGCAGTCATTTGCTCAATGTCAGGGTGCAGTCCCTGCATCTAACGGCCTGGCGTATTCTGTTTTAGAGCCTGTGGGTTCTCAGCTTCCTCAACAGGTTTTAGATGTCATCTTGGAAGCCAGGCGGCCCAGCAGTAGAAAAGTTTATGCTGATAAATGGAGGAGATTTTTTCTTTGGAGCACAACAAAGGGCTTTGATGTCTCAGTGCCTAATTTGAGTTTTTCACTACAGTACCTTACTGAATTATTAGAGAAGGGTTTGTCTTTTTCCTCTGTGAAGGTTCATGCTGCGGCCATTTCTGCTCACTATGATTGTGACCCTCCTTTGTTTAAGCAATTTCTTAGAGGGGCAAAAAATATAAGACCCCCACATAGAGCTCCTACCCCTTCCTGGGATCTCAATTTTGTGTTGGAGAAGCTTACTCTGCCTCCTTTTGAACCTGCAGCTACGTCTGAATTGAAATTTTTGTCTTGGAAAACTGCTTTTTTGTTGGCCATTACTTCTGCTAGGAGGGTATCTGAATTGCAGGCTCTCATGGCAGTTGAACCCTTTCTGATATTCCATAAGGATAGAGTTTCTTTGCGCACTAACCCTACTTTTATGCCAAAAGTGATTTCTAATGTGGCCTTGAACCAGTCTATCCATTTGCCTACTTTTTATGCAGATCCCCAAAATAAGGGGGAAAAAATCTTGCATTCTTTGGATATACACAGGCAGTTACGTTACTATTTGAGCAGAACTAAGGAGTTCAGACAGTCTCAACAGTTATTTGTTTCTTTTGCTTTGAGTTCACAAGGGAAAGCTGTTTCAAAGCAGACTATTTCAAAGTGGATTGGTCATTGTATTGCTTTTTGTTATTCTCATCATGGGAAGAATGTTCCTGCTGGGATCAGACCTCATTCCACCAGGGCTACTGCCACATCTACTGCTTTTTTGAGGGGTGTAGCTACTAAGGATATTTTGGAAGCAGCTACTTGGAGTTCAGTTCACACTTTTACAAAGCATTACCATCTCCCTCTTTATTCTAAGTCCAGGGCTGGGTTTGCCACTGCAGTCTTGCAGGGCATGTTAGCAGCCCCTAATGCTGTTTAGTTTACCAGCCTCCCTTTTCCTTTGCTTTGGGATTCTACCCACAGGTTATGACTGCAGCAATGTGAGACGAAGAACATAGTACAGTTTTGTACCTACCATAAATGTAGATGTTCGAGGATCCACATTGCTGCAGTCCTATTTTCCCTCCCTCCTTCCCCTCTATGGTTTGGGATTGTTGTTGTTGTTCTTTTGGGATAATTGTTATTTTCTCCCTTGTGGTTGTTGGACTTTTTCTCTTTTGGCTCTGGCCTTTCCTTTTTAAGGCCTTCTGACATCTGGGGCAAGAAAGACTGAGGATATGGCGTCGGTCATGCGCTTAAGTACTACTACGTACTGACGTCCGCTCCGGGCGACCATGACCGACGCCAGCCTAACTCTTTGGTATTCGGGCCGACCAAGGACAGCGGACTACCCACAGGTTATGACTGCAGCAATGTGGATCCTCGAACATCTACATTTATGGTAGGTACAAAACTGTACTTTTCCATTCCCTCTGCATACCTTGTTTAGACCCAGACCACGACGTCTCGGGCTGTCGCTTTTGCGCTACCTTCAATAAGCGCACTATTAAACGTCGGGCGGAGTTCGCCCAACACTTTTTCGGTAAAGCCTTTGATTATAAAATGTCGTCTGAGACACCGACTACCGTTTTGTCCAAAAAATGCAAGGACAAGGATCGACACGCGAGGTCCGCGGTCCCCACCGACACCACGCCAAAACAGACTACACGTGGTCCGGTTCTCTGAGAGACGCCTATGCAGTCCCTGACTACCGACGACACTTCTTTGGCGGGGTCTTCTGTAACCGAGACCGCAGGTACCTCGGCCCATACCCAGACTACAACCACCGAAGCCACTGTGAGCGTTGAGCCTCCTAATGTGGACAGGTCCACTTCCACCCATGGTGTCTTTAGACCCTCATCTTCCTTTTCAATGAAGGCCTTTACTAAGTCCAAATCAGCCAGGCATCCCAAGAGGCCTGTTGCACAGGGCCCATCTCCAGGCCCCATGCCTAAAAAGCAAATGCTTAAGATGGCTGAGGATTTAATTACTCATATCAGGGGTTCCCAACCCCCTCCAGACAAGAGACCCAGTGTGGAGGAAGATTCTCCCTCTTCTGATCAGGGCTCCATTTTTTCGGATCATTCTGATATAGAGGAACACTCTTTTTCCCCTTTTGAAGATTCTGACGCAGAGCAGTTCATTCCTTCTGTATCTCCTCCTGAGGATTTTTCCTTTGGGGAAACCTTGCACACCTTAAGGGAACACATCCATTGGGAAGGCCAAGACTTTTCTGATTCCAAGAAAAGACTTAGGGAATTTCTTTTGTTACCTCAACACAGACCTCTGGCGATCCCTCCTGTCTTGGACATACTGGATGATGTTTATTCGGAGGCTTGCCTTAATCCGGATTCCCTGCCTCCTGCCCCAGTCAAGCCTGATAGGTACTACAGAGTTCCTAACTCTCACCAATTTCTGTACAAAAGCCATAATGCTGACCCTGAAACCATTTCTCAAGGCCCCAAGGGAATGAAGGCCTCTACTGCTAAGAATCCACTACCTTCCGAAAGAGTCAAGATCCTTAGAAAGGTGGGGAAAAAGGTATATACCTCGGCCACCCTAGCCATGAGGGCCTTAAATGGTCAGTTTCATATGCTTAAATATCAGCAGTTTCTGTTATCACAATTAAGAAATAAAATGTCTCAACCTGAACAACCAGATTTGAAGGAGTTGCAGGATATGATGCATAGTGCAGAGCAAGTGGGTAAACACACCTTACAATGTGGCTATGATGCCCTAGAGGCCTCAAGTAGAGCTGCTGTTACAGGATCAGTTATTCGTAGACATGCATGGCTTAGGGAACAAATCTTGCCTGATCATGTGAAAGCTAAACTACTAGATGCTCCTTTACAAAAGGATGTGTTATTTGGTACTAATGCTGAGGAGATGCTACGGAAAATGGAAGAAAAAGCCAAATCTATGCAATCTGTCAAAGCTTTTCTACAGGTTCAACCACCACGTTTTAGCAGAAATTGGCCTTCAAAAAAACTGGTCCTTTCCAGCACGGACAGGCCCCAAAGAGGTAGATACAGGCGCTCAAGGGGCAGAGGGCAATCACAAGGATCATATAGAGGCAGGCAGTGGCAAACTCCAGCACCAGGAGGTGGCGAAGACAGTGCACAACAATATAGGAAACAAACCCAATGACTTCCTCCTTTCCATGCCAAGCAAGTCTCCGCTGGTAGCACCCTTGGGAGGAAAGCTGGCATTATTTACAAGAAATTGGCATATTGTCACAACAGACAAATGGATCCTGGACATTATAGACAGAGGCTACAGATTTCGTTTTCACACTCTACCAAAAATGAGAGGCATGCCAAACCTGCCACACAATCAAAGGGCAGAGGCACAACTACAAATTTCAAAGCTCATAGATATGAAAGCTATTCAAGAGGTACCTACTCACGAACAAGGCCAAGGTTTTTATTCCAGGCTATTTCTGGTACCAAGGAAAGGAACCGACTGGAGACCCATTTTGGACTTATCCATCCTAAACACATTCTTACTCTTACCAAAATTCAAGATGCTCACATTACAGCAGCTTCTTCCCATGCTGGGCAAGGAGTTTTGGCTGGTAACATTGGACCTCAAGGAGGCATACCTGCATGTCCCAATCAGACAAAGCTGCAGAAGATACCTCAGATTTCTTGCAGGTTCAATCCACTATCAATTCTCTGCATTGCCCTTTGGCTTATCTACTGCGCCCAGAGTATTCACGAAATGCCTGGCATCAGTAATTGCCTACTGCAGACTTCAAGGGATACAGATTTACCCTTATTTGGACGACTGCCTGATCCAAACGGACAGCAAGCACATACTTCTGGATCATCTGGCTTATGCAACACGGTTACTGAACTCTCTGGGATACACAAATCAACAAAGAGAAATCCAGACTAACACCATCTCAGAAAATAACTTTCCTGGGTGCCAACTTGGACACAAACACCCAGATGGCCTATCTTACGCCAGAAAAACAGGGGCAACTAACTCAGTACTTCAAAATACTAGCAAATTTTACCAGGCTTACTGCAAGGAAAATCCTGCAGGCTCTGGGCTTCATGGCATCTTGCATTCTCTTAATCCCATGTGCAAAGTTGCATATGAGGAAACTTCAGTGCTACCTAAAAAACCTATGGTCTCAACACAAACACAGTTTGGAAACTATAATACCAATAATTCCATGTTTGCAAAAGGAATTTCTATGGTGGGCCCAAGCATGTCAAACAAATACAGGTCTCCCATTCTGCAAGCCTCAAGCAAATCAAGTCATCACAACAGACGCCTCAGATTACGCCTGGGGGGTGCACATGACAGACAGGTGCATTCAGGGCAAATGGTTCCAAAAAGAAAAGCACCTACACATCAATCAAAAAGAAATGCTAGCAGTGATAAATGCAATTACAGCTTTCAAGGACCTCCTGCATCCAGGACAATTACTGATAAGAACAGACAACACCACAGTAATGTGGTACATAAACAAACAAGGAGGAACACATTCATATCCCCTGTGCAGACTAGCCATGACACTTTGGAACTTGGCTCTGGAATGGCAAATTGAACTTCAAGCACAGTACTTACCAGGTTTGGAAAACATGCTGGCAGACAATCTAAGCAGAAATATGACAGATCCACACGAATGGAAGTTACATCCTCAAGTGTTTACAGAGATAATCCAAGTGTGGGGGAGGCCAGATATAGATCTCTTCGCCTCCCACAGGAGTCATCAATTGGAAAAGTTTTGTTCAAGGACCTTTCATCCAAAGGCCTGGAGAGTGGATGCCCTTTCATTCAGTTGGACAGCATGGACAGTTTACGCTTTCCCACCTCTGCCTCTTCTGCCCAGGGTGCTCTTGAAAGCAAGAGCAGACAGACCGAAGATGATACTGATTGCTCCAGACTGGCCAAGACAACACTGGTATCCACTCCTGAGGAGCCTAACACATACTCCTCCCTGGCCCCTACCTCTAATGCCTCCTCTGTTGACTCAGCACAGCTACAAAACTCTTCACAGCCAGCTGAAAACACTCAATCTCGCTGCATGGAAAATTCCTTAACACCTCAACAGACCCTACTCCCCAAAGAGGTGCAGGATGTCATTTTGGAGGCCAGAAGACCATCTACTAGAAAGGCTTACTCTGCAAAATGGAAACGGTTTTGCTCTTGGAATGAGAAAAAAGGCCAGGACCCTAGAAAATTGAATTTGCCTCAGGTACTACAGTATCTAGCTGAGCTTCTGAACAGTGGACTTTCATTTTCCTCCATAAAGATCCATGCCTCAGCCATTTCTGCAGAATTCAACACTGATCCACCCTTATTCTCTCACCCACTGTTAAGACAGTTCCTCAGAGGGGCTAAGAATATAAGACCACCAAGGAAACAACCAGTGCCAACCTGGGATCATCTTAATTACATTTTAGAAAAATTAACTTTGCCTCCCTTTGAACCAGCTGCCTCAACAGATTTGCAATATTTGTCCTGGAAAACAGCTTTCCTTCTGGCCATTACCTCAGCTCGTAGGGTTTCGGAACTACAAGCCCTCATGGCTGTGCAGCCCTTTCTCATCTTCCATCAGGACAGGGTTTCCCTTCGAACCAACCCATCATTTATGCCTATAGTGGTATCCAGGGTAGCTTTAAATCAGGCCATACACTTACCTACCTTTTACCCCAATCCTCAAAACAAAGGGGAAAGGCTGCTACACTCCTTAGACATCCATAGACAGCTATGTTACTATTTGGACAGAACAAAGTCTTTCAGGAAATCAGAGCAACTTTGTGTCCTATGCTGTAGGAGCTCAAGGGAAGCCAGTTACAAACAGACAATTTTAAAATGGATAGGCCACTGCATACGGTTTTGTTACTCCTATCATGGAAAATCTGTCCCTACAGGCATCAGACCCCACTCCACCAGGGCCACAGCTACCTCTACAGCCTTCCTCAGAGGAGTTCCTACCAAAGATATTTTGGAGGCAGCCACTTGGAGTTCTGTGCATACCTTCACAAAACACTACCACCTGCCTTTATATTCCAAAACTAGAGCAGGCTTTGCCACTGCTGTCTTGCAGGGCATTCTGGCTCATCCCAGTTCCACCTAGTGCCTACCACCCTGTGCGTAGCTTTGGGATTCTACCCATATGTGATTACTGCAGCTGTATGCACGATGAACATAGTACAGTTTTGTACCTACCATAAATGTAGATGTTCGAGTGCTAATACAGCTGCAGTACAGGTTTCCCTCCCTCCTTCCCCTCTTGGTAAAGGACTAGTGGCTAACACCTCCTCTTGCAACCTAGTGTGGGGTTATCCTTCTATGGTGTATTTGCTTGCAACTACTATTTTTTGATTACATTGCATTACTTGTATGTATATATATATATATATATATATATATATATATATATATATGTATGTATGTGTGTGTGTGTATATATATATAATTTATGTATTGCCTTCCTTCTGGGGGCACCTGACATCTGGGGCAAGAAAGACTGAAGAATATGGCGTCGGCTGTGTCTTATGTACCCCCGTCGCACTGACGTCAGGAAAGAAAGCGACAACAACCGACGCCGGACCAAGACTTTGGAATTCGGCCGACCGAGGACCCGCCTGACGGCAGAGAACCCATATGTGATTACTGCAGCTGTATTAGCACTCGAACATCTACATTTATGGTAGGTACAAAACTGTACTTTATTATCCTCCTCATCTAAAAACATTGCTTTTGAATTATTATTCTTTTGTTCCCTTCGGTTTACTTCCTCAATCCATCTGTGTGCCTGAGGAATTCCTAATTGACGTTGCTTCTTTACCCGACCTCTAGAATCGGTTTTAAGCTGTTTGACAAGTTTGACAAATGAGGATTTCTCTAGTTTACCATCAAATTCATATTTATTAACCCATTTTGAGTAGTATTTAATATTATCAACACGCTGTGAATGCATGTATTTCGTGTCTTCGGTTAACGGCGGATTTTGGGACCTTTTTGTACAGTTATTGCCCATTTTGTTCTACCCTTTTAATCGTTACATAACACCTTATTTTTAACGTGGTACCATGGATGTTTTTATAGTCTCTTCAGAATGACTGCCTACCTGCTCTGTTTCCCTGATCTATGACAAGACAGTAATCTTTCTGTCCCTGACTTATAAATAAAGTCTCAACAGAACAAATACAAATCTAGTCCCTGATCTAAAACAGAAAAAAGGTGGATTCACCTTACCTGAGCCTTCGTGATTAATCACCTGGTTCAAGTAAACCCGTCCTTCAGTCGCAGATCAGAAAGTGGCTGGCCTCTTTTGTACGACAATTCAGTCGGAGGACTTTTCAAAGAACAAGAACCGATGTGGTTTCTTCCCCGTACGGTTTCAAGCCACCTGGCCTGTCTGATCCGAGGCGAAGTGAAGGTTTCCGGTCCGAAGGACCAATCTGTCAAAGGAAAAAACTTCAAAGACCAATACACGTAAGGTTCAGTTAAGGCACTTTAATTTACTTGCAGCAAGGAGACAAAAACATGCAAATACAAGGATTTGTCTATCTACTAACAGGAAGTATGTTCATTCTTATACTATTTTACAAGACATGGCCTTCTAAGCTGACGTAATCAAACACAACTTTTAGCATTGTTCTACAGCAGATGTTACTTCAGATTTTCTGCTGACATGACTAGATTTGTGAGAAACTTTTCAGAAAAACAACCTGGCCTTGGTGACTATTAATCCGTTCACAAGCGTCTATTGTACAGTGTTACATTTCAAGGTACTCTTCTAATACAGATACAAGCAAATGCTGATTGCAGTTCATATTTTCAAGCAGGCTTTGTACTAATTATCTGTAACTTCTACAGCTGTGTATTTTCTCATGGCACAGCAGAACTTCTTGTCTAAGTTTCATACAAGTAGTATTGTTCTATTCATTATTTTCCTAACGCAAGCAGAAATCACCTGCTTCTCAGTAAATTTCCAAGGCACAAGCAAGATTTTAGCTAACAATACAAGGTCAGAAAGCAACTGCAGTTTGTACAGATTTATACAGTATGAAATAGAATAAATGTGTTAACTCTTTTCCAGCTCTAAATGCACTAAGCATATTGCTAATACACACATTAATACATATTTTTCTAACAGTCTGTATAAGCCCCTTTTGAAGAATGCTGACATCGCTAGGGGATTCGGTGATGGCACCTAATTTGTAGTCATCTGCAAACTTGGGTAGCTATAGCCCATCTGCTTTGGCCTGGACTTCTCAGAAGTATGTCAAACAAGAAGGGGGCCCAGTACTGATCTTGTGGGGCCCCATATGCTGATATGCTGGTAGAGGTGAAGTCTTCCACTTTGACTGAGTGTTGTCGAACTGTGAGCCAGTTTGCAACCCACCTTGACAACTCAGGAGTTTATATTCAACTGGGTTAGTTTGTCAATGCGTGAATGTGGGATTGTGTCGAAGGCCTTGACCAAGTCAAGATAGGCTGTGTGTGCAGCTTTGCCTTTGTTTTTGGCTCTGGTCACATTCTGAAAGAAGTCCACCAGGTTTAGAAGGCTACCCTTTATGGAACCGAACTGAGATGGGTCTAGGGTTTGAAGGTTGCCTATATCCTTCTCATGATGATTCGTTCCTTTGCCTTACAGATGAGGCTGGTTAAAATAATGGGTCTGTAGTTACCCGGGTCTGTTGCTGAACTGCCCTTGTGGAGGGGATAACAGACACCGTTTTCCATTCATTCGGGACAAAGCCAGTACTCAGGCTGTGGTTGAATAGGGTGCCTAGTGGAGTAGCTAGCTCTTGTTTAGAAACGGTAAGAATGCAGCCTGGAATGACATCTGGTCCTGTGGAGGCTGTGTTCTTAGTCTTGGAAAGAGCATTGATGACTTGCTGTTTGGAGATGCAGGGACAAGGTGATGTTGAAGACATGGTTTATGGTATGTTTGGAGGGATAGGGGCAAAGTTTTCACCAAACCTGTCTGCTAGCAGGTTTGCAATTTCTGCAGGTTCAGTGTGTGAGATACCATCCACAATTGGTTCAGCACCCATATGAGTTCCGCCTTTTAGGTTGCGGGCATAGCTGAAGAAAGCTTTATGGTTATTCTTGGCTATGGTTAATAAATTTTTCTCATAGATGCTCTTTGAGGTTTTTATGAGTTGTATTTGCTTGGAAAACCAAAATCCAGACACGTAGGATGAAGAGAAAAGTTGTCCGTGGAAGCGGACCTTTACTGAACCCAAAGAACATAATTTACTTGCGTACTTATCTGGTGTGTTCTTTGGGTTCAGTAAAGGTCCGCTTTCACGGACAACTTATCTTTTCATCCTACGTGTTTGGATTTTGGTTATTCTTGTTTTTGAGAATGGGCATTTCCTCCATTGCTTTGTGGTTGTATTATTTGCTTGTTTAGCCCAAGGAGACTGCTCCTCCAGTTCTGGGTTCTCATTTTTGTAGGAGGGTAGCATTAGCTTTGGTGAAGTTTTTTAGCCTGACTTCTCCTTTGGGGAGTTCTGGTGCTATTGCTACTTCAAAAATTACTGATTTATGGTCAGATTTAACCAGTGTAGGCCTTACACTTGAGACATTGCATCGGTCACTCATATTGATGAGGACAGAGTCTAATGGTCAGATTTAACCAGTGTAGGCCTTACACTTGAGACATTGCATCGGTCACTCATATTGATGAGGACAGAGTCTAAAATATTAGAGTCCCTTGTGGGGTGGTGCACTATTTGTTCCAGGGCATTTGAGTTAACAAAATCCAGGAACTTTTGAGTGAGTGAGTTTGGGATCGTATAAGTTTCTCAGTTAATGGAGAGAGTTAAAATCACCCATGACCAGGGTGTTAGGTTGTACTTTAATTGCTTTAAGTAGGTCTAAATAAGCTGTATGGGCTTCCTGGTTCAAGGAAGGGGACTTGTAACTGGTGATGACATGAAAGGGGGGTCTTACCCATAGTAATTTGGACTTGGAGGAGCTCCATAGATTTGTCATGTCTAACCAGTCTAGAGGCATAATTATCTTAAATAAAGATGGGTACTCCACCTCCTTTGGTTCTCACACCTTCAGTTTGCAGTCTGAAAGTGTGGAAGACATTATAGCCTTGCCAAGGCCTAGGTACCTACTGTGGCCTTGAACCAGGTTTCTGACTTAAACTCCCAGCATTTAGCAGCAGGACCCTTAATTTCTTTGTGTTTGATATTTTCATGTCAGAAATGTTGTTGTTGTGACCTTGCTTAAAAAAGGCATTATGGGGGAGGCAAGCGTCTTAGCCAACAACCGAAAGCTTAGAGGCACCAGGTGAAGCCGATCTCTGGCAAAGCAATGTGGTCAATCCACCATGTTATCCCAGGCTATTAGGAACTGGATCCCTTTAGAATGACACCAGAAATTTTGACTATTATTGAAGTCGCTCATTTTTGTGTTTATATTGTGGTGTCATCCTAGACAATGGTAAAATACTGCTCAAAGCTAGGGACATAAGCTGTCTGGGACACACATTCAGAGCACTCAATCATGTCTCTTCATATAGTCCAGAGAGGTATGTCTCAAGTAGTTCACACCAACATGGACTTGTTGGTACTTGAGAGATGTGAGTACGTGTGTGATCTAATGAATCCTTGCACCAGATAGACAGCTGACCTTAATCTTCTTCTCGTGTAACCGGTGAATTGGGCGTCTGTCGCACTATAGAGTCACTTATAACTAAAACGTTTGGAATAGATGTGCATTCCCCTTAAGGGCTTATTTGGTGAGACCCTGGTGCTAGTGTTTTTATGTGCATTGGGTGCTTGGGGTGTAGTGTTAGGTGTAGCATGTTTGTGTTTTGGAGGTCTGCGGTGTTTAGGTAGGTTTCTGGAGAGTACCTCCGCATAAGGCAGTTTATGTAAAACCAGGAACCATTACAGGATAAAATCCACAAAAAGCAGAACCAAAAGGTGACTTCCACAAAGTCTATCAGATTTTATTTAGCACTTCTGTCAGCATATATCAGTCGACTTCTTCAGATTAATTAAAACTGCAGTTAGGGCACAAATAAATACCATTCAGAGAATATCACCTGACTCAGTTTAACTAATAAAAAACATCTTACATTAAAAAATGTAAATTAATTAAAGCTGTATTCTACAAATGCATATTTTAAAAGAACACACAAAGACATATGAACACCTTACAGTTCTAAACACAAAAAATAAACTATAAGACAGTTGATTTTAACATGTTGAAGCTTAAAAATACAAAATTTTGATTTAATTAAGTTTAATTAAACTACTTAAGACCGCAGTTTTAGAAGACTGCTCAGACTAAGACTATCATTGAGACCTAGGAAAGTGAGAGGATTTAATCTCACTTGCCAACATATTTCCTTAAATTCAAGATCTTCCCATGGTCCCCATCTAGGATCTTGGGGGACCTTTTCAACCACCAAAAACCTTAAACTCATGGTTGAGATTTTTTCTACGTGTTTAAATAAACCACTATTGGAATTATGATTTTTAAGATCTCTCCCATGTTCAAAGATCCTCTCTCTTAGTCTCCTGTTAGTTTTCCCCGATATAAAAACCTTTACATTTTGTGAAAAGGGCAGCATGAATAACTCCTTGTATATTACAGGAGAATCTCCCTGATGGTCTAATAACAGTATGGTTGATTTTAATCTTCTCAGTGCTTAAAATGAAACTACATTGGCCACAAAACCCAAATTTTTTGGTCCCCAAACCACTATGATGGGTTAAGTTGTTGACATCCCTTTCCAACAAATTCTTAATGGTGGCCCCTCTTCTAAAAATTAAATGGGGTTCATTTCCCACCTTCTCCAAAAACCCCTCTTGACTAAAAAATCTGCCAATTCTTCTTTAAGATTTATTTTATTTATTTATTTATTTTACATTTGTTGACCGGGCTAGTCTGGCTAGATACAAGTCCATTTTCAGCAGAGGCCCGAGGAGAAAAGCTCCACTATCTACTGGTACATGCATAACAAAAAAAAAATTACAATAAGATATGGCTTGTTGGAATTTAAGAACAAATGTATGAAAGATATACAGAGTAATGAGATAATTTTTGAAAAGTTGTTTTGAAAAGATGTTTAATTACCCTGATGATATGCTGAAAATCTAGTAATAAAGGAACAAGAATATTCCTTATTATTGCTTCTTTGAAAGGTAGAATGGATACTAAAGTTGGGGTCCAGATCCGCATTTAGTAAGGACTTGAAAATACCTTCAACCCTCTTTTTCCAAACTTCATTGTACACATTCTCAACCAAATCAATAGGGTACTCCCTAGAAATAAACATTTCCTTCATTATACTACATTGTAAGTGGAAATCTTCATCCCTACTGATGATCCTTGAGATTCTCACATATTGACCTTTTAACTAGGCCCTTTTTGACATGTGTTGGATGATTACTTTGGTAATGAAGGAGACTGTTACGGTTTATGTGTTGGGTGCATGTTATGAATAGAAGTCGTGGTGTGTGAGCTGACATTTTGTTTAGTCTTGCTGTTCTGAGCGCAAGAGACTGCAGTAATTCCAGATTCTTAGTGTAGGAGCATCTCATACATATTGTACTTGAGTGATTTAGGAGTAAAAGGTTGTCAGTGTGTGAGGCAGGTGTTCTTCGTGTTTCATTGTTCGTCATCACACTTTGGTTATCTGCTTGCAGGTAGCCCTCAGTCGACCCGAATACCAGAGACTTAGTATTTCTGCACTGGTTGCTGTCGCTTCAGGACTGACGTCAGGTCATCAGGGGTATAAATACAGGCAGCCGATGCCATTACATCAGTCTTTCTTGCTGGGGAGCCCGAAGCAGAAGCAGTTCGCACGAGTGCCAGTTGGCCGCCACCTAAGTTTAGTTTCCGAATTGAATCATCCTGAAGTCTTCTAAAGCCAAGTACCCCATTGGGGATCCCTTTTTCTTGCTCTGATGTCAGAAAAAGTTAACAATTGTCTCGCCTGTGGAAAGCAAATACCACACCAAGATTTCCATTCTTACTGTGTCGCCTATGTAGGCCCAGACCACGACGTACCTCGTTATCGGTTTTTTGCTTTGTTCAACGCCCAAAGTATTCATTGTCGAGCCCTTATTGTCACTAAATACTTTCGCTGTCTATCTCCGTATTTCGAAATGGCTTTGGTAAGCCATCCGACTTCCGATCTTCCGAAAAAATGTAAGGATAAAGACAGAGACAGACCGCACACGTCCAAAACTGCCGACGACGCTTCCGTTAAGCTAGTTGACAGTTCGCCGGTACTCAGTGAGGTGCTTTCGCAGCCCCTGATGCCCGCTTCGATGGATTCGCAGGCCGCTACTGAGACCCGTTCGGAGTCCGGTATGCAGTGAGACTCTTCTTTGACTACGGAACGTGAGGATGTCTCTGCCTTGGATGGATTTGAAGCCGCTGTGCAGGAACCGGCTTCCGAGGAAGTTCTTTGCATTACCGATATTTGACACAAATCGACGACTTCTTTTGCGTCTTTAGATCTGTCTAAAACTACAGAGTTTCTAAGCCCAAGAATACCAGCTACGCCTAAAAAAACGACAACCCAAACTCAAGCACCTGCTTCCTTGCCACAACATCAAATGCTTAAAATGGCAGAAGACCTGATTATGCTGATTAGGGAAAGCCAGCCTTCCCCTGCAAGGAGAAAGAGACCTGTCCCTAGCAGCTTTAATTGACCAAGAGTCCGATGACTCTGAGGTTTCTGAATATGAAGACATGCCTTTATCTGCTTATGAGGATTCATATGCAGAGGAATCCATTCCCTCTGCTTTCCCCTCCAGAGGATTTTTCTTTTGGTGAAACCCTACTTACTTTAATTGAGCATTTCCACTAGGAATTCCAGGATTATCCTCCATCCAAAATGAGACTCAGGGAATTTTTAGATATGCCACAACATAGACCTTTAGCAATCCCTCCAGTTCTGGATGTTGTGGATGATGCCTTTATGGAATCCAGTCTAACTCCTGATATTTTACCGCCTGCTCCAAGGAAACCAGACCGGTACTACTGAGTCACTGACTCTCACAAATTTCTTTTCAAAAATCCTACTGCTGAACTAGAGGTCATTTCCCAGGGGCCTAAAGGTATAAAAGCAACTACAGCTAAGAATCCCACCCCTTCAGACAGGGATTCCAGAGCTTTAGACAGATGGGGTAAAAAAGTATACACTTCTGCAACTCTCGCCATTAGGGCGTTGAATTGCCAGTTTCACATGCTGAAATACCAGCAACATATTATGGAACTTATTAACCAAATATTATCTACCTTTACAGACTGTGCAGAAAATAAAGAATTACAAGAGCTTATGCATTCTGCAAGCCAAGTCAGCAAGCATACCTTGCAATGTGGCTTTGACGCCCTAGGAGCTTCTTGCAGGGCAGTAGTCACTGGTTCTGTACTGAGAAAGCATCCTTGGCTTAAGGAGCAGACCTTGCCAGACCATGTCAAATCAAAATTACTAGACGCTCCTTTGAACAAGGACAATGTTTGGCATCAAAGCAGAAGAGGTTCTAAAAAAGATGGAAGAAAAAGCTAAGTCTATGCAGACAGCCAAAGATTTTTTGCAAGTGCAGCCTCCAAGATTCTGTAGGCATTGCCCCTCGAAACATTGGTCCTTTCCAGCCCCTTCATGGCCATTTCAAGCCCCCACATTACAGTCTCAGGGTATGCAGAGATCTAAGCAATGGAGTGCCTCCATTTCTAAAACGGGGAGTGCTAAGCCACCCCCTTATGGAAAGAATTCACAATGACTTCTCAACTACACTCCTCACCTCTGCCCAATTGCTCGTGCCCTTAGGAGGAAAACTTGCCCATCATGCAAAATACTGGACCTCCATCACCAAAGACCGATGGGTCCTCAACATTGTATCCCAGGGGTAAAATTCTACTTCCACTCACTGCCAACCCCAAAAGTGTTCCCAGACCTTCCTCCAAACCAGTGGGCAGAGACACAAAACCAAGTTCAATCCCTGCTCTCCATAAGGGCAATTCAGCCTGTTCCTGCAGAACAGATAGGTCAAGGGTTTTATTCCAGACTTTTTTCCTGGTACCCAGAACAGGGGGCACTTGGTGCCCAATCCTAGATGTTTCCATTCTAAACACCTTCCTGGTGGTACCAAAATTCAAAATGCTCACCCTTCAGCAGCTTCTCCCTATACTGTCCAAAGATGCCTGGTTAGCCACCCTAGACCTAAAAGAAGCCTATCTGCACATCCCTGTCAGGGACTCATGCAGGAAATGCCTACATTTCAGGGCAGGATCTATGCATTATCAGTTCTCTGCACTTCCCTTTGGCTTATTCACTGCTCCCAGAGTCTTCACAAAATGCCTGGCTCCAGCCATTGCCTATTGCAGACAGAGAAAGATTCAAATTTACCCGTACTTGGACGATTGCCTGATTCAGGCAGACAGTCAGGAAAAGCTGTTTCAGCACCTGACATTTCTAAAGAACCGCCTAACCTCCGTGGGGTACACTGCCAGTGAAAAGGAATCAAATCTAGTCTCCAGTCAAAAGATTGTATTCCTGGGAGCAAGCTTGGACACAGCATCCCAGATGGCATTCCTTACTCCAGAAAAGCAAGCCTATCTGACAGGCTACTTCACTCAAATGGCCACCAGAACCCAGCTATCCGCAAGGAAAATCCTGCAAGCCCTAGGGTTCATGGCCTCTTGCATTCTACTAATTTCATATGCCAGACTGCATATGAGGAAACTTCAATGGTACTTAAAAGGTCTTTGATGCCAACATTCTTAGGACCTGGAAAAAGTCATACCCATCATATCATACCTTGTCTAAGGACAGAGTTTCTTTGATGGGCAGCAACATGCAACCAAAACAAGGTATTTCCCTTTACTCAACCCCATGCCCCCTAGACCCTAACCACAGACGCATCAGACTATGCCTGGGGGGCACATCTGGACGACAAGTGCATTCAGGGCCACAGGAGCCCAAGTCAAATTCATCTGCACATCAACAAAAAAGAGATGCTAGCTGTTCAGCACGCTCTGACAGCTTTCAGATCCCTACTCTCACCAGGACCCCTGCTAATAAAAACAGACAACACCACAGTTATGTGGCACATCAACAAGCAGGGGGGAACCCACTCTTACCCGCTCTGCAGGCTAGCCATGGCCCTGTGGAACACAGCCTTGGACATGCATATTCATCTGCAAGCTCAATTCTTGCCAGGCAAGCAAAACTCTCTGGCAGATGACTTAAGCAGAAATCTCCTAGACCCACATGAGTGACAATTAGACCCCAGCACCTTCAGCCTTCTAACCCAGAAATGGGGGACCCCAGAGGTGGACCTTTTTTTCTCCCCCTGCAATCGCCAGCTCAGCAAATTCTGCACTAGGACACCTCACTGCAGGGCCTGGAAAGTGGATGCCTTATCCTTCCAGTGGGTAAACCTGTCAAACCATGCATTTCCCCCTCTGCCTCTTCTCACAAGAATTTTACTCAGGATAAGACAGGACAGACCAAGGGCAATCCTGATTGCCCCGGACTGGCTACGCCAGCACTGGTACCCACTACTGTACAGCCTGTCACCGATGCCACCTTGGCACCTACCCCAAATCCCAACCCTCCTCACTCAGCAGGAGGGACAGGTCTTGCATGAGCAACTGCAAACTCGGAATCTTGCAGCCTGGCTTATTCCTTCATTCCTACCCCAGTGACCAGCCTGAGCAAGCAGATGCTAGATGTCATTCTTGAAGCCAGATGACCTAGTACAAGGAAATCCTATGCTGATAAGTGGAAAAAGTATTGTTCCTGGATTCAATCTAAAGGAGAGGACACAGCACTGCCCTCCTTAACTCTGATCTTGGATTACCTAGCAGATCTACTCCACAGAGACCTGGAGAGCATCCACCCCTGCTTGGGACCGTAACTTTGTACTGGAAAAGCTCACATCATCCCCCTTTGAGCATGCAGCGTCAGCAGAGTTAAAATTCCTCTCTTGGAAAACAGTTTTGCTTCTGGCCATCACTTCAGCTAGAAGAGTGTCTGAGCTACGAGCACTTATGGCTGTGGAACCCTTCATTATTTTTCATGCTGACAGGGTCTCCCTCAGGACTAACCCTTCCTTTATGCCTAAAGTGGTGTCCAGTGTGGCTCTCAACCAATCTATCCATTTGCCAACTTTCTTCCCTAATCCTCAAAATAAAGGGGAAAGGATCCCGCACTCATTGGATGTGCACAGACAGCTCAGATTCTAGCTTGATAGGACTAAGCCCTTCAGGAAATCTGACAAGTTACTAGTCCGTTATGCAAGGACAAGAGGACAAGGCCATTTCAAAACCAACAATTTCCAAATGGATAGCACACTGTATCCATTTCTGCTATAAACACCATGGGAAATCAACCCCTCGGGGGACAGATCGCATTCCACTAAGGCAACTTCTACCTCTACAGCATTCCTGAGGGGAGTCCCTACCAGCGACATTCTGGAAGCTGCTACCTGGAGTACTGTACACACCTTAACCAGGCATTACAACCGGCCTATCTTTTCCAAATCCAGGGTGGGTTTTGCAACAGCAGTCCTGCAGGGCATACTAGCCAGCCCCAGCTCTTCTTGACTGCCTACACCCTTTCTTCAGCTTTGGCAATCAACCCAAGTGTGATGACTGCAACAGTGAAACACGAAGAACATAGTACAGTTTTGTACACTTACCATAAATGTTGATGATAGAGTGTATTCACTGTTGCAGTCTTGTTTTCCCACCCTCCAGTCCTCTTGTCTCACTCTCTCATCTGTATGTCCATTACTCACCCCTTACAGGGCTATTGGTATTTACTTTTTATTGGTGGTGTTTTTCCCACCATAACTTAGCTCCCAATTTGGGGGGCTCCTGACATTTCCTGACATTTGGGACAAGAAAAACTGATGTAATGGCATCGGCTGCCTCTATTTAAACCCCTGACGACCTGACGTCAGTCCTGAAGCGACAGCAACCGATGCAGAAATACTAAGTCTCTGATATTTGGGCAGACTGAGGGCTACCTGCAGACAGATAACCCAAGTGTGATGACTGCAACAGTGAATACACTCGAACATCTACATTTATGGTAAGTGTACACAACTGTACTTTGCTGCACTGCTTCAAAAATAAACATGTCAGTCAAGCTAGCAAGAGAAAGAGGGAAACTGACAGTCCATAATGCAAGTTTTTGAACCACGTATTTCCACAGATAAGGAGAAAAGATGGAGGTATCTGGTATGGGGCTATTTTAGAAGGACTAACCCAATGGTGTATAAAAAAAGGGGGATCTATAGGTCTGATGTTGATAGGTTAGAGGTAAAATCACTGCTGGGTGGTTCACCGAACAGCTGAGAGCTGTTTAATAACTGCTCTGCTAGACAGCAGCCACTTCTAAGGGAAAATGCATCTGTTGGCTCTTTTGCATCTGTAACCAGCAAGAGTTACCCCCTCTGCACGGCTGTATGTGATGGTGAGCTACTCACAAACAAGAGCAAAGCCACCAACACAAAGAAAGCAATGAAAAAGTTAAAACTGAGCCCTGCACCAATGAAATATTCTACCAACCTCTATCCCTTCCCAATCCGTTCCCATCAGACTGACACCAAACTGAAAATGTCATATTTGTTGGTGGATTCAGACAATCTCTTTTTAGGCAGATCCCGGTCTGTTTCCCCTCCTATATCCACAGTGACCACGGACACTGGCCAGTTGGGGTGGGGGGGGACATTACAAGGGAAAGATGGAAAAGGCATGTGGTCCCCTCTGGAGACCAGAATGCATATCAATGTCATCAAAATGAGAGTTGTTCTCCTAATGTTCCAAGCCTTTCAGGATGCTTTCCCTCTGGGAACCATTGCAATTCATACCAACAACATGTCTGTATTCTGGTACATCAGCAACCAAGGAGGAACCCATTCATACCCTTTGTGCAGAGAGGCCATGAGGGTGTGGGAGTGGGCAATATCTTCGGACCGCCTTCTGGTTGCAACTCACATTCCGGGAAAAACCAATGAGCTGGCAGACAGACTTGGCAAATCTATCCTGATTCCGCCTGAGTGTTCCCTCAATCAATCAGTAGCAAACATGATCTTCAACCATTGAGTCAGCTCGGCTGCGACCTGTCCCCTCAACAAGTGCAGCGAGTTCTTTGCTCTAATTCCCCCTCTGGGGGGGCTGGAGAGACCCTCTAGTGCATGATTGGCTCCCGGGTCACCTTTATACCTACCCCTCTTTCCGCTGATCCTGAAGTTTTTTCAGAAGGTTCAGTAATCCTAATTGCCCCTTTCTGGCATTGGACAGATATGGTCCCCCTTCCTCTGGTCTCATCTGAAATATTCTTTGTGGATACTTGAGCCAAAACAAAACCTCCTCTGTCACCCGTCAGGATTGTAGCACCCCAGTCTTCGTGCCGTCAAGCTGACCACATGGTTTCTCCACTTCCAACCATAGTGAGACGAGTCCAGGCTTCCTTCCCTGGTCCATAACATCATCGTAGCCTCACAAAAGGTTTCAGCTAAGAAAGTCTACAACAGTAAATGGATTCGTTTGAATTCGAAGGTTCGTTGTCTGGGCTGCAAGTAAAAGTTTTGATCCCTTCTCAGCACCAGTCTCGGCTGTTTTGCTTTTTCTTAGTACCCTTTTTAAGGAAGGAGCAAGTTTCTCTATCATCAAACTTCAGCAAGCTGCAGTTTCTAATTTTCATATGACTAGCCAATCTCGCTCCTTGTCTACTTTTGGATTATGCAAAACCTTTATGAAAAGGTATCATCTTGCTGAGACCTCCCATTTAAAGACTCTTTCCCACCTTGGGACCTCACTGTTGTGCTGCAGAGTTCGACTCCAAGACCTTTTGCGCCAGCAAGCAGTTGTAACGTGAAGTTTTTGTCGTGGAAGACCATCCTTTTAGTAGCCATTACTTCAGCAAAAATAATTTCTGAGTTACAGGCATTATTTTCCAAATCTTCATACATAATCTTTCGTATCATAAAGAGAGGGTTTCATTGCGTACCAATTCTCCTTTATGCCTAAAGTAGCTATGGAAAGCAGTATTAACCAATCTATTCAGTTACTGGTATTTTTCCCAGTTTTTCCAACAAAGGAGAGTACATTCTGCATCTCCTTGCTGTTCATAGCAAATTGCATTTTTATATACATAGAACAAAACGGCACAGGAAGTCAGACTAATTGTGTATAGCCTTTTCTGCTAACAAATTAGGTCAAGCAGTGTCAAAAATCACACTGGGGAAATGGATCACTGACTGTATCACCTGCATTTATTTTTAGAGAGCCTTAAAATTACCCCAACCTCCAAAAGTGCATTCTTCTAATCTATGGCTACTAATACTACTGCTTTTTCATCCAAGATTTCTGTTGATGATATTTGTGCAGCAGCAACCTGGTCAAACAATCACACCACTGATGTTCTTCGTGTTTCACTGTTGCAGTCATAACTGTAGGGTGCTCCTGCAGGCAGGCAGCCCGAGGTCGGCCAGAATCCCAAAGTCTGGGTCCGGCGTCGGCTGTATAAGCTAGTATCCTGACGTCAGTACGCCTTGGTACATAGCCCTCAGCCGACGCCATCTTCTCCAGTCTTTCTTGCCGTGCGGTGGAAAGCAGCTCGCAAAACGTTGGTTGGCGATTTTCGAACAGCGTATTTGGTTGTTGTCGGTCCGAAGTTGTTACTTCTCTTCTCAAAGCTAAGTACCCCGTTGGGGAATCTTTTTCTTGTTCCTCCGATGTCAGAAAAAGTTAATAATTGTATAGCGTGGGAAACAAATACCTCATAAAGATTTCCACTCTTACTGTCTACCTTGCTTAGGCCCTGACCACGACGTTTCTTGTTGTCGGTTCTGTGCCAGGTTCAACTCTCGTACTATCAAGCGCAGGTACGATTGGGCTTTAAATTATTTTGGCAGACGCTTCAATTATAGAATGTCGCCGGACACTACCGGAGTTCAAAAGAAGCGCAAAGACAAAACAGGCCTCCGAGGTCCAAACAGGACTCGTTGCAGCTGGAGCCAGCATCCGGTTCGGCTGTCGCCAGTGAGGCGCTTTTGCAGCCCCTGTCCGCCACTTCTGAACCGATGGCCGATACGGACTCCCATGGGGAGCCATCAAGGCCCACTATTTTAACTGCTGCAGGACCTTCGGACGTCGCTCCTTCAGATGGGTCCGGAACCGCTGTGCAGGTACCGGCTTCTGAGGGGGTTTTCAGGCCTACTCACATCACTATTTCAAAGGCAAAGACAAAGACTCCTACTAAGTCTAAAGTTCCAGCTCAAGCTGCTTCTGAATCCACTCCCAAGACACAAAAACAATTATTGAGGATGGCTGAAGATTTGCTTACAATGATTAGGGGTTCTCACCCCCCTCCTGAGAAAAGGCCTCGTCAGGATGTTACTCTGGATTCCTCTGACCAGGCTTCTGTATCTTCTGTTTCTTCCTCTGATCAGGACTATTCCTTTCCCCCTTATGAGGATTCGGATGCTGAGGATTCTTTGCCCTCGGCCTCTCCGCCTGAGGATTTTTCTTTGGGGAAACCTTGCATGAGATGAGGGAACATTTTCATTGGGAAGGACAGGAATATTCTGCTTCCAAAAGAGGCTTAGAGAATTTCTTCTTCTTCCTCAGCATAGGCCTTTAGCTATCCCTCCTGTCTTGGACATTGTAGATGATGCTTTTTCTGAGGCTAATTTGAATCCTGATTCCATGCCTCCTGCTCCTTCTAAGCCTGATAGATTTTATAGGGTTCCTGACTCTCATTTATTTTTATTTAAAAACCCTACTGCAGATCCTGAAACTATTTCTCAGGGCTCTAAGGCTGCTAAGGTTGCTACTTCTAAAAATCCTATTCCCTCTGAGAAGGATTCTCGTGCTTTAGACAGGTGGGGAAAAAGGTATATACTTCTGCTACCCTGTCTGTAAGGGCTTTAAATTGCCAGTTTCATATGTTTAAATATCAGCAATTTCTTTTGTCTGTTTTAAAGCAAAAGCTTGCTTCCCTTCCTGCTTGTGCAGAGGATAAGGAACTTCAGGATGTTTTGCATGCTACTGAACAGGTTAACAAGCATAGCTTACATTGTGGTTTTGATGCTTTGGATGCTTCCTGCAGGGCTGCTGCCTCTGGTACTGTGATTAGGAGACATGCCTGGCCGTGAACAAAGTTTACCTGAACAGGTTAAGGCTAAGTTATTAGATGCCCCTGTTCAACAAGATGTTCTTTTGGTTCAAGGCTGAGGAAGTTATTAAAAGATGGAAGAAAAGGCAAAGTCCATGCAGACTGTAAAAGATTTCTTGCAAGTTCAGCCTCCTAGATTTTCCAGGAATTGGCCCTCTAAAAATTGGTCCTTTCCCACGTCTGACAGGCCTCAAAGGGGAAGATATAGACGCTCCAGAGGTCGTGGTCAAGGCCAGACCTCTTACAGATCTAGACAATGGACTGCTTCTTCACCTAGAAGGGAGAAGACAGATCCCAATCTCAAAGAAAGCAAACTCAATGACTCTCGGTTGGGCTTCAGGACCCCTTTACCTGGACGCCTCTCGGAGGAAAACTGTCTCTTTTACAGAAATTGGACTCAGATTACCCAGGACAGATGGGTATTGGACGTAATTTTAAAAGGTTACAAGTTCCACTTTCACACTTTGCCAAGGACTCACGGTTGGCCAAATCTGCCAAAACTTCAATGGTCAGAGGCCTTAACTCAAGTGGATGCTCTTTTGGCCATGAGAGCCATAGAGCCTGTTCCACTCTCGGAAATGGGAAAAGGGTTTTATTCAAGGCTGTTTCTGGTTCCCAGAAAACAAAACTCATGGAGACCTATTCTGGACCTTTCTGTGTTAAACACCTTTTTGGAAATTCCAAAGTTCAAGATGCTTACTCTGCAACAGCTAATTCCAATGCTCTCTCAGGACGCCTGGATGGTGACATTGGACTTAAAGGAAGCCTATTTGCATATCCCTATCAGACAAGAACGCAGGAAATTCCTCAGGTTCAAGGCAGGTTTGAGGCACTTTCAATTCTCTGTTCTGCCCTTTGGTTTATCTACTGCCCAGAGTCTTCACCAAGTGCCTGGCACCAGTAGTGGCTTACTGCAGACTTCAGGGGATCCAGATTTACCCCTATTTGGACGACTGCCTTATTCAAGCAGACAGCAAAGATCTTCTGCTTCAACATCTGGACTTTGTTCAACGTCTTCTCCTACTACTGGGATTCTCAGTGAACATAAAAAAGTCACATTTGATCCCTTCTCAACAGATGGTATTCTTGGGAGCCCTCTTAAATACAACCTTACAAAGGGCCTACCTCACTCCAGAAAAACAAACTCAGCTGGCTTCTACTTTCAACACCTTGGCAACTCTATCTCAGCTCACTGCAAGGAAATTCCTGCAGGCTCTGGGCTACATGGCTTCCTGCATTCTGTTGATTCCAAACGCAAGGCTTCACATGAGAAAGCTTCAATGGTATCTGAAAAGTGTATGGTCACAGCATTACCACGATCTGGATATTCTGATTCCTCTGATCCCCTGCCTCCAGAAGGAGTTCCTCTGGTGATCCAGGGCATGCACTTTAAACGAAGGAAAACCTTTCGCCTCCCTCAACCTACTCAAATCCTAACCACGGACGCCTCGGATTATGCTTGGGGAGCACACTTTCTAGACAATTGCCAGCAGGGAACCTGGACAAAGGACCATCTTCACTGGCACATCAATCTGAAGGAAATGTTGGCAGTTCAAAATGCCCTTTAGCCTTCAAAACCTTTTACAACCAGGGCCTCTGTTAATTCGCACAGACAACACCACGGTCATGTGGTACATCAACAAGCAGGGGGGTTCTCATTCATACCCCCTTTGCAGACTAGCTATGGCTTTATGGGACACAGCTCTAAATTTGAATCTGCATCTCCAGGCTCAATTCATTCCAGGAAACAGAATCTCTTAGCAGACAGCCTGAGCAGAAACATTTCAGATCCTCACGAATGGATGCTAGACACCAACTTGTTCAACAGGATTACTGCAGTTTGGGGATGTCCCCAGATCTGTTTGCATCCCATCTCAATCATCAGCTGCCTCGCTTTTGCACCAGGTCCTTCCACAAAACAGCATGGAGAGTGGATGCCCTGTCCTTCAGCTGGAGAAGCCTTTCAGCATATGCCTTCCCTCCTCTTCCTCTACTGCCTCGGGTACTACTGAAGATAAAGCAGGACAAGCCCAAGTTCCTCATCTTGATTGCTCCAAATTGGCCTCGACAGTTTTGGTATCCAACCTTAAAGCTCCTGTTCTCGGGGCCTCCTTGGATTCTTCCACTGAACCCTTCGCTTCTGTCCCAGCATCAGGGTCAGTTACTACATTCCAATCTCAAGACCCTTTGCTTGGCAGCTTGGCTCTTCAAAGGAATTTGATTTCCTCTAGTCTTCCCAAACAAGTTTTGGATGTTCTTTTGGAAGCTAGACGGCCTAGCACTAGGAAATCCTATGCCTCTAAATGGAAGAGGTTTTCTATTTGGATGCAGGACCGAGGCTCTGATCCTCAGGTTCCTGATCTCTCCTCTATTTTGCTTTACCTTTCGGAACTTTTATCTAAAGGACTTTCCTTTTCTTCCATTAAGATTCATGCTTCTATCTCTGCGCATTTCAGTTCTGATCCTCCTGTTTTTTCACATCCTTTGGTGAAGCAGTTCTTGAGAGGGGCTAAAAATTTGCGGCCTCCAAGGACCCCTCCTGTCCCTGCCTGGGATCTTAATTATATTTTAGAAAAACTTACTTTGCCTCCTTTTGAGCCTGCTGCATCTTCAGATATTAAGTTTCTATCCTGGAAGACTGTTCTTTTGTTAGCATTGACCTCTGCCAGAAGGGTCTCAGAGTTGCAAGCTCTCATGGCTGTGGAACCATACCTTATTTTCCATCAGGGCAGAGTATCCTTGAGGACCAATCCTACTTTTATGCCTAAGGTGATTTCGAAAGTGGCTTTGAATCAGACAATTCACCTTCCTACTTTCTTTCCAAATCCTCAAAATAAAGGGGAAAGGATTTTGCATTCATTGGATGTGCACAGACAGTTACGATTTTACTTGGACAAGACTAAAGATTTCAGAAAGTCTAACCAATTGTTTGTTTCCTTTGCCTCCAGTTCTCTTGGAAAACCTATTTCTAAACAAACTATTTCCAAATGGATTGCTTATGGAATCAGATTTTGTTACACTCATCATGGGAAACAGTTTCCAGGGACCATTAGAAGTCATTCTACTAGAGCAGCTGCTACTTCTACAGCTTTCCTCAGAGGAGTCCCTACCAAGGATATCTTGGAAGCTGCCACTTGGAGTTCTGTGCATACCTTTTCCAAGCACTACAATCTCCCCTTGTTTTCTAAGTCTAGGGCAGGCTTTGCCTCTGCTGTCTTGCAGGGTATTCTTGCCTCCCCTTCTATCTAAAGCCTCCTCCCCTCTACACTGCTTTGGGATTCCACCCTACAGTTATGACTGCAACAGTGAAACACGAAGAACATAGTACAGTTGTGTACACCTACCATAAATGTAGATGTTCGAGTGTCTTCACTGTTGCAGTCGGGGTTTCCCTCCCTCCTATCCCCTCTTTCTCTCATATTTGTGGTGTATTTGTGTTTCCTTGTTTGTTGGATTCATTTTTGATTTGTTGGGGACTTCTGACATCTAGGGCAAGAAAGGCTGGAGAAGATGGCGTCGGCTGAGGGCTATGTACCAAGGCATACTGACGTCAGGATACTAGCTTATACAGCCGACGCCGGACCCAGACTTTGGGATTCTGGCCGACCTCGGGCTGCCTGCCGGCAGGAGCACCCTACAGTTATGACTGCAACAGTGAAGACACTCGAACATCTACATTTATGGTAGGTGTACACAACTGTACTTTGTGCACTATAAATTGGATATTGTATCTAGAAGCTGGGATTTTTTTGTCTTGATGGTACTCTGGCACATCCTTCCATGAAGGCCACCCAGGAGTCACTTAGCTGGGGTCTCTGGCCCAATCATGAGGAAAAATGAAGAGGACATCATCAGATTAGAAAGTTATGTCTTACCATAACTTGGTGTCTGTGTTGTACATCTTCATTCTTATTCACTTTCCCACCCAACCATCTCCCTGCCTTATTTATCTAGAGGATCTAAGGAAGATTGTGGGATGCTTTTGTCCCAAGTCTGAACCTCAGTTACCCTTTTTCTCTGTCATGTCCTTGTTGTCTAATGGATGGTGAATCCACAAACTTGAGCTGAGTTTCTGGGATTGGTGTAGTGCATTGTGGGTAAATGGAGGTGCTAGAGAGTCGGATCCAAGTTTGGAAAATGTGACCAAGATGGATCTAAGGGTCTGATTCGAGACCCAGTCATGAGGAAGAATGAAGCTGGACAACACAGATGCCAAGATGTTCTTCGTGTTTCACTGTTGCAGTCATCACACTTGGGTTATCCTGCCAGGGGTAGCCCCCCAGTCGGCCCGAATACCAGAGGCTTAGTATTTTTGGTTGGTTGCTGTCACTTTATGACTGACAGGTAGTCAGTGGTATAAAAACAGGCAGCCGACACCATTACATCAGTCTTTCTTGCCGAGGAGCCCAAAGCAGAAGCAGTTCGCACGAGTGCCAGTCGGCCGCTACGTGAGTTTTTCGTTTCAGTAATTGAAGTTGAAGTCTTCTAAAGCTAAGTACCCCATTGGGGATCCTTTTTTCTTGCTTTAACCGATGTCAGAAAAAGTTAACAATTGTCTCGCCTGTAGAAAGCAAATACCACGCCGAGATTTCCATTCATACTGCAACACCTGTTTAGGCCCAGACCACGACGTACCTCGCTGCCGGTTTTGTGCTTTGTTCAACACCCGAACTATTCGTCATCTGGCCCTTGTTGTAGCTAAATACTTTTGTTCTGGATCTTCGTATTCTGAAATGGCTTTGACAAGCCATCCGAATACAGATCTTCTGAAAAAACGTAGGGATAAAGACAGACTGACCACACGGTCCAAAACTTCCGACGACGCTTCCGTTAAGCTAGTGGCCAGTTCGCTGGTACTCAGTGAGGCAGATTTGCAGCCCCTGATGCCTGTTTCGATGGATTCTCAGGCCGCTGCCGAGACCCATTCGGAGTCCGGTATGCCGCGAGACTCTTCTTTGACTACAAAACCTAAGGATGTTTCTACCTTGGATGGGTCCGGAGCCGCTGTGCAGGCACTGGCTTCTGAGGAAGTTCTTTGCACTACTGATAATTGACACAAACCGACAACTTCTTTCGCGTCTTCAGTTCTTTCTAAAACTACCGAGTTTCTAAGGTCAAAAATATGAGCTATGCCTAAAAAACAGATGACCCTAACTCAAGCGCTTGCTTCCTTGCCACAGTCCAGAGTCTTAAAATGGTGGAAAACCTTATCATGCTGATTAGGGGAAGCCAGCTTTCCCCTGCTAAAAGAAAGAGACTTGTCCCCAGCAGCTTTATCTGACGAAGAGTCCGACTACTCTGAGGTTTCTTAATATGAGGACATGCCCTTGTCTGCCTGTGAGGATTCAGATGGAGAGGAATCCATTCCTTCTGCCTCCCCTCCAGAGGATTTTTCTTTTGGTGAAACCTTACATAGTTTGAGAGAGCAGTTCCATTGGGAATGCCAGGATTATCCTCTGTCCAAAAAGAGACTCTGGGAATTTTTAGCTTTACCACAGCACAGACCCTTAGCTATCCCACCTGTTCTGGATGTTGTGAATGATGTCTTTATGGAATCCAGTCTCTAACTCGTGATACTTTACCCCCTGCTCCCAGGAAACCTGACAGGTACTACAGAGTCCCTGACTCACACAAATTTCTTTTCAAAAATCCTTCTGCTGGCCCAGAGGTAATCTCCCAAGGACCTAAAGGAATAAAAGCAACTACAACTAAGAATCCTACCCCTTCAGGCAGGGATTCCCGAGCTTTAGACGGATGGGGTAAAAAGTATACACCTCTGCAACTCTTGCCGTTAGAGCACTAAATTGACAGTTACACATGCTGAAATACCAGCAACATACTATGGAACTTATTATGCAAAAATGAGACATCTTCCCTGACTATGCAGAAAATAAAGAATTACAGGAGCTTATGCATTCTGCAAGCCAAGTCAGCAAGCATACCCTGCAATGTGGATTTGACACCCTAGAAGCATCTTGCAGGGCAGCGGTCACAGGTTCTATACTTAGAAGCATGCCTGGCTTAAGGAGCAGACCTTGCCAGACCATGTCAAATCAAAGTTATTGGACGCACCTCTGAACAAGGAAAATTTGTTTGGCACCAAAGCAGAAGAGGTTTTAAAAAAGATGGAAGAAAAAGCTAAGTCTATGAAGACAGTCCAAGATTTTTTGCATATGCAGTCTCCAAGATTCAGTAGGCATTGCCCCTCAAAACATTGGTCCTTTTCATCCCCCTCAAGGCCACCTCAAACTAGACTAAGGGGAAACAGACCCCCCCAGACTACAGTCTCAGGGTGTGCAGAGATCTAAGTAGTGGAGTACTTCCACTTCTAAAACAGGGAGTGCCAAGCCACCCCCTTATGGAAAGAATTCACAATGACTTCTCAACTCCACCGCTCACCTCTGCCCAATTGCTTGTGCCTCTAGTAGGAAAACATGCTCAGCATGCAAAAAACTGGACCTCCATCACCAGCAGTCGATGGATTCTCAACATAGTATCCCAAGGGTACAAATTTTATTTCCACATGCTGCCAACCCCAAAAGGGTACCCCGACCTTCCTCCAAACCAGTGGGCAGAGGCACAAACCAAGTTTAATCCTTGCTCCCCATAAGGGCAATTCAGCTTGTTCCTGCAGAACAGATAGGCCAAGGTTTTTATTCCAGATTTTTCCTCGTACCCAGAAAAGAGGGCACCTGGGGCCCAATCCTAGATCTGTCCATTCTAAACACCTTCCTGGTGGTACCAAAATTCAGAATGCTCACCCTACAGCAGCTTCTCCTTATGCTGCCCAAAGATGCCTGGTTAGCCACCCTAGACCTAAAAGAGGCTTGTCTGCACATCCCAATCAGGGACTCCTGCAGGAAATATCTACGTTTCAGGGCAGGATCTCTGCATTATCAGTTCTCTGCACTTTCCTTTGGCTTATCCACTGCTCCCAGAGTTTTCACAAAATGCCTGGCTCCAGCCATTGCCTATCGCAGACAGAGAAATATTCAAATTTACCCCTACTTGGACGATTGCCTGATTCAGGCAGATAGTCAGGAAGAGCTGTTGCAGCACCTGACATTTGTAAAGGACCTTCTAACCTTCCTGGGGTACACTATCAACAAAAAGAAATCCAAACTAGTCCCCAGTCAAAAAATTGTATTCCTGGGAGCAAGCTTGGACACGGCATCCCAGCTGGCATTCCTTACTCCAGAAAAACAAGCCTATCTGACAGGCTACTGCTCTCAAATGGCCACTAGAACCCAGCTATCCACAATTAAAATCCTGCAAGCTCTAGGTTTCATGGCCTCCTGCATTCTACTAATTCCATATGCCAGACTGCATATGGGGAAACTTCAGTGGTACTTAAAAAGTCTTTGGTACCAACATTCTCAGGACCTGGAAACTATCTTACCTATGATACCTGGACTAAGGAAAGAGTTCCTTTGGTGGGCAGCAGCATGCAACCACAACAAGGGGCTTCTCTTTACACAACCCCACACCGCCCAGACCCTAACCACAGACGCATAAGACTATGCCTGGGGTGCACATCTGGATGGCAGATGCATTCAGGGCCACTGGAGCACAAATCAAATTCATCTGCACATCAACCAAAAAGAGATGCTAGCTGTTCAGCATGCTCTGACAGCTTTCAGATTCCTACTTTGTCCGGGGCCTCTACTAATCAAAACTCGACAACACCGCAGTGATATGGTACATCAACAAGCAGGGGAAAACCCACTCTTGCCCACTTTGCAGGCTAGCCATGACCCTCTGGAACACGGCCTCAGCCATGCATATTCACCTGCAAGCTCAATTCCTGCTAGGCAACCAAAACTCTCTGACAGACAACTTAAGCAGAAATCTCCTAGACCCACATGTGTCAATTAAACCACAACACCTTCAGCCTTGTAACCCAGAAATGGGGTACCCCGAAGGTGGACCTACTTGCCTCCCCCTACAACCACCAGCTCAGCAAATTCTGCACCAGGGAACCTCACAGCAAGGCCTGGAAAGTGGATGCCCTATCCTTCCAGTGGACAAACCTCTCAATCTATGCTTTTCCCCCTCTACCTCTTCTGACCAAAGTATTACTCAAGGTAAGGGAGGAAAGACCAAGGGCAATCCTGATTGCCCAGACTGGTCATGCCAACACTGGTACCCACTACTGCGCAGTCTGTCACTGTTGCCTCCATGGCACCTCTGCCAGATCCCAGCTCTCCTGACTCAGCAGGAGGGACAGTTCTTGCATTCACTATTGCAGACCCTGAACCTTGCAGTCTGGCTTATTCCTTGACTTCTCCTCCAGTGGCCAGCCTAAGCAAGCAGGTACTGGATGTCATACGTGAAGCCAGACGACCCAGTACTAGAAAATGCTTTGCTGACAAGTAGAAAAGGTATTGTTCCTGGATCCAGACTAAAGGAGCAGATGAAGCACAGCCCTCCTTACCTCTCATCCTGGATTACCTAGTACACCTACTCCACAGGGGCCTGTCCTTCTCCTCCATTAAGATCCATGCCTCTGCCATCTATGCTTATTACAGCACTGAGCCTCCTCTCCTCTCACACCCTCTCATCAAGCAGTTCCTGAGAGGGGCCAACAACTTAAGACCACCAAGAGGAGCCCATACCCCTGCTTGGGACCTTAACTTTGTACTGGAAAAGCTCACGCTTCCCATTTGAGCCTGCATCATCAGCAGAGTTAAAATTCCTCTCTTGGAAAACAGCCTTGCTTCTGGCCATCACTTCAGCTAGAAGAGTGTCTGAGCTACAGTCACGTATGGCTGTGGAACCCTTCATCATTTTTCATGCTGACAGGGTCTCCCTCAGGACTAACCCTACTTTCATGCCTAAAGTGGTGTCCAGTGTGGTTCTCAACCAATCTATCCATTTGCCCACCTTTTTCCCTAATCCTCAAAATAAGGGGGGAAGGATCCTGCACTCTTTAGATGTGCACAGGCAGCTCAGATTCTACCTTGATAGGTCTTAAGCCCTTTAGGAAGTCTGACCAGTTACTAGTCAGCTTTGCAACAGGGGCAGAGGGCAAGGCCATAGCAAAACAAACCATCTCCAAATGGATAGCACACTGCATCCATTTCTGTTACAAGCACCATGGGAAACCACCCCCTCTGGAGGTCAGAACACATTCCACTAGGGCAACTTCAATCTCTACAGCCTTTCTCAGAGGAGTCCCTACCAGGGACATTCTGGAAGCTGCAACTTGGAACTCTGTTCATACCTTCACCAAGCATTACCACCTGCTTATCTTTTCCAAATCCAGGCCGGGCTTTGCAGCTGCAGTCCTGCAGGGCATACTAGCAGCCCCAACTCTTCTTGATTGCCTCCACCCATTTTCTCAGCTTTGGGAATCCACCCAAGTGTGATGACTGCAGCAGTGAAACACAAAGAGCATAGTACAGCTGTGTACACTTACCATAAATGTAGATGTTAGTGTGTATTCACTGTTGCAGTCCTGGTTTCCCTCCCTCCAGTCCCCTTGTCTCTCTCTCTCTCTCTCTCTCTCTCTCTCTTCCTCACTCCTTACAGGGCTATTGGAATTTACTTTTTACTGGTGGTGTTTTTCCACCATAACTTAGCTCCCTGTTTGGGGGCTCCTGACATTTGGGGCAAGAAAAACTGATGTAATGGCGTCGGCTGCCTGTTTTATACCAGTGACGACCTGACATCAGTCATGAAGCGACAGCAACCAACGTAGAAATACTAAGCCTCTGGTATTTGGGACGACTGAGGGATACCCCAGGCAGGATAACCCAAGTGTGATGACTGCAACAGTGAATATAATCTAACATCTACATTTATGGTAAGTGTACACAATTGTACTTTATGGTAAGACATATAACTTTCTATTTCCTCAGAAGAGGAAGTTCTCAACTGTGGGTATTTCATGAAGGAAGGCTTGATAGTTGCAGGTAGCAGTGATGAGAGAGAGAGAGGCAAAGAGGTCATTCTCTCCCAACATGACTAGAGAAGACATAGCTACTGGTGAATTGATACATAGAACAGACTTCGAAGGAGGAAAGAAAGATAAATGGAACAAATGTGACTGCTGTTGGCATTTTACATTTGGAGAGTTTCTGCAGAGTATAACATTTGTGTAATTGCAGAGAAAGCTTGTTTTACATGAGTTGTATTATGACCATTCACTGCTACCTTTTGTATTGGACTGTGGAATACAGACTGATTGCCTGTTTTAATAGGTGGGTACAGATGGACATCAGTATGCTGACCGATACAGTCGTTTGGATCGTGACCTGATTGGTGCAAATTCGAGGTACATAGAGGACCAGCAAGCACAACAACGGGTGAGTGACACTGTTTAAGTTAGCTGCGATACACTTTAATTTACACTGGTGCTTCACGACGATGTCCAAAAAGAGTAGGGAGACAAGTAAAAAAAATATGGAAAACCTGGAAAAAAATGATCCAGAAGAAGCAGGAGTACTCGTGACTTTACTGTCAAAGCTTTGAGTTCTGTGAATGTCATGCATAGTACCTACTTTTTAAAGTTAAAATAAAAAGGTTAAGAATCTTACTGAGGAAATGCAGCAGTGTTGTGAAGCAAAGTAAAATGCTGGCATGCAGTAAATGGTCTTCTTAGTTTACACTACTGTACAAAAGGCATAACGCAGTAATGTTGTGAGAGAAAGGAATAATGATTTGTATAATTAATGAATCGTTATCTTTATTCCATAAAATACAAATAAAATATTGTGCTGTAGCCTGTAATCCCCAAATTGAGAATCAATATATTCCCCAGGCATGGAGTCGATGCTGTAGTCATCAGTATGTAAGACCACATTGCCCAGTCATATGTAATGAAACCCTGGCCACTGGATAAGAAGTTCCTTGACAATGTATACATAGAAATAGTCCTGCAGTAACACTGCCCTTCATGCAAGCATTTAGAGTTGTACGAAGGGCAGAATAAACGGGCAGTTGCAGTTAAGCAAGCACTAATACCTGAAAGCCTGGGTATTATAGGGAAATAATGAGTCACACAGGGGTAATAATGGAACATCAGCCCTGCAGGGCATTATTTCACTTAGAACATGGACTATTTCTTAAGTTGTTACGCAGTTACGTTATTAATAGCAAATCTTATTTCTTATATTTCTGATGTAAAATAGTTCCTTCATCTGATGTTTCTAAGCTGTTTTTGATATGTAATTGTTGGCAGAAGTGTTTTGTATCCAAAATCTAACAGTTGTATAACAATTGAACAGATGATTCCTGTAGTGTATTCAACACACACACACACACACACACACACACACACAATAACACCTTCTCTGTGACAAAAATAAATAAAATTAGTCCATAAAAATAATTTGCATTTTTATTTTATTCTATTTTTAATGTAATGTGCAGTCAGGGAAAAGAAAACTTTGGCTCCTATATTATTTCGTGGGTGTGTGTGTGTGTGTGTGTGTGTGTGTGTGTGTGTGTGTGTGTGTGTGTGTGTGTCTATGAATGAGAATGTTGTAGTTACTTTAATGAATGAAAAAACTAGCACTGGAATGCAACTTTTTCCCTTGTCTCTTATACTATCAGTTGGCACACTCGTTTTTCAGCAGGCTCTCCATGAACGTTAATTCTTCCTGTTAGAACTCTGAATGACCAGTGAGGCTTTATTATTTCAGGACCCCTTGGCTGTACCTTCCTGTGGTATCCTTTCTACCTGATATAACCACACCTGTGTAGGCAAAAACCTTCATTAGTGCCACCCCACTTATGGCATAACCCTTATGTCTTTATTACCAGCACACAGATGAGTGACTACATTTCTCCACCGTGTATTCATTCATAAGCAGTCAGTCTTGACTGTGACCCTTGAAGGTACTGCATTGCCAGAATTAGTTCTTTGGACATGACCACGTAGTGATGGTCCGAACCAGTGCCCACGAAGTTTGTCTGGCATTTGCTCCCTTTTGCACTGCGTCTCTGCAAGGCTCTGCGCTGAGTCTTTTTGTGCTCTTTCCTTGGTGTGATGATGCACGTGCATCTTACTTACCTGTATAAAAATACAGCAAGACGACGACTTTTGGTCTAACTAGTGTGGCTGATTGATGTTACCTTGAAGCTGCCCTTCCCCACTTCACCCATCACATAGATTACTGAATGCTGTTGATTTGCTGATATACTTCATAGCCAGTGATTCTTGGTTCTTCCTGCCATGCAGAAACCCATGAATAGCCTGATGGACTTGCAAAGACTAATGTCTGGATGTCGGGTGTAAGAGAGGCATCTGCTGGCACAGTCTTAGATGTTCTTCGTGTTTCACTGTTGCAGTCATTACATTTGGGTAATCTGCTGGGAGGTTGCCCTCAGTCAGCCTGATTAACAAAGTCTTGGGTCCTGCATTGGTTGCTGTCCCTTCCTCCATGATGTCAGTGGTATAAAACATGCAGCCACCGCCATTACATCAGTCTTTCTTGCCGCGCGGTGCCCGAAGCAGAAGCAGTTCACAAGTGCCGGTCGGCCAACTCCTGAAATTTTCGTTTTCGAGTTTCAGAACAGAAGTCTTCAACAAAAAAGCTAAGTACCCCGTTGGGGAAACTTTTTCTTACTCCTTACCGACGTCAGTAAAAGTTAATAATTGTATTACTTGTGGGAAGCAAATACCTCATAAGGATTTCCATTTGTACTGTATTCCTTGCCCAGGCCCTGACCACGACGTACCTTGTTGCCAGTTCTGTGCTTTATTTAATCGGCTCACTATCCGTCATCGGTACATTATTGCTTCTAAATATTTTGGATGACTGTTTAATTATCCAGAAATGACATCTGTTAGCAATCCGACTACCGGAATACCGAAAAACTCAAGGAAAAAGACAGAGAGGCCGTTGAGGTCCAAAACTGCCGATGACTCTTATCCTAAGCCAGTCGCCAGTTCGCCGGTACTCAGCGAGGTGCTTTCGCAGTCCCTGATAACCACTACTTCTGATTCGCAGGCCTCCACTGTGACCCATTCAGAGTCCGGTATGCCGCGAAATGATTCAGTTATGAAACCCGCAGATGTTTCTACCTTGGATCGGTCCGAAGCCACTGTGCAGGCACCGGCTTCTAAGGGTGTATTCAGGCCTACAGATTTGTATATTAAACTGACACCATCTTCAATATTAAGGCCAAAATCTCGATCTGTGTCTAAAAAACCGACACCCAGGCCACATGTGCAGGCCCCTATGCCTAAAAAACAAATGATCAAAATGGCTGAAGATTTAATTACCCTAATCAGGGGTAGTCAACCCCCCCCCCCCCCGCCTTCAAAGAGGCCTAGGGCTGAAATTGACTATGAATCTTCTGAACAGGACTCTATTTCCTCTGACTCTTCTAATGACCAGCATTTGTCTATACCTACTTATGAGGACTCTGATGCAGAGGATTCCATTACTTCTGCTTCTCCCCCCTGAGGATTTTTCTTTTGGGGAAACTTTACATACCTTAAAGGAACATTTCCACTGGGAAAGTCAGGATTTTTCTGAATCTAAAAAGAGGCTTAGGGATTTCCTTCTTCTTTCTCAGCATAGGCCTTTGGCTATACCTCCTGTTCTAGACATTGTTGATGTGTTTTCAGAATTTAGTATGGCTCCTGATTCTCTGCCTCCAGCCCCTTATAAGCCAGACAGATACTACAGGGTTCCTGACTCCCACAAATTCCTTTTCAGAAATCCTGTGGCGGATCCTGAAACCATTTCTCAGGGCCACAAGGGCATTAAGGCTTCTACTGCTAAAAATTCTACCCCTTCTGATAGAGATTCCAGGGCGCTGGATAGATGGGGTAAGAAGATTTATACTTATGCAACCTTGGCAATCCGGGCTTTAAGCTGTCAATTCCATATGCTAAAATATCAGCAGCATATCATGGGACTGCTTAAACAGAAAACGATGTTGATTTCTGACTGTTTGGAAAATAAAGATTTACAGGATTTATTGCATTCAGCTGAACAAGTTGGAAAACATACTTTGCAATGTGGTTTTGATTCTTTGGAGGCCTCTTGCAGGGCTGCTGTAACTGGGTCTGTGCTTAGAAGGCATGCTTGGCTCAAAGAGCAATCTCTGCCTGATCATGTTAAAGCAAATTTGTTGGATGCTCCTTTGCAACAGGACCGTCTCTTTGGTAATAAGGCTGAAGAAGTTCTAAAAAAAGATGGAAAATAAAGCTAAATCTATGCAAACTGTGAAAGATTTTTTACAAGTACAACCTCCAAGATTTAGTAGGCACTTGCCTACTAAGAACTGGTCCTTTCCAGTTCCTTCCAGAGCCACTCTAGTCAAACCCAGACATTCCAAAAGCACCAGGTTTCAGTCCCAGTGGACTTTCAGAACTAAGCAATGGGGTGCCTCCTCTTCCAAATCTGGAAACATCAAGACACCTCCCCATGGTAAGCAGTCACAATGACTTTCCTCTAGAATTACCAAGCACTTACCTTTTAGCCGCCCCTTTGGGGGTAAAACTGGCTCTTCATGCAAAAGACTGGCAACTTATAACCCAGGACAAATGGGTTTTAAATCTAGTATCCCACAGATTTCATTTCCACACGTTGCCAACTCAAAACGGATGGCCAGACCCTCCCCCAAATCAGTGGACAGAGGCCCAGAAACAAGTACTTTCCCTCTTAAACATGGGGATTATTCAACTTGTACCAGAAGAGGAAAAGGGACAAGGTTTCTATTCCAGACTTTTCCTGGTACCCAGAAAAGACAAATCATGGCATCCAATTCTGGACCTGTCTACTCTAAACACCTTTCTGGACATTCCAAAATTCAAGATGCTGACTCTTCACCAGTTACTTTCTATGCTAGGCAAAGATGCCTGGTTGGCAACTCTTGATTTAAAAGAGGCTTACATGCATATCGCATTCAGGGAATCTTGCAGAAGATACCTCCGCTTCAAAGCAGGCTACTCCCATTATCAGATGTTCATCGTGCATACAGCTGCAGTCGTAACAGATGCGTTTTCCTGCCGTCAGGCGGGTCCATGGTCGGCCGAATTCCAAAGTCTAGGTCCGGCGTCTGATGTCGTCGCTTCTCCCCTGACGTCAGTGCGACAGGGGTATAAAAGAACCAGCTGACGCCATTTTCTTCCGTCTTTCTTGCCACGCCGTGCCCGAAGCAGAAGCAGTTCGCAAGTGCCGGTCGGCCAGCTCCTGAGATTACGAATATTTTGCAACTGAAGACTTCTTAAAGCTAAGTACCCCGTTGGGGAAACTTTTCTTGCCTCAGACCGATGTCAGACAAAGTTAATAATTGCATTTCATGTGGGAAGCAAATACCGCATAAGGATTTCCATTCCCTCTGCATTCCTTGCTTAGGCCCAGACCACGACGTCTCGGCCTGTCGTTTTTGTGCTACATTCAACAGACGCACTATTAAGCATCGGGCGGAGTTTGCCCAACACTATTTTGGCAAAAAGTTTAATTACATTATGTCGTCGGATACTCCGACTCCAGTTTTGAGTAAAAGACGCAAAGATAAGGACCGACATACGAGGTCCGCGACTTCTACCGACACCACGCTAAAGCCGACTACAGGTGCTCCGGTTCTCAGCGAGGCGCCTACGCAGCCCCTGACTACCGATGACACTTCAATAGCGGTGTCTTCTGTGCCCGAGGTCGCAGGCTCTTCGGCCCACACCCCGACTACAGATACTGAAGCCACTCTTGGCGGGGAAACTCAGAGTTTAGACAGGCCTGCCACCTCTCAAGGTGTCTTCAGGCCTTCTTCTTTTTCCATTAAGGCTTTCACTAAATCTAAAGCAGCCATGCATACTAAAAGACAAGCTCCACAGGGCCCCTCTCAAGGCCCCATGCCTAAAAAGCAGATGCTCAAAATGGCTGAGGATTTGATTACTCTTATCAGAGGTTCTCAGCCCCCCTCGGACAAAAGGCCCAGAGTGGAGGAAGAATACCCTTCCTCGGACCAGGCCTCCATTACTTCAGAACATTCTGAGGATCAGGAACATTCATACTCCCCTTTTGAAGTTTCTGATGCAGAGGAGTCCATTCCCTCTGTCTCCCCCCCTGAGGATTACTCTTTTGGGGAAACCTTGCATACCTTGAGGGAGCACTTCCACTGGGAAGGCCAAGAGTACTCAGACTCCAAGAAAAGGCTCAGGGATTTCCTCTTGCTTCCTCAGCACAGGCCTCTGGCTATACCTCATGTCTTAGACATACTAGATGATGTGTATTCAGAGGCCAGCCTTAACCCAGATTCTTTACCTCCAGCTCCAGTCAAGCCTGACAGGTATTACCGGGTTCCTGATTCACACCAATTCCTATACAAAAGCCATGCGGCTGACCCAGAAACTATTTCACAGGGTCCCAAGGGAATTAAGGCCTCCACTGCCAAAAATCCATTACCTTCAGAGAGAGATTCCAGAGCTTTAAAAAGGTGGGGGAAAAAGGTATACACCTTGGCCACCTTAACCATGAGGGCATTAAACTGTCAGTTCCATATGTTAAAGTATCAACAGTTTTTGTTATCTCAGTTGAAAAGCAAAATGTCACAACCTGAACAAACAGACTTGAAGGAGTTGCAGGATTTGTTGCATAGTGCAGAGCAAGTGGGTAAACATACCTTGCAATGTGGTTTTGATGCTTTAGAGGCCTCATGTAAAGCTGCTGTTACAGGATCAGTCATACGTAGACATGCTTGGCTCAAAGAGCAAACCTTACCAGATCATGCCAAAGCAAAATTACTAGATGCACCTCTTCAAAAAGATGTATTGTTTGGTGTTAAAGCTGAGGAGGTATTAAAGAAAATGGAGGAAAAGGCAAAATCAATGCAAACAGTGAAAGATTTCCTACAGGTAAAACCTCCACGATTCAGTAGAAATTGGCCTTCAAAAAATGGGTCCTTTCCAGCCACGGACAGACCTCAAAGAGGTAGATACAGGCGCCCGAGGGGTAGAGGGCAATCTCAAGGATCATTCAGAGGCAAACAATGGCAAGCACCTACACCAAGAGGTGGTGAGGATAGTTCACAGCCATTCAGAAAGCAGAACAAATGACTTTCCCATTTGCATGCCAAGCAAGGCTCAAATGGCAGCACCTTTAGGTGGAAAACTGGCATTATTTTCAAAAAAATGGCATATTGTCACAAAAGACAAATGGATCCTGGACATTATAGACAAAGACTACAGATTCCACTTTCACACCCTTCCAAAAATGAGAGGCATGCCAAACCTGCCACACAATCAAAGGGCAGAGGCACAAAAACAAATTTCAGATCTCATAAACATGAAAGCTATTCAAGAGGTACCTGCACAAGAACAGGGTCAAGGTTTTTATTCCAGACTATTCCTGGTACCAAGGAAGGGCAAAGATTGGAGACCTATTTTGGACCTATCCATCCTAAACACATATTTACTCGTACCAAAATTCAAGATGCTCACATTACAGCAGCTTCTTCCCATGCTGGGCAAGGAGTCTTGGCTGGTAACATTGGACCTCAAGGAGGCATACCTGCATGTCCCAATCAGACAAGATTGCAGAAGATACCTCAGATTTCTTGCAGGTTCAACCCATTATCAATTCTCTGCATTGCCCTTTGGCTTATCTACTGCGCCCAGAGTGTTCATGAAATGCCTGGCATCAGTAATTGCCTTCTGCAGACTTCAAGGGATACAAATATACCCATATTTGGACGACTGCCTGATCCAAGCGGACAGCAAACACATACTTCTGAAACACCTGGCGTTTGTAATAATGTTGTTGAATTCTCTGGGATACACAGTCAACAAAAAGAAATCAAGACTAATACCCTCTCAAAGAATAATTTTCCTGGGTGCCATCTTGAATACAAACACCCAGATGGCCTACCTCACGCCAGAGAAACGAGGGCTACTAACTCAATACTTCAGAAAACTGGCAACCTTCACCAGGCTGACTGCAAGGAAAATCCTGCAGGCTCTGGGATTCATGGCATCTTGCATCCTGCTAATCCCATGTGCAAAGCTGCGTATGAGGAAACTTCAGTGGTACCTAAAAAAACTTATGGTCTCAACACAGCCACAGTTTGGAAACAATTATACCACTGATTCCATGTCTTCAAAAGGAATTTCTGTGGTGGGCTCAAGCATGCCAAGGAAACATAGGTCTCCCATTCTGCAAGCCTCAAGCAAATCAAGTCATCACAACAGATGCCTTGGACTACGCCAGGGCGCACATGACAGATCGGTGCATTCAGGGCAAATGGTCACAAAAAGAAAAGCACCTACACATCAATCAAAAGGAAATGCTAGCAGTAATAAATGCTATTATGGCTTTCAAAGACCTACTGCATCCAGGCCAGCTATTGATAAGGACAGACAACACCACAGTGATGTGGTACATAAACAAACAGGGAGGAACCCATTCATATCCCCTCTGCAGGCTAGCCATGTCTCTTTGGAACATGGCTCTGGAATTACAAATCCAACTTCAAGCACAGTTCCTGCCAGGCAAGGAAAACACGGTGGCAGACAACCTGAGCAGAAATATGACAGATCCACACGAATGGAAGTTGCATCCTCAAGTTTTTACAAAGATAATTCAGGCATGGGGCAGGCCAGACATAGATCTCTTTGCCACTCACAGAAATTACCAATTGACAAAATTCTGCTCAAGGACCTTTCATCCACAGGCCTGGAAAGTGGACGCACTCTCTTTCATTTGGACAACAATGACAGTTTATGCCTTTCCACCTCTTCCTCTGCTGCCCAAAGTGCTATTAAAAGCCAGAGGAGACAGACCAAAGATGATTCTCATTGCTCCAGACTGGCCAAGACAACACTGGTACCCACTCCTGAGAAGCCTGATGCATTCCCCACCATGGATCCTGCCTCTAATGCCTCTTCTACTGACTCAGCACAACTTCAAAACTCTTCACAGTCAGCTGAAAACACTCAATCTAGCCGCATGGAGGATTCCTTTAATTCACAACAGACCCTACTCTCCAAGGAGGTGTAGGATGTCATTTTGGAGGCCAGAAGGCCTTCTACTAGAAAAGCCTACTCTGCAAAATGGAAACGGTTTTGTGCCTGGAATCAGAAAAAGGGTCAGAATCCTGGAATACTGAATTTACCTCAAATTTTACAGTACCTAGCTGAGATGCTAAGCAGTGGACTTTCATTCTCCTCCATCAAAATCCATGCCTCAGCCATTTCTGCAGAATACAACACTGATCCTCCTTTATTCTCTCACCCTCTCTTAACTCATTCACTCCAGAGCAGCTCAGAAAAAGCTGCCTGCTTAATTCCACCATAGGAACAATAGTGCAGCCTGAGCTCATTTTCAGAAAATCCATTTGTAATACCATACAGAAAACAAATGTTCATAACTCTTTAACTATAAGAGCTAGACTAAAAATGTAAATGTGAAAGTTGTTCAGCAGATACTGACCTTTCCAACAGTGTAAATATTGATAGTGCATATCAAACTCATTATTAAATATTTGACAAGGAATGATGATAATGTGCATATTTTTTATATTTTTGGGAAAGCAAAGTGCAATATATTGGTCAGTGTACCATGTAGACCCATAAATATGTATTTAATTTGTTTGAATGTCAGCTTTAAAATGATACCTTAACCATTACTGTGTGATGCTCCTTTTCCGAGATATTCACTGAAATATGATTAATATACTATTTCTCATAATTGATAAATCATAATATCTCATCATCTGTAACAGACAGAGGCTACATATCAGTGTACAAGTTGTGTGATTCAGTGTCGGTTTCAAAACTATGCATCATTTGTGTCATCACCATACTCCCTTGCAAAGATATGGGCATAATAATGAGAAGTATTGGAAATGTATAATTTCATAATCCTACAAGACTAGACAAACTGTGATAACTGTACATGTGTACAGTACACAGACACAGTTGTAAGGAGTAACACTGTCTTCCAAATGAGGTATTACTTGGCACACTGACATGTTCCCTTGCAAAGTTATTAACAAAATATGAAAAAAAATGTAATTTCCATAACCAAAGTCATAAACAAACTGATATCTGTATATGTGTATGACATACAGCCACAGTTCTTTTACCATGTTGGAACTATGAATACTGTCTTCAAAATGAGGTATTACTTAGCACATTGAGATGCTGCCTTGCAAAGTTATTACCAAAATATGAAAAAAAATCATAATTTCCATAACCTAAGTCAAACAAACTTTGATATCTGTTCATGTGTATGACATACAGACACAGTTCTTTTACCATGTTGGAACTATGAATACTGTCTTCAAAATGAGGTATTACTTAGCACATTGAGATGCTGCCTTGCAAAGTTATTACCAAAATATGAAAAAAATCATAATTTCCATAACCTAAGTCAAACAAACTTTGATATCTGTTCATGTGTATGACATACAGACACAGTTCTTTTACCATGTTGGAAATATGAATAATGTCTTCAAAATGAAGTATTACTTAGCACATTGAGATGCTGCCTTGCAAAGTTATTACCAAAATATGAAAAAAAACATAATTTCCATAACCTAAGTCAAACAAACTTTGATATCTGTTCATGTGTATGACATACAGACACAGTTCTTTTACCATGTTGGAAATATGAATACTGTCTTCAAAATGAAGTATTACTTAGCACATTGAGATGCTGCCTTGCAAAGTTATTACCAAAAATATGAAAAAAATCATAATTTCCATAACCTAAGTCTGAAACAAAGTTTGCAGTCTGTACATGTGTACAACCTACAGGCACAGTTCTTCTTGGTGTAGCCAATATACTGCTGAATGGGTACATGTAAAGAGAAAAAGCAAGGTAAGGACCGCCACTCCACTAATGAACCCAGAACAGGCATGGGACTTCAGTGGCATGCAAGGCCACCTGATCTGTCCGATACCTGTGCTGGCTACCCACTCAGACAGCTGATACCACAACAGTCTCACAACCTCCTTCAGTGTCAGCAGTCTGCCTTACCTATGCCTTTTATCTTTACATGTGCCCATTCAGCAATGGACGTAAGAGATCAAGTTCTGTATTACTAAGCCCTTCCTTTCATGTAAACTCTGCAGATGCCTGATAAAAGCATAACAAAAAAAGAAGTATTGCAGGATGGTTACTGACCTATTCGATTGTACGTGGTAGCACTGTCCTGAAAAAGTTCTTTCTCAGCATCTTCACCAGCTGCTTACCATACTTAATTGCCAAATGCAGAAAAATATTGTATTTTACATGGACACAGTTCATAATAGAGTTTCTTACCATACTGGTCTTACTGGTCATGGGCATTTCCCATTCTTGGCACAAGCTTCATGTTACCTTTCCTGCATAGCTCTCCACGTGCCATTGTGGAGGTCAGTCAAGAACAACGTGATGCCCTTTTAAACAGGTGAACATCTTGTATGGTGATGCTGTCATTGGCAGATTGTAGATCCACCGACCCTGTACATCAAGCCATGCATGAGCCTATTCTGTAAATGTCTGGCCTTGTGCGCTGCCCGTTGACTGCTTGCTGTTTTCCATATCTGGCGAGAAATTATGTCAGACCACACGAAATGACAATGTGGCCACCCCGACTGCAGGTGTTCAAAAATTCCTGTGAATTGAATCTGTAGCCTTCCTAGTGGTTGACTGATGACATCATTCCCTCCAATGTGCAGCACAAGAATGTCAGGCTCAGGGTAGATGGAACACTTCTCTTCCAACAACTGCAGTAGTCCACTCCAATGCATAGCTCTTCTTGCCAATCCAGTATACCTTCACACTAGATGTCGGGAAGCTCATGTTGTAGTGGTTTTCACTTACGGAAGCATGAGTGGCAGCCCAGTGAATGTAGGAATGGCCACATACCCTCACTCTCTGTTCTCCTTCTCGTGAAGCCATGTCATTATCAGAAGGTGGACGAACCTGCACAGGAAAGAAAATGCCAACAGATTACTACTGATGTTTGACAGATGTAGTGGAAGACTACATATATATGTATATATATATATATATATATATGTATGTATATCATATGCATTACTTGGTTAGCCCATCCATATCTTCACTCCTATCCACAGGGGCGTTATTCTTTTCATAAGGTACATAAGTAATGATGATGCTGCAGAGGTACAAACCAACCACCCGTGAAAACACCAAATTACACACAATGACTGACACGGGGGCACAGAAGGGGCACATGTCAACAGAAAAAACAGGGTAAGGACCGCCACTCCACTAATATGCCGAGGACAGGTGTGGGGCTTCAGCTCGTGGGCATCTGAAGTGTCCCATACCGGTGCTAGCTACCTACTCAGACTGCTGGTAGCAGCAATGACTCCTGATTGCATGCAATGCCAGCGCTCTGCCTTTTCCATTTACATGTGTCCTTTTGGCAATGGCCATAAGGAGTGAAAGGGGGGAATATGAATAAAAAATGAAGAATGGGGGGTGGCTTGCACTGACTCCAAGCAAAGAAAAACACAATCTTACTTGTGCATTCATCAATGTGATGACTTCTGCTTATGTGAATAAGAGTGACAGCTGCTGACAGTTATACCTGAAAAGTGATAATGACTCAGTGCTATATTGTAACTGATGTATTGCTAATGTGATAATGACCTGCCTTTCATTACAGCAAAGTTATTCATGCTCTGGTACAGGTGATAATTGCTGCACATAACTTGTTGAGTAGCCGTTCATTATATTAGCTTGTGCAGCTGTTATGTAACACAGACTCATTAGAAGACCTGAGTAATTCAGTAAAGTAGTATAACACTGAGCCCCTCCTCCCACCTAAATTCCACACAATACTGACAAAGCCAAGAGAAATTTCAAAAAATATAGGGTAGCTGCATGCTGGTAGTACTCAACAAGTAATAACCTTACCAACATTAATATCGATAACCCCTTCAGCAGCGCTTCAGAGTATGCACAACAGCCAAAATGAAACATTTGACACGTGACCCCTGCAGCAGTATGTCCAACTGTGCACAAGTGTCCAAATGATACATTGTACATGAGACCCCTTCATTTTTTCCAAGTATGCACAAGAACCCTTCAACCCTTCCAAGTATGCACAAGAACCACAGTGAAACATTCCCCGCAATGACCCCTTCAGTAGTATGTCCAAGTACACACAAGCACTAAAATGAAACATTGGCCAGATTCTGGGTTATGAATTAAATTAAAAAATTACTTTCTCATCTTATAATGATAAAACCACCAACAATTTACAGAAAAGCAAGAAATCAGTCTAAAAACATTGCCAGTGGGCACTTTTTCTGGTCAGTGATAGTGTGTTGTAATTACATCACTAGCATCAGCTCATACGTGGTCTAAAAAGACAGCAGAAATAAAAGTTGCTTGGTAACTTCAATTAAAATGCTGTCAAACTCATCATAGACTAATAATCGGAAGGAATTAAAAATTAAATAAAAAATCTGTTGGAAAAAAGGATTATATTATGAACACTTTTTTTAACGCCTACCTCTACCATAACAATAAAATTAAAACAGCTGATAAAAAATAAAGGCTGTATCAAAAAACATTAGCAATTTTTTCAAATAAATGACTGTCGCTGCTTACCATTTTACAGCACCACTACATAAGTTCATGATGAAAACAGAAATAAATGTTTAGTGTTTAAAATGTCAAACTCCCAAGTGCATCATAATTGGAAAACACGGATTAACTCTCTGCAATAAGAAATTAAATAATTTCACTTTCAGGGCCTGCCATAATCTATCTAGATACTCTGTCCTCCTGAAAATGGTGGTTAACTGTCAAATGTGGATACTGAATATGAATATCCTAAATGGTTTTAAGTCTAAGAATATAGTTTTACTTCCTTTCATAGTTATCATAGTTATGAAATACTCATTATCGATATTTTGGATCAACCAATACATGCTAGCTTCACCTTGGACATTGTTTTTTTCCTTGATTCATAGCATTTTGAAAAGCTGCACAACTTTTAGGCTGACTATTATGTCAGTAGAGCAGAGTTTTGGATGAAGGCCTTGAGTTGTCCTTTCCTTCTTGAAATGACCCTGTTGTTTTTATGTAGCTCCGTGTGACTGTGTAATTGTTCAGTGCAAGTAATAACAAGAAAAGAAGACACAATGTCACTTTCACTGCACATAAACATAGAACCCATAAATGACATTTTCAAAGCTTGAGCTCATAATGGGAAGAAAAGAGAAATCAATGCCCGTTTGATGAAAGTCTCATTGAAAAGCACCAAACTTGCACGTTTCACTCATTCCATGGATGGGTACCAAGGAGCTTATCAGTATTTAGATTTGTACTCCAACTTGTTAGGCCATTGTATAAACAACACATTCTAATGAACCCAAGAATCCATTGATAACTTTGCTATGATAAATAATTTCCACAAGTCAGATCAGATGACGCAATGCATAAAAAAAGCAGTATGTTTGTTAAACTCCAGTTTCATTTGCAAATTGGTAAAGAAAGCAAGAAGCTATGCCAAGTATAATTAAAGGGGACAAGGATGCATGCCTTTTGAACACCATATGAGAAGATGTCTAAATTGTTTCAACAAGGAGAAAAACTCCAAAGCAAACACTTTAACTATCGCAGTTCCCTTATAAACTAGAAAACAAAACGGATGTACACGATACTGCAAAAATTACATGTATAAAAGCTGGCATAAACTGTGACTGTAAATGAGATAAATCGGTCACGTCATGCTGCATAAATTACATACTTTGCTAATAAAAAGTAAGCACTCACTGCTGTGAAAACTTTATCAGAGAGAGACTGTACACTTTATGCATGTCAACAAGAGTACATAATCAATTTATACAATGCTAGCTAGATTCCACTAAAGGGCGTATTGGATACAACCATCATCTAATTAAAACTGGATACAGAATTAAGAAAGATGCCGTTCATCGTATTCAATCTGAAGTCATCTGACAGCTCAGTCACAGTTTCATTAGATACACAATACCAAAAAATATGCCCCATGGCTTTCTAAAGAAACGAAACATAAAATCCATCTCTGAAATAAATACTGGGCCAAATGGAGAATGACTAAAAAACCCTGTAGACCAACAAAACTTCAGACAGTTAAGAAATGACACTAAGAAAGCTACACTGTCTGATGAAAGAAACTACTGCCTATAATTTCAGCAGGATAACCTTAATAATCCACAGAAATTCTGGGCAAGCATTAACCAACTACTACACCCAGGTCAATCCATTACACCAAACCCACAAGACACAGACCAGGAAAACCCCATGCATACTGCCAATGCCTTCGATACCTTTTTCACTTGACGCCATCCAAACACTAGCCAGTCAGCTATCACCTAATAACTTCACTTTACCTTCCTATAACACAAACCCACCCCCTCCATTTCTCTTCCAACCAGTCCCAAAACATGTATTCTTACCCTTATCCAAAAGCTTAAACCAGGCTCTCCTTCAGCAGACCGCCTACCTGCTGAATATCTGCAGAAATCAGCCAAGGCTATTGCCTATCCCTTTTCTATTCTGATTAATAGAACTATTAGTGAAGGTCACAATCCTAACATCTGGAAAGTCTCCCATATTATCCCTTTCATAAAGGTGGAAACTCCACAGAATTCCATCCCATAGTCCTACTTTCTCCTTTAGCAAAGATCATGGAGAAATGCATTCATAGGCACTTGCTAGACCATCAAATCCAAAACAACTTACTTTCCAGCTGTCAACATGGTTTCAGACCTTCCCACAGCACTACTACTGCTGTCCTTTCCTTTACGGATTGTATTAACAAAAAACGTAACTGTAATATGCTTTCCTCTGCATTATTTATTGATCTGTCCAAAGCATTCGATATGGTAAATCACCAAATACTCATAAATATCCTCAAATCCCTGTCCTTAGATGCACTCTCTATTAAATGGTTCCAGTGCTACTTGCATAACAGACAACAGGCTGTGCTTTGGCACAACACTCTATCTACTCACCTGCCCGATAACCTCTGTGTCCCTCAGGGGTCCATGTTAGGAACTCTCCTTTTCTCCATATTTATCAACGGCCTTCACCTAGCAATCCCCCAAGCTACATGCATACAATATGCAGATGATTCCACACTTATATGCTCAGCCACATCTATAGCTGAACTCACTCCCTTACCCAAAATGTGTTTAACACAGTTGAACAATGGTTCACACTCCATTGTCTTCTCTTGAACCCCAAAAAATCTAAACTCCTCCTTTTGAATCCTACTCATAAGTCCTCTCCCATAGATTTTTCAGTTACATCCACTAATGGTACCATTATATCACCTGACCCGGCTACCAGACTATTTGGTATCACCATTGACAACTACCTTAACTTTGACATCCAGATCAACAATACTATTAAAACTGTCAACAAAAAACTCTGCTCTCTCTACAGGATTAAACCCTTCCTTTCACCCACAGCCAGAACAACTATTGCTCACACTCATCTAATCTCTATACTTCTCTATGCCTCATTCATCCATTTTCACTAATCTATCTAAGAATAACCTCAACAGAATGGAAATCTCCTACAATAACATAGCCAGATTTGCTACAGGCAACCCATTTAGAACCCACCATTGCTTAAATTTAAAACAGCTAGGATGGCTTGAACTACAAAACCTGCTTAAATTCCACCAACTAACCAGTGCCCATAAGACTCTTTATCAACCTTCCAATACTCCTGTACTATCTACCCTACAAAACCTGCTTAAATTCCACCAACTAACCAATGCCCATAAGACTCTTTATCAACCTTCCAATACTCCTATACTATCTACCCTCATCACCCCCTATAATAATCTGAAGTCATTACGTTCTTCTCAGAAACTTCTTGTAAACACCTCTAAATCTAACAACAAGGCTGGGGATTCTCTCTTTTCTAATACTGTTGGAAAATCCTGAAATCTTCTTCCCAGTGACCTTTCCTCACTTTCCTCTATATCACTCTTCAAAAACAGACTGAAACTTTTCCTCAGAACACACTGGTTATATGCCCCTGTACTAAACCTGACTAGTCATCTATCCCTTCAAACTAGGCTCTGCCTACCCCAGACTTCTCATTAACTGCTCTACCTTCCTTATTAACGTAATTTACCATCTCCCTCTACATTGCATTACTTCCATCCTCTGTGGATGCCTGTAATTGGGAGAACTCTTAATTAATATTATTATACAACAAGCTGCCTCTTTCTTATGTATTGTACCTGCATTTTACACTATGTTTTCTGTCCTCTATGAAAATTCTGTGTTAACCTGTTATATGCATTGTATATATGACTGATGTTGTTTTATGTTATTTGCTGTGTTTGTTTTTTTATTTTCATGGAGCTTATCTCCCCGGCCTCTACTGAAAATGGACATATATCCTGTTAGACTAGCCCGGTCAACAAATGTAAAATAAAATAAAATAAATACAACCCAGATAAGAACTTTACAAAATATTATTAGTCACCCAGATGAAATACTCTGTTTCAAATTGTAGAACATAAACGTTACCTTACAAAGCAATAAAGAATTTCACCTGAGTAGTAGAAGTATTTGAAACAGACAGGCTTCTTCGGGAACAGCCGTTTGGGGCTGAATTTGATGGCATCACGAGGAGATCTTTATGGTAGGTTGGTAGTCAGTTCCCAAAGACAAGAAAGTTTAACGTTGGATGCTGATATGAAAAGAGGTTTGTTTTAATAAGAGTTGCATTTGTAACCATGTTATGTTTGTGAGCACACCCAAACATATCCCATTACGTAGTGATGAGAGCCAACAACTACAAAGGAGAGCTTCTGTGATTATTTTCATATCCATCCAAGTTTAAACCATTAAAAGAACGAACAAAAACCAAAAAGTTTAACAGTTAAACCTTTCAAGTTTAAACCATGGTGGTTGAAAGGTTTAACTGTTAAACCTTTCAAGTTTAAACCATGGTGGTTGAACACAGTATGTCATCATTAAAGACGGCCTATACAAATAGTCTTTTTCATTTGTTCTCGTTTCTGCGTTTATGATAACGAATACATACGTGTGAATAGGGAAAGCAAATACGGTTAAATACCCGGACAGTTTTACTTAAATTCCTAGTCAGTGTTGTACCTCTCAGTGGTCCCTTAGCTTTGCTCCTTTTAATTTTTTGTTGACCATTGGAGAAAAGCTGATGAATTATACTCAACTACATGATGACAATAAAGGTGTCGGCATCTTTTATTTCAGGATATGTGTATTAGTTCACACTCTCTTACTCTGACACCATCTTCAGGCAATATTACGAACATTTAAAAAATGTCACTAATTATTTCTAGACACGTCCTTAATGTTCTTAAGTTTGTCCCTGATTCACTCGAGAACTAGGACTGTTAGATTTTCATTACAAAAAATGGAGAGAAAGCAAACGTACAATCCAGGAAAATTATATATATCGTAACTCGTATATTTTAGCAGAAGCCATGCCTCTTAACCTCTTAACTCACGCATACCAATGAAAAATTAATGACACATGCACCAACCAAACATCTAGCTCCTTGCCCCATACAGCAATCGGACTCAATAAACTATTTTAGCAAACAGTCACTAGCGCACTCTTGCTTTCAAACAATTGAACTGACCACATATGCATCATTTACATGTAATACAAATAGACTTTTAACAAAACAAAAAATGCCTTCCAAACAACCCCACAGCACACATACACCCACCAAGCGCGCGCAGAAAAGATTATATGTTTCTCTCATGCTTCTCAACCTGCAAACGTTGATAAAGGTACAGATCCCCTTTGAAAAGCAGATAACATCCTACAAAATATCTGGAATCTAATAACAGAAGAGACTCGCACAGACAGACTTCCAGTGGAGGTAGCAAAACTCCTGTTCCGTAAAGTGTTCAGCGAAAATAAATAGAGGGATCCAGCAGTAAATTCCGTACAAGCCTGAAAATGAAAGGGAATTGTTACTGTTGAACCCCCCCTATTTACTTATTTGCACAGAACAAAGAAATTTTGGGTCGGGGTGGAGGTGTTAAGAAAGTGGTGACTTGGCATTTAAGACTGCCGTTGGACACCGGCTGCTTGCTTGATTACACACATAGAAAATCGGCTTGCTGTGGAGAAGAAAGTACACAGTGAATTGCAAGCCAATTTTCTCCGAAAACTGAAATATGATCACCATTTAACTCCATGCTGAAATTTAAGCTGACAATGTAACTGACAAAGTTCAGTTACTTTTTCAGCTTAATTTTCAACATTGGATTTACAATTTGACTGCAAAGTTATGAGCGTTGGGAGAAGGCACTCTGGTGTAACAGCATGCAGATGTTCTTCGTGTTTCACTGTTGCAGTCATCACATTTGGGTTATCTGCTTGCAGTAGCCCTCAGTTGGCCTGATTATCAAACTCTTGGGTCCTGCGTCGGTTGCTGTCTCATCTTCCGTGACATCAGGTAGTCAGGGGTATAAAGCAAGCAGCCGACGCCATTACGTCAGTATTTCTTGCTGTGCGGTACCCGAAGCAGAAGCAGTTCGCAAGTGCCGGTTGGCCGACTTCTGAAATTTTCATTTTCAAGTTTCAGAACCGAAGTCTTAAACTAAAGCTAAGTACCCCGTTTGGGAAACTTTTTCTTGCTCTAATCCGATGTTAGTAAAAGTCAGTAATTGTATTTCTTGTGGAAAGCAAATACCCCACAAAGATTTTCATTTGTACTGTATTCCTTGCCTAGGCCCTGACCACGACGTGCCTCGCTATCGATTCTGTGCCTTATTTAAGCAACAAACTGTTCGTCGTCGGTATACTTGCGCTTCTAAATATTTGGTACTCTGTTCAATTATCCATATATGTCTTCGGTAAGCCGACCGACATTCCGAAAAAACGCAAAGATAAAGACAGACAGAGTCTGCCTAGGTCCAAAGCTGCAGACGACGCTTCTCCTAAGCCAGTCACCACTTCGCTAGTACTCAGTGAGGCACTTTCGCAGTCCCTGATACCTGCTACTTCAGATTCGCAGGCCTCTACTGAGACCCATTCGGAGTCCGGTATGCCGTGAGATGCTTCAACGGTGGAACCTGCGGTTGTCTCTACCTTGTATGGGTCCGGAGCCGCTGTGCAGGCACCGGATTCTGAGGGTGTATTCAGGCCTACTGACTTGCATATTAAACCGGCGCCATCTTCTTCTTCAAGGCCTAAAACTCGAACCATGCCTAGAAAACTGACTCCCAGACCGCATGGTCAGGCCTCTATGCCTAAAAAACAAATGATAAGAATGGCTGAAGACCTTATTATTTTAATCGGGGGAAGCCAACCTTCCCCCTCTAAGAGAACTAGGACTGAATTTGCTTATGATGCTTCTGACCAGGATTCTGAAATTTCTGTTTCCTTTGATGACCAGGATTTACCTTTATCTACCTATGAGGATTCTGATGCAGAGGACTCTATTTCCACTGCTTCCCCTCCAGAGGATTTCTCTTTTGGTCAAACCTTGCATACTCTTAGGGAGCATTTTCACTGGGAAAGCCAGGATTACTCTGATTCTAAGAAGACGCTTAGGGATTTCTTACTCCTGCCCCGACACAGGCCTCTAGCTATCCATCCTGTACTAGACATTGTTGATGCCTTTTCGGAATCTAGTTTGGCCCCTGACTCTCTACCTCCTGCTCCCAGAAAACCTGATACATATTACAGGGTTCCTGACTCTCACAAGTTCCTTTTTAAAAATCATACTGTGGATCCGGAGACCATTTCACAGGGACCCAAGGGCATTAAGGCTATTTCTACCAAAAATCCTACCCCCTCTGATAGAGACTCCAGGGCGCTGGATAGATGGGGTAAGAAGGTATGCACTTCTGCATCCTTGGCCTTGGCCATTAGGGATTTAAACTGACAGTTTCATATGTTAAAGTATCAGCAGCATATAATTGGATTGCTCAAACAGAAAATGATGTTGATTCCTGACTGTGCTGAAAATAAGGATTTACAGGATTTAATGCATTCTGCTGAACAGGTTGGAAAACATACTTTGCAATGTGGTTTTGATTCACTAGAGGCATCTTGCAGGGCTGCTGTCACTGGGTCTGTATATGGAAGGCATGCTTGGCTTAAGGAGCAATCTTTGCCAGATCATGTTAAAGCTAAATTGCTGTATGCTCCCTTAAATCAGGACCGCCTGTTTGGCAACAAAACAGAAGAAGTTCTTAAAAAGATGGAGGAAAAAGCTAAATCTATGCAAACGGATTTCCTGCAAGTACAGCCTCAAAGATTTAGTAGGCATTGGCCCTCTAAGAACTGGTCCTTTCCTGCCTCTTCCAGGTCTTCTCAGTCCAAACCCAGAACTAGCAGAACACCCAGGCTTCAGTCCCAGGGTACACACAGGACAAAGCAGTGGAGGGGCTCCCACTTCCAAATCAGGGAGTAGTAAGACTCCACCCTATGGTAAACTGTCTCAATTACTTAACTTTAAAACTTCCAAGCACTTCTCAACTGACTGCTCCTTTAGGGGGAAAGATTGCTCTGCAGGCAAAAAACTGGGAACTCATTACCCAGGACAAATGGGTTTTAAGTATAGTTTCCCAAGGATACAGATTTCACTTCCACACGTTACCAACCCCAAACGGTTGGCCAGATCTACCCCCAAGTCAGTGGGCAGAGGCACAAAAGCAAGTACTCTCTCTGTTAAGCATAAAGGCGATTCAAACTGTACCAGAAGAGGAAAAGGGACAGGGTTTCTACTCGAGACTTTTCCTGGTACCCAGAAAAGACAACTCTTGGCGTCCTATCCTGGACCTTTCAATATTAAACACCTTTTTGGTGATTCCAAAATTCAAGATGCTAACTCTTCACCAGTTATACTTCCTATGCTAGGCAAAGATGCCTGGTTGGCAACACTGGATTTAAAGGAAGCCTACCTGCACATCCCAATCAGGGAATCTTGCAGAAGATACCTACGCTTCAAAGCAGGATACACCCACTATCAGTACTCTGCACTGCCCTTTGGCTTATCTACTGCACCCAGGGTATTCACAAAGTGCCTAGCTCCAGTCATTGCATTTTGCAGGCAAAGAAATATTCAAATATACCCATACCTGGATGATTGTCTAATTCAGGCAGAAAGCCAGGACATACTTTTGAATCATCTGGCTTTTTTACAGAAGATGCTAACTTGTCTGGGGTACACCATAAACAAAAGGAAATCACATCTGGTACCCTGTCAACAAGTTATATTCCTGGGAGCAAGCTTGAACACAACTTCCCAGATGGCTTTCCTCACGTCAGAGAAACACATTCAGTTGACAACTTACTTTAAACTAATGGCGACAAATCTGCCACAATCTGCAAGGCTAATACTGCAAGAATTTGGGGTTCATGGCCTCCTGCATTCTACTAATTCCATATGCAAGACTGCATATGAGGAAACTATAATTGTATCTAAAAAGCCTATGGTGTCAACATTCTCCGGATCTAGAAGCAATGATTCCTATCGTACCTTGCCTACGGTTAGAGTTCCTTTGGTGGGCAGAGGCCTGCCACCAAAACAAGGGACTACCATTCACTCTACCCCCTGCCACCCAAACCCTAACAACAGACGCATCAGACTATGCATGGGGGGCTCACCTGGCAGGGAAGTGCATTCACGGCAAATGGAACCCAAGTCACATGCATTTGCATATCAATCAAAAAGAAATGTTAGCTGTACAGAATGCTCTGACAGCCTTCAAGAACCACATTCTTCCAGGACAGTTAATGGTAAAGACGGACAACACCACTGTTATGTGGTAGAAAAACAAGCAGGGGGGCACCCATTTTTACCCCCTCTGCAGACTAGCCACGGCTCTTTAGAACACAGCCTTGAGCTACCAAGTGCATCTACAGTTTCAATTCCTGCCAGGAAAACTAAATACACTGACAGACAAGCTAAACAGAAACCTCTTGGACCCACACGAGTGGAAACTGGAACCAGAGACTTTCAACATGTTGATAAACAAATCGGGGGGTCCAGATATAGACCGGTTTGCCTCCCCTCAGAACTACCAATTGGACAAATTCTGCACAAGGACTCCCAACAAACAATCTTGGAAAGTGGATGCTCTGTCCTTCAGCTGGAAAAATCTATCAGTTTATGCCTTTCCTCCTCTGCCTCTCCTCTCCAAAGTACTACTGAAGATCAAATGGGACAAACCAAGGATGATACTGATTGCACTAGACAGGCCACACCAACACTGGTACCCCCTCTTGCGCAGTGTCATTGCTGGCGCCATGGCACCTGCCTCAGACCCCTACCCTGCTGTCACAGCAGGAGAGCCAGATTCTGCACCCTCAGCTTCAAACCCTGAACCTGGCAAGCCTGGCTAATTACCTGATCTCTCCATTACCATCCCTCAGTAAACAAGTGTTGGATGTCATTTTGGAGGCCTAGTACTAGAAAATCTTATGCTGAAAAATGGAAAAGATTCTGTGCCTGGAACACAACTCAAGGGATGGGCACAGCAGCACCCAATTTACCTCAGATTCTTCAATACTTAACTGAGATTCTTCACAAGGGCGTTTCTTTTTCCTCCATCAAAATTCACGCCTCAGCCATTTCAGCTCATTACAACACAGAACCCACCCCTCTTCTCTCATCCACTGCTCAAGCAGTTCCTCAGAGGGGCCAAAAACTTAAGACCACCCAGAAGAGCCCCATCTCCAGCCTGGGACCTTAACTTTGTATTGGAAAAACTCACACTTCCTCCTTTTAAGCCAGCTGCAAGTGCAGAGTTAAAATTCCTTTCTTGGAAAACAGCCTTCCTTTTAGCAATCACTTCAGCAAGAAGGGTTTCTGAATACAGGCCCTTGTGGCAGTGGAGCCTTTCATCATCTTTCATGCGGACAGGGTGTCCCTCAGGACCAATCCCTCCTCCATGCCCAAGATGGTATCCATCCATGCCCAAGATGGTATCCAGTGTGGCTCTTAATCAATCCATTCATTTGCCAACCTTCTTTTCTAATCCACAGAATAAAGGGGAACGGATACTGCACTCCTTAGATGTGCACAGACAACTTAGATTTTACTTGGACAGGACTAAACCTCAAAGGAAATCTGAACAACTACTGGTGGCATTTGCTGCAGGGGCAGAAGGGAAGGCTATTTCAAGGCAAACCATTTCTAAATGGATAGGCCATTGCATTAATTTCTACTATAAGCACCATGGAAACCCTTCCCCACAGGGGATTAGACCACATTCAACCAGGGCTGCATCTAACGCTACAGCCTTTCTCAGAGGACATCCTAGAACTGCTACCTGGAGTTCTGTACATACTTTCACCAAGCATTACCATTTGCCATTTTTCTCTAAATCATAGATAAATGCTAGGCTATCTGGCAAGGGCATTTATAAGCCTAGCCAGAATGTGTTGGCTTTCGCCACCCCCTTAGATTAGTTCCCTGCACCACTGTCCAGCAGAGCCACTGCAGTGATCCCAGGGGTAAATTTTCTGTTTCCCATCCACCCGCCAAGGTTTCTCTTGAAGAATGTTAGTGAGGAGCTCTGCCTGATATATATTAGAATCCTGTTCCAAAGCATGGGGAGTCTCTGGGACAGGAATCTATCCCTCCAGCATGTCCTATTTATCGTTGTGGTGAGGTTTATATCTCTAGAGCGTGTGACTCTCCGGGATTTGTTTTTTTAGGTAGAGCATGTCCATCAATTCTGGGTTGGACATGGCCTTTTATGTCAGGCAGATATCACCTCTCAGTAAGCAGTATGCAATCGAGTACAGCTGGAGTTTCTTGAGTCGAGCTGCATAGGGCATCTGTTTGAAGCCAGTAATCCTCTTGGTGAGGTACTTTTGTGGTCTTTCCAGCTGTTGCAAGTGTCTTGTAAGGTACAACCCAAGTGGAGCATTGTATTCTATGATGGGTCTAATGAGTGATGAGTAGAGAGGCACAATAACCTCTTTTGTTCTAGTTGCGAACCCTTTTGTGATTAGATGGGCCACATAGAAGGATTTTCTAACCACCTTGGCAATATGATTATCAAAGGAGAGATTACTATCTACTTGGGTCCCCAGATCCCTTATTACATTTTCTGTATTTAGGGAGCTACCACCTATGTGGTAGTTCGTTGGTACTTTGTTTTTTCCAAAGGGGATGACTCTGCACTTTTTGGCATTTAGTTTGAGGCCATGATTTTGACACCAGGTATCCATCTCAGTGAGACCCTTCTGGAGGGTGTCTGTATCAGCCGGGGAATCAATTATGGCCTCTAGTTTGCAGTCGGCTGCGAACTTGGTCAGCCATAGTCCTCCTATGCTTGCCTGTACCTCTGAGAAGTATATACCGAACAGGAGGGGTCCTAGGACTGAGCCCTGGGGGACACCACTTGTAACCGGTTTAGACTCACGGCATAGAGCCTGCAACTTTCTCACCTATAGGTTCTATCCATGAGCCAGTTGGCAACCCATCTCGTGACGTATGGGTTTATGTTCAAGCTGGTGAGCTTGTCTATAATACCAGAATGGGGAATGGTGTCAAAAGCCTTTGCAAGGTCTAGATAGGCTGTGTGGACCTCCTTTCCCTCATCTAATGCCTTGGTAACTGTCTCAAAGAAGTCCACCAGGTATAGGAGGCATGATCTGCTCTTAACAAAGCCAAACTGGGTAGGGTCCAAGTTTGGAGGTTCCCAATGTCTCTGTTAATGAGTTCCGTGATGATGCGTTCCATAGCCTTGCAGACCAGGCTAGTCAGTCTTATAGGGCGATAGTTCCTGGGGTCCGTTGTGGCTCCACCTTTGTGGAGTGGGATAACTGTTGCTGTGTGCCATTCTATGGGTACGTAGCCTGTAGACAGGCTAAGTTTGAACAGTGTGTTTAGGTGAGGGGTTAGTTCATTTTGGAGCTCTTGTAAGACACAGCCTGGGACACCGTCCGGTCCCATTGAAGCTATGATGTGAGAGTGTTCAATCTCGCCGTTTGTTCTTACACCTGGGTTCGGAGCCGATCCTCGGCTCCGTGTCGGCCGTTTGGCAAAGCTCTGCATCGAGAAGAAGCTCGAGACCAACCTATCTCCCACAATTCCCCTCTGCCTTTACATCAGATCTAGTTTGCCGCTGCAACGTTCGCATCATTTTTGATTAGCTCGGACCACCTGACAGATAAGATTACTTTTATCTAACATTTTTAGATAATTTTTTCTTCTAGTTTACCTTTAAGTTTTGTGTGTGTGTGTGTGTGTGTGTGTGTGTGTGTGTGTGTGTGTGTGTGTGTGTGTGTGTGTGTGTGTGTGTGTGTGTGTGTGTGTGTGTGTGTGTGTGTGTGTGTGTCTAGTGAGTCGAGGGCTTTCTTGATGCGTATATATATATATATATATATATATATATATATATATATACATATATATATATATATATATATATATATATATATATATATATATATATATATATATATATATATATATATATATATATATATAATAAGTTAGTTCCCTCGGGGCCTACCCCACCCTCTAAACTTATAAAACTTATAAGACTTGTAGAACTTATATAAGTTATAAAACTACTACTGGATTTGACAAACTACCGGATTTGACTGAATTTACTGGCTTTGACATTATTATTGGCTGTTACTGTCTGTTCAAGACTGTGTGCTGTATAGTCTTACTGGATTTGACTTTTATTGTTATTATGTCTGAGAAAGCTAAGTCAGGCTTCAAACGGTGCCAATGTGGACAGAAAATGTCTGTCACAGACAACCATAGATGTCCTTCATGGATGCATCTGCAGTCATAACAAGTGGGTTGTCCTGTCGTCAGGCAGCCCTGCAGTCGGCTGGATTCCAAAGTCCGGGTCCGGCTTCGGCTGATGTCGCACTCCACCCGACGTCATCTCTGTTGGTCTTCGGGTATAAAAGCATCAGCCGACGCCATTTTCCTCAGTCTTTCTTGCCGCGTGGCGCCCGAAGCAGAAGCTGTTCGCAAGTGCCGGTCGGTCGGATCCAGAGATTACTTCTACCGAATACTACTTCGAAGACTTCTAAAGCTAAGTACCCGTTGGGGACTCTTTCTTGCCTCAGCCGATGTCAGAAAAAGTTAACAATTGTTTAACCTGTGGGAAACAAATACCTCATAAAGATTTCCACTCTTACTGTCTGCCTTGTTTAGGCCCAGCCCACGACGTAGCAGCCTGTTCGCCTGTGCCTCTTTCAACCGACGACGCTTAGGCGTCGGTCGGAGTTTGCAGAACAGTTTTTCGGTTCTGATTTTGCGTACATTATGCCGTCGGATCCTCCGACTACCCCAAAAACGCAAAGATAAAGACCGACACTCGCGGTCGCGGTTTCGGCCGAAACCACGGCAAAGCAAACGAGTGTCTCGGTTTCGGCGAAACCGAGAAAACTGCTCAAAGTACAGCTGAACCTATTCTTACAACTGAGGCCCCTGCTACAACTCTTGAATCGACCTCAGAAATTTTACCCACTACGGTGGTTGACTTATCAGACACCATCCCTTGGATGTCTCTACCCCAGCACGTGGTGCTGCTAGGCCTCCAGCTGCCATGTCCATTAAGGCCTTCGCCAGGGCTAAAGCAGCCAAGACTACTAAAACAGTGCCTGTTAAACCCCCACATCCAGGCCCTCTTCTAGTTCTCAAATGCTTTCTTTGGCAGAAGATTTAATTTCTTTAATTAGAGGATCTCAATCTCACCCAGACAGGGCCTCTCAGCCCCAGAGAAGAGACCTAGGGCAGAGCCCCTGAGCCAGTGTCTTCTGATGATTCTGCTGATGAATCAGACATAACTGACCAGCCTGAGGCTCCCTTCTCCAATTTTGAAGATTCTGATGCTGAAGAATCCATTCCAGCTGCTTCCCCACCAGAAGAATTCTCCTTTGGGAAACCTTGCATGCCATGCGAGAACAGTTCCAATGGCAGCAACAGGATTTTTCAGACTCCAGAAAAGACTTAGGACCTTTCTGCACCTCCCACAGCACAGGCCCTTAGCTATTCCTCCTGTTCTCTCTGTGGTGGATGATGCTTTCAATGATGTTTGCTCCGCTCAGATTCTTTACCCCAGCCCCTGCCAAACCAGACAGATTTTACAGGGTGCCAGATACTCATCACCACCTTTACAAGGCCCCACTTGCAGACCCAGAAACTATATCCCAGGGTCCCAAGGCAGTAGCGACCACAGCTAAAACCCTATTCCTTCTGAAAGGGAAGCAAGGTCACTAGACAGATGGGGTAAAAGGTCTACACTTCAGCTACTCTCTCAGCTAGAGCTTTAAACTGTCAGTTTCACATGATACAATACCAAGAGTTTATGCTTGATCAGTTAACTAAAAACTAACCACTGATGAATCTCTTGATAAGAAATATGTATTAGAGATGGTAAATAACATACAACAGGTTAGCAACCATTCCTTAAAATGTGGCTATGATGCACTGGAGGCTTCATTTAGATCAGCCATGACAGGCACAGTGATAAGAAGGCATGCATGGCTAAAGGAACAAGCTTTACCGGATCATGTTAAAGCTAAGTTGCTAGATGCTCCTATGGACAAGACAAGTTTGTTTGGTACACCTGCCCAGCAGGTTATGAAGAAAATGGAAGAAAAGGCAAAATCTGTTCAAACTGTTAAAGATTTCTTGCAGGTTCAACCCCAAGGTTTAGCAGGAACTGGCCTGCCAAAATTGGTCCTTTCCTGACTCCACAAAATTTCAAAGGGGCAGGAATAGACGTTCCAGAGGCAGAAACCAATCCAGAGGAGGTGCCTACAGAGTGCGACAGTGGCAAGGTAGCAACAGAGGCACAGACACAGCCACTGCCACTACATCAGCACAACCACAGTGACTTAATCCTAAATCCGCCTACCAGGGAACAAATAGCAGCTCCTCTAGGCGGAAAGTTAACCTTATTTTCAAAGAACTGGCACTACATAACAAAAGACAAGTGGATTTTACAAACCATAGATCAAGGTTACCGGTTTCACTTCCACACTTTACCAGTCAAAGAGGAATGCCAAATCTACCTCCAAATCAAAAACAGAGGCTCTACGCCAGATAATGGAGTTAGCAAACATGAGAGCTGTGGAAAGAGTGCCAACAGCAGAACAAGGAAAGGGTTCTACTCCATACTATTCCTAGTTCCAAGACAGAGAAACAGTTGGAGACCAATTCTCGACCTGTCCACCTTAAATACATACATCATTGTCCCAAAATTCAAAATGCTGACCCTACAGCAACTCCTTCCCATGCTGGGCAAGGAGTCTTGGCTGGTAACTCTAGATCTCAAGGAGGCATACCTGCACGTCCCCATCCGACCAATCTGCAGAAGATACCTCAGATTTCTTGCAGGATCAGAGCACTATCAATTCTCAGCATTGCCCTTTGGCTTATCTACTGCCCAGAGTATTCACAAAATGCCTGGCATCAGTAATCGCCCATTGCAGACTTCAGGGAATTCAAATTTACCCATACCTGGACGACTGCCTGCTACAAGGGGACAACAAAAGCAAGCTGACAACAGATTTACAAAGGGTCATTTACTTGCTACAAGGACTGGGATACACAGTCAATTTACAAAAGTCAAGGCTGATACCATCCCAAACAAGGACATTCTTGGGCTGAATTGGACACAGTACAACAAATGGCATTCCTGACTACAGAAAAACAAAAGAACTTCCTCTTTACTTCTTGGCACTAACAAAACTGAACAAGTTAACAGCAAGAAAAGTTCTGCAGGCCTTGGGCTTCATGGCATCATGCATAATCTTGGTCCCATTTGCCAGACTACATATGAGGAAACTACAGTGGTACCTAAAGAATTTATGGTCCCAACACAGACACAGTCTAGAAACAGAAATCCCACTAATTCCATGCTTAAAACAGGAGTTCCTATGGTGGGCTCAGGCATGCCAGTCAAACCCAGGCCTACCCTTTCGCAGATGTCAACCAAGCCAGACCATCACAACAGACGCTTCAGACCTAGGATGGGGGGCCCACATGCTGGACAAATGCGTGCAAGGATTGTGGACACAGGATCAACTTCACCTGCACATCAATCTAAAAGAAATGCTGGCAGTAAAACTGGCAATCCAAAAGTTCAAACCATTTCTCAAAGAGGGCCAGTTGATGATAAGGACAGACAACACCACAGTCATGTGGTACATCAACAAACAGGGAGGCACTCATTCATACCCCTATGCAGAATGACCTTGGAGCTGTGGACCCTGGCACTCAGCTACAACATTCAGTTACAGGCAATATTTGTACCGGGAAAGACAATACTCTAGCAGACATATTAAGCAGAACCACTGGATGCCCACGAATGGAAGCTGCACCCGGACATCTTCAAGACCATCTCAAGAAATGGGGAATGCCACAGATAGACCTATTCGCATCACCTCTCAATCACCAGCTCAAAAATTCTGCACAAGGACATTCCACCCACTAGCATGGAAAGTGGACTCACTCTCCTTCAACTGGAAAGGCCTAACAGCATATGCATTCCCACCTCTTCCTTTGATACACAAGGTACTACTAAAAATCAAGGAAGAACGTCCAAGGATAATCCTGATAGCTCCAAACTGGCCAAGACAACACTGGTACCCACTACTGAAGAGCATGTCTCGAACAATATGTGGCCAATACCCTGATGCCTTTGATGTTAACTCAGAACAACTACAGCATCATACATCCAAACCTAAAACGCTGCAACTGACTGCATGGAACATCACATAGCAGCAGCTAATCCAGAACTTTCCCAAAGAGTTAAAGACATTATTCTTGAAGCACGCAGACCCTCAACAAGAAGGAACTATGCTGGAAAATGGAAAAGGTTTGTCATTTGGAGTACGGAAAGAGGAAAAGATGTGTCAAACATAGATATGCCTAACATTCTGGAGTATCTGGCGAACTTCTTCATTCAGGCCTGTCCTACTCCTCCATCAAGATACATGCATCAGCTATTTCAGCAGAATACAGCTTTGATCCACCTGTTTTTTCGCACCCTTTGCTCAGGCAGTTCCTCAGAGGAATCAAGAATGTAAAACCTCCAAGGAAACCACCATTACCAGCTTGGGATTTAAACTTTGTGCTAGAAAAGTTGACACTATCACCCTTTGAACCAGCAGCAACAGCAGACCTACAACACCTGTCATGGAAAACTGCTTTCCTACTGGCAATTACTTCAGCAAGGAGGGTTTCAGAACTACAGGCCTTAATGGCAGTGCAACCCTTCCTAATCTTCCACCAAGATAGAGCGTCCATGAGGACTAATCCTACATTTATGCCCAAGGTGGTATCCAGAGTGTCTTTAAACCAGGCAATCCACCTACCTACCTTCTTTCCCAACCCACAAAACAGAGGGAAAGAATACTGCATACCTTGGATGTACATAGACAGCTACGCTACTACTTGGACAGAACAAAAAATAGCAGAAAGACTGACCAACTTTTGTAGCCTATGCAACAGGAAGGGAAGGAAAAGCTATTTCCAAACAGACAATCTCCAAATGGATAGGAAATTGCATACGATACTGTTACTCCTTCCATGGAAAACCAATTCCACAGAACATAAGACCTCATTCTACAAGGGCAACAGCCACTACCACAGCCTTCTTACGAGGAGTGGCAACCAAAGACATTATTGAGGCGGCTACTTGGACCTCCGTGCATACATTTGCCAAGCATTATAATTTGCCTCTATATTCCAGATCCCGAGCAGGGTTTGCCACTGCTGTACTGCAAGGGATCCTAAACACACCATAATCTACTTTTATCCTCGTCCCCTAGTTGGCTATGGTATTCTACCCACTTGTTATGACTGCAGATGCATCCATGAAGGACATAGTACAGTTTTGTACCTACCATAAATGTAGATGTCCGAACAGGATAGCATCTGCAGTCAGGATTACCCTCCCTCCTTCCCCTCTGTGGTACTCCTAGGGTGTTTACCCTCCTAATAGCTAGCTGTTGGGGGGGAGTCTTTTATGGTGTATTTGTTTGTATATATGTACATATATGCTTATTGATGTGTTTACCTCTATCTATTTGAAAACATTGGCATCTATCCAAATTTTTAGCCTGCAAGAGGGCTACTGGCATCTGGGGCAAGAAACACTGAGGAAAATGGCGTCGGCTGATGCTTTTATACCCGAAGACCAACAGAGATGACGTCGGGTGGAGTGCGACATCAGCGGCCGGACCGGACTTTGGAATCCGGCCGACTGCAGGGCTGCCTGACGACAGGACAACCCACTTGTTATGACTGCAGATGCTATCCAGTTCGGACATCTACATTTATGGTAGGTACAAAACTGTACTTTCCTGCGTCTACTGTCTTGGCCCTCTCCATCTGCAAGAAGACTGCTCCATTTGTCATTCTTTCAGTGGAAGGGTCATGACAGATAGGCGCAGGAAACTCATGGATAGAGGCCTTTTGAAGCCTGCATTCCAAGAGGCTCTGGATGCATCGGACCAGACATCTAAATCCTCGAAGGAATCAAAGACGTCGGAGCCCATGTCATCGGCTCCGAGCTCTTCATTTAAAGTTTGCTCACCGGTTCCACAGACCTCGGGGCCGAGTGTTGAACTTTTGTCTGTTACCGAGCCTCGAGTCTTGGAACCGGTGACGGAGCTTCCACCTCCTGTGCTCTTGACGTCGGCTCCGTCTTCGATTCCTTCGACACGTTCTTCTAGGCCCCTCTCCGACACCGATGTAGACCGCGTGGTGCAGAAATTAATGGAGAATACGGCCTTGTCCAAACTCATCTCAGTCTCTTCCCAGTCGGTGTCGAGACTCGAAGGCCTTCCCTTATCTCCATCTGTTCCTCCTCAGAGACCTGTTCAGTCTTCGGAGCCGGGAGAGGCTGATCTGATGATCGTGGAGCCCTCTGTGCCGGAACCGTCCTTCTCTCGGTCGGCACCGTTCACCTCTACTCAGACGGACCCATTACCGGAATCGCGGAGCCGACGATCCATCCTTGGTTCGGGGACCGAGAGTCGGACCGATGTTTCGGTTCCGACTCTCCCTCTCGGTGCCTCGGCTCGGATCGACTCGGCTCCGTCCTCGGGGTCGATGCCCTCGGTTCCTGTCTTGGGGATCCCTCTGCTTTCTTCGGAACTGAGGGATTCCTCGACTCGAGACCCGGGGGCCTTCGACCTCATGAGGAAGGTGTTGTCGACTCAGACAACCACTTCAGCAGAAACAGCTTCTCCTTCCCATAAGGGTCCGTTATCCTCCTCTGCACCCACGGCTACGTCAAAGCGTCGAGCACCGGTGTCTCAGCCTCCCCCAGAGGGAGCCCCCTCTTCCTCGGAGGCTTCTTCAGATGCCCCCCCCCCGAGGAAGTTCCGAGGAAAAGGTTGTGTAAGAGGAGACACTTGGATTCTCCACAAGAATCCTTGACATCAGACACTGACTTAGATGAGTCAGAAGGGTCCCCGAAATCACCCTCAGAGGATGTCTCCTTTTCTGACATCCTGGAGATCCTAAAACAGAGAGGTGATTGGCAAGCGCTACCCCCTTCTGAGGATGAGTCAGTCTTGCTGAAGGCATTCGGTGCTCGCCCTTCCTCCTCCTGGGTCACTCCGCCCTTCGATGAGTTGATGGAACTGATTGCTTGAAGGGTGTGGGAGACACCTGACACAGTGGAGCCAGTCCCTAGAAAGCCTAATAAATATATTACTGCCCCTCAAGACAAGGCTTATCTCACAAAAGGAGTTCCAGTGGACGCTATGGTGGTGGCAGCGGCCACTAAAAAGGAGATGTCTGAATCTTCCTCATCTGTCCATCCGCCTAACAGAGATTCTAGGACTATGGACAGGTATGGGAAGCGCATTTTTAGTTCAGCGGCTTTTTCCATGTGATCGCTGAACTATTTGACCCATTTCACACGGTTACAGAGGGATCTAATCAAAGAGTTGGGAGATACCCTCCAGGGTACTACAGATGCTGCTGTCTCAGAGAAAGTTACAGCACAACTCAATACCCTTACATCTATTGTGAACTCGTCCATGAGGCTCATTTCATATGCAGCCGAAGGATCGAGTAGGGCTGCGGCTTCAGCGATTGCTCTTCGTAGACAATCCTGGATGCACTTATGTTCCTTTGCGGAAGCCTTCAAGTCTTCCTTTACTAACGCCCCGTTTGACGGTGCCACTCTCTTTGGCCCAAAAGTAAAGGAGACCCTTACCCGGTGTGAGCAAGAGGGAAAGACTCTGTCTGCTGTCGGAGTCCGTTTTTCCACCCCATCCAGACCGTACCCCAAAGGGCAACGTGGTGGAAAAATGTGGTTTCGAAAACCCCAAGGCTCTTTCCCAGGCATACAGGGTGATGCCCCTTCTAGAGGCAGAGGGGGCAGAGGTGGAAGACGTCGCCCTGGCGGCAGAGGGGGTCCGCAAAACCAAGGTGACAGGGATACACTCCCCGGGAAACCTTTCCAGCACTCCTGAGAGGAGGCCCGACTGTCTTGCTCTGGAGGCAGTCGGGGGTCGCTTAGCTTTATACCCTCAGGCCTGGCAAAGTCTTACATCAGACAATTGGGTAAAAAGCATTGTTACCAGAGGTTACAGAATTCCATTCCTATTACCCCCATTTCCGCAGAAAAGACTCCCAGATGTACCGCCCCATCTGCGAGACCCTGCAGCTATAGAAATTTCAAAGCTGCTAGAAAAAAAAAGTCATCCAACCAGTCCCGGAGGACCAAAGAGGATTCGGAACTTACTCAAGGTTCTTTTTAGTTCCAAAAAAGACAGGGGACTGGAGGCTAATTCTGGACCTAAGCAAACTCAATACCATCGTCAAGAAAGAAAAGTTCCGGATGGTCACGCTTCAATCGATACTTCCATTCTTACAGAAGGACGACTGGATGTGCTCAATAGATCTAAAGGACGCATACTACCACATCAAAATGGCCAGGGCGTCCAGGGATCACTTGCGCTTCCGGCTGGGAGCCAGTCACTTTCAGTTTCGAGCCCTGCCCTTTGGTCTGACCTCAGCCCCCAGGGTTTTCACCAAATGTATGGCAGTGGTAGCGTCTCACTTGAGACGCCTAGGATTCCAGGTGTTTCCGTATCTGGACGACTGGCTCCTTACTGCCACCACCAAGCGTCGACTGATTCAGGCCAGGGATTACACACTAGAACTCTGTGTTCATCTCGGAATTTCCGTAAATTTCGAAAAATCTGTATTACAGCCATCACAGCATATCTCATTCATAGGAGCAAAATTGGATACATGTTGCTTAATTCTAAGGCTTCCTCCAGAAAGAATAGCCTCTCTACAAAATCATGTATCTCTTCTCCTGTTGTCCAAAAAATCCCCAGTAAAACTGGTTCTGAAAGTTTTGGGTCTCATGGCAGCTTCCCTCCTTGCGATACCCTTGGGAAGATTGCACATGAGAGTTCTTCAATGGCTGCTATTTGCACAATGGTCGTTCCAACAGTTACCCCTGACACACGAAATTCCCATCACGAACATCTGCAAATCCCACCTGTCTTGGTGGCTTCAGACTTGCAATCTCTCCGGCGGCCGACCATTTGTGCTACCCACGCCGACAGCTACGGTGACCACGGACGCTTCCCTGATAGGGTGGGGGGGCATCTTTCAGGGACAGACAGTCCAAGGTGAATGGACCAAATTGGAGTACAATCTGCACATCAATGTTCTAGAGATGAGGGCAGTGTTTCTAGCGTTGCAACACTTTTCTCCCCTTCTACCTCTAGGGACCATTGCAGTTCAGTCGGACAACATGTCCGTAGTCTGGTACATAAACAAACAAGGGGGAACCAAGTCTTATCAACTATGCAGAGAGGCCATGAGAATTTGGCAATGGGCAGAGTCCACGGGTCGCTTTCTGATAGCAACGCATATCCCGGGGTTATCCAACGTCATAGCGGACAGGTTGAGCAGAGCCATCCTGTTACCTCACGAGTGGTCCCTCAAATGAATAATTGCGGACAAGATATTTTGCAAGTGGGGCCAGCCTTGCTGCGATCTGTTTGCGTCTCCAATGAACGCCAAATGCAGAAGCTACTTGCCCTATTACCCCCTCCAGGGGAAGTCCCCAGGGACGCTCTGATTCACGATTGGCCCCCGGGCCTCCTGTACGCCTTCCCTCCTATACCTCTGATTGCAAAATTTCTACAGAAAGACAACAACCTGGAGAGGACAATAATCCTCATTGCCCCATTCTGGCCTCGTCAAATTTGGTTTCCTTTTCTTCAAGCACACCAAATTCGGGAACCCTGGATCCTGGACCCGGAGCCGGATCTACTGACCCACTCGTCAGGGGCTCCCCACCCGTCGCTTCTCTCCCTCAGACTAGCAGCTTGGCTGCTCCGCCCCTTCTTAGCCAGGTCTGATCTTCTTTCCCCTGCGGTTCAAAATATTCTAGTGGCTTCTCATAAGGCTTCCACTACAAAAATTTACACTAGTAAGTGGAAGCGTTTTGTACACTGGGCAACTACACAACATTTGGATCCCGTAATAGCCCCACTGAACAGAGTCTTGGAGTTTCTATCCATACTATTTCACCAAGGAGCTTCTCCTGCCACTTTGAGAGTTCAATTGGCTGCCATTTCAAACTTTCATGTGGGAGAAAATGGGGCGCCTATTATGGCTCATAGACTTTGTAAGGCCTTTCTAAAAGGGTCTTTCCATATCAGGCCACCAGTCAGGATTCCTACATCACCATGGAATTTGAACCTTCTATTATCACAGCTAATGCTACCACCCTTTGAACCAGCCTCTTCCTGTTCTTTGAAGTTTTTGTCATGGAAAACCCTCTTTCTGGTAGCTATCACATCAGCCAGACGGGTATCGGAACTTCAAGCTCTTTCCATTAAACACCCATATTTGATCTTTCACCCTGATAGGGTATCTCTTCGCACTAATCCATCCTTTCTTCCCAAAGTTTGCTCCGTCAATAACATTAATCAGTCCATTTTTCAAGAACCATTCCAATAAGTTGGAATATATGTTACACAAGTTGGATGTTCATAGACAACTCAGGTTTTACTTGGATAGAACAAAGGATCACAGAAAAACAGATCAGCTCTTTATAGCCTTTGCGGACAGCAGAAAGGGCATGGCAGTTACGAAACGAACCCTTTCCAAATGGCTATCCCATTGTATTATTTTTGTTTATACTGCTTCTGAGCAGAGCTTACCTGTCAAGCCCAAAGGACATTCTACTAGATCAATATCTACATCCCTGGCTCATGCGGCCCGCCTACCATTGGACACTATTTGTGCGGCTGCCACTTGGTCTAAACCACATACATTCATTACTCATTACAAAGTGGATAGGGTTTCCAGGGACAGGGCAACCTTTGCTTCCACTGTGCTCAGGAACGTTCTTCCGTGAGTTTCTCAGGATCACGGAGCTAGGGACGCTACCCAGGTGTAAGAACAAACGGCGAGATTGAACACTCTCACATATAGAAGTTATGTCCTTACCATAACGTTTCTTGTGGAGTGTTCATCTCGCCTTTGTTCTTACATTCCCACCCTCCCACCCTCAGGAAGAACGTCCAGTTTAGGTGTCTGGTTTGGTTCTCCCGCTTCTGTTTCTCTCAGTTGTTACGGCTGTTTTTCAGCTATGCCTTGGCATGTATGTTGTATGTTCACTCCCGTTGGGCTCTGGTTTGTTTGCAAACTAGATCTGAGGTAAAGGCAGAGGGGAATTGTGGGAGATAGGTTGGTCTCGAGCTTCTTCTCGATGCAGAGCTTTGCCAAGCGGCCGACACGGAGCCGAGGATCGTCTCCGAACCCAGGTGTAAGAACAAAGGCGAGATGAACACTCCACATGGAACGTTATGGTAAGGACATAACTTCTATTTTTTGGCTTTGGATAGGGCTGTTTTAACCTGTGTGTCGGTGATTGACGGGGCCCTACATTCTTTTGGTATGGTTATCGGCCCTTTAGGGGGTGAAGTTTGCACTAAACCTGTCTGCCAGAATGTTGGCAGTATCAGTCATTTCAGTTTATTTTGTGCCATTCTGCTCTAACTCGGAGCAGACCCGAGAGATTCCACTTAGGTTCTTAACATAGCTAAAGAACACTTTGTGGTTATCTTTGGAGTCGTTGGCAATTTTTCTTTCGAAGCTAGCCTTGGGTGATTTAATGAGGGATCGTAGTTTCTTGCTGATACTGATCAGGGATGTCTTTCCTTCTTGGGATTTTACTTTTTTTCTGTACTAGTTTCTTCCTTCTGTTGTATAGCTTGTTTATGGCAGGGGTCCTCCAGACTGGTTTCCTTTTCTTGGAGGAGTGATTCTTGGTTTTACTTGGGATAGCACGATCCATGCATTCCTGCAGATGCTCATAGAGTGCCTTTGTAAAGGTTTCAGCAGCTTGGACAGAGCTGGCTTTGCCACTGCAGTCTTGCAGGGCCTTATAGTTGGTCCTAATGCTGTCTAAATTCCTCCTCCCATCCTTAGCTTTGGGAATCTACCCAAATTTGATGACTGCAACAGTGAAACACGAAGAACATAGTACAGTTGTGTACACTTACCATAAATGTAGACGTTTGAGTGTATTCACTGTTGCAGTCCTGGTTACCCTCCCTCCAGCCCCCTGACTTCTTGTGGCTATACCTCTACTCTCCTTTACTATGCTCAAAAGCTTTTTGGTGTATTTGCATATTTTTTTGGAGGTATAACGTTGTGTGTATATATATATATATATATATATATATATACATATATATATATATATATATATACATATATACATATATATACATATATATACATATATACATATATATACATATATATACATATATATACATATATACATATATATACATATATACATATATATACATATATATATATATATATATATATATACATATATATATATATATATATATATACATATACATATATATACATATATACATATATATATATATATATATATATATATATATATATATATACATACATATATATATATATATATATATATATATATATATATATATATATATATATAATATCATTTAATTGCTTCCCATTAGGGGGGCACCTGACATCTGGGGCAAGAAAAACTGACTTAATGGCGTCGGCTGCATGCTTTATACCCCTGACTACCTGACGTCACGGAAGATGAGACTGCAACTGATGCAGGACCCAAGACTTTGATAATCAGGCCGACTGAGGGCTACTGCAAGCAGATAACCCAAATGTGATGACTGCAACAGTGAATACACTCGAACATCTACATTTATGGTAAGTGTACACAGCTGTACTTTACTGTCGTCTCAGAGCACGCTCAGGTGTAACCACAGAGGCTCCATGAGATGGTAGTCTGATTAATGAATTAAGTCTAGCCAGTTTTCCCTGCTGAGACTCAAATCCTGTACCTCACTGTATCACTTCACACAGAATGTCATGTCTTAGATGTTCTTCGTGTTTCACTGTTGCAGTCATTACATTTGGGTAATCTTGCTGGCAGTTGCCCTCAGTCGGCCTGAATTCCAAAGTCCTGGGTCCTGCGTTGGCTCCTGTCGCCCATTCCTTGACGTCAGTTCATCAGGGGTATAAAATATGTGTCCACCGCCATTTTCTTTAGTCTTTCTTGCCACACGGTGCCCGAAGCCGAAGCAGTTCGCAAGTGCTGGTCGGCCGACTCCTGAGATTTTTGTGTTCGAGTTTCAGATCCGAAGTCTTCAATAAAGCTAAGTACCCCGTTGGGGAAACTTTTTTCTTGCTCCAGACCGATGTCAGAAAAAGTAAATAATTGCATTTCTTGTGGAAAGCAAATACCTCATAAGGACTTTCATTCTTACTGTATTCCTTGTCTAGGCCCTGATCACAACGTTTCTGGTTGTCGGTTTTGTGCTACATTTAACCAACACACTGTTAAGCGTCAGTATGATTTTGCTTTAAACTATTTTGGACGCCGGTTTAATTATCCAGAAATGTCATCGGATAGCCATCCGACTACCGTAGTTCACAAAAAACACAAAGAAAAAGAGAGAGATAGACAACCGAGGCCCAAAACCGACGACAAAGCTTCTCCTAAGCCAGTTTCCGGTTCTTAGTGAGGCGCTTTTGCAGCCCCTGACGCCCGCTACTTTAGAGTCGCAGGCCACTACCGACTCCCACGTGGAGTCGGCCATGTCGCTGGAAACTCAAGGTATTGGAGTCTCGGCTACTATTCCTTCAGATGGGTCCAGAGCCGCTGAGCAGGCACCATCTTTTGAGGGTGTATTCAGACCTAAACATCTTTCCATTAAACCAACCTCAGCTTCAAAGTCAAAGACTAAGGCACCTTCTAAAGCAAAGAAACAAGCTCAAAATACTCCTGTATCATGTCGCCATAAATAAGGTTATTATTGGACCAATTTTGTGTGGGTACATAATTTACTGCTATTGCCTTTGTTTTAGCTTCATTAATTTTGTATCCTGAGAAGATTTCAAACTGTCTTAAAATTTTCCACAACACTGTAATGTTTTTTTCTGGTTTTGTCATATATAAAATAATATCATCTGCAAAATGAGCCAGCTTTTCCTGACTACCATACCAATTATATCCTTGAATTTTGAGTCCCTTATTTTCTTTGCCAGTGGTTCTAAATATAATGCAAACAACAAAAGGGAAAGCGGACAACCTGGCCTGGTTCCTCTACTCAAGCAGAAGTTAGAGAGGACCCAACCCACTTTGTTTCACCTCTGATCCCTCATATATACTCCTAATCAACCTTATAATTCATAGGTTCATAGGTTCATAGGTTCATACTAGGCTATCTGCCCGAGGGCATTTACAAGCCTAGCCCATAGTTTTGTGGCTTACGCCACCCCTTTAGTATGGGGAACTATACCCATTATTTTGCTGTGCCTCTGTTGAGCAGTGACACTGAGGTAATCCCTGGGGTATATCTGCGATCTCCCATCCATTGGTCAAGATTTCTCTTGAACAAGGCCAGCGAGGTGCTCTGCCTCACATATACCGGGATTTTATTCCACAGCATAGGGAGTCTTTGGGTGATGAATCTATCCCTCCAGCACGTCCTATTAATAGCCGTGTCGAGGTTTAAGTCTCCGCCCTTGTGGCTCTGACGGATCTAGATTTTTGAGGTGAAGCATATTCATCAAATCTGGGTTTGACATGGCCTTGTATGTTAGGCAAAGGTCACCTCTGAGCAAGCGGTAGCGACTGAATAGAGCTGGAGTTCTTTCAGTCGGGCAGCATAGGACAGATGTTTGAGACCCTTTATCCTTTTGGTGAGGAACTTTTGTGGCCTCTCCAGCTGCTGCAAGTGTCGGGTCAGATACATTCGAATGGGGCATTGTACTCAATCATTGGTCTGATGAGTGATGAGTATAGGGAGACTATGACCTCCCTTGATCTAGATGAGAATCCCTTCATGATAAGGTGGGCAATGTAGAAGGTCTTCCTAACTACTTTAGCTACATGGGTGTCGAATGACAGACTACTATCAACCTGGGTCCCCAGGTCCCTGATAACTTCTTCTGTACTCAGTGGATTGCCACCTATTTGGTAGCTAGGGGTAACCTTGTTTTTCCCGAAGGGTATGACTATGCATTTTTGGCATTTAACTTTAGGCCATGGCTCTGGCACCAGTTATCCGTTTCTGTGAGACCCTTCTGAAGGATATCTGTGTCAGATGTGTTTTCTACTATGGCCCAGTTTGCAGTCATCTGCAAACTTTGTCAGCCATAACCCTCCTGTGTTTGCTTGTACTTGGAAAAGTAGATGCCAAACAAGAGTGGGCCCAGGACTGAGCCCTGTGGTACACCACTTGTGACAGGCTTTGAGTCTGACATGGCGCCAGCAACTCTGACCCTGTGGATTCTGTCACTCAGCCAGTTTGCAACCCATCTTGTGATGTATGGGTTAACATTTAAGCTGATGAGTTTTTCAATGATACCCGAGTGGGGTATTGTATCAAAGGCCTTCGCCAGATCGAGGTAGGCTGTATGGACTGCCTTTCCCTCATCAATGGCTTTGGTGACTGTTTCAAAAAGTCAACCAAGTTTAGAAGGCATGATCTGCCTTTGACAAAGCCAAACTGGGATGGATCCAAAGTCTGCAAATTCCCTATGTCTTTATTTATGAGGTCCATTATGATCCTCTCCATGGCTTTGCAGATAAGGCTTGTCAAGCTAATGGGCGGTAATTTCCAGGGTCGGTGGAGGCACCGCCTTTGTGAAGTGGGACCACAGTTGCAAGTCGCCACTCCCTGGGTATGTATCCAGAGGTAAGACTATGATTAAACAGCTGTCCTAGCTGTGGGTTTAATTCCTCGTTGAGTTCGTGGAGCACACAGCCGGGGACACCATCAGGTCCCATGGATGCTGTGTTTTTGCTTTGGAGAGAGCAGTTCTCACCTGGGCGTTGGAGATGTTTGGGGGCTGCAATCGCTTGGTATAGATATCTCTCCTTTTGGGGGGGAGAAGTTTGCACTGAACCTGTCAGCCAGTATGTTGGCAATGTCTGTAGGATCAGTAATCTTCACATCATTTTGAACTAGTTCTGAGCATATCTGGGAGTTTCCTCCCAGGTTTCTAACATAGCTAAAGAAGGCCTTATGATTGTCTTTTGAGTCTTTAGCTATTTTTCTCTCAAAATTTGCTTTGGATGATTTTATGAGAGCTCTTAGTTTTTTACTTATAGTGATCAAGGGTGTCTTACCTTTTAAGGATTTTGCTCTATCTTGTAGTAGCTTCCTCCTTTTGTTGTAGAGTTTGTTTATGGCTGGGGTCCACCAGAGTGGCCGCTTGCCTTTGGTACAAAGAGTCTTTGTTTTGCTTGGGATTGCCTTATCCATGCAGTCCTGCAGGTGCTGGTAGAAGGCATTTGTAAGTGATTCAGCGGCTTGAGTACTGTTTTCCGTCGGCTCGGGGGCCTTAAAGGAGACCACACTAGTCTTTAGAAGTGTGAAGTCGGCTTTCCGGAAGTTGTTTACTGTGGTCTTTTTTTTTCCAGGTGGGGGTGGGATGAGGACCTCCAGCGAGATTAGTTGTGATCTGATCTCACCAGTGAGGGGTATACTTCGGTGTTGAACATTGTGCTCCCATGTTCGTGATGATGAGATCAAGTATGTTTTCTCCTCTTGTGGGGATGGTGACTAGTTGTTCCATGGCATTTGAGTTTATGAATTCCAGGAACTTTTGGGCTAGGGTGTTTGGGCTTGAGTAGTGTTCCCAGTCTATATTAGGGTAATTGAAGTCACCTAGTATGATGGTGTTTGGTGATACATTTATCCCCTCTAGTGTTTTCAGGAAGGCCATGTGAGGTTCCTGAGTTTGTGAGGGTGGCCTGTAACATGCTACAATTTGCAGAGCAGTCTTGCCTATGGTTAATTGCACCTGGATGGTCTCCGATGCATGGTGCGTTGCCACCAGTCTTGAGGTGTGGGTGTCTTTGACGAATATGGATACCCCCCCTCCTTTCTTGGTATTGTCCGGATTTTGGGGCCGGAACGCATGATAAGAGGTAAAACCTGATAGTGCTGGGGTGCTCTCAGGAGCCTTGAACCAGGTTTCTGTCACTGCACAGACATCGATGTTCTCCATACTGAGAAGGGCCTCGAGTGCGTGCATTTTGAGATTTAGACTTCTGGCATTGAGCAGCATTACCCTTAGTTTTTTTCCTTTTTTGTGTTCTAGGGTGGTAGGTTTAGAATTTGAGCCTTGCCTAAAAAGGCACTATGGGGTGGCAAGAGCCTTTGCCAATATCCGGAATCCCAGGGTGACAGGTGCAAGCCGTCCCTTGCAGCAGCGTGGCTTGTCCAGCATGTCATCCCAGGCAGACAGACATTGGATCCCCTTTGAATGACACCAGAGTTTAAGCCAATTGTTAAAGCTGATCATCTTATCTCTGTATTGTGGCATCATTCTTGGTGAAGGTAGGATACTGCTCAAGGTCAGGGTCATACCTGCCTGGGCTACATAATCAGAGAGCTCCTCAATGTCTCTTTTCATGTAGTCCAAGGAGGTGCGTCTCAGGTCGTTTACACCAGCGTGGACAATGACTGAGTCATATTTGTACCTGCTGTTGAGAGACCTGAGTGCTTGCGTTATGTGGCGGATTCTAGCGCCCGACAGGCAGCTTACTGTGACCTTCTCCTTACTCAGTCTGGTGAGCGGGACGTCAGTGTGTCTGACTATGGAGTCACCAATGACTAGTGTGTCTGGCATTGTGTTTGGCCTTAAGGGCTGTGACTGTTTGACACTCTGACTGTGAGGTCTATGTGTTGCAGGTGTTGTGTTCTGAGGTGGTGGTTGTTTGGGTGTCTGCTTTGGTGGCCTCTGCTGTTTTGGTAGATTTTTGATCAGAGCCGAGTATGTCTTTGTGTGTTTATGTGTATGATTTGAGGTTGTGATGGTACTATGTGAGACTGGGTCTATAGTGTGTGTGGTAACCTTCTCCTCCTGACTGGTCTTGCCAGTCCTATGTTGAGAGAGCTCAGCCTCCAGTTTGGCCGTATAGTTGCATCTCTCGCATGTATTTGTGTTTTGTAGGAGGAGGAGAGGGTTGTCTGTGTACATGAGGCAATTGTAACATTGCCTCAATATTCCCAGGTTCACCAGCTGAGCAGGAGAGGACACTAGCAACTGATCCCTCGACATGCTAGAAGGACTAGACAAAAACTTTAAAAGAGATTCCGGGGACGTGGTGACCGAGAAATGGGGGTTTGCCTTTTGGGGTGCTATCTATAAGAGTGCTGTATCAAGGTAATAAGTACTGTAGGAGCAAGTGCTAGGTTTAACAGATAGAGAAAAGTCTACTTGGAGTCAAGTAGAGATGATCTTTTAGGTATTAGAGAAAGTGCTAGTAACAGGGATGCTTAAAGGTAAGATTGAAAAGAATGCACTCTGCAGTGTGCACTAGAGAAGTTAGATATGAAAGTAGGTAACTTGAGTTTTACCTGTTTAAAAAGTTAAGGTTTAGTGGAGAGTTACTATTTTTAAAACAGCAAGATGGACTGAAAGGGGTGGTTACTTTTGTATTTTGGTACTATGAAATACTGTAGGATGGCCAATAAATTTAAATAATTGAAGGGTGGGATTTCAAAAGTGATGGTTTTGTGATTACTCACATAAGCCAGTGAAAGTAGAGAGAAATGAGATATATGGTCAGATTAACATAAGAGGCGGGCAACTAGAAAGACAGTGGTATTTAACAAGACAACTTAAATAGGTGGGAGGGAGGGAAAAATTCTGCCTGACTCAGAACAGAGAGAGCTGTGGTCTCTTTTGAAGTTTTAATATGCTGTTAAACAGAATGCAAGCAAAACACAAGGTAAAGAAAACAAACTACAGTATTCAAAATATAGAAAGGCAATACAGAAATACAAAAAATAACAGCAAACTAACCTTTCCTTCACAGCAAAGTGTAGCAGAGTCTGGATGAGCCTTTCTGGTAAAGCTCTGAAATGTTTTAGTTTACTCCTTAAATAGAAATTTTAGTTCCTAGCTCCACCCCCTCTGTTAACAAGTGATTAACCTTAAGTGACCTTTTCTGTCTTATGAATGAGTCCTTAATTAATCAGTTCTTATTTCTGCCTGACTCAGAACAGAGAGAGCTGTGGTCTCTTTTGAAGTTTTAATATGCTGTTAAACAGAATGCAAGCAAAACACATTGTATCAGGGAAAGCAAATGCTTCCATCGCCCTGCTCTTGAAGTCCCAGTCTACTCTGTCAGATGCTTTCTCTGCATCAAGACCCACCAATAACAGTGGTATTTTCTTACATTATGCTTCCCTCTGGTTTATCAGTGTTCTTTTAATGTTTGCCTCCCCTCCACAAATCCATGCTGATCCCTTTCTATCAATTTTGATATCACTTTTGCCATTATTTTAGCCATTATAGACATAAACACTTTATAGTCATTGTTTAGTATTGAAATGGGTCTGTATGAGTCTGGCTCCGATGGATTTTTGCCCTCTTTAGGTATTACCATTCCCACTGCCTTCTTTCAGGATGCTGGTACTTCTCTTTTAATATACTGTTAAAAAAAACTTCTGTAGGAATACCATCTGTTCCTGGGGACTTCCCTGTAGATAGGTTACATATCTCTTCCTATCCTGTTAGTAACTGAGCCTCATCTACCTCTAACTTTGGCATATTTAATTCTTCCATAAGCATTTCCATTTGTACCTTTTTATGATTTCCATATTTCTCTGCCTTATACAAACGTTCATGAAATTTTTGAAATATTTCTAATAGTTCTACAGGATCTCTTGTTATCTTCCTTGTTATAGGCTCCTTAAGCTTGGTGACAGCCCTTTTCACTTTGTTGCCTGAGTTATTGTGCTAACAGTTTTTGTGCTCTAGAATTATCAAAAAACAGTTGTCTTTCTAAACTCATGCATGTTATTGAGGTAATCCCTTATTTTCTGTTTAGTATTCTGCAGTTGCTCCTTTTTTGTTCTGAGAGATCCCACTATTTTGCAGTACTTTAATGTTTGTCAGTCCCTCTAAATAATTATTACTTCTTAGCCACATCTCCCTTTCCTTTATTTCCACCCTAAATTTTAAACTCCACTTCAATTTTATCCCACTCGCTAGCTATATTTTCAGAAGAATTTTCTGTCTTCTCTAGTAGCTCCCGAATTAATTCCAAATCCCATTCCTTAAATTCCTCTCTTTTCAGTCGATAGGTGGGAAAGTACCAGTGTCTCATTTTTATTTTATTACCTTGCATTTTTATTTTATTATTGACTCATGATCTGAAATAGTTATTGGGTTCGTTTCAAGACCTTTAATTAGATGTACATGTTCCTGTGAGAGATAATTCTATCTTGCCTAGCCCAGTTTTTTATCTTGGAGAATAAATGTAGTGTAAATTCACTCCGAACTCCTAGTACTAAATGCATATCTTCCATGCCAAACATTTTCATAAATTTCTTCAAATATCTACCCACCTTTGTTACATTTTCCCTTCTAGGCCTCCCAGACACATCTTCACCATTGCAAACCAAATTCTAGTCTCCACCTACAAGTAATATTCCTTGCAGAAAGCTGATTATTTCTCCTAGAATTTTCTTAAGCCCCATTATAGCAGTTTTAGGTGAAATGTAAATGCATGTCAGTGTAATCCTCCTCCCTTGCCAGTAACCCCTTAGTACTATACATCTTCCATTATTATCTATTTTTCCTCTTCTATCACTGTTGGAGCTCCTCTTGCAATTAATATAAATACGCCTCTTTTCCTTTGCCCCAGATATTCTCCTGAATAACCATCCTGAAAACCTTTTTTTTTATCAAATTCACATGTTCACTTCTTTCCAGATGCGTCTTCTGTAGCATAGCTATTTGCACATTTTTAATACAGTTCACTACTGTCTTCTTTTTTATATTTATCTGTAAGACCGTTCAGATTGAAAGACATTACAGAAAACATAACTTTCTTATATAGTTATTACCAGCTTTTATGTATAACTGTTTGTTTTTTTTTTTTTTGTTAAATGTTTAGTTCCAACATTGTTACATGCATACGCTGTTAGTCAGGTTGGTCTTTTATACAGATGTTTCTTGTCATATCCATTTGAGCCAATGCCACATCTTACATATCTTTTTGTTTTTTGAAAGCCCTCAAACAGAACAAACAAGTCCCCCAAAAACCTATTACCATAATAATAACACACAAAACTATGTACATCTTGAAACCTTGACATTTTTGCTTCCTTGTTGTTGTGTCTTTCGTCTTTTCCCGGTTAGGGGTCGCCACAGCGAAACTCCGGTCCGCTAATGATTGGCAGTAGATTTTTACGTGCTGGCTTGCCGAGCCTAACGCACAACCTTCAACGAACGCCCATTCACGCATGTTGACACACAGAAGACGCTCTAACTGAGAATCGAACGGGCAACGTCTAACTGAGGCGACAATGCTACCGCAGCACATTTTTGCTTCCTAATAAGAACAAAATTTCTAGGCTGATAGCCACACAGGCTAGAGTTAACCAAAAAGAAAGGTTAGTCATGCTAAGATGCATGGTACAGCCTGTGCTATTAGTAAGTGTTGTCTATCTTTGTAGCTCTCCCAGCAGAAAAAAAACACTTTAATGCTTTCAGTAAACACTTTCTCCAAGCGATTTCTCTTTATCAAATTGTCTTCCAGTGACATGCAAACCAGACACAAAACTGCTGAGGGTACCTTGTTTACCAGAAAAAAGCCTTGTAATGTTCAATATTATTTTTCATTTACATGCTTTGCTACTGGATAGGGTCTTAACTCTGTCATTTCCGTGTGCAAGCATGGGAAAGAGCACACTGATTTTTCTTTTGCCATACTGTATTAACCAGACCTTTCCTCTCTCTCCCTTTTTTACATTGCATTGCAATATTTCTTAAAACTGAACAAAGAAAAATAAAGAAGGGAGAAAAAGAAAAAAAAGCACTTGTTTATATTCGTATCTCCATTGCATTTAAAAAACTGAGAAAACTTTACTTAAAATCTAATTTTCAGAGAACATTATGTCCTAGCCAACTTCTCTTTTTTTTCTTTTCCCTCAGCCAACCCCCTTCCACCAGACTGTCTCCAATTTCTCTTTATTAGATTGTCTCCATGGAAGCGTGAAGACCAGCTGCAGAATTGCTACTAAGTATACATGCATCTGCTAGAAAAAAAGCTTCATAATATTCAATGTTCTTTTTCATTTACTTGCCCTTTCTTAAAACTAATCAAGCTAAGGTCCTTAATACAGTCATTTTCCAATGCAGAATGAAAAAAAAAACACACTGATTTTAACTTTGTCATGCCTTTTTAACCAGTTTTTTTTTACACATTGCATTGCCAATATTTCTCAAAACTGTACAACGAGAAGAGATGAGAAAAAGAAAAACAGCAGCACCTGAAATAGCAGGCAAAGAAAACCATACACCACAAGTACTATTGAGAAAAAATGTTTTCTTTACTTAGTTAGCTTTCTCCCCTCTCTTCCCCTCTCCAAAGCATTTTTCCGAACATTAATGACATGAAGTAGGGCATATAGCTGAGTCCCCCCACAAATCCTAGAAATTTTTTTAAAGTCCAATATTTCAAGATTTTCTTGTTCTGTTATATTTCACAAATATGATTATTGCATTGTAATCCCACATTGAGTTACTAGTTTTATTACTGTTTTGCATTGCCCAGATCCTGCCTCTGCTTCATTTCCAACATACTCTTGATTCTTCTAGTCAACTCTCGTGCTCCCTTCCTTTTCTCCAACATTTTCCTTTGAAACACTGGAAGAGGTTTCACAGGTTCAGTCTCTGTGGTCTTTCTTACCAGAAGAACAAGTAACAGAATCTCCTTCTGTTTCACAGATCACTTTTTGTTGGATAAACTTGTGTATTTCCTCCTTAGCATGCACTTCATCAAAAATGATTTTGTCTCTCCAGGGAAGAATACTTTCAAGACAGCTTGATGCAGCAGTTTGAATCTTACACCTGCATCTCGACATTCCCTGAATAGTGGAATGAATTTACTCTTCTTCTGCCTGATGTACAGTGAGTAATCATTGTCCACAAACACTCTGCCGTCTCCCACTTTTAGTATTTTGTCCTCCTGACATAGTTTTGTCAGAATCAACCCCTTCTGCTGGTAGGATTGCATCTTTACTATTAGAGGTCTAGGTTGCTTTCTTATAGCTAGGTTTGGAGCATACACATGATGTGCCTTTCAACTAACAACTCCTGCTGTGGAATACCAGTCCAGTTGCTTATTTGTGCTTTCATAAAATTAATGCAGTCTGTTCCTTCCAGCTTCTCTGGTATATCTGCAAATCTCAGGTTTTCCGTACATGCTCTGTCCTCTAATTATATTATTTTTTTAAACATCTCTTCCTGAGCATTCTCATATTCAGCCAGCCTTTTCTTAGGTAGGTACTAGGCTATCTCCTCAAAGATATTTATAAGCCAAGCCAGAATGTGTTTGCTTTCGCCGCCCCCTTAGATTAGTTCCCTGTGCCTCTGTCCAGCAGAGCCACTGAAGTGTTCCCCGGGGTAGACTTTCTGTTTCCCATCCACTCGTCAAGGTTTCTCTTGAAGAGTGTTAGCGAGGAGTTTCTGCCTAATGTAGATTGGAATCTTGTCCCAAAGCATGGGAAGTCTCTGGGACAGGAATCTATCCCTCCAGCACGTCACATTTATTGTTGTGGTGAGGTTTAGATCCCTAGAGCATGTGGCTGGGTTGGACATGGCCTTGTACGTCCGGCAAAGTGCACCTCTGAGTAGGAGGTATGCAACCAAGTACAGTTGGAGTTTCTTCACATGAGCTGCATAGGGCATCTGTTTGAAGCCATTGATCCTCTTGGTGAGGTTCTTCTGTGGTCTTCCCAGCCGTTGCAGGTGTCTTGTAAGGTACATCCCAAATGGGGCATTATACTCTATGATGGGTCTGATGAGTGATGAGTAGAGGGGCACAATGACCTCTTTTGATCTGGATGCAAACCCTTTTGTGATTAGGTGGGCCACATAGAAGGATTTTATAACCACTTTGGCAATGTGATTATCAAAGGAGAGATTACTATCTACTTGGGTCCCCAGATCCATTATTACGTCTTCCGTATTTAGGGTCTACCACCTATGTGGTAGTTTGTGAGTACTTTGTTTTTTTCCAAAGGGGATGACTATGCACTTTTCTGCATTTAGCTTGAGGCCATGATTTTGACACCAGGTATCCGTCTCAGTGAGACCCTTTTGGAGGTTGTCTGTGTCAGCCGGAGAGTCAATTATTGCTCCTAGTTTGCAGTCATCTGCAAACTTGGGTCGGCCATAGTCCTGTGCTTGCCTGTACCTCTGAGAAGTATATGCCAAACAGGAGGGTCCTAGGACTGAGCCGTGGGGAATGCCACTTGTAACCGGTTTAGAGTTGGACCTAGCTCCCGCAATTCTCACCATGTGGGTTCTGTCCTTGAGCCAGTTGGCAACCCATCTTGTGATGTAGGGGTTTATGTTCAGGCTGGTGAGCTTGTCTGTAATACCAGAATGGGGAATGGTGTCGAAGGCCTTTGCGAGGTCTAGGTAGGCTGTGTGTACCACCTTTCCCTCGTCTATAGCCTTGGTAACTGTCTCAAAGAAGTCCACCAGGTTTAGGAGGCATGATCTGCCCTTAACAAAGCCGAACTGGGTAGGGTCTAATGTTTGGAGGTTCCCAGTGTCTCTGTTAATGAGTTCCATAATGATGCACTCCATAGCTTTGCAGACCAAGTTAGACAGGCTTATAGGGCAATAATTCCGGGGTCTGTTGTGGCTCCACCTTTTATGGAGTGGAATAACCGTTGCTGTGTGCCACTCTATGGGTACATAGCCTGTGGAGAGGCTGAGTTTGAACAGTGTGTTTAGGTGAGGGGTTAGTTCATCTGTGAGCTTGTGTAGGAGGACGCAGCCTGGGACACTGCCCGGTCCCATTGACGCTGTGTTTTTGGCTTTGGAGAGGGCTGTTTTAACCTGAGTGTCTGATTTCAGGGGCTGTACATTCTTCTGGTATGGTTATGGGCCCTTTTGGGGGTGAGGGGGGGGTCAAGTTTGCACTGAACCTGTCTGCCAGGATGTTTACGATATCGGTCGGTTCAGTGTATTTTGTGCCATTCTGCACTAACTCCGAGGAGATCTGAGCATTGCCACTTAGATTCTTGACATAGCTAAAGAACGTCTTGTGGTTATCTTTGGAGTCCTTGGCAATTTTTCTTTCGAAGCGTGCCTTAGTTGATTTTTATGGGGGATCGTAGTTTCTTACTGATACTGATCAGGAATGTCTTCCCTCCGTGGGATTTTACTCTTTACTGTACTAGTTTCCTCCTAATATTGTATAGCTTGTTTATGGCAGGGGTCCACCAGACTGGTTTCCTTTTCTTGGCAGAGTGAGTCTTGGTTTTGCTTGGGATAGCTCGATCCATGCATTCTTGTAGGTGCCCATAGAATGCATTAGTAAAGGATTTTGCAGCTTGGACAGCATTATCTTTTGGCATGGGGGCTTTGAAACTTTCTACCTCGGTCTTAAGTAATGTGAAGTTTGCTTTTGAAAAGTTTTTCACTGTGGTTTCCTTGTCCGGGGGTGGGGGCGGAATGTGGATAGCCAAAATGATTTGTTTATGGTCAGATCTAATCAGCGAGGGGTTGACCTCCGGTGTGGAACATCAGTCGCCCATGTTGGTGATGACTAGGTCCAATATGTTGTCACCTCCAGTGGGAGTGTTGATCAGTAGATCCAGGGTGTTTGAGTTTATAAATTCTAGGAAATGTTGGGCAAGGGAGTTAGTACTTAAGTAGTTCTCCCAGTTAATGTTTGGGTAATTGAACTCACCCAATATTAGGGTGTTTGGTAGGAACTTTGTTTCCCTGTGCTTCCAGAAACATGGAATGGGGGTCCTGGGACATGGTGGGTGATCTGTAGCAAGCTACAATTTGCATTGCAGTTTTGCCCATTGTTGCATGTGGATGAACTCTCATCGTGCTGTGCCACTAACCTGGAGGAGTGGGTATCCTTGATGAATATGGATACGCCCCTGCCTTTTGTATTTCGGTCCGGGTTCTGTGGCAGAAATGTATGGTATGAGTTGTAGCCTGGAAATGCTGGGGTGCACTCTGGAGCCTTAAACCATGTTTCTGTTACTGCACATATATTGATTTTCTCCATACTGAGGAGTGCCTCGAGTGTGTGCATTTTGAGGTTTAGACTACTGGCATTGAGTAGCATTACCCTCAGTTTTTTGTTACTTGTGCTATTTACACCGGTGGGTTTGTCTTTTGAGCCTTGCCTAAAAAAGGCACTATGGGGGTGGCAAGAGCCTTGGCCACTATTCGAAAGCCCAAGGGTGACAGGTGCAAGCCGTCTCTAGCGAAGCAGCGTGGCTTGTCAAGCATGTCATCCCAGGCAGACAGACACTGGATCCCTTTTGAGTAACACCAGAAACTTAGCCAATTGTTGAAATTGATAATTTTTTCTTTATACCGTGGTATCATTCTTGGTGAGGGCAGGATGCTACTCTGGGTCATACCGGCCTGGGCCATATGATCAGAGAGCTGTTCCATGTCTCTTTTCATGTAGTCCCGGGAGGTACGGCTCAGGTCATTCACACCAACATGGACAATGACGGAGTCATATTTGTACTTGTTCTGGAGTGACCTTAGTGCTTGTGTTATGTGGCGGATCCTGGCACCCGACAGGCAGCTAACAGTAACCTTATCCTTATTCAGCCTAGTGAGTGGGACGTCAGTGTGCCTGACTATAGAGTCACCTATTACTAGTATGTTGGGTATGTTATTTTGCCTTAAGGGCTGTGATTGCATGTCACACTGGTTTTGTGAAGTATGTGTTTCATGGTTTGTGTTGGTGGGTGGAGGTTCCTTGGATGTCGGCTTTGGAGGTCTCTGTTGCTTTTGCAGATTTTTATTTAGATCCTCCGAGTATGTTTTTGTGTATTTGTGTGTTTTTTGCCGGTGCTGGTTTAATGGGTCTGTGTGAGACTGGTGGTGTGATGCAAGTATTTCCCTTCTCCTCTTGACTGTTTGATCCAGTCTTGGGTTGAGAGAGCTTAGCCTCTAGTTTGGCTGTATAATTGCATCTCTCGCATGTATTAGTGTTTTGTGGTAGGAGGAGAGGGTTGTCTGTGTACATGAGGTAGTTGTAACATTGCCTCAAAATGCCCAGATTCACCAGTTGGACCGGAGAGTACACCTGAAACTGCCCTTTGGACATGCCTGGATAGGTACAGTGAACTGTTTTACTGAATGGCTGATAAGGTCGAATAGAGAGCCTTGTCCTGTACAATATAGGGGGGTCTAGTGTTAGGGTTTATAACTGCTTGCTATGAGTTTTGAGTAAGTGCCGGGCTGAGAAATGAATGGCTTGAGTGCTTAAGCTGAAAGTTTGTCTAGTTCCAAGGGGAAAATTGAAGAGGAGACTTTGTGGAGCCGGAAATAGTTATACCCTAGGTAACCGGCACTGGCCGACGAGCAAAACTGGGCAAATGCGGTTTTTATAGCAGGGAAATGAAAGAGAGAGAAATTAGCCCAAAATGGCCAATAAACTACTAATTTCTGGGCTGCAACCACTCCTCCAGGGACAGATAGGCTGCTCAAAGCTCCCCTCTCTCACAGGTGAACAGAGAAACTTCTTTCTATCCAAGTAAGGTATGGGCAAACACAGAGATTTGTAACACAGCCCTGAATTCAGCACTAACCTGAAAACTGGACTTTCCCTCCCTTTCTTCATTTCGAACTCTGATTTTTTTAAGCTTTATCATAGGTTGGTACTAGGCTATCGGCCCTAGGGCCTATATAAGCCTAGCCATAATAATTCCCTGGCTATTTCATCCCACAGTATTTAGCATTTACTTCCCTGGTCCCCTGTCTAGCAGGGCGACTGACGTGATCCCCGGGTTTAATTTCCTAATTCATCTCATCAGAATATCTGTTTAAAGCTTCTTCCATTTTTTTCAGCCTTTTGTTTTTTGTGTTGATATGCTTCATCAGTGTTTTGTTTAGTTTAACCAGGTCTGTATGCAGTTATCTTGTATCTCCCTGTAGGTTACTGGAAGTCTTGTCTTAAAGTTGCATTGTTTCTTTGCTGAGCAGCTGCAGAACTTTTCCCAGTCAGTGTTTCTTCTTTACGTTTTGTAGCTGATTTTTCCAGGTCTTCTGTATTTCTTTATTCCTGGCATCCAGGCAGTGCACTTACTAGCTAGTTACCAAAATTTACCCATAAACACACGTCTACTGGCCTTCTCTGCTGAGTTTCTGTTTTCACACTGGGAGAGCTAGAAATAAGCTGTTACTCAGTGTGCAGCCATTTTGGAAGTCCAATCCGTATCATCCTTATTACCTTTGATAGTTGCTAGAATAGTTGGTTTGTTATTGGCATCCATTTCTGAAGGATATGGAGCTAGGAACTCAAATATCTGTCCTTATTTAGGGATTTTTAATCCTAAACAAATGGTCAGAAAACCCACATTTTTATGAGAGGAAGAATAAAATTGAGACAAAAAGCTGGACACACGGCAAAAGTCTGAAGAATTGAGTTTCATGGATGCCAGATGTTTGGAGATTACCATGATCTTAAAAGAAATCAGAACACTTAGAACAGCAGCAACCCCAAATGTATACACACAAACTCCGAAATTGCTGTCCATCTCTAAAAAATGAATACTTCTTGAGATGGCAGTCTTGAACTTGGTATGTACAAGTCCACATTGTGGCTGTGCTGTCATGTTGTTACTCCATGGGCAGCTGGTGCATCGGTGTTGTAGAAAGCCTCTGGATTAACCTTTGACATGCTGTATATACTGATATGTTTAGATGCCACAGTCACCTGAAGGAAATTTTCTTACTGGCTTACTGAAACATTGCAGGTCTCTTCTCAAATAAAGCCATGTTGTGGGAAGCCAAAAAAGTGGCAACAGAGAGGGGCATTGCTTTCTGTCAGTAATCGCAGCAATCTCAGTGAAGTCAGCTAGAACAATTCAGGGAAGGAAATGCAATAAAATAAAAAAAATACTGCATTCATTGTTTTAATGCTGTGCAATAAGATTGCTTACAGATATTTGTTAAAGTAATGGTTGCACTACAGAAGATTTAAAAGTAAATGCAATAAAGGAGTTAGTGTATGGGAATAGACCTTTTTACATAGGAAAAATGCTGAGATAGTGCACATCTTATAGAAATGGATTAAGGTACTATGCAAGGCTTATTAGCAAAGGCAGTGGAGAATTGGGTTATACATACATTAATTAAAAGTGAAATAATTCCACTTTCCACAAACATGAATAATACCTGAACAATATGTTTGTCCAGCAACTGGAAAGAGAAGAATAGTTCCCCCAGTTGCACAACATTTTTTCCCCATTCGGAGGACGTGTTGAAATGCTGTGCTGCATTCACAATTTAAGAGAGAATTTCCATGGCGGGGGGTTAGAAGATGGCGGTTATTGGGCAGTCCTTTAGCAGCTACATGGGACAAAAGAAAAGGACATTATTTCTGAATGTTTACGGTGAGCATACACTGTAAATGGCGCCGTAAGATTGTTTCGGGATTGAAGATTGCTCACAGTACTAGAACTACAGATACTGGGATGAAGGAAAGTTAAAATTACAATTTCTTAAAACATTTTATTTATTAACAAAGCAAAGTTACTTGAGATTTGTAGGCAATTGCAGTACAAGTACTTTTATTAACATTTTACTAGACAAAACAAAAATAAACCTTTAGCTTTGGTGTCCTGCTGTGTAACACACATCACAAGAGTCATGTATTAATTAGTTTGTATTTCAGATGTTGCTCTTTCATCTCAGGAAAACATTACTTGGAATACGGGATGAACTGTAGATAGGGATCACTTGTTCATTTTAGCAGTTGAAAAATAAATATGAACCATTATTTAGTGTTTGATCAAAACAGCCAACATCACTCCTTCAACTGCTCTGTTTCAATTTAAAATGTGACCTTGGGGACACAATTGTAGATACATGCAGGAAAACTGCAGTGTTTCAACAGACCTGTGACTGGACTGTGACACACCTATTGAGTGGGATACTTCCAGCAAAGCTGCAGGATTTCAGCAGACTGCTGACTGAACAGTGATGTACCTAATGAGTGGGGATACATCCAGTAAAGCGGCAGTATTTCAGTAGACTGGTGACTTGACTGTGACACACCTATTGAGTGGGATACATCCAGCAAAGCTGCAGCATTTCAGCAGACTGGTGACTGAACAGTGATGTACCTAGTGAGCGGGATACATCCAGTAAAGCGGCAGTGTTTCAACAGACCTGTGACTGGACACATATTGAGTGGGATACATCCAGGAAAGCTGCAGTGTTTCAGTAGACCGGTGACCTGACTGTGACACAACTATTGAGTGGGATACATCCAGCAAAGCTGCAGGGTGTTGACAGACTTGTGACTGGATTGTGACACACCTAGTTGGAAACCCAAACAGTCCGACCATTTTCTGTAGAACTTTTACTGGTTGAGGAGAGTTAAGAATACTCTGATGGTTGCTGGTTTTCTAGTACTAGCTTTGAGTAAGAGACAATGACTTGATTGTGGCTTGGCATGTTATTTAAATTTGCTTTCTATACTGGTACATTGCTTCTGGATGCATTTAATAGGCTAACTGTTTCTTTCCTATCTATAGCTAATTATGGAAGAGCAGGACGAAAATCTGGAACTTGTTACGGGCAGTATCAGAGTACTGAAAAACATGTCTGAGCGGATTGGTGACGAGTTGGATGAGCAGGCTGTGTGAGTATCTTTCAGGACATGACAGCTTAATGCACAATGCCTCCATTTCTCAAAAGTTACATCTTAAAACCAAGTTATTGAAATTTTATTAAAGCTGACCCGATGGATGGATGTTAAAACAGGAGTGTACTGGTACCACAATCTGAGAACTTCACAGTAGTTTTGATGTTAACTATGTAGAACTGTATTTATGTCTCGTTAATAAAAAGTAAAAATGGATGGTTACAGCCACAGTGTTACTTTACACTGTATGACTTCATGATCTCTTTGTGGGGATAGTAATGGCCACTGGAATAGTGGTATCCACTTACAAGATGACATTGAGTATATTCTGATATGAATCTTTGTGAAAATGAATCCTGAGAAACAGTAGGAAGACTTTGGGGCTGTATTAAGGAAGGTGAAGGCCAGGGAATGAGTACTATGCAAGGTGAAGGCCAGGGAATGAGTGCTGTGCAAGAAGAACATGTGCTAAGCTGAGGCACCCAACACAACCAAAGAAAGTGGCAAGGGGCTGTGGGCGGAAGGGAGTACAGGGTGCTGCAAGACAGAAACAGCAATGAGGAGATGTATGTATACTTACTGCAAACAGATACTTAGTCATTGCCCAGCTCAAGGCAACTCTAAAAGCAGAACCAACTAAAGCAGTGAGACGGTCATAAGCATACATTCTTACATACAAATGATAGTGTAAAACACATGATCATTTGCCAGCTCAACTGGCATAGAAGGATAAAGCCCTGGGTATGGCCCAGGCTACCTGGCTTTCAGTAGCAGATTGGGTACTTGATGGAGCTGACTGGGGAGGATGATCATGCCCATTCGGGGGGGGGGGGCACAGAAGGAACCCAACCATACACTGCCACAGTCTCTCATAGGAACAGTGATGATTCAGATGTGTGGCCTGGGGACTTGTCATACTCATCAAGCCACTGCTTAGTGGTGGTCTTCATCAGTGATATGTGGAAGCGTACATTTGTGTGGAAAAGGCACTGTGGGCCTCCCTGGTGATGTGGCCCATACACCCCCCCCCCTTCAAAGGGTGGGATTAGGACCATAGGAAATGCCCTCATTGCTGAGATGCTGGCAGAAATACAAAAGCACCCTCAAGGCTGCTTGAATGGCAGACCATTCTGGACAGCTGTTTCCCTGACACTGAGTGAAATTACCCGTGCTGGGGAATTAATTATCTTTCTCTAGGAGAAGAGGAGGCTTCTAGGTCAGTAGGCACAACTGCAAAAATCATACAGAAAAAGATAATGCTCATGGGGAAGCAGCATACAGTATTATTGTTGTCTTGCTGTTTAGACAAACGTCGTTCTCTGGACAGCGCAGTGGTGCAGTGGTAGTGTTGTAGCCTCACAGCAAGAGGTTATCCGGTTTGATTCTCGACTGGAGTGCCTTCTGCATGTCTTCCCTGCGTTCGTATGGGTTTTCTCTGGGTACTCTGGTTTCCTCCCACGTCATAAAGATATACATCTGGAGCGTTTCTCCCCGGGCCTCCACTGAAAATTGTCTTTGTTCCAAATCAGACTTTCCCAGTAAACAAATGTTAAATAAATAAATAACTAAGATAAGTCAATAACAAAATAGGCTGATAGGTGACCACAGAGTTTCAGACTTCTACGTGCATAAAAGACAAACGATATAAACTGCTGCGAGCAATAAAAACTCTCCTTTAAAACAGAATTAATTTATTTGGCGTACTCCAGGTAAGCGCTTTCGCAAATGCTTCTTCAGACCATTAAGTTTCAAAAATACAATCAATTAAACTTTTATATCAAACACTCACATCATAAAATTTTAAACCTATACAAATCAATTAGATATTTAAAGGAGCATTATGACAGCAAATAGCTCTATATGTTTTTATATACTTATGTAAACTCTACATGGATCTGGTACAAAATAAATACATACCCTTCTAATAAAGCGCAGTGCAAATATATAAAAAATCACCATTTGAATTCATAAAAATATCTAATAAATAACATGTGTATCTAAAGCAAAGTATACAGATCCTTTACACATCTGCCTATTATGAAGTGCTACCCTAACTTAAACAATGCACTAATTGTATCTAAACTAACAGAGCACATTCATATAAACTAATCTAAAATGCTACATTGAAATGTAATATTTTAAACAATATTATGATCGTTCTCCTGCAAATCTACCGGATCCATGTAGAGTTTACATAAGTATATAAAAGCATATAGAGCTATTCGCTGTCATAATGCTCCTTTAAATATCCAATTGATTTGTATAGGTTTAAAATTTTATGATGTCAGTGTTTGATATAAAAGTTTAATTGATTGTATTTTTGAAACTTAACGGTCTGAAGAAGCATTTGCGAAAGCGCTTACCTGGAGTACGCCAAATAAATCAATTCTGTTTTAAAAAAAAAAAAACCTGGAGTACGCCAAATAAATCAATTCTGTTTTAAAGGAGAGTTTTTATTGCTCGCAGCAGTTTATATTGTTTGTCTTTTACGCACGTAGAAGTTTGAACCTCTGTGGTCACCTATCGGCCTATTTTGTTATTGACCAGTGTAGGCAAGAGGAATTCTTCACTGATTACAGATGTCATTTGGTCCAGTGTTTTCATTGTGGGGATGTTGGAGCTCACATTTCTGCTTTACAGTTCATGTTTTTTTTTTTAGTTATAAAAAATGGTTTACTGCAGAGAACAGATAACCAAGAGGAACCAACATATAGCATCATGATCAGGAAAAGTGTTCTGTAGTGCATCATGATAAAGTAATAACCATACAGAAGCAAGAGGAATAGTTTGCTTTATTTTACATGATTGTAAATGTCTTTGTGGGAAACCATATCTGTTTATAGCAGGGGAGGATGGTCATGCTATGTGTACAGTGGAAGGCCTTGGCTGCCCTATGCTAATTGTCTCTATGCATTTGAATGTTGTATCCATGTAGATGAACAAAGTATAGTCTCATTGGCCAGTTAAAATTTGGAGGCTGTATTAATTCTGCTTTGCATATGCGCAAAGCAGTATTAAATGTTATTGTTGCACTGTTCACTGCTCTCTGATCGACAGGAGTGGGAAGTAATAGTTAAGCAAAGCCAACAGAAAATGTAACTTTATTTTAGATATCCTTTGGTGCTGGATTTGTCTTCGGTTTAGCCTGCTGCTGCAGGCTACGTTAACCTTAAATGCTGTTTTTCCCATGGCTTAAAAATGAGCAGTGGATAACAGGTCCATTGTAGTATGCCTGAGATGAACAATCTTGGATGTCATTTTGCTTTTATAAAATTTTGCCCTTTTGTGTAGGGCATATAATTTACTGTTAAGTCATGACAGTTAAAGAAGCTAGCACAAAATAATGTCAAGACTTAAAGAATTACTGATGCCAAATGGACATACAGGAAAAGTAATGCCAAACTTTTGAATTTGATTTATTTCTTTATTTTTTTATGTACTTGCATTTGTTGACCAGTGCAGTCTGACTCAACCCGGCTGCATATGCTTTGTAAGCACTGGTTAATAGCCTCATTCCTGATGAGAAGAAAAAGAGGTTATGAAAGCAGAGTAAGTGACTTTTTCACCTTGATAACAGCTCTCTAGTGTTTGTTTATATTTGAACAGTAAACATCTTTATTAAATGATCATTTGTGACATAAGCGGTCATACATTTATATAAATGAAAATAAACCATATTGCCATATTTTTTAGTTGCAAACATTATACATCACAAACCATATTGACAGAACTTTAGTTGCAAACATTATGCATCACTTATAATCTATCCAGTCATTATCAAACATTATATAGCTTGAGACGCTCCTGCACTGGCCCAGAAATCAAGGAGACTCAATCCTCACCACTAGCACCAGTGAGGGAAGTACACATTGGGAGGATGACAAGTACACACACAGTAAAGTACAATTTCCCTTAAGAGCACACAGAGATCACAGTCAGTCTGGGGCTGGTTTCTCCCTTTTTCTCCTGATCCCCAATAAGACCCCCCACTGCCACAGCTATAGGGTTAAGATCTCAGCCGAATGGCCAAGCTAAGACCTCCAGCACCCTCTGTTTAACCAGTGCTTCTTGTCTCTACCCAAGTAGCTGACACACACTGAGGTTTTGATTTGTACACAAACACACACCTGGGAAAGGCTGGCGCAAGTTTACTAGTTATGCCCCCTTCTGCCCAGACTATAAGGTAGTACCAGCTGCCACTAGCCACTACTTATCAACTACTTTTAAGGCCATTACAAAGGGTGACCAATCCTACTGTGTAATGTTACTATTATCCAAAGAGTACATATGACCAAGACTTTCAAGGCTATTTAGGAGTGGCCTGTACAGTGTCACCAAATACATGTGCAGGTACACTAACAGCTTAAATATTCCTAAACAAGCCAGCCACAATTAAAAGGTTTAAATATGTTTAATAATAAACAAAGAACAAGACAATACTCAATCAACACAGTAACTACAGAGTTTACAATCACAGGAAATATTTTAAAACATTGCAAGTCAGTCTCAAATAAATACAGAAAACAGCTAAACTAATCTTTACTATATCTATATCTAAAAAAAATTACTGTACCCTAGACTTACTTACAGAGCAAAGTAAATGCAGACGAGAAGTGCTGAATGAATGGTTCTAGGTCCAAGACACGATACAAAATGCCCAGCCTCTGAGAGAGTTCCCAAATTAATATCAAAGCATTACTGCTGGGTTAGCCTGGATGACATCACTCTTTGTCACCTGCCTTCAGTTCCCAGGCTAACAGCAACTTAACAAAATGTAACTTTCTCTGTGAAAAATACATATCCCTCAGATGTTTGCTCAGAACTGGAAGTCGTAAAACAATTAAATACTTTTACATTTTAGACCTAGTAATTATTTCTGTTCAAGACAATAGAAAGAAACTTTAGCGCATTGTGTCTGCTGACTGTACTGAAACTACTTTTTATAGCACATCGTAAAGCACTTTTAATTTCAACTTATTTTCTTGAAGTATTGCAAGTTAACTGTGTATGTTCCAGCTTCTACTATTAAAACATACATTTGCACAGGTATATAGTTTATATACATTTGTGTTATTTTCCAGTAGGGTACACTGTGGTTACATTCTTGAAGCTCAGCACATAACATACAATTCTCTTACATTTGTAGGACAAGCATATGAATCATATTACTATACACAAATGAAATATGATTATTTACAACATTCCACTTAGCTGGGCTGGCAGTGTCACATTTCTATATAAATCATATTAACATTTTTAAGTGACATATAGTTATTTACAAAGACATGCATCTGGAGCGTTTCTCCCCGGGCCTCCGCTGAAAACAGGCTCTGTTGAACCTAGTCGGACATTCCCGGTCAACAAATGTTAAATAAATAAATAAAATAAAAATAAATAAAAATAAATAAAAAAATACAAAATTCCAGATTGTTGGACTGGCAGTATTTCCCTGGTGTCACATAGCTCATTCAAGTCCTGCCTTCTTTTAAACTTCATTTCTCCTTCAAAACGTTATTCTGCATGTATTGTTCCCACAATTCCAGTTTTTGATGTCATTTGCCGCTACCTTTTTCTGAAGATCCCATTTCCAGATGTTTTATCTGTAATATATGTGCTACTTCTAATAATGTTGGTTTAAACTTTGACTTCCATTTTCTAGTAATTGCTTTTTTTGGCAACGACCGTAATTAAGACTCAGCAAAGCCTTACTATGTCTAGGTAGTTCTAATTCTGTATCATAGCTCCAAAAAAATATTTCCTTACTTATACCAGTTTGCACACCTAGTATTTCTGATAGAGTAGTCTGCATGGAATTTTTCAAATCTGCCTACTTATTACACTTCCAAAAAATATGTTCCCAATTTCCTCTTTCTTCCCCATCACACCTCCAACACTTGCTGACTACTTGAGGAAAAATTCTTTGGAGTCTACTTTGGGTTTAAAAATGCATATGTAAACACTTCCAAGCAAAGATCCTAAATCTTCTATACTTTGGGGGATATTTTGAATTGCTTATCCAGTCTCTCTTCCCAATCCTTTCTATCCTCCTCTGATTGACTCTTATACTTATGCAACATTTTGGATGCTGTACTAATTATCCATTTTTTAACAGCCGCTTCTGTTCTAGATTGTACTAAAACTCTACCAGTACTGCTCTTTCACTTAGAATCCCCTTATTTCTTTTTCTTTGTCTTTGTCTATAGTCCGATATCAATCCTTGTTAGAGATGATGATGATTTAATATTTTTGTGTAAGGGCAATTCAATGGAGTTTAATGACTATTTCAACTTTGAAATTAAACTCTTGTGGTTTGGACTTTACTTTTGAAGTGAAGGCAAGGTCAATCCAGTTTTTGGATGTTGTGTTTTATGTTGGTAGTGATGGAAAGATACAACATAAACCCTTCCACAAAGTTACGGCAGTAAACAATTTTTTGCATGCTACTAGTATGCATAGTGTTCAGTTGACTAACTCTTTACCTTTGGGAGAATTTAAAAGAATTGCTGCTAATACTTCAGAAGTTAGGAATATAAAGACGGAATTTGATGTAATTTGTGAAAAATTAAATAATCGAGGATATAGATGGGATAATATTTTGTTACATAGAAATAAGGTTGAAAGAGACTTAAATTTGCACTTTAGTGTTCACCAATACTTAGGTAAAAAGGATGAAAAAAGTGGGAATACTAGGGATGATGGAGGATTTTTAGAATCAGCTTGTAATGATGGTAATAACATGGAAGTTAAGGATAAAATATTTTTTGTTAACAGGTATTCACTTTTTTCACCTACATTAAGAAGAATAATATTCAATATGTGGCCTATAGTTATGAATGATGCTTTTTTGAAAACTATTATCCCCAATAATATTATTTTCTCTTATAGTAGATGCAGTAATTTGAAAGAGTTGGTTAGGTATAAAGGCAGGAGGATTAAAGCTAGTAATGCTGGAGCTTATGCTTGTGGACGTTGCAAAGTTTGTAGTAAAATTGTGAATTTGGATGGTAGTACAATAAATGGCGTTAAATATAATGCCATTGATCATTTCAATTGTAATTCCTTTGGGGTAATTTATATAATAGGTTGTAAATGTGAAATAAGAAAATGGTATATAGGGCAGACTAAAAGAAAAATAAAACTGAGAATCATGGAACATTTGGGAGATATCAGGAGGGGTAGACTGGACAGTCCAGTAGCTAATCATTTTCATCAGTTTCATGGTGGTGGATGTGAGGATTTTATATTTAGTGTTTTGGCAAAACCAGATGGGGGTGGGGGGGCAAACATTAATTTTCAGAAAAAATTATTGAGAATGGAATCTAATTTTATAATAAACTACAAAACCCTGTTTCCAAATGGTATGAATTTAGAAATTTAAGTATTATATTAATGTGTATAAGTAATATTAAAAATTTATAATAACATGCTGTGATAAATTTAAAAGTTTTCTAAATTTCTTAATTGATGAATTTATTTGATTGTTTAATTGAATGACTGGTGTATATATAAGCTGGTGTGATTTAGAATAATTTATTCCAATGAAGGCGAAGGCCGAGGTACCAGAATCTGTTTAAAGAAGTAAAGATATTTTCCAGTTGGCTGCAATTTTTGTTTTGGTGTTTCTTTCTTTTGACTCTTATACTTATGCAACATTTTGGATACTGTACTAATTATCCATTTTTTAACAGCCGCTTCTGTTCTAGATTGTACTAAAACTCTACCAGTACTGGTCTTTCACTTAGAATCCCCCTATTTCTTTTTCTTTGTCTATAGTCTGATATCAATCCTTGTTAGAGAAGGAAATCTCAAGCCTGCAGTCCAAATAAATTCTTGGCCTCTTCCTGTTGTATTACCCTTCCCGCTTTAATTATTTCCTCCAAATACCCTGGTTCCTTTTCCAGTTTTCTCCGGTATATTCCAGACTCCTCTTACCTATTGTCTGTATCCCTAATTGCAGTAATCTCTATCGGCAGAATCCCCTTTCTGCATTCCTATGTTGGCTTAGTTCTTAGAATATTTTCTGCTACTTTGAGTGTAATATTTTATCTTTGTTATTTTCCTTAAGGCTCTGCATCCAAAATCCCAGTCTCTTCTTGTTTCTTGACTTTCCCCATTTTATCATTCAAATCAGGTAATCCTAAACTACCTTGTTCTCTGTCTTCCCCTCCCAGATAAAATCCTATAACTCTTTTTATTAATTGCTATCTACAACTTCTCCTCTGGTTGATAAAAATATGCCTGACCTGTTTGTGTATAAAACTAAAGGGACTAAAAACATTTTGACTGCTTGAATCTCGCTATCCATATCCATAAAACAGAGCTTCCAATTTCTTAGTTTTTGTATTCTCTGTTTAGTTCATAAACACTTTGTAGTCATGGTTTAGATTTGAAATGGGCCTGTATGAACTTGGATCTGATGGGTCTTTATCATCTTTAGGTATTACAGCCATCACCGCTTTCTACCAGAATTTTGGTGCTTCTCTTCCTTTTAAAGTACTGCTAAACAAAACCTACCAGATCTGTTTTTCCCTCCTAGCTTCCAAACTTCCACAGGGATACCATGTATTCCAGGGGACACCTACAGATTGGTTACACAGCATAATTTTTATCTCATCTCCTCCTATCCTGTTAGTAATTGAGCCTTATCTACTTCTAACTTTGGCATGTTTATTTTATTTATTTACTTATTACATTTGTTTACCGGGAAAGTCCACTGGGCCTAAAAGAGCCCATTTTCAGTGAAGGCCCAGGGAGAAATGCTCCAACAAGAACATAGATACAGAAAATATTAAACATTAATTGGTACTAAAGTGGTGCTGCGGAAGCGTTGTCGCCTCGGTTAGACGTTGCACGTTCGATTCTCAGAGCGTCTTCTGTGTGTTGATATGCGTGAATGGGCGTTCCATCGTTGAAGGTTGTGTGTTAGGCCCGGCAAGCCAGCACGTAAAAATCTACTGCCAATCATTAGCGGGCCAAAGTTCCACTGTGGTGACCCCTAACCGGGAAAAGTGAACACAAACGACCAACTGAAGCCAAGAAACCAAAAAATGTAGTCCACAGCAGAAAGAAGGTAAATGAAAATCCAGTAGGTGAAATTCAACAAACAAATTTATTGGATAAAAACCACACAGTAACAAATCCCTCAAGCGCTTTCGCTCAGTGCAATACTGAGCTTTATCAAGATGAACACCATGTAACAACTGCTCCTATTTAAATACTAAAAAATCATGTGATCAATTAAGTTAAAAACTAATTGATAAAATATCACCTGCAAGTGCTTGGTATTAAAAGGGTTACATGTAAAACCAGTTAAATAACCGGGAAAAGCCGAAAGACCGTTTTAATTGGTACTAAAGTAGATAAAGTGTTACACATAGCGATTACAATAATATATACAGAATATGTACATAAAAGCAGGAATTTTGTTGGTTATCAGATGAATTCAATCAGAGAGGTATAAACAGAGATATATTAATCAGCATTATATTTAATTCTTCCATAAACATTTCCATTTCTATCTTTTCTTGATTTCTATATTTCCCTGCTTTATAGAGATTTCCATAATATTTCTGTAATGTTTCTAGTACCTCTACAGGATCTCTGGTTATCTTCCTTGTTATAGGCTTCCTAAGCTTGGTGACAACCCTTTCTACTTTCTGTTGCTTGAGACTTTGTGCTTAAATTTTTTGTGCTCTAGGGTTATTACTAACAAAAAGCAGTTGCTTAACAGCTGTCTTTCTAAACTCGTGCATATTATCAAGATAATTTTAGCATTTTGCAGTTACTCCTCCTCTTGTTCTGTGAGATTCCCTCTATTCTTCAATAACATTAACATTTGTCAGTGCCTCTAAATAATTATTGTTGCTTCTTAACCATCCCTTTCCTTTTATTAATACAAGTTCAAAATGATAATTCCTTTTTAAACAAATTTTGTGTGCTGTTTTTTCCAAGTGGTTTAATTTATGACCTTTTACTTTACATAGGAATCTAATAAAACTTCTCTTCTTCAAAATCACTATCCCCGCTTGTCATCCGAGAGGCCCTAATAAATTGACCTCTGGGAATATTTTTCGTAATAAAACTTGGATGATTGCTTTGGTAGTGAAGGTAACCACTACAAAATGTGTTTTTTATATGTATTTTGACACTTTTATGAATTTTTGCTATGCCAAAGAGCAAACTTGTCTTTGGATTTTCCACTAGTAAAAAATTGTGCAACTCTGTTTTCATATCACCATTCATAAAGAACTTGTGTAAACAGCTTTCAATATATTTATAACTTATTTGTATAACATTAAATTAAACTTCAAGATGTTCTTGTTTGTATAGCTAAGTTGTAAGTTTCTAAATTCATGATGACCAACCTGCCCCCCTTATCGGCCCTCATAAATGTTAAACACTTAAGGCTCCTTAATTCTTTTAACGCTTTCCTTTCATTCACATTCAAATAAAAAAAAAACGGTTTAGTACCCCTTCCATTTATAGTGTCACCAACCCCCCAATTCAGGCCAATAGTGTCTGCTCCTAGCGGAAGTACAGAAGGTATTTCATTATTTTTTGGATTCCATCCTTAATCCAGTAGTTCAGAGGCTTCCACCTTACACCAAAGATTCTTGGGACTTCACCTTGCACCAAAGATTCTTGGGATTTCATGGAGTGTTTGTAAAGTTTTAATGACAATTATAAATATCAAAACATTAAGAACTGTGGATGTTGTGTCCATGTTTACTACTATGATACAGCAAGAGGGTATCGGGTATGTCAGGTTATTTTTGAATAAATATACTGATATTGACAACGGTTTAGTCAACTTTTACTGTGCATTACTTGAGGTCTTATTAGAAAATAATTTTTCTTTTCAACAAAAAATACTATAAGCAAAGAAAAGGTGTTGCAATGGGGTTTACAAGTAGCCCCTGATTTCGCCATTCTGGTACTAGGATGGTGGGAAATGGAAGTCTTACCAACTGTTAACTTCAAAAACACCGTAATTTATAGAAGGTTGTTGTGTCTTTCGGCTTTTCCCGGTTAGGGGTCGCCACAGTGGAACTCTGGTCCGCGAATGATTGGCAGTAGATTTTTATGCCGGGTTGCCAGCTCTGACACACAACCTTCAACGAAGGTACGCCCATTCACGCATGTCTCCACACATAAGACGCTCTAGCTGAGAATCGAACAGGACAACGTCATACTGTGAGGCAACAACGCTACCGCAGCACCACCACTCATTTATAGAAGGTTGTGGATGTTTTGTTTTGTTTTTTTTTTTGTTTTCCAATGTATTAATGGTTTTGTTAAGCTTTATAGATGATTTAAATGAAAGTACTGTTTTTTTTTTTTTTATAAAGCTTGTCTTGGGAGACAACTGGATGTTAGAATGAGATTCATTGACAGAAGTTTTTGTCAGCAGAATTCATCAAAAAATATGTTTTATAATGGTTACCTTCGCTACCAAAGCAAGCATCCATGTTTTATTAAGAAATATTTCCCAGAGGTCAATTTATTAGGACCTCTCAGATGACAAGTAGGGATAGTGATTTTGAAGAAGAGATCAATTTTATTACATCCCTATTTAAAGTAAGAGGTTATAGTTCAAACAACTTGGGGAAACAAAACGACCCATGAAATTCATTTAAAAAGGAGTGTTCACTTTGGACCTATATTAATAAAAGGATTTAGTAAAAAGCAGGTATCTGAAGGCAGTGTAGGATGTGAGCAAGTCACTGATTTGAATTTGGTACCCTGATGTATAGATATGTCTTTTGATTAAGTTTCAAGGACATTATTAGCAGCAACTGGAAAATTGTTGTAGGTAATAGTGACCTCGTTAACATAGCTGGAGGCTATCCATCTTTTGTATACAAGAAAAATCTTAGTATAAAACAGTTATTACAGAGTGACGGCACATAAATTTTTCTACCTCTTACTATGAAAAGTTTAGGTACTTTTAAATGTAATTCTTATAGTGCCTGTAGATTTATACACAAAGGGCCATATTTTTTAAGACATCTTCAATATACAATGAAGGTTCCAGGCAGGTATAATTATTATTAAAAGGTGTTGTTTATATAAGGATATGCTCTCGATGTCCTAGCTTCTGTATAGGTATGACCACAATGAGCCATGGGAAATGAATAAAAGAACATATATATGCCATTAAAACAAAAGATAACAATGCTCTATAAGACATTTGGTTAGGTGTACAAATTATAAAAAAAAAATGTATTTGCAGTGTTGGGGCAGGTCTCGGTTGATATGAGAGGTGGTAATTATAAAAATCAAGTAGAAAAAAAGGAGACAGACTGGCAGATTAAATTAGGAGCAGATCAATTACCAGGGTTGAATGAAACCATCAACATTAATTGTTTTCTGAGTGATCGTAGGCTAGGTATTGAATAAAGGGTTAAAATGGTATTTTAATTGAGTTTTTAAAGTGATTGGTTATTTCTGCATTTGAATTTGTATCTAATTGATGGATTTTATGTCTGTATCCCTGATGAAGTTAACTGACGAAAGCTGTTATTAAAATGCATTGCACTAAAGTGTTACAACAGCCTGTTTTTCTAATCACACACGTGTTTTTTTTATTTTATACTCCTAATAGAACAGTTGTCCCAGACTGACAGCTGCACTCATGGACTTGGATTAACCTATAGGGAAGGTTATTCGTGCTAAGATGCATGGTACAGCCTGTGATTCTACTTAGTGCGGTCTGGTTTTGTATTGTCTTTGTTCCTTACCCAGATTAGAAAAACACTTGAATGCTTTCAGAAAACATCATCTCCTAGCCTTTGAATGAAGGCCATTGAAAGAAAGACGTAGTATGTTTCTATTACCCCTTATCAGAATGCCTCCATAGAGACAGGAGAACCAAAGTTACCTCTACTACAAGTATTCATTTATTTGCTAGAGAAGTATTTTTTTTTATTATATTCAGTGTTCTTTACTAATTGCTTCTTCTTAAAACTTGTTACTAGTTCAAGCCTAGGGCCTTAATCCAGTCTTTCCCTTATGCACGAGTAAGAAAAAGCACATCAGTTTTTCTTGTATCATGCTCTTTTTGTCCAGACGTTTCTTTTTTAACATTGCAGTGCCCACATTTCTGTAAACTAAAGAAGGCAAAAAGAAAAAAAAATAGGGGCACCTGTTTACTTTAGTATCCGTATTACACTCAAAAATAATCAAGAAAGCTTTATTTTATAGCATGCAAGTTATGCCATGCATTATAAAAATACTACTGTTAAGAACATTTTGTTTTACTTGCAGTTAACAATTTCTTTCCTCTTCCTGTCTCCTAAATGTTCTTCCAAATATTGATATGAAGTATAGCATATGCTTTGAAGTCCCATACAAGTTTAACAAAGTCAAAGAGGCTCAGTATTTCCAGGGTTTCTTGTTCTGCTATGTTTCACAAACATAACTAATGCTTTGTAATCCAACATTTATTTGTCAGTTTCTGAGTTGCTGGTTTTCTTCCTGTTGATGTCCATCTCCCAAATCCAGTCTCTGCTTCATTTCCAACACACTCCGGATTCTTCCAGTCAACTCTTGGGCTTCTCTCTGTCTCGTAAACATTTTCCTTTGGCACAGTCAGTATGGTCTTTATTAACAGAAGAACAAGAAACAGAATCCCATAATGTTTGATAGCTCACTTTGTCGGACAAACCATTGCATTTTCTCCTTAGCGTGTTCTGCATCAAAAAATGATTTTTGACCCTCCAGGAAAGCTCAGTCCTGCTTCTCAGCATTCCGATTACAGGAATGAATGTACTCCTCTTCTATGTGGTGTACAGTGAGTAATTATTTTCCACAAACACTCTACTGTCCCCCACTTCTTGTACTTTGTCCTTCTGCCATAGTTTTGTCAGAATCAACTCTTTCAGCTGGTAGGATTTCTCCTTTACTGTTAAAGGTCTAGGGTTCTTTCTCGTGGCCAGGTTTGGAGCATATACACAATGTGCCCTTTCAATTAACAACAACTGCTGTGGAATACTAGTCCAGTTGAGTATTTGTGCTTTCATAAAACTAATAGTCTGTTCTTTCCAGCTTCTCTGATACAGCTGAAAATTTCAGTTTTTCCATATGTGCTGTGTCCTCTAATTGTATTTTTTTTTGAAACATCTTTTCTTAAGTAGTCTCATACTCAGCCAGCCTAATCTTCATTTCAACCTCTGTTTTCTGCATTTTTATCACGTCATCTGAATGTCTGTTTAAAGCTTCTTCCATTTTTCCAGCCTTTTATTTTTTGAGTTGATATACTCCTTCAGTGTTTCATTTATTTTAATCAACTCTAAGTACATTTGACTTCTATTTTCCTCGAGGTTACTGGAAGTCATGTCTTGCGCCAAAGCTGGAGCTTGCACTGCTTTTTTGCTGAACAGCTGCAGAATTCTTCCCAGTCGGTGTTTTTCCACAACTTTTGTGATTGATTTTCTTTCAGGTTCTCTGAATTTCTTTTTTCCTGACATCCAGGCAATGCATTTACTAGCCAGTTACTGAAATTTACCCAAAAAACAAGTTCACTGGCCCTCTTGTCTGAGTTTTTCACGCTGAAATTAAGCTGTTACTCAGTGTACAGCCATCTTGGAAGTCTGGTAGTTCTCTAGTGGTTATTAAATGTCAGACCCATTTCTTTGTATGCTTTGGGCTTGGGTCATGGCTGACATTTGGAGGGGGCAGTCCTCCTGCCTAGTTAACTAACAAATAAATGCTGTGACAGCATAAGAGAAAAGCCAGAGCTAGGGTGGTCGTGTTGCAAAGACTAGATTCTTGTTGGATTCCCTTGGATACTTAGGCTTCTTTGTGGAGGGTACAGTAACTTCTTTTACACTAGGGCTTTTAATTCCATGCATTCAGTAAAATTAGTAGAGGTCAGTGGCTTCCTGTTAATCAGGAGTTTAGCATATGACTAAACCAAAGCAGGCAAATACTGAGTACTACATTGAATCCACTGCCTTATGTTGAGAAGGAATGCCTGGTATCCTTTTGGATGCTTCTGCTGGGAAAAGGACTAGCTTCAGAGATGCTGTTATTCAAGGGATCACCATTTAGCTGATGGCTGGAGGATTGTCAGAGGACCCCATCCTATGGCTTTAGTTGGAGAATTGGACAGTGAACAGAGAAAATTCCATGTGGAAGCTGATTGCCATAACTGGCCAGCAGCACACATTGAAAAAAACAACTAAAGCAAATTGAATGACAAGTTGGACAGGTGGGCAAAGAAAAGAAGGTGTTTGCCCACTTGATTTTCACTTGGGGGAGAGAGAGCTGTGCATCTCTGGGGTACATGTGTATCCCATCTGTGATCCCTATTGAAAATGCAAGTCCTGAATGCAGATGTCTGTTTTTAATGGGGTAGCAGGGCAACTTATGGGAACATCACCACAGAAGTTAATTACTTTTCACAGCTGCATCCAATGCATGCGCACTTCCATACATGTTTAACAGGGCATGTACAAGGGATACTAGGGCTTAAGGAAGAAAAATCCATGATTGTTGCCCGGAATGACAGCCAGAACAGAAGATCTGGTGGTCACCAAACATGGGGGAAACAAAAAATGAAACGGAAATAAAGCCTGCCTTATAGGAAGCCAATTAGCATCACTGCACAACTTGTGTTTGTCTTTCGGCTTTTCCCGGTTAGGGGTCACCACAGCGGAACTCTGGTCCGCTAATGATTAGCAGTGGATTTTTACGGTGTCTAGTTCCAGCCCAACACCCAACCTTCAAAGAAGGTACACCCATTCATGCATGCATCTACCTGCATGTCTTTAAATGTCACTCGACAGTGGGGAGGACATGCAGACTCCACACAGAAGGCGCTCCAGTTTTGGACGCAAAACATAGAAGCATAAATCAAAGGACTCCCACCTGCTTCTGGCAACATTAGTTATGTTAAGTCTGTGGGTATCTCGACAGATTAAAGAAAAACATGGATATAGTGAAGCGCTTTGAAATGTTAAAATAATTTAAAAAGCTACTTACTGACCGGTATAAGTGGAGCAACAACCCAGTATTCAGCATTTAAAAAAAAAATTGCAAAACATCATCTCCTAGCCTTTGAATGAAGGCCATTGAAAGAAAGACATAGTATGTTTCTATTACCCCTTATCAGAATGCCTCCATAGAGACAGGAGATGTTGAGGAAATGGAGAAAGGTTTGAGTGGGATGTAGATTCCAGTAGCTGAAGAAGGATTAATGTTTCTTTACTTCCTAAATTTTCCACTCAGATGAAAAACTTAAACTGAAGAACGAACCGACTTAAAATAATTTCTGCGCAGTTTTAGTACTAGAAGGGACAGAATTATTGTACCATCCTATGTAACTTGGTTACAGTATGATGAGCTTGGGCTGGTAGTGTGAAATCCTGCAGTATAGAACCAGTTCGGTAAGCTTTAGTCCCAAAGTGGCATACCCTAAAAGCCTAGGTCACTAGTGATTAGTTTTAATGACATTTCCACTGATTAAGGTGTTTTAAAATGTGAGGCTAAAGCATGTACGCAGGTTTGATTATGTATATCAAGTGTTGTTAGATTGCATTAAGGTGGCTCACCTTGCTACCGGATGTCCAAACAATAAGTTGCCTGATCAGGAGGCACTCTTGCATTAAAAACATCCATGTCTGAGTAGTTACTGAAGCTTGGTTTAAATGTCAAGGCAGAACTCTCTGCTATACCAGTGTTTTGCACATTTCATGGTAACTGTGGTAGAGTCTAAGTGTTTGTCAAGGAACGTATTACCTCCAGACAGATCCCTAAGGACTCTAAAACTGAATTTGATCACTCTAAAATTAATCATTTGCTAATATTTTGTTACAGAACACCTTTGTCCCCTGATGATCATGTAAGATTTCTGAATGTTTTAAATTATGTCTTATTTAGTAAAAGCTCCCTTATTTGGGTAACTTTAAGTACACTTCAGTAAACTGAGACACCTATACCCCCAATGTAGGATACGCCAATGAATTCCCTTGGGCTCCTGGTAAGTAAACTGCCAGAGGGTGGGCACTGCATTCTTTTTTTTTTTTTGTAAACAAGAAACATTTTTATTAAATTATCAGTTAGGGCACAGCATTCTTGACCTGTTTTTTTTTTCCCGTTTTTACAAATATAGCCATTTCTTTCATTCCCCCTCTGGTATCTCCTTCCCCAGTGAAGTCTGATCATAAACTTGTGACCGTCTTTAAACTCCCAAAAGCACCTACAGCAAACCCCATTGAATTTAAGGACTACAAATGTACCAACCTCAACCTGCTAGGTGAGAAGATATCAAAATTCCCTCCTTAAAATGGAGAACATCAATATCTGTGCAGTGACTGAGACCTAGTTCAAAGCTTTAGAGGGCACCCCTGCACTACCAGACTATAACTCATACCACACTTTTTGGCCATGTAACCCGGACCAAAACACCAAAGGCGGAGGTGTGTCCATATTCATTAAGGATATCCACACCTCCAGGCTAGTTGCTCAGCATAATGCATCTGAGGTTATCCAAGTGCAACTAACTCTGGGCAAAACTGCAATCCAAATTGTAGCTTGCTACAGATCCCTCACCATGCCCCAGGATTCCCACTCCTCTTTTCTTGATGTACTGGAAAATATTAGGGTTCAATCAAACACCCTAATAATGGGCGACTTCAACTACCCCACCATTAACTGGGAAAACTACTCGTGTACCAACTTCTTAGCTCAACGCTTTCTGGAATTCATAAACTCCAATTCCCTGGATCAACTTATCCACACCCCCACCAGGGGCAACAATATCCTAGACCTAGTCATTACCAAAATGAGTGACCAGTGTTCCACATCTGAAGTCAACTCCTCATTGGTCCGATCCTACCATAAGCTTATCACCCTTGATATCCATATCCCGCCCCCATTAAGGAAACCACAGTAAAAAATTTCTCCAAAGCCAACTTCATGCTTCTTAAGACAGAAGTGGTGAACTTCATGACACCCATGCAGATGGACAATACAGTTACAACTGCTGAATCCTACACAAATGCACTCTATAAGCACTTACATGAGTGCATGGATCGTGCTGTCCCAAACAGAACCAAGACGCTATCCTCCAAAAAAAGGAAGCCAATCTGGTGGTCCCCTGCCATAAACAAACTGTACAACAGAAGGAAGAAACTGTTGCAAAAGAGAGTAAAATCCCATGAGTGGAGGAGCTCCCTGGTCAGCCTCAGTAACAAGCTGAGATCCCCAAGATCCTCCAAAGCTAGCTACGAAAACAAATTCGCCACTAAATCCAAGGGCAACCACAAAGCATTCTATAGTTATGTCAAGAATCTAGATGGCAACGCCCAGATCTGCTCTGAGTTACAGCACAAAGACACGAAAATTACAGAACCAACTGATATTGCCAACATCCTGGCATATCGGTTCAGTGCTAACTTTACCCCCCTCTCACCCCGTAAAGGGCCCATATCTGTACAGGAAGAATGCAGAGTCCCTGTAATCACAACTACGCAGGTAAAAGCTGTACTCTCTAAAGCCAAAAACACAGCATCCATGGGACCGGACAACTTCCCAGGCTGTGTTTTACATGAACTTCAGAACGAACTGGCTCCCCACTTAAGCACCATGTTCAATAATAGCCTCACATCAGGCTTTGTGCCTACTGAATGGCACACAGCAACAGTTATTCCACTTCACAAAGGGGGAGCCACCACTGATCCCAGGAACTATCGACCTATTAGCCTGACGAGCCTGGTGTGCAAGGCCATGGAACGTGTCATCATGGAACTCATAAACAAAGACATTGGTAACCCCCACACTCTGGATCCCACCCAGTTCTGGTTTGTGAAAGGCAGATCATGCCTCCTGAACCTGATCGACTTCTTTGAGGCAGTCACCAAAGACGTGGATGAGGGTAAGGTGGCTCACACAGCCTATCTTGACCTTGCCAAGGCTTTCGACACCATCCCCCATTCTGGAATTATAACTAAACTAGGTATAAATCCCTACGTCACAAGATGGGTTGCCAACTGGCTCACTGACAGAATCCACACTGTAAAAGTTGCAGACTCCAAATCTGACCTCAAAGCAGTGACAAGTGGAGTACCACAGGGTTCCGTCCTGGGACCTCTCGTGTTTGGTATCTACTTCTCTGAAGTACAGGCTAACACAGAAGGCCTCTGGCTAACGAAGTTCGCAGATGATTGCAAACTAGGAGCCATAGTCAAGTCCCCAAATGATGTGGGCATCCTACAGAAGGGCCTCACTGAGACGGATGCCTGGTGTCAGAGCCATGGCCTCAAGCTCAATGCCAAAAACTGCAGTGTCATCCCCTTTGGTAAAAACTCTGTACCCATGAACTACCACATAGGCAGCAATCTAACACTGAATGCGTGATAAGAGACCTTGATAAGAGACCTTGGGACCTAGGTGGACAGTAGTCCCTCCTTTGATAGTCAGGAAGTCCTTCTATGTGGCACACCTCATCATAAAAGGGTTCTCATCCAGGAAAAAAAAGGTCATTGTTTTAAATTGCTTTAAAAGTCCACCCGTATGTGGTAAGACAAATAGCAAACTGGCTGAAAGACAGACCTCATAAAGCGCAAGTTGCAAGTGTCTCATCTTAAGACACAGGCGGACATACATTGATAGAAAGGTAAACAAACCATATTAACATTTTCCCCCTTTACAACCCATTATATGTTACATGTGTTCTTTCTTTCCAACAACTTTCAGTCCAACATTAAATAAATTGTTCAATTCTTGCCTTCCCTTAAAACTCACTCCTCCTGAACATTATTCTGTATTCCCAAAAATTCCATTTATTTCTCTGTAATTTGCTCCTTCTTTTCTCTAAAGGTCCTTCCATTTTTATCTGCCTTAAAGTATTCATTTAATGAAAAACAGTTGGTTTAGAGTTTGATTTCCATTTCTAGTAAATACTTTTTTGTGGCATCCAGCAGAATTAATAAGGCCTTATTATGTCTAGGTAATTCAGATCCTAAGTCCCAGCTCAAAAGAATCATTTTGTTAGTTACAGCAATTTGCTCCCCTCATATTTCTGACAGTGCACTGCTCTATATTTTTAAAATCTGCCAACTCATTACAGTTCCAAAAAGCATGTTCCCTGCTACCTCATTCTTCTCCGTCACACCACCATTTGCTACCTGCCTGAGGAAAAATGATTTGTCTGCTTGGGGTATAAAAAACTTAAGCAAACTCTTCTAAGCAAAAATCGGAAACCTTCTGGACTTTGTTGATACTTGGGAGCCATGCATGTGTCTACCCATTGTTCCCTTGTAGATTGCCTTTCCAGTCTCCCTTCCTAATCTTTTCTTGCATCCTCTTACTGATTCTTATACTTGTCATACACTATTTTATATTCCTTGCTAATTATCCATTTTTAACAGTAGCCTCTGTTCTGGGTTCACCAAAAACTCTGTCAGAGCAGGTCTCTGATGTAGGACTTCCCTTACTTTTCTATTTGCACTGGTATGGAAGGCAGTCTCTAGCCTGCAGTCGAAACTACTACTTGTCTTACTATAGTACCTTTCCCTATCTACTTATTTGCTCCCAATACATTTGTTTCCTTGCCAGTTTTTTCCAGTGAATCCAACCCCCCTCTTGTCTGTTTTCCATACCTCTACTTGGAGTCATCCGTATTGGCAAAATCTCCTTTCTCCAGTCCTGTGCTGGCTTAGTTCTTAGAATGCTTTGTACAACTTTATAGTTATTACTCCCTTAAGGATCTGCATCCAACGTTCACCCTTCATTTTATCATCATTCTTTTCCACTTTGAATTATAACCTTCTGCTTGTGTTATGTACATCAGCTTTAGTTTTGTAGCTCTAAAAATATTCCTTCAATCCAGGTGATCATAAACCATGTTACTATATTCTGAGGATCAGCTTATCTCACTTAAATCTTGCCCTCTTTCCCTCCCGAGTAAATTCCTCCAGCTCTTAATTATTGTCCACAACTTCTCTTTTGGTTGACAAAAATGTGCCTGAGCTCTATATAAAACTAAAAAGACTAAAAACTTTTTATTGCTTGTAACTCACTGTCCATATCCTTAAACAGGAACTTCCAGTTTCTCAGTTTTTATATTATTTATTTTGTTTTTCTTCCCACATATGCTTAGCTGCCGTAATATAAGCATTTTTAATCCCTACTCCTAAGTACATCATCTTATTATGTCTCTATAAATGTGGGTATTGCTGAACCAATTCCAAAGTGGTTACGTAATTTATGATTTTTGATTTTTTATATGTATATATCTTCATTCATTTTATATCCTGAAAAGACTTAAAACTGTCTTAAAATGTTACTCAACACCGAGGTGTCCTTTTCTTGATTTATCAAGTACAAAACATGAAATTATTAATAGAAATTAGCATTTTTTTATGGCGGATAGGGATACTATGAAATTGGTTGGAGAAGAGGCTAAGTTTATATATAAGAACAATCAGAATATGAAACGGATATTATGTGGTAACAGAACTTGCACTTTAACTCGAGGGAGAACTTGGTACTTTCCCGTGTAAGAAGTGTAAGATGTGTAGTAGCATGACACGAGTTCAAAAGTGTAAGCATCCAACTCTGTTATGAATTTGAACTGAGCTTTCATGCCTCCTGCAATACTACTAACCTCATTTACCTGGCTACATGTGATGGGTGCAGCTGCTTTTATGTTGGCAAAACCACGAAACGTCTTAGGGGATAGAGTGTACCACCATTTATATGATATTAAGCATAGGAATTTATGCAATGCTCTAGCCAAGCACATAGAATTTTCACTTCATATATTTAGTTTTAGGGTTTTACAAACTGTTGCAATGAACGAGAGGTGGTGATGATAATTTTATTGAATGCATAGAACTGAAATGGATTTTTAAGCTACAAGCACACATCTATCCTGGTTTGAACAGTAGCATTTGTATTAAACCAGAGTTGGATGCACGGCGCTTTAAGTAAATGGTTTTAGCCTTTTATATGGAGGGTAATTAATGTCAGTTGTTCTATTATTTAATTGTTTAATTATTTAATTGATACTTGGACTGTGATTTTGCTGCTATAAAATGTTTTGTATTGGGGCATTGTTTTAAGGATCTGAAGAAGCGTTAGAGTGTCTGTGTGAAAGCGCTTGTCTTATGCAATAAATTGGATTTTTATCGCACTGGAAGCCGTGGTGGTTTTGTTAAGTCTTTGTCCACAAAACTAAAAAGACTAAAAACTTTTTATTGCTTGTAACTTACTGTCCATATCCTTAAACAGGAACTTCCAGTTTCTCAGATTTTATATTATTTTTTGTTTATTTTCTTCCCGCATATGCATAGCTGCCGTAATATAAGCCTTTTTAATCCCTACTCCTAAGTACATCATCTTATTATGTCTCTATAAATGTGGGTAATGCTGAACCAATTCCAAAGTGTTTACGTAATTTATGATTATTGTTTTTTTTTTTTTTTTGTATACATCTTCATTAATTTTATATCCTGAAAAGACTTAAAACTGTCTCAGAATGTTACATAACACCAAGGTGTCCTTTTCTTGATTTATCAAGTACAAAACAATATCATCTGCAAATGTAGTCAACTTTTCTTGATTACCATAGCAGTTATATCCTTGAATTTCTGAGTTACTTATTTTCTTTGCCAGTAGCTCTAAATATAAACCAAATAACAAAGACTTAAGTGGACACACCTGCCTGGTACCTCTGTTCAAACAAAACTCATTGGAGAAGAACCCTCCCACTCCCACCTTAATTCTTGCCCCCCAGTACTTCATATATCTTCCCAGTTAACCTTATTATGTCAAGGAATGTAAATGTGTCCAAAGCCCTGCTCAAGAAATTCCAGCTTACTCTGTCAGATGCTTTGTCTGCATCAAGACCACCACCAACAGTGGTATTTTCTTACGTTCAGATTCCCTCTGGATCATCATTGTTCTGTTAATGTTGTCAGATGTTTGCCTCCCCTCAGCAACACCACATTGATCCATATCTATCAATTCTGGCAATACACATTTATAATGTTTTCAGTTGGTATAGACATTAGCACTTTATAATCATGGTTTAAAATTGAAATGGGGCTATATGAAGCTATGTCTGTCGGGTCTTTACACTCCTTGGGTAATACAGCCACCACAGCTTTTTCCTAAGATGCTAGTGCTTTCTGTCCATTTAAAATACTACTAAAAAATCTTCCAGATTTTTGTCACTTTCTTTCCTCCTAACTGCCAAACTTCCACAGGAATATCATTGTTAATGGGGAATTCCCTTTAGATTGATTATATATCGTTTTTATCTCCTCTCATCCTATCTAAACTGTTGGATGTTATGTGGTCCAATCTCGCCTACATTCTTACTCACGGACTTGGCCAACTTATTTATTCTAGCACAAAGTCTCTAATTGGCTGGGCTAACCTGGTATCCCATGTTGCACTGCTCCCTAACCTCAGATCTCGTTTGCCGCTCGTGTAGCTAGGACGTGGTCTCGCTTGGCTGTGGCTGAGTAGCTCAAAACTTCTTTTTTCACTTATTTGGTGGTGTTTTTCACAAAAAGCTATTTTAATAGCTAGTTCTTGTTGTTTAGCGGTGTTTTGTGGTGAGTGATTTTTGGTATCCCTCTGTTCCCACGGGTTAGGCCCATTTAAATTAGAGGACCTAGTCCTCCTTCTGTTGCTTGTTTTCTTAATTTTTCCTGTGCTTAAAACAAGTGGGTTTTCTCACTTCTATTGTGTGTGTGGTTTGTTATCTCTGGAATCGTTTAACTTAGAGATTCTTGTCAGTGGTTGTTAGCGGTGGCTCCCGCCTTAACCGTTGTGGCCTAAGGTCCTGTTGTAAATTGTATTGTGTGCTTAGCTTATTATGTCTAAAGAGCAAAAGGAACATAAACCCTCTGGGTTTAAGAAATGTTCTAAATGCAGCTACAAGATGTCCATAACCGATGGGCATTCGGTTTGTGTATACTGCCTGTGGGCTATACATTTGCAAGAGTCCTGTAGTTTTTGTCACGCCTTCAGTCCGAGGGTGCTACAGGAAAGAAAAAATAAACTGATACTGAAGGGTCTTCTGAAGCCTTCCTTTGAGGAGTCCTTGGACTCTGCCTCTGGTTCACAATCTAAAGCCAAGTCCTCTAAGGCTAAGAAAAGATCTCCGGCTCCATCTGTATCTTCGGAGCCTCCGGAGAAGTCTACCAAATTGGATTCTACCTCCTCGGCTCCCTTGTCCTTGGGGCCGCAGGAGGTAGCTGTGGTTCTTGAATCTGCCTCGGCTCCAATTTTGTTAGAGCCCATTCGGAGCCGGTCTCGTAGTGTTAGAAGTGGATCCCCAGATAGGAGATCACAGTCACCTTCTCTCTCCTCCAAATCCTCCAGACTCTCTGATTTGGATGTGGATAGGATGGTCCAGAGGCTCCTGCAGTCGCCTGTGTTGGCTAACCTTTTCTCGACTCTGACCCAGTCGGCTCCGGAGCCAGTCCCGATGAGTGCACCTGTGGTTTCTCCTCCGAGCGCATCCTTGTCTTCGGAGCCAGAATGTTTGGCTCCAGGTGATGTTCTGCCAGCGCCGATACCTCTTAAGGCCTTATCGGTGCCGAGGGCGGCTCCTACCATGTCAGCTCCGTCCTCTGGTTTCGGAACCCGGGTTTCCTCAGTCGGGCCCCAGGGGGATACTTCAGGACTCATGTCGGTTCTGAGCCTCCCCCACACCGCTTCGGCTTGACTAACTTCGGCTCCGGTCGTGGCCTTGGAGGTTGGTCGGTCCTCGGATTCGGGGGGACCCACATTCGAGGCCATGAGGAGTGCACTGGCCAGATCTTCAGTGACATTACCCAGATCGGTCATTCCGTCCCCTTCCACACCGGCTAGAGCCTCTGATGTCCCCCTATCAGTTGACAGCAGAGTCCCAAGGTCTGGGGATACCCCCATGAGCGGTCCCCAACTTTCTGAGGGCCCCTCTGAGTCTGTGCCTGAGGAGCCCGCAAGAAAGAAGCTGTGCAAGAGGAAGCACATAGACTCCCAGGACGAGTCTCTCACTTCTGATACCGACCTTGAAGAGTCAGAGGGGTCCCCCAAGTCGTCCTCCGATGACGTCTCCTTCTCTGACATCCTGGAGATTTTGAGGCAGAGAGGCGGCTGGTCATCCAAAACCCCCTCTGAGGAGGAGTCTGTATTCCTCAAGGCCTTTGGGGCTCAACCCTCTGCCTCCTAGGTGTCTCCACCCTTTGATGAGCTCCTAGATTTGATCTGTCGAAGGGTGTGGGAGACTCCTGACTCGGTGGAACCTGTACCAAGACACCCTAATAAATTTCTTTCAGCTCCCCCTGGGGAAGAGTTCCTGTCCAAAGGGGTTTCTGTGGATGCCATGGTGGTGGCGGCCACTCGACAGGAAGTAGCAGAGTCTTCCTCCTCCGTCCATCCTCCTAACAAGGAGTCCAGGAGTATGGATCGATACGGGAAGCGTACCCTCTCTTCAGCGACCTTCACCCTTCGGTCTCTGAACTATCTGTGCTATTTTACTCGGCTCCAGAGAGATCTCCGGTCTCTGAACTATCTGTGCCATTTTACTCGGCTCCAGAGAGATCTCCTTAAAGAGTTAGGAGATACTTTGATGGGTAACGTACCTGAGGCGTTAACGCAGACTGTTAACGCCCAGCTGTCTACCCTTGGCTCGATTGTCAACTCGTTCATGAAGCTCATATCTTATGCAGCCGAAGGAGCGAGCAGGGCAGCTAGTTCAGGTGTGGCCCTCAGGAGGCAAGCCTGGATGCGCCTGTGTCACTTCGCGGAGGCCTTCAAGTCTTCCTTCACTGACGCCCCCTTTGATGGGTCCTCACGCTTTGGGACCAAAGTGAAAGACACCCTAACCAGATGCAAGCAAGAGGGGAAGACCCTCTCTGCCGTTGGGGTCCATTTTTCCCTTCCATCTAGGCCTTACCCCAAGGCTCAGAGGGGAGGGAAAATGTGGTTCAAAAAGTCACGGAAGTCTTTCCCTGCCGCTCAAGGTGAGTCCCCCTCCAGAGGCAGAGGAGGGGGCGGCTATTCTGGAAGACTCCGCCCTAGGGGCAGAGGAGGCCCTCGCAATTCGGGAGACAGTGATTCCTTTCGCAGGCCACCCTATCATCGTCCCTAATGTATTGCCCGACTGTGCTATTCCGGAGCCAGTCGGGGGCCGCATTTCATTGTACCCGAAAGCCTGGGCAAGTGTCACTCAGGATCGATGGGTGCTTCGAATAGTTACCGGAGGTTATTCCATCCCCTTGTTATCAGACCCCCCGCCAGCCAAGAGAATCCCAGACGTTCCACCCAGTCAAAGGGATCACGCAACACTAGAAATTTCAAAGTTGCTGGAAAAAGGAGTCATCCAACCTGTCCCCTCAGACCAGATCGGATTAGGGACTTACTCAAGACTCTTTTTGGTGCTCAAAAAAACAGGGGACCTGAGGCCCATCTTGGATCTCAGCCGTTTAAATCGCTACGTTCTAAAGTCCAAGTTCCGAATGGTCACCCTTCAGTCTATTTTTCCATTACTGGGAAAAGAAATGTGGATATGCTCCATCGACCTCAAAGATGCTTACTACCATATCGAAATGGACAGGGCATCCAGGAGTCTCTTACGCTACCGGCTGGGAGCCAGTCATTTCCAATTTCGTGCTCTGCCCTTTGGTCTCACCACAGCCCCCAGGGTGTTCACCAAGTGTCTGGCAGTGGTGACAGCTCACCTGAGACGTCAAGGGTTCCAAGTGTTTCCATACCAGGATGACTGGCTCCTCACCATCCCCACCAGGCATCTTCTCATTCAGGCCAGGGAAACTACTATTGCCCTTTCCCCAGTTCAAGGTAATTTCTAGTTGATGGCAAAGTCTGCCTTGCTGCCCTCACAGCATGTTACATTTATAGGCGCAGAGCTGGACACCATCCATATGCGGGCGTTCCTGCCCCAAGAAGGAAGAGGTGTTGCAGGGTCAGGTTCGCGCGTTGTTACCCCTCAAGAAGGTTCAGGCCAGATGGGTTCTACAGCTCCTGGGATCCATGGCAGCAACCATCATGTTAGTACCCCTAGCCAGATTACACATGAGGCTTCTGCAGTGGCTCTTCTCTGCCCAATGGTCCTTTCAGAAGCTTCCCCTGTCCCATTTGATGCTAATCACCGATCGGTGCAAACAAGACCTCTGTTGGTGGCTACGCACCTCCAGCTTGAACACGGGGAATCCATTTATTCCTATGCCACCAATTGCCACGGTAACCACGGACACCTTCCAGATGGGGTGGGGGGGCATTATCTTGGCAGGACGGTCCAAGGCACGTGGCAAGATCACGTAGTACATCTGCACATCAATGTTCTTGAGATGAGAGCGGTGTTACTGGCGTTGTGGGCATTGCAGAGCTTTCTCCCCCTAGGAACGATTGCTATTCATTCGGACAACATGTCCGTGGTGTGGTACCTGAAGAAGCAAGGGGGAACCAGATCTGATCCCCTATGCAGTGAGACCATGCGAGTGTAGCAGTGGGCAGTGTCTTCCCGATGGTTCCTAGTGGCAACGCACATTCCGGGGAAGGCCAGCGTGATAGTAGACAGACTAAGTGATCTATTCTGATGCCTTACGAGTGGTCCCTGAACCACCGAGTTGCTGAACCGATTTTCAACAGGTGGGGTCAGCCTTGCTGCGATCTTTTTGCCAATCCCCACAATGCCAAGTGCAGCAACTACTTCACTCTGATCCCCCACAGGGGGAGTCACCCAGGGACGCTCTAGTCCACGAGTGGCCTCCCGGTCTGCTCTATGCTTTCCCTCCATTTCCTCTACTACCAAGAGTGATTCAGAAAGCCATTTCCTCGGGAAGCAAGATGATTGTAATTGCCCTACACTGGCCTCGCCAACTCTGGTTCTCCTTTCTTCATCAGTATGCAGTGGACAGTCCTTGGATTCTGGACCCAGCACCAGACCTGCTGACACATGTCGGGACAGTCCCATTCCTCCCTGCGTACCCTCAGGTTGACAGCCTGGCTACTCCACTCCCATCCTTAGTCAGACTTCATCGCTTTTCACCTGAGGTGGTACACATTTTATCTTCTTCTCATAAATCTTCTACCAGGAAGCTTTATTCCAGCAAGTGGAAAAGATTTTCTATTTGGGCTGAGGCTCAGGGACTGGATCCTTTCACTGCCCCCATCCCTGCTGTCTTAGATTTTTTATCCACACTCTTTCAACAGGGTTCTGCTGCTGCGACCATTAAGGTCCAGCTGGCCACTATTTCTAATTTTTATAACTCCTACGAACCTTCTCTCATGGCTCATAAACTATGTAAGGCCTTTTTGAGGGGCACCATGTTACTACGGCCTCCTGCGTCAGAACCCATCATGCCATGGGATTTAAATTTTGTCTTACAAGCACTGATTTCATCAATGTTCGAGCCAGCTGCCACCTGTGAATTAAAATTTCTGTCTTGGAAGACTGCATTCTTTATCGCCATTACATCAGCCAGACGAGTGTCGGAGAGTCAAACGTTGTCCATCAAATCCCCGTATTTAATCTTTCACAAGGACAGGGTTTCCTTGAGACCTAATCCATCCTTTCTTCCGAAAGTAACCTCTGCCGTTAACCTCAATCAGTCCATTGAGCTGCCAGTTTTCTTTCCCCAAGTTTCCAACAAGGCAGAGTTTAAATTTCATCAGTTGGATGTACACAGGTAGCTTCAGTTTTACTTACACAGGACAAAACAACTTCGTAAGTCTGACCAACTGTTCGTGTCGTTTTCAGAAAATAGAACAGGTTCCCCTATTTCTAAGTTTACAATTTCCAGATGGATTTCTGATTGCATCTCCTATGTTTATTCGTGAGCAGGCAGAAATTTACCGTTTCCCGTCAAGGCTCACTCCACCAGCACTGTTTCCGCTTCTGTAGCTTATCATTCCAGGCTATCTTTGGATGAAATTTGTACTGTGGCCACGTGGGCTTCTCCCCACACCTTTATTACTCATTACAAATTAGACGTGGCTTCTAGGGGCCGGGCTTCCTTTGGTTCCACTGTTCTCAGGAGTATCTTCCATTGAGCCTCCCAGGATAGAGGTGCTGGGGACGCTGTCCCGTGAGTAAGAATGTAGGTGAGATTGGACCACATAACATCTAGAAGTTATGTACTCACCATAACGTTTGATGTATGTGGTCCATCTCGCCTCACATTCTTACGTTCCCTCCCACCTGACCCCATTCCTGGAGGATTTGGAGGCGACATTGGTTTCAGTACCCTTCGGTATTGGTTGTTTTTTTCTTTGCTACCCTGGATAGTGTTCTACCTTACTGAACTGTGGTTGTGCATGAGGTGTGATTATGGATTGCTGCAAACTAGATCTGGGGTTAGGGAGCAGTGCAACATGGGATACCAGGTTAGCCCAGCCAATAAGAGACTTTGTGCTAGAATAAATAAGTTGGCCGAGTCGGAGCCGATGTTCTGCTCCGAACGCGTGAGTAAGAATGTGAGACGAGATGGACCACATACATCAAACGTTATGGTGAGTACATAACTTCTAGTTATTGAGCCTCATCTTCCTCTAATCTTGCATAATCAAGTCTTCCTTAAATATTTCCGTGTGTGCATTTTCCTAGTTTCTGCATTTTCATAAAATATCCAAAATGTCTGTAATACCTCTATAGGATCTCTGGTTATTGTTATAGGCTCTCCGTAAGTTTGACAACGACTCTATATACTTTCTGTTGCCTAATTTTTTGCGCTAAACGTTTTTGTGCTTTGGAGTTGTCAAAAAGTAGCTGCCCAACAGCAGTCTTTCTAAACTCATGTATATTATCGAAATACTCCTTTGTTTTCTCTTTAGCATTCTGCAGTTGCTCCTCTTCTTCTGTGAGATTCCCCTTATTATTCAGTACTTCAACCTTTGTTAATCCTGCTAAATAATTCTTATTGCTTCTTCACCCTATTTCTCTTTTATTCATACTTCATTTTTAAAGTCCATTTTTACTTTATCCCACTCAGTAGCTATCCCATCAGAAAAAATTTGTATCTTCCATAGTAACTCTCAAATAATTTCCACTACCCATTCCTTACATTCGTCTCTTAACAGTTAGGTGGGAAGATGCTGGTTTCTCATTTTCCACTTTGACAATTCATTTTTATCTTTGTTTTTATTGTTACATGATCTGAAATAGTTGTTTGGATGTGTGTCAAAGCTTTCAATTAAATGCACATTTCTGTGAAGTATAATTTCGATCCAGTCTAGCCCAGTAATTGTACCATGGGGAGTAAATTCTGTCCAAGTTCCTGCTACTGAATTCATTTCTTCCATACAAAATATTTTCGTAAAATTCTTCAGTAATCTACCCCTTTATGTTTTCTTTCTTTGGTCCCCAAGATACATCCTCACTATTGCAAATCAAGTTCCAGTTGCCACCTATAAGTAAGTTATATTCCCTGCTGAAAGCTGATTGTTTCTCCCAAAAAATTCTTAAGCTCCATAATAGCATTTTTTGTTGGAAGACAAGTACATATCAGCATAGTCTTCTGCCCCTTATTACCACAAATCTACCATAAGTCTTTTTTCCTCCTTGTATCATTATTGGACCCCCTCTAGCAATCAGCTTTATTATTATTACTATTCCCCATTTCCTTTGTTTCCTGATATTCTGATGAATATTAATCTTGAAATCCTTTCTTTGTCAAATTCAGATGCATAGTTCTTTTGAAACGTTTGCATTCTGCATTTCCTAAAATAATTTTGCCCTCTTTCCATTTTGACTACACCTGTAAGGCTGTTTGCATTCCAAGATAGTATGGATAGAATAGCCATTATGATAGCAATATCTTGTTCTACCTACCTATTATATATCACAGATGTTTTAAATGTGCATTTCCAACTTTTGTCTTAAATGTACATGCTAATGTTTGGTAGGGTGATTTCTTATACATTTGTTTGTTCATATCTCCATTTGAGCATATGTCACACTTTTCAAGACTTTTGTGCTTTACTGAAAGCCGTCAAACGAAAAACTAAATACATTTTCAGAACAACCCATTCCTTATTAACTTAAACACACAAAATTGTATACATTTTCAACAAATGTTTAACCTTCCTGGTAGGAGCAAATGTCCCAAATCAATAGCTACACCCATAGGCATAACTTAATCTAAAATTAAGAAAACCCATGCTTAACCGCACGTTACAGCCTATGTTCCCACTTGCACTGATTGCAATCTGTTCTTTTCTTATCTTCATTCCTGTCCCAGATGTGAAAAGGGATTTCAGAAAACATTAACTTTTAGCTGTAAGAAAATGTGCACTGGATACCTTTAAATAAAACTAAATTGTACACTGCTGTATTGAATGCATTATAAAGTAATAAGACTGTTGGGGAGGCTACTACCTCTTATTCATTTCCCATCATTTAAAACTTTATTTTTTACTGAACTGCTTGCCATTGTACCTTTTAAATGTTGAATTTTCCACAGCAACAAGTGCTCACATCTCTCAAGATTAACTTTTTGCACCTATGGACAGCTTGACTTCACGTAAAAGAAAGAAAAAAAAAAGCTAATGACTTCTCTTGTTATACTCTATATTTCTTTCTACTGAAGAAAGTACTTTACTTTAATATCTTTAGCACTTGCAGCAGACGCTGAAAAGACCTTCCCCACATTTAAAAGACCTCTAACTGCACACTGCAGAACTGCTTTACAATATAACATGCAGTTTTATATCATGAAATGTTTTATACAAATACGAACATTGTTTTTCTTACTTTTCCTTTTAGTATCCTCCTAAACTTTAGTGACAAAATAAAAGAATTATGCTTTGTAGGCCACCCACAAGAGTAACAAAGTCAGAAGTCTAGTCTTTTCTCAGCCACTTTTTGTTGCAAAGCATATCTCGCAAATGTGATTGATGCTTTATAATCTCCCATTTATTCACTAATTTAAATGTTGCTGGACTTCTTCCTGTTCATCTCCATCTCCTAACATGAGTCTCTGGTTCAAGTCCGAGGTACCCTTGATTCTTCTAGTCAACCTCTGTACATTTTTCTGTCTCCCAGGCATTGTCCTTCGGAACATGGGAAAGGGCTTCGCTGCCAGAGTCTCTGTATGAGCTTTATTGTCCAAAGAGTAAAATCCCTTTCTGCTTGCTGGCTCACTTTTTGTTAGATAACTTTTTTATTTCTTCTGTAGCAGGTAATACATCGAAAATGTCTTTATTCCGCCAAGAAAAATACTCTGAAGACAGCTGGATACAGCAGTGTGCATCTCTCACTTGCCTGTCAACATTCCCTGATTGCTGGGATAAATTTGCATCTCTTTTGCCTGATGTAAATAATCATTTTCCACAAACACTCTGCCATCTCCAATTTTCAGTACTTTTCATTCAGCCACAGTTTTAAAAGCATCAACTCTTTTTGCTGGTATGACTGTATCTTTAATTTAGGTCCTGGCTGCTTTCTCAAGGCCAGGTTTGGAGTATACACTCGATGTGCCCTTTTAATTAACAAATCCTGCTGTGGAACACCAGTCCAGTTGCTTAATTGTGTTTTCATAAAATGAATGTAATCTTTTCATTTCAATATTTCTGGTCTTGTAACTGTACTATTCTTCGAAACTTCTCTTTTTGAGATGCCTCATACTCGGCCAGCCTTTTTTCAATTTAGATTCTTATTTTTGCACTTTTATCAGGTCATCTGACTAGACAGTTAAAACCTTCTATTTTTTCCAGCTTTTTATTTCATTTGATATATTTCTTCAGTGTTTCATTTATCCTAATTACCTCTGAGTGCATTTTATTTATTTTTCCTCTAAACTACTGGAAGCCATCTGTTGAACCAAAGATGAAGCTTGGACTGCTTTTTGCTGTACAGTTGCAGGATTTTTCTGAGACAGTGTTTTCTCCATCTTTTCTGATTGATTTTCCTTCAGTTTCTCGAAATTTATTTGCTGCATCCAGGCAGCGTATGTACTAGCCAGTAACCGAGTTTTACCCAAACTGACAAATTCACTGGCTCCTTTTTCTCAGTTTCTGTTTTCACAGTGGGAGAGCTGAAGTTAAGCTATTGATCATTGTGCAGCCATCTTGGAAGTCTCTCCATAGTAAACTCTTAGCATACTAAAAATGAGCTCAAACCAAATGCTAAAAAGTATAGTATTATCACTTTTGGTAGGCAATCCCTCCCCCTCCTCATATTGTCTAGGTAGCACACCTCTACAAAATGAAAATGCATTTAGGGACCTAGGTACTTGAGTTGACAGTTTTTGACCATCATGTAAAAGTGGTTGTCAGGAAATCCTTTTATTAATTCCACCTAATTTCTAAATAGAGCTCCTCAAGATATGAATAGGTAATCATTCAGTTATAGTCAGCATTGATCAGGCCAGTTATCAAGTACAGTGCCCCTTTGGGATGTATCTCACTTAAAATATCAACCAGTTAGAATGGCTCCTAACCAGAAGGATCACTGGCTTAAAGCCCCTGAGCTACCAAGAGAGATTAGAAACTCTATCCCTTTATTCAGTGTCTTCTAGACTTTTGAATGAGTTGTCTGTCTCTCTTACCACACCATGAGAGACGCAATCAACCTGGACCACCTGTTTTTCTGCAAGTCCAATATCTTCACCAATACTAGAACCAGGTTCCTAAGTCTTCACCAGCAGATAAAACGTCGAAAAGACAGATTTATAATCCAATACCTCCGAAATATGTGGAATAAACTTCTCTTACATGTTAATCAGTGCAATTCACTGTCTTCTTTTAAGCATAAACTAGATGAATGGATGTGTGTGTATATATAGATATATATATATATGTATACACAGACATATATGTATGTGTGTGTGTATATATATATATATATATATATATATATATATATATATATACACACACACACACACACACACACACACACACACACACACACACACACACACACACACACACAGTGTTAACACTGGTAGTGCACTGATGTCAGTGGAATAATTTCATGTACAGTCGGAGTGATTTCAATTACAGCAAAAGATGCAAAATCATAATAAAATGAGTAGCAGTAATTAGTTGGCAAGATGTAAATCGGAATAAGGCAAGTATTGAGTATGTGCAAAGTAGAAGCACAACATTTACAGACGTAGTCATTTTCAGAACTTCAGTACTTCTTTTGTGACTTGTTTGATAGCTTTTATGGTGCAGTGTTTCTGGCCCCCACTGTTGGTTATCCTCTGCTCCAGTCAGAGGTCTTCAGGGATATATCTGTGTATTCATGTATCTATTCGATAACATGACTTCACAAAACATGTAATTAAACTTGTGCGATTGGTTACCTGCCCTGGGTTCCCAGTTTACTGACTTTCCACAGCCTACAAGCTTGTGAGCTTGTCCGTGTTATGATTCACGGAAGGCATAGCCATCAGTGTAAGGGTTTACAAAGTAAATGTTACATTACTTTTTCTTAAATAGTTGTACCTCAGTCTGAATGATGTACATTTACAGTTATTTGGAAGTATTGTTTCTTCACATCCCTCTGCCCTTGGCAAAAAAAAAAAAAAAGTCTTCCATCTAGATACTTCAGATACATTACAAATGCCTTCAGTAAACATTTACAGTGGAGCATGTGCAACATTATAAAGTTGTTTGTGTTTTTTATATGTATATTTTGAAACAATTGATGTCCTGAATTGGGTCATTTGCATATATCCCATGGGCAAACACTCTAGCTTGTCTGGGTTTTCCTTGCAGTTTTTACTGAATGGTTTGTCTGTATGTCTTTTACCCTTTGGTTTGGATGTTAATTGGGTTACTTTGCAGGTACCTCAATCCTTATGGGCATCAGCTGGGTTTAAAGACCCTGTGTTTCTGAAATATAGCAAAACTTTCCACTTATGTTGTGCTGATGAGGTCAGTAAAAATGCCAAAACGTGCATGTTTATAGCTAGTTGGGGGTGGCTTTATTGGCTTTAAAAAGCCATGGACATTGAGAAACCATGTAGTTGAAACACTTGATGTCCTGATGGGGTCATTTGTATATTTATACAACAGAATGGATCACAATTCGTGTAATTGCTGGTCAGAGGTAAGCATAGCACACAAAACAGGAACACCAGACAAGCAACATCGAGAGCATAAAATTTAATAGCAGCAGTATGACAGAGAATCCACACACAAAGCTGTCATGTATAACGAGACCCTTCTTCAGTGTTTAATACAACTCTATATAAAAATGCAGCTTTATATACATGGTAAAACACACAGCCAACCAACAAAAAGAGTATCAATTAGTACATTAATTGAATCATAATAATAAAAACCATTACACACCAAGTAAAAACAAACTAAAACAAACTACAAGCACATATGTTTTTGTTTTAAAACAGGCTTCAAACTAATTGTTCCATTTAATCCTGGTAATTTATCAGCATTTAATTTAAGTATCCGTTTATACTCAGCCACTTCTAATCTGTTACCCAGGTCTGCCCCCTCTTATTAGGAAGAACCACCTAAACCACTCTGAAGCTAAAAATATGTTTTTTTACCATTGTCCATACAATCTTTAGACAGAGTGTTAGTCTGTACATTTCGTTTAATGTCTGAGATGTGTTCTGTTATTCGATCATATCTTTCAGTCTCCTACTACATTTTGCTATGTAAAATGCAGTACATAATGAAAAGGTAGCTAAATAAATCACATTCTCTGTTGAACGTGTAGCTGAACATTTCACTTTGAAAACCTGTAAAGTAATAGAATGTTTAAAGATGTTATCTTTCTTAATATATTTATAGTTCACATAGTTCCAACAGGGTACAGTCCCATGTTTAAACATACATTTAGGTGTCCTAGTACCATTCAGTTCTTTATAACATAACTGCTGTTTCAAGTTTTTCTGTTTCCTGAAAGAGAAACAAGGGGTCTGTCTGTTAAAATTTGTAACATATCTTAAAAACTCATCATTTTGTGTTTTATACTTCCTTCTATTGCTTTGCTAACCCCCTTGTCCAAAATAGGGCTTAGCTGACTCCTTTCTCTCACTATCTACATAAAACTTAAGATCTTGTAAAAGAGTTTCATTATATTGTCTAATTTTCAAATCATTGTACATATCATTCTGCTGCTCCTGATATGTTTCATTCTTAGTATTTAACCTTTTTGTTTGTGTCTTTCGGCCTTTCCTGGTTAGGGGTCGCCACAGCGGAACTCCGGTCCGCTAATGACTGGCAGTTAATTTTTACGTACCGGCTTGCCAGGCCTGATGCACAGCCTTCAACGAAGATACGCCCATTCATGCATGTCTCCACGCAGAAGATGCTCTAGCTGAGACTAACTCTAAAATATTGGCTAGTGACTATACCCTTAATTACATGCCTCGGATGCATGCTCATTGTATTTAAGAAACAATTGGCTTGAACATCCTTTCCGAAAACACTTGAGTGAACAGGATCATCCTCGTTCTCTAAGGAAGTATCTAAGAAAGTTATTTTATCCTTAGAAGAACTTATCTTAAATTTTAAAAAAGTCAGTAGTACTATCTACGTAATTCACGAAAATAAGAAGGCCAGTGTTTGAAGCGAAGAATTGCTTAAGGAAAATGCCACACAATATTCTCCTAAACCATGCCAGATTGGTTTGGATGTGTTAACATGTACGTCAGAGGATACTGTAGTGCATTTGCCAAATACTAAGGCATTCCAACAATATGTGCAGCTTAGAAGAAAGAAACTCAACATAAATTCAGTGAACGATTAGTAGATTTTATCCATTTACCACAAGAAATTATTCCAATCAAGTATGGCACCTTATTAAGTGTAGTTATTAAAGTATTAATAATGCACTATTTGTTGTTATTAATAATAATGACCATGACTAAGTAGCTTGTGTGGTACACCATTTATTTTAGTGGAGGGGACATTTCATGTAAGTACCATAGAATCTAGACAGCTGCATACGTATGTGGTAGAGATGGTTCGACAGATGACAACAAGATTCTTCTCCCAATGTATAGCATACTACTGTCAAAATCTGAACAGTGCTATACTGTCAAAATCTGAACAGTGCTACACTGTGTTTGCGTACTACCGTCAAAATCTGAGCAGTGCTACACTGTGTTTGTGTACTACCATCAAAATCTGAACAGTGCTACACTGTTTGCATACTACAATCAAAATCTTAACAGTGCTGCACTGTACTGTGGGTCTTGATAACAAAGTGCAACAAAGGCGAGATTACATGTCTTTCATTATCACTGTTGCAACATTCTTTACATCTGGGATGTTCAGCCGAAGACAGCAGAATGTCTGGCCTGCATACCAAAGCCTTTACACCTCCCGGGCACTATGCGTCAAAATGTATATCCTACGTCCAAGGAGTGTAAGGTACATATGTGATGTATGAGCACCTAATCCTTAAAACTTCTTTGCCGCCAGTCCAAATGCTACCTTGAATTTGGTCTGAAAGACATTCGTTGAGTTTGTTCATCTACCAAGCCTGAAAAGGTGTGTGTCCCTTTGGAGTTTCTTCCTTCCTTTTTTTCCTCCTTTACATTTGCTTTTAACATGTCATCCAGGAAGGGGAAATGTGACTGTGGAAGGCAAAGTCCCCATTACGACAGACACAAAAAGTGCCTTTTTTGTTTGGGTGTGACACACGACCATACTCTGTATGAGTTCTGCCAGGCATTTGTCCCTAAAACACTCTGCAGTCATCTCTTGTCCCTTTCTATTAACCTGGAGAACAAGCATTTAAAACGTTTGACACAAGGTAGTACCATGACTTCCAAATCCACTCACCCAACATTCAGCCACACTGAAAACGAAAATCAAAAAGGCACATTCTGAATCTGTTGCTTACCAGCCTCCTCCAGACATCTCTGTCAGGTTGAATGAAGAACCCTAGGACAATCCATTCCTTGCACTGGCTCCATCCTTTGAAACTTACTTGAAGGCCGGACATGGGACTCATTACCGACGTCCACCAAGGCTGTACTTACATCTGCAGAAGATTAAAGGGGAAACCACAGCTGATTATATTGGAGAGACCTAAGGGGATTTACTAGATACCTGTAATGGAATAGGTGCCTGGTATCTCATTGAATCTAGCAGGGCTCTGAACCTTATAGACTAGTTAAAGCTGATGTTCCTTTAAAACAAAAATAGAAGTCAAGACATGTGGCCCATGTGGGTAAGGATCCTCACCAGGAATGGCAGGATTTTATTTGAGGGTTTTTCAGTTGAAGCCCCCTTAAGGCGTATTTATTCCTGCTTTTGTTCCTTGGTTTTCTACCCTTTCAAAGCATCTTAGGGAATCTGATTCTTTTGAGGATGAAGAGGATTTAGATTCTGCTGTGGAGTCCATAGCTGGCCTTAGGCATAGGACAACTAGGCGGCTGCCTAGGGCGCCGCTCTAGCAGAGACACTTTCCCAGTATTTATTTGGTGTAGGTAGACCAGTATAGGGGTACTGGGTGGTGTGGTGGGGGGTGCCGTGGAGCTCTTTTGCCTCTGGCACCAGCTGACCTAAGGCCGCTCCTGATAAAGTCATTGGCCTACTCCTCCCATATTCATTCTCCTCTTGTCCTAGGGTCTGAAGAGGAAGATGAGAATTTTTCAGGGACACTGTGGTTCATATGATGGAACACTTTAAGTAAGATTGTTCCCAAATGTCTGACATTCAAAAAAGGGTTACAATGAATTCTTGCAAATAGATTCTCCCAGACCTGCAGCAGTCCCTTTAGTAATTGATGCACTTCCGGGTACTTTTTCTTCAGCTTCTCAAGCCCCTGATTCCCTGCATCCTGTCCCCAACAAGCCTAACCAGTTCTATAAGGTCCCTGAAGCTCAAAAGTTTTTGTACAAGAGTCCTTCTCTGACCCAGCTGGCATTCTCTGGCTACTGATGAACCTTCTAATCTTTTACCTTCTGATATGAACAGTCATGCAATGAACAGATTTGGAAAAAAGTGTACATTTCTGGTACTTTAGCTTTCTGAACTTTTAACTACCATATCCGTATGACCAGCTATGTAGTAGCTCTTCTCTCTAAGCTTTGGGGCAGTCTGACTTCTATGGGTCTTTTTCACAGTATGGGATTCTCCCTAAACCTCAAAAGGTCTGTGTTGACCTCCTCCCATAATCAGGTCTTTCTGGCATGCAGGATTCAGACCACACCTATGCTGGCTTGACTCCCAAGGTTCTATCTTTTGACAGTTTATTTTCAGTGTCTTCTCCCTCTCCCAGTCCTTCCTGGTAGGGGATTTCTATGAGCTCTGGGGTACATGGCATCCACTATACCCATGATTTCCGTGGCCAAGCTCCATATGAGAAAGTTTAAATGGTATTTCAGATCTGTGTGGCTTCAGCACTACCATCCTGTGTATTTTCCCATGCCTCTCTTGTCTTGTCTCAAACTTGGGCTTCACTGGTAGATTTGTCAGATCTTTCTGAATCCAGGCCTGTCTTTTCAGGTCCCTCTTCCCTCTCAGGCATTTTATATGGATGCTTCCGACCATGGTTGAGGTGCCCCTTCCAACAACCTCAAGTCTCAGGGCCTTTCGTCCCCTCAGCAACTAACAGACCATGTCAGCATCAGAGAGATGAGAGCCCTGATTCCTTCCCTTCATGCCCTTCACTCCCTTTGGATTCTACATCCTCTTCTCCTTGTCTTCATGTACAGTACCACAGTTATGTGGTACATCGACAAGCAAGAGGACACAGACTTACCTCCTTTGCAGGCTGTCCTTCAGGCTTGGCAGTCCACCATCACTTGTTTCCTTCATGTGGTCTACATCCCCCAGAGAACAATCTTGTGGCAGACACTTTGAGCAGGCCCAGTACAAATCCTCATGCATGGATGCTTCACAGGGAGGTGTTCCTGGACATAGTACACCAGTGGGGGGTGTTCCTCGAGTAGGTCTTTTCACCTCCCCTTTACACAAACAACCACCCCAGTTCTGTTCGAGTACCAAGTCCTCCTGCTTGGAAAGTGGATGCCATGTGTCTTTTTTTCTTGAAAGGGGATGTTTCTTTATGCCTATCGCTTTATTCCTCTACTACCAAAGGTCCTACACAAAATCATGTGGAATAGGGCCAAAATCTTGCTGTTGACTCCCTTTTGGCCCAGACAGCACTAGTTCCCCCTTCTATTTCGTCTGGCGAGGGACAGTCATCACAGGTAACACACAAAATAGATCTTCTTACACAGGACAAGGGTCTTCCACCCTCACTTGCACACACTTCAGTTGACTGTTTGGTTAGTATGGTTTTGAGTCCTTTTTGACACCATCTTTTTGAGGGCAAGCTTAGGGTTTTGTAGGAGGCCAGAAACCCATGACTAGAAAATCTTGAGTGACTAAAATGGAAGAGATTTTCTGTTTGGTATCTCAAGCGTGACCCGGACCCTTTTTCTGTGGACATTCCTATGATCCTTTCTTATTTGTGAGTTGCTCACTTTTGGTCTGGCATATTCATCTGTTAAAGCTCATTTGTCAGTCTTTTCTGCTTGTCTGCCCCTTGCTTCTTCTTTTGCAGTAAAGCAATTTTTGAAAGGCATCCTTCATATTAGTCCCCCAAGAAAGCCTATTCCTCCTTCTTGGGACCGTAATTTCATTCTTGAGAAATTAACTCTATTTCCATTAGAGCCTGCACTTTCCTTTTCCTTGCTACACTGTACTTGGAAAACAGTACTGTTGGTAGCTCTTACATCTGCCAAGAGGGTCTCTAAACTTCAGGAAGTCCTGGCACTCCCACCTTGTTTGTTTTTTCAAAGACATGGTCTTTCTTTCTTTGTACTAATTCTTCCTTTATGCCCAAGGTTGTCAAAAATTTGTCCTTAAATCAAGCAATTAATTTGCCTTCTTTTTTTTCTCCCTCCACAAGACGCTAGTGAGAGGATTCTCCACACCTTGGATTTACATAAACAGCTCGGGTATTACCCAGATAACATTAAAGTGTCAGGAAATCTGAGCAGCTCTATTTCTTTTCATCCCAGGAACTTTCTGAGCAAACCATATCTTCCTGGATCTCTTAAGGCCATTTGTTTTGTGGCAAGAAGCTTTCCTCTTCTGTTATTGTGCCAGGGTGGTTAACACTTCATGTACTTTTTTTCCAGGGTCTTTATACAACATGCATTATAAAAACTTTTTCTTGGTCTTCTGTGTACACACTCAGTAAACATTACAAGTTGGATGTGACTTCTAGGGCCAAGGCAGGTTTTGCAAGGGCCATCCTTCAAGAGTTCTTGGAGGGCTCCTGTGCGCCTTTCTCCTCCCATCCTCTCTAGTAGCTTTTTTACTCTCCCAGATGTAAAGAATGCTGCAGCAGTGATAAGGAAGGCCATAGTTCAGTTGTGTAAGACTTTACCATAACAGTAGATGTCCTAATTTTCACTGTTGCAGTATTCTGTCACACCATCCTTCCTGCTGTTCTTTGTTGCCTACCTTTTGACCATGGGTGTCCTTCTTACTTTCTTTCTTAGTTGTGTTATTCCTCCTCTTCTCTTACTGAATATACATGCTTTTGTTTCTCCTTCTGGGTTTTCTGGATCAATTCAGTTCTTAAGATTAGGTGCTCATATGTCACATGTGTACCTAATGCCTTGGATGTAGGACATTTGTCTGACCTACAGCTCGTGGAAGGTATAAAGACTTTGGTATGATGGCTGGACATTTGGCTTGCCTCAGCAGGATATCCCAGATGTACAGAATACTGCAAGGGTGAGACGTAAGACATCACTGTTAAGAGAAGTTCTTACACAACGCTACTTCATGCACATGATTTTAACTGACTTTGAAAAAGGGGCAGTGAATGCTAGCAATAAGTACTTTCCTGACAGCATCCCCAAAGGAAGTTGATTTCATTTATGGCAAATAGTCTGGTGACGGGTACAATCATTATGGCTAGCTGGCTGTTTTGCTAATAACACAGCATTCTCTTTATTGGTAAACTAGCTACCCAGTTTAGCTTTCATTCACCAAGACAATGAGCCCAATTGTACAGGCTCTAAGGATACAGCTGAGTATAGGAAATCTTTATGCAATTTTTTTTATGCCATTTGAACAGGTGGACACAGAAGACATTATGGTAGTAGAAAGTGTACTTCTACGCTTCTGCCTCCATTGTTTAGTGTAAAGTTTTTGAATCATTAAGACATGTCTGTCTACTGTTATCCCAGTAATCAAAATATGGTAGATGGGTAGCAACACAGACTTTGTAGTCTTAAAGGGAGAAGACTTCTTCTACTCACAGATATGTTTAACACCATGCAGCTGGAACACTTGCACGTTGAAGATTTGAGGAAATGTTTTCTGTTTGGCATGCTTTTCACACCAAATAGTGGGTGGTTATTTGATAAAGAATCTATCTCTCTAAAATTACTGCAATGGCTAGATGAGTTTACACCAAGGGGTTTAGTGGAAGTGATTTCTTACCACTGCTTTTTTCGATGTTGCAGTTAACTTTCCAGCATCTTTTCACATAGGTATGTCTCACCTATACATGAAAATGTATTCTGTATTGTGTCACAGTACTATGAGATAATGTAGTGTGGCACAATGAAAACGTATTATGTACTGTGTCATAGTACTATGAGATAATGTAGTGTGGCACAATGAAAACGTATTATGTACTGTGTCATAGTACTATGAGATAATGTAGTGTGGCACAATGAAAACGTATTATGTACTGTGTCACAGTGCTATGAGATAATGTAGTGTGGCACTAGGAAAATGTATTATGTACTGTTACAGTGCCATGAGATAATGTAGTGTGGTGCAATGAAAACTTATTATGTACTGTGTCAGTGCCATGAGATGATGTATTGTGGTACAATGAAAACGTATTATGTACTGTGTCACAGTGCTATGAGATAATGTAGTGTGTCACAATGAAAACGTATTATGTACTGTGTCATAGTACTATGAGATAATGTAGTGTGGCACAATGAAAATGTATTATGTACTGTCACAGTACTATGAGATATTGTAATGTGGCACAATGAAAACGTACTATGTACTGTGTCACAGTACTATGAGATAATGTAGTGTGGCACAATGAAAACGTATTATGTACTGTGTCACAGTGCCATGAGATAATTTAGTGTGGCACAATGAAAATGTACTGTGTCACAGTACTATGAGATAATGTAGTGTGGCACTAGGAAAATGTATTATGTACTTTGTCACAGTGCCATGAGATAATGTAGTGTGGTGCAATGAAAACTTATTATGTACTGTGTCAGTGCCATGAGATGATGTAGTGTGGTACAATGAAAACGTATTATGTACTGTGTCACAGTGCTATGAGATAATGTAGTGTGTCACAATGAAAACATATTATGTACTGTGTCATAGTACTATGAGATAATGTAGTGTGGCACAATGAAAACGTATTATGTACTGTCACAGTACTATGAGATATTGTAGTGTGGCACAATGAAAATGTATTATGTACTGTGTCACAGTACTATGAGATAATGTAGTGTGGCACAATGAAAATGTATTATGTACTGTGTCACAGTGCCATGAGATAATGTAGTGTGGCACAATGAAAATGTACTGTGTCACAGCACTATGAGATAATGTAGTGTGGCATTATTCTCTCCTAATGCTTGGATGACTTCTTTGTGTCTTTTGGTAAGAAAGTTAAAAGTAAATAAAGAATGCAAGATTGTCCATGTAACTGCATGGGAACTGTACTTTCACAAAATGTTATTTCCTTGAGTTTCCTATGCATGTGAGGGGCATTTGCTTAGTTGTAAGATCTGTCACAGTCACAGGAAGAATGGCTCTTCTGCACTTTGATTACACTGGATGATTGTACTTTAGGCATTATAGTTAAAAAAAAAAAAAAAAAAAAAAAGGGGGGGGGGGCAAATACTGAGGCATTCAACATTAACAAGTTTTGACATCGTCATCTGACTCTACTGTTTAAAAAATGAGTTGACTAGGTGTTGTCTGTTCATATGCAGAATGACACAGAACTGTCCTAATTTTTGCATGCCTCTGTTCATTTTTAACTCTCCTGTCCTGGAGGGTGGTGGTGACAGAAGGCAGAGCAGACAAACTCTCCATCAAGAACTCTCTCCCATCCTACAGGATCCCCAGGTTCTCCCAGGCAAAACAGGGCAGTGTATTCTGTCTAGTATAGCCTAGGTCTGTCCCTGGGCCTCTTCCAGTAAGATAAGCATTTTACACCTTCCATGGGGTTTGCCTAGTTGCCTAGGAACATCTGCACAAGGTGCCCTGTCCATCTCAACTGACTCTTGTCAGTCTGGAGGAGAAGCAAACAATCCTTCTAGATTGTCAGGTTGAATGTGTCATGGAAGTTGAGCTCAGCTACTCTGTGAAAGAGCCTAATTTCTTTTGCTTTTATCCACTGTTGCATCCTTTCAGTGACTACCCAGATCTTATGTCCTTAAGTGAGGATGGGTTTGTAGACCGGCCAGTATGTTGAGCTTCGTCTTACGACTTCTCTCCTGCTTCACGACCACAGGCTGGCATAGTCCTGCAATACTACAGTCACTGTACCTCAGGTTAATGAAGATGCTGGTAGTTATGGCATTAAGAAATATGTCTTGTACCAGGCATTTGCCAAATGGTACCAACAGTGCTGTGATGGTGACATGCAAGGTGGTACTGGCTTTCTGTGACAGCCAGACAGCTGTGTGAGTTAGCCCAAATGATGATACTTTTCATTTAAAATGAGAGTGTGGCCACAGATTGGTTAATCCCCTCTGTACACAGAACACAAGTGGAAATTTAATACAGATGTGTTTTAACATAATTTTTCTTGGGAGGTTTACCACAGTTTGATATCTTTGCTTCTGGATTCACTTCTCAGCTTCCAGAGTTTTGGACAAGGCACTAAAATATTTGTATGGGTAGCGGGAAGGCAGGTTTCTGTACACCATAATTCTTATTCTCCTGGTTAAGAAAGTTCTGTTAGTTTTGATTGTACCATACAGGTTAGCACAATGTCCTTCCTACTAGAGAGCACAGCTAAGGACGCTACCTGTTAGTGAGGACCTTTAGATATACTAAAATGGTCAGAGATTTCACCCGGTCCTACATTACTGCTTTTGGCAATCGCATTGGTCAGGAGCATGCTGAAGCTACAGGCACCTAAGTGTTCAGACTTTTACAGATTAATGCCGTCTCCTAAACATACATTTACACCCATGACCATGTTGGTGTTGTTTTTGTCCACCATCCTGCATTCTCCATTATTACAGCCCTTTCTGTGGTCAGGATTCCAGACTTTATGAATTGGCTAAGTAGAGAAACTGTTATATTACACAGCTAATACACTGCAGCATTTCAAGGCTTTTGAGAAGGATAGAAAATTGACTGGCAACAAACAAGAGTTCTGTGCATTTTTTTTTTGTGGGGGGGGGGGGGTAACAGATTTCTTATAAGATGTAAATAAAAATGTTAAATTCAAATTCATCACCATCTAGTGCCAGACTTTATAAAGAACAAGGCAGCTTTTGCAGAATACCTGTGTTATCTTGCAGTATTCCCCTGATTATGACAACCATCTCCACCCCCAATATAATGCCATATAGTACACCTTTGTAACTTAGAACTTTGCATCAGGATTGCTGCCCTGAAGACTGTATGGTGAATCAAGAACAGTTAGTGAGATTCTCATTCTATGCAGATATGACCCATTACCTATTCCTGCTGTATTGGTGAAGTCACAGTCCTGCAGCATGGTTTCCAACAATCCCAAACAGACCCTTCAGCACCTGTTGTACATTGGCCATAGCACTCCATGTGTAACAGTGAAATCTGTCAGGGATGACGTTTTTTGGCTCAGAATACGTTGGTTTTGTGTTGTGGGGCTGCACTACATAAGCCAATACAACTTGAGTAAAAAAATAAATATCTGGAGCCGCCTCTGTTTATGAAGGAGATAGCTCATATACAAAACTTCATCACACACATGAGGTCCTCAGCTGGCACCCTTACCATCCCTCTACTGCCTGAAAACCGCTTCGCCTGCATGTGGGAACTGGTATTCTGGGCATTACATGATGAAAAACTTCAAGTGTTCTCATTACCAGTTCCCACATTACAGGTGGAGCTGTAGATCTGATGTCAATTTTCATTCTGTCCTCAGCCTATGGGTTCAGATACGATCCCTCAGATCCAACTCGGTTGTTACAGTAGCTCGTGGTAACCAAAAAACTCTTGATCTTCTCCCTTACCCACAATGCACCCTTCGTAAGTACCTTAGATCTCTCTTGCCGCTATTTGTGTTAGACGTGGTGACCATTGCTCTCAAGCAGATAAGTGAATTTGATTGAATTTAAACTTCCTTTGTCCTTTAAATAGTTTTTTCTGGTGTGCTCTATTTATTTTTAAAGCTTAGCTTATATACCTTACCCAGCGATTGTTTTTTTGCTATTTCCTTCTTCCTTTTCTCATATGAAAGTACCTCTGAATACTATCGTTTGCATTCTTTCCCTTTACACTTGATGTATTCCCCAATTACCATTGTTGGTATAACCCCCCCCCCCCCCTGCTTTTTACTTCTTTCTCTTTAAAAAAAAAAAAAAAAAAAAAAGGCTTTCTATCCTTGATTTTTTTTTGCTTAATCCTTTCTGTTTCAGGATGGCAGATAAAGAAATAGGGTCAGCTGGTGTCAAAAAGTGTGGGAAGTGTCAAAGGAAAATACTTTATTCTGACTCTCATACCTTGTGTGTGTCTATTGTTTGGGACCCTTCACCTCCAAGAAGATTGCTCTATATGCCACGTGTTCAGTCATACAGCTCTGGTTGCAAGAATAAGTCGATTCGTAAAGGGTCTTCTTCCGTCTGCATCAGTGAGACATTATCTGGAACTTCCCCTTCTAATAAACAAAAAAAGGGCAAATCAATATCATCTAGACCTTCCTCTTCATCATCTAAAACTTCTGAAAAATCTAAGAAGAGGCTTCTTTTGGCTCCAACTTCTCCATCAGCTCCATCAGTTGAAAGACCAAGGCTTTTGGATCCTACAACCTCCTTGGATCTGAAAGTGAAGACTAAGAAATATATGGATCCATCCACCTCTTTGGATCTGACTTCGGACAAAACCAGATCTTCACCATCTCAGACACTCGCTGATTTGACTTCTAGCCTGCCTGCCTTACCAAAGACCCAATTACTCACCTTCACTAGACCCAGTTCCATTGAGAGTGGCTTCTCCCTTTCTGGAAAAGCCCAAGTTTCCCTCTCTGATGTCTAACCGTTCTTCTAGGAGTTTGACCAAATAGGACATGGAGAGACTGGTGAGAAAGATTCACTAGGTGCAGAGTATGCAAAGGGTTTCCACGGCTCCTACCCATTCAGGTTAGGAGTTCTGTACATCGACTACACCTCCTTTACATCTTCCTCTTACTTCTTTTGAAGCTTCAATAGTTCTTGGATCTGAGCCACCCGGCTCCATCTGCTTCAGATCTGAAGGTAAAGTTATTGGATCCATCATTTGCTCTAAGTTGTTTGGTTAGTCAGAGCAAGAGATCTCTAGGAGCTGTAGCTGCCTAGTCAACTCCAAGGTGTTGAGATTGACTCCAAAGTTGTCGGAGCTATCCCTGCACCTAGGGGCTTTGGCTTGAGCTGAGCTCTGGCTTCTGCCTCTGGAGGATTTTCCTGTGAACAGGGAGGGACTAGGATCCATAGGGTTGCCCTCTTTGATCCATCCGGAGTCTTGTCCCTCTCAGGGGAGGTCAGCCTTTGAGTTTTTGGATAGAGACATGTATTTGTCAGCAGCTCAGATGGTCCCTACCTTCTCGGATCCTCCGCCCCCAACGCAACCCTGTCATCTCTGAGTCTCAACCTTTTTCTCCATGGGGACAGTGAGTACCGAAATCCCAGGCTTCCCAGCAGGACATTCCCATTTCTTCTGATACCTTCCCAGAGCATTCCACTGTGGAGGTCCCTAAGATGAAGTTGTGCAAGAGGAAGCACTTGGATTCCCCTGAGGAATCAGTCACCAAAGACACAGACTTTGAGGGTGTAGAGTCCCCAAGATCACCTCCTGAAGATGTCTCCTTTGGAGGCATCCTGGAAATTCAAAACAGGGAGGTGATTAGAAGCCTAACAACTCTTCATCTGAGGAGTTGGTGTACCTGGAGACTTTTGGTACCTGCCTGTCTACCTCCTGGGTGACCCTGCCTACCATTGAGCTCATTGAGTTGATCTCTTGGTGGGCATGGAAGGCCCTTGACACCATTGAGCTGATCCCCCAGAGACCAGACAAAAGTATTACCACTCCTGTGGACAGACAGTTTGTACAAAAGGAGTGTCTGTTGATGCCATGGTCATGGTGGTGGCCACAAAGAAGGAATTAGCTGAGGAAAATTCAAACAACGAGTCTTGGATGATAGTTAGGTTCGGGAAATGTGTCTGTGCTTCAGCATCCCTTTCCTAACAGTCCCTGGACTACCTGGCACACTTCACTAGGTTGCAGAGGGATCTGCTTAAAGAGCTTACAGATACCCTCTCAGGATATATATCTGAGGAAGTATGGTCCTCTGTTACTTTCCAGTTGGCTACCGTACCCTGCAGTCTACTTTTAACTCTTCCATGAGGCTCGTTTCACATGTAGCTGAAGGAATAAGTAGAGCAGCGGGTTCAGACATTGGCATCCGGAGGCATGCATGGATGCACTTGTGTGACGTTGTGGAGCCTTTCAAGTCTGTGTTCGTCAATGCTCCATTTGATGGCACGTCCTTATTAGACCCTAAAGTGAGAGAAACATTGTCCAGGTGTGAGAAGTATGGGAAGACCCTATCTGCAGTGGGCGTACGTTTCTCCACACTGCAGAGATCCTTATCCAGGAATCGGTGAAACAGTGGGAAAATGTGGTTCAGAAAATTCCAGTGTCTTCAAGACGCACGTGGCAGTAGTTCCCCCAGGGGCAGACGGGAGAACTCCAATGGTAGACTCCTCCCTCGTGGCAGAGGAGGCCCACAGAACCAAGGGTTCAGAGATTCTTTGACAGGCCTTTCCAGCACTCCTGAATGGAGGCCTGATTGCCCTACTCTGGAGGCAGTTGGGGGTCGACTATCCCTACACTGGAGAGCCTGGTTGGAAATAACGCTGGATACCTGGGTGCAGAGGATCATTTCCAGAGGATATATTTTACCCTTTTCCCTTCCTCCTCCCCAATGCAGAAAAATCCCCAATGTTTCACCCAGACAGAGGGAGCAAGCAGCTATTCAGGTGCAAAAGCTGCTAGAAAAATGGGTCATTCAAGAGGTTTCACCAAACCAGAAAGGATCCGGAACTTACTCAAGATTCTTTAGTGCCAAAGAAAATTGGTGACTGGAAACCAGTCTTGGATCTAAGCAACTTGAACAAATCAGTTCGACAAAACAAGTTCCAGATGGAAGAATGGACTGAACCATGACTGTTTCTGGAAAAGGATGACTGGATGTGCTTGATAGACCTTCAGGATGTGCATTATCACATAAAAATGAACAAACAATCCAGGAGGTACGTATGCTTCCAGGTTGAAGCCAATCACCATCAGTTCAGAGTACTGCCCTTTGGTCTCACCATAGCCCCCAGGGTGTTTATCAAGTGCATAGCAGTAGTGGCAGCTCACTTGAGACTGCATGGATTCCTGGTGTTTCCGTATATAGATGACTTGCTTATTTCCACCCCTGCTAGGCATCAACTATTAAAGGCAATAGACAACGTTCTCCAGACGTGTTTACGTCTAAGGATTTCTCATAGTTTATAGTTATCCCATCTAGAACCCACTCAAAATTTAAACTTTATAGGAGCAATTCCCAAAACAAAAGAGACAATAGCCTCATCCCCCCCCCCTTCAAGGTTGGAGAAAATCAGGTCGCAAGTCACAAGAATAATATGCAGCAACAAAATGTCAGCTCAACTGGTTCACACTTTAGGATTCATAGCAGCTGCAATAACGCTAGTTCCACTGGCCAGATTTCAGATGAGGATTCTGCAATGGCTGTAATCAGCTCAATGGTCTATCCTTCAACAACCAATGTTGACTCGAGTAAAGATCACGAATATTTGCAAAAAAGATCTCAAATGGTGGATTCAGTTGAATCATAGTACAAGGTGACCTATTTGTTCTCCCCCAGCCCAAGGCCTCATTGACCATGGATGCTTCCCACCTGTGGGGGGGGGGCACTTTCTGAATAAAATGGTCCAAGGTACTTAGTCCTGCACAGAGCCCAACTTGTATATCAACGTTCTAGAGCCAAGAGCAGTACTTTTAGCTTTGAAGGCTTTCCAAGAAGCTCTTCCTTTAGGAATGATTGCATTTCAATTAGGCATGTCAGTAGTCTGGTATATCAACAAACAAGGAGGAACCAGAGCCTACCTCTTGTGTCAAGAAGCTCTCAGAGTGTGGCAGTGGGTGATCTCATCCAACCACTTTCTCATAGCAATGCATATTCTGGGGAAGTCCAGTGTGATAGCAGACAAGCTGAGCAGGTGCATTCTTTTACCCCATGAATAGTCCTTCAATCAGATTGTGACTGAAAGGATATTCCATTGATGGGGTCAGCCTTGCTGCAATCTTTTTGCCTCTCCCCTAAACAACAACGGCAGCAACTACTTTGCCCTGATCCGCCCAGGTGGGGAGTCACCGAGGGTTGCTCTTCTTCACAGTTGCCCCCCGTCTCCTTTATGCCTTTCCCCGATTCCAGTAATCCCGAAATTTCTACAGAAAGCAGCCAGGCTGAAGAGCAAAGTAATTCTCATTGCAACATATTGGCCTGACAGATTTGGTTCCCCTTCCTCTGGCCTCACTTACTTCACCAACTATGGATTCTGGATCCAACTCCAGACCTCCTGTCTTACCCGATGGGCATGATTCACCCAGACATACCCAATCTCAGGCTGACAGACTGGCTTCTCCAATTCCATTAATAGCTAGACATCCTATGCTGTCCTCTCCAGTCTGACACATACTTCTATCTGCTCATAAACCATCTACATGTAAGCTGTATTCCACTAAATGGAAAAGATTTGTTCACTGGGCATTACAAAGTAACATCAATCCCTTCTCTGCTCCAATTCATGATATTTTTGATTTTTTAGCCCAACTTTTCAATGAAAGGTTGTCGTCTTCGATTATCGAAGTCCAATTGGCAGCCATATCCAATTTTCACATTGGTTTCATTTTTGAGAGGAACTCTCAATGTCCTTCTGTTCTTATGTTGCAGTATTCTTAGTGTGGGATTCCCCGCCTCAGGCGACCCAAACGTTGGCTCCTATACAAAAGCTTAAGCCTGGCTGCTGTAGGTGCATGGGACATCACACATAGGGCCATAAACCAGGGACCTTAAATGTGACATCTGCGCTCACAGATCTCAGAACTTTTCAGCTGCAGTTGACTGTCACATTGATCGCTTCGCTCCTTTAATTGAAGACGTTTAAAGCTAAGTACCCCATTGGGGATTTTGCCTTTGTCTTGCTTGAGCTTGGTTTTCTGTAATTACTGTTAGCCGATAACAGCTGAGAAGGGTAAATTCCGATGCAGGTGCCAGATATTGCATAAGGATACACACAACTGCTGCGTTTTCTGCCTAGGCTGAGACCATGCCCACACCGTTTGCTCTGTCATTCTTTTGTACCCAAGACCCTCCGTAGCTGTCTGGCCATCCTTAAGCTATAGTTAGAAAACCAGAGAATCTAAAAACTAGTGCTCAGGACGGATCCCAAATCGGCTGCTCTGACGGAACCACCATGGAAAAAGGCCAAGGTTTCCAGCCATACTTCCTCTGCCTCTCCTCTATTGGACGTCCTGCCAGCTTCAAATTTAGGAGTTAAGGGACGTCTGATAGTATCGTCTACTTCGGCTCCCCTCGAGGAAGCCGTTTCAAAAGTAATGGTCAGTGCATCCACAGAGATAACTCCAAGGTTGGTCTACCGATTTCAAAGGGGAACAAGATATCATCGGACGACTGAAGCCCCTACTATTTCCCAGGCTCCTGAATGTAGGCCCTCTCCAAGAACTACGCCTTTAAAAAGGAAACAGAAAACAAAGCACCAGACTCCACCTTCTGAAGAAGTCCTAGACTAGCAGTCTTTCACAAGCTCCTTCCTTGATGCAGGCCTTCATGGCCCTTAGACCCATGGCCTCTTCCCCCTCCACCATTTCAATGCTCGGTCCTAGGCCTGCCTGCCACTTCTTTCCCTTTGCCTACTGTCCAGGAAGGGGAAGAAAAACAGGAACCCTACTATTCATCATCTGATGAATCAGTCTCTTATTCCTCTCAGATTGCCTCCCCACTTGAATATTATTCCCCAGATGAGGAATCCATAGAAGGGGACTCTCCACCAGAGGATATCACCTTTGGGGAGGCCATCACAAAGATGAAAGAATACTTTAAATAGGACACTTCCCAAATGACTGACACACAAAGGAGATGCTTTGAATTACTCCAAGTGGAATCTCCCTCGCCTTCAGCCATCCCACCATTCATTCCTGCCTTCCTTGATGCTTTCACCTCAGCATCAAAGAACCCAGACTCACAACCACCGGCCCCTAAGAGACCTGTCAGGTTCTAGAAAGTTCCAGATGATCACAAATTCTTAGTAAACCCATCCCTGGCATACCCTGCTGTAATTGCTGTATCCTCTGACAAGCAAACTAGATTGATTCCTTCAGCATCTCTCCTGTCTACTGATAAGGATAGCAAAAACATGGCCAGGATAGGAAGGAAGGTTTATATCTCCTCCACCCTAGCCTTCAGAGCTGTCAACTGTCAAACCCATATGATAAACTATGCCTTAGCACAAGCCACTACTCTTCTGTCATCCATCCCTGACTACTCTACCAAAACTGAGATACCATCTGAACTGTCCCTGGCTTCTCAGGTAGCTAGACATTCTATTAGATGTAGTTATGATGCAGCAGAGACCTCTGCACGGTCTGCAGCTTCTGGATCAGTAATCCACAGATATTCTTGGCTATGCCTCCAACCACTATCAGAGTATTTCATGTCTAAAATCCTAGATGCCTCTTTGGACCATAGCCTCCTGTTAGACCTTTTCAAAAACCTGCAGGAAAAAAGTAAAGAGCTTCAAGACATCAAGCACTTGCTTGTTTTCCCCCCATCCCTAAATACTACAGAAATTATCCTGCCAAGACTGCCTTTGTCAAGAGCCCCCCCCCCCCCCTTCGGTTACCTCTTCCTCTTCCAGGCATAGGAGAAGAACCAGGAGGTAAACCTCCTCCAGACCAGTTGCCTCACAACCCAGTCAAAAGGCAGCCTTTTCAAGATAGAAGTGGACCCAACAATGCATGACTGCCTTGCCCCACCTCCCCTTGTCAGCCCGCCTCTCCCACTTCCTCCCCATTTGGAAATCCATCACATCAGACAGCTGGGTGCTGCCAGTAATACAAAACGGATACTTCTTTTCTTGGAAGGAAAAGCCCCTTCCAAGGGGCATTCCTTTTCCTCCCAAAAATCAACTACATCTCCTTCCTCACATACTGCAAGACCTTCTGACCTTAGGAACTGTAGAACCTGTCCCTCAAGGACTGGAAGGAAAAGGGTTCTACTCAAGACTTTTTCTGGTTCCCAAAAAAGATGGGCCTTGGAGACCAATACTAGATCTGTCCTTTCTAAACCTATTCCTGAAAGTTCCCTCATTCAGGATGCTATCCCTTCAAACTCTACTACCATTACTGCCAGCCCAGGCCTTTATGGCCACACTAGAGCTGAAGGAATCTCCATATCCCCATAAAACCCTCCCACAGAAAATTCTTGTGTTTCACTGGGCCCTGCTCTTACTTTCAATTTACAGCCTTGCCCTTTGGTTTATCTACTGCGTCCAGTGTATTTACAAAATGTCTAGCCCCAGCTACAGCCTACTGCAGAACCAAAGGTGTTCAAATCTATCCTTACCTAGACTACATCCTCATTCTAGCAGAAAGAGAACACTCTTCAAAACCATCTGAGGTTCACCACTTCCGTGCTTCAAAGTTTGGAATTCACCCTCATCCTCCAAAAATCATCCTTAACCTCCTAGCAGGACAAAATCTTTCTGTGAGGGAAATGGCTGCAGTTCTTCTGGCCCTGAAAGCCTTCCTCTCCCTCTCCTGCATCCAGGCCCCCTTCAAATCTTCACAGATAACACCACAGTCATGTGGTACCTCAACAAACAGGGAGGGACCAAGACCTACCTCTTCTGCTGGATAACATTGCAAATCTGGCACCTTGGCTCCAGGACCGGCTTATCTCTGCAGGCAACATACATCCCTTCCCATATTTGCAGCAGAACATCCTCTCTACAGCACAAGTGGATGCTGAACAGGGACACCTTTCTAGACATTGTCCACCAGTGGGGCACACCTCAAGTAGATTTGTTTGCCCCCCCCCACCCCTGAACAGAAATTCTGTGCCAAGGACCACTCTCCACTTACCTGGAGGGTAGATGCCTTCAGCATTCCATGGAAGGGGTGGTTTCTATATGCATTTCCACCCTTCCCTCTCATTCAAAAAGTCCTCCTGAAAATCAGGAGGGACAAACCAACAATCTTGCTGGTGACTCCCTAGTGGCCAAGGCAGCACTGGTTCCCCCTACTTCTCTCATTAGCCAAGGGCAATCACCACAAGTTACCCCACAAGGTGGACCTACTCGCACAACAAAACGGAACTCTTATTCACCCTCACCAACAGATGTTGGGTCTAACAGTCTGGCTGCTAAACTTTTAATCCCTTTCAACTCACTCAGAGGACGTCCTTTTAGTCGTGAAGGAGGCCAGGAAACCGACTACTAGGAGATCCTACTTATTGAAATGGGAAAGATTCTCCAACTGGTGTCTCCATTAGGACAGGGATCCCTGCCAGGCAGAACCCCCCTAGTCTTTACCTATGTGTGTGAACTAATTAAGGCTGGTCTTTTGTAATGTTCAGTGAAAATCCACATATCCGCAATTTCAGCCTGTCTACCACTTGATCCCCCTTTACTAACCAGGCTAGATCCTGAAAGGGGTCTTGCACATCACACCACCAAGAAAACCCATCTCACCCACCCGGGATCTAGACTTCATTCTGGAAAAACTAACACTGGCCCCAATCGAACCAGCTAGTGCCGCTACACTCCAGATGTGTACATGGAAGACTGTATTGCTGGTGGCCCTTATCTCAGCTTGAAGGGTGTCAGATTTACAATCTTTAATGGCCTGCTGTCCCTACACTACCTTCCACAAGGATAGGGTAACCCTACGTACTAACCCTTCCTTCATGCCTAAAGTGGTCAACAAACTGTCCCTAAACCAATCAATTTACCTGCCCACCTTCTTCCCCTCTCCAACCAATGACAGTGAGAGGATACTCCATTCCCTGGATGTCCATAGACAATTAAGTTTTTATGTAGACAAAACTAAGTCCATCAGAAAATCTAACCAACTCTGTATCCTTCCATCCTCATTGTCCATGCTGGTGTGAATGACCTGAGATGTACCTCCCTGGACTACATGAAAAGAGACATAGAGGAGCTCTCTGAGCATGTAGCCCAGGCCGGTATAACCCTGACCTTGAGTAGCATCTTACCCTCACCAAGAATGATGCCACAATATGAAGACAAAATGATCAATTTCAACAACTGGCTTAAGTATTGGTGTCATTCAAAGGGGATCCAATGCTTATCAGCCTGGGATGACATGCTCGACAAGCCACGATGCTTCGCTAGGGACGGCTTGCACCTGTCACCCCTGGGCTTTCGGATATTGGCAAAGGCTCTTGCTACCCCCCATACTGCCTTTTTTAGGCAAGGCTCAAAAGACAAACCCACCTCCATGTATCACAAGGGATAAGAAACTAAGAGTAATGCTATTCAACGCCAGAAGTCTAAACCTCAAGATGCACGCACTCGAAACTCTCCTTAGCATGGAGAACATCGATGTCTGTGCAGTAACAGAAACCTGGTTCAAGGCTCCCGAGAGCACCCCAGCACTACCAGGTTATATCTCATACCATGCTTTTCGGCCCCAAAACTTGGACCGAACCACAAATGGAGGGGGAGTATCAATATTCGTCAAAGATACCCACACCTCCAGGTTGGTGGCACAGCACGAAGCATCAGAGACTATCCATGTGCAACTAACAGTGGGTAAAACTGCCTTCCAGTTTATAGCCTGCTACAGACCACCCTCCCAAACCCAGGAACCCCACTCGGCCTTCCTGAGAACACTGGAAAATATGAAGGTCTCCCCAAACACCATTATATTGGGCGACTTCAACTACCCAAACATAGACTGGGAGCATTACTCTAGCTCCAACACCCTAGCCCAAAGGTTCCTAGAATTTAAAAACTCAAATGCTATGGAACAACTTGTTACCACTCCCACAAGAGGGGAAAACATACTGGACCCGATCATCACCAACATGGGGACTCTGTTCCAGACCAGAAGTGTATCCCTCACTGGTAAGATCAGACCATAAACTAATCTCACTGGATATTCACATCCCGACCCCACTCCCTGCCCAGAAAACCACAGTGAAAAACTTCTCTAAAGCAAATTTCACACTCCTCAAAACCAAGGTGGAATCCTTCAAAGCCCCTGGGCCTGTGGAAAATACGGCCCAGACTGCAGAATCCTTTATAAACACATTCTATGAACACCTTCAGGAATGCATGGATCTTGCAATCCCAAATAAAACCAAGAACCAATCCTCCAAAGGCAGACGTCCAGTCCGGTGGACCCCAGCCATAAACAAACTATACAATAGAAGGAGGAAGCTACTGCATGATAGAGCAAAATCCCAAAAAGGGAAGGCATCTCTGATCAGTATTAGCAAAAAAACTACGGGCACTCATAAAATAGTCTAAGGCCAGCTTTGAGAGAAAAATTGCACAGGACACTAAGGATAATCACAAGGCTTTCCTTAGTTATGTTAGGAATCTGGGTGGGAATTCCCAGATATGCTCAGAATTAGTCCAAAATGACAAAAAATACACCAAACTCACAGACATTGCCAACATCCTAGCTGAAAGGTTCAGCGCAAACTCCCCCCCCCCTCCCCACCAAAAGGGCAAATATCTATCCCAGCAGAGTGCTGCCCCCCTGACATCTCAGATCCTCAGGTAAGAGCCGCCCTCTCCAAAGCAAAAAACACAGCATCAATGGGACCAGACGGTGTCCCGGGCTGCGTCCTACATGAACTCAAAGAAGAGCTAAACCCAAACATAAAACTACTGTTCAATCTCAGCCTTACTACAGGATATGTACCCAAAGAGTGGCATACAGCAACAGTGGTCCCTCTCCACAAAGGCGGTGCCTCAACGGATCCTGGAAACTATCGCCCCATAAGCCTGACTAGCTTGGTCTACAAAGCTATGGAAAGGATCATCATGGACCTCATAAATAAAGATATTGGGGACCTACAGACACTGGATCCTACCCAGTTTGGCTTTAAGGGCAGACCCTGCCTCTTAAACCTGATCGATTTCTTTGAAACAGTCACCAAGGCCATTGACGAGGGGAAGGTGGTCCACACAGCCTACCTGGACCTCGCAAAAGCCTTTGATACAATACCCCACTCGGGCATTATAGATAAGCTCACCAGCTTAAATATAAACCCCTATGTCACTAGATGGGTTGCAAACTGGCTCAAGGACAGAACCCACATGGTTAGAATTGCTGGAGCCATGTCAGACTCCAAACCAGTTACAAGTGGCGTCCCACAAGGCTCAATCCTGGGACCTCTCTTGTTCAGTATATATTTCTCAGAGGTACAGGCCAACACGGAAGGACTGTGGTTGACCAAGTTCGCAGATGACTGCAAACTGGGTGCCATAATCGACTCTCCAGCCGACACAAGCATCCTCCAAAAGGGCCTCATAGAAACAGACAATTGGTGTCAGAGCCATGGCCTCAAGCTAAACGCCAAAAAGTGTATAGTCATCCCCTTTGGCAAAAACAAAGTGCCCACAAATTACCACATAGGTGGTAATCCATTAAGTACAGAAGAAGTAATTAGGGACCTGGGGACGCAAGTTGATAGCAATCTCTCATTTGATAACCACGTGGCCAAAGTGGTTAGAAGAACATTTTATATAGCCCACCTAATCATGAAGGGATTCACATCTAGATCAGGGGAGGTCATTGTGCCTCTCATCCCTCATCAGGCCCATAATTGAGTACAGTGCTCCTTTTGGGATGTACCTTACCAGACACCTGCAGCAACTGGAAAGACCCCAAAAGTACCTCAGCAAGAGGATCAAAGGGCTCAAACAGATGCCATATGCTGCCCGGTTAAAGAAACTCCAGCTCTACTCAGTGGCATATCGCCTGCTCAGAGGCGGTCTGTGCGTGACATATAAAGCCATGTCCAACCCGGAATTAATGGACATGCTGCACCTCAGAAAATCCAAATCCCATCGAGCTACGTGCTCGAGAGACTTGAACCTCAGCACTGAAATAAATAGGACATGCTGGAGGGACAGATTCATAACCCAGAGGCTCCCTTCACTCTGGAATAAAATCCCAACAGGTTAGGCAGAGTCCCTCATTGACTCTCTTCAAGAGGAATCTTGATGAGTGGATGGGAGATCGTAGGTTTACCCCGGGTATCACTTCCGTGTCACTGTTAGACAGAGGCACAGTATACTAACCTCGAAAAAGGGCATAGCAAAATTAATTTAAAATGGGTGGCGAAAGCCAAACACACTCTGGCTAGGCTTATAAATGCCCTAGGGCAGATAGCCTAGTATGAACCTATGAACCTAGGACCCTGGGCAAGGCAGTCTCCAAACAAACTATTTCCTGCTGGATTAGGAAAACTATTTGCTTCTGCTCCTCCCACCATGGCAAGCACTTACCCCAAGGAGTAAGAGCTCATTCTGCCAGGGGTGTAGCAACCTCCAAAGCCTTCCTCAAAGGCCTACTCCATCCTGGAAGCAGCCACCTGGTCCACCATTCACACCTTCACCAAACACTACAAATTGGACCACATATCCAGAGCCTGGGCAGGGTTTGCTAGAGCAATCGGGCAGGGTTTTGTGGAATCAGCTACATCTACCTCCACCCTTCTGTCTAATTAAGCTGTGGTACTCTCCCACACTAAGAATGCTGCAACATAGGAATAGAAGGACATAGAAGAGTTGTGTAAAATCTTACCATAACCACAGATGTCCTTCTCTTCCATGTTGCAGTATTCTTTCCCACCCATCTATCCCCCCCCTTTTTTTTTTTTTTTTTTACTATTGACCAGTCTAAAGGGCACTCTGATCCACTACCCTAGACTAGGGTCAGACTAGCCAGCATATGACACTTTGCACCTCTGGTTGACATCATTTGTTACTCTCTGTGTGCAGATGTCACATTTAAGGTCCCTGGTGTATGACCCTACGTGTGACATCCCACGCACCTACAGCAGCCAGGCTTAAGCTTTTGTATAGGAACTGACGTTAGGGTCTCCTGAGGTGGGGAATCCCACACTAAGAATACTGCAACATAGAAGAGAAGGACATCTATGGTTATGGTAAGATTTTACACAACTATTCTTTTTGATGCCCCGTATAGAGACACTACTCCCTTTTGGACCTAAATTTAATAATACACCCCCCGCCCCCCTTTCGAGCTATCAGCTAAGTGCAATCTCAAATTCCTTTCTTGGAAGACTATCTTCTTGGTAGCCATAACTTCTGCAAGAAGAATTTTGGAAATTCAGGCTTTATCTTCCAAACCACCATATTTGATTTTTCACAAAGACAGAGTATCTCTCCGTACTAATCCATCCTTTTTACCAAAGGTGGTATCAGAAACAAATATCAATCAGTTCATCAGCTTACCAGTATTTTTTTCCAAAATTTGAGAACAAAGGTGAATACTTGTTACATTTATTAGAAGTTCACAGACAGTTGAGTTTTTACCTTCATAGAACCAAAGATTTCAGAAAAGCTGACCAATTATTTTCTTCTCAAATGTTAAATTGGGTAAACCAGTCATCAAAGTAACCTTGTCCAGATGGCTTACCAGCTGTGTTGAACAACAAAAGGCCAGCAATGTGCGATCCAGAAGTAGAAAATAGAAAATAATTAGGTCAAATACATATAGATGGCTAAATAATAACCCTTTATTAGACAGACTGGTTTCGGCAACCAATTCCTCCTTCAGTGTATCCAGCTGTGTTGCCTTAATTTATGATTGTTTGGGCATGACCTTGCCAAAATTGTTACAAGGCCATTATACTAAACCAGTAGCAACTCCGTCTGGTTTCCAGACTAGAGCCTGTATGAATGATATTTGTGCTGCAGCAACTTGGACTACTCGTCATGTCTTTGTTATTCCTTATAAATTGGATCTGGTCTCCAGGGGTAGAGCATCATTTGGTTCAATGGTGTTGAGGAACATCCTTCCTTTAGTCCACACAGAATCTAAGATAGCTGGAGACTCTTGTCTCATAGGTTGAGGATAGAATGAAAATTGACAACATCAGATAAAGAAGTTATGTACTCACCACAATGTTCCATCTATGTTGTCCATTTTCATTCTTCCTCAGCTCTCCAACCACCAGCCCCCTACCTTTGAACTCCTAGTTGAGCGAGTAGTCTTAGGTGGGTACTTACCTTGTTCTAAGCTCCAGATGTAGTCTCTGTGTATACTTCTGATATTTTCTTTGTATTTCTATTAGCAATCAAGATCTGAGGTACTTAGGAAGGGTGCATTATGGGTGAGGGAGAAGGTCAAGAGTTTTTTTTTGGTTGCAACGAGCTATTGTAACGGCTGAGTCTGATCTGCCAAATCGAATCCGAACCCATAGGTTAAGGAAGAATGAAAATGGACAACACAGATGGAACGTTATGGTGAGTACATAGCTTCTTTTTACACAACATTGGTCTGTAAACGTAAGAGTCACCTCTCTTTCTTTGAAGTTTTGCATTTACGCTTAAAACCAATGTAAAATTTCAAAGTGTTGCGGTACAGAGAACACAGTACCTGTTTTGGAATTAGGAGTAGGACTTTGGGGTTCCTCATTTTCATGTACGGCTTAAGGAATGCTAGAGTCCTTCTTTTGGAAACTAGGCTGGTATAAGTTCTTAAGGTAACACTGACAGAATGATGGGGAGATCCATGCCCCAGAAATCTATGTCTTAAATCTTCATCAGACGTGTGACACATCATGGACAAAGTTTGTCAGATGATTTGAGCACCAGTACGGTACAGTAGAATCCAGAGGGGGTTGTGTTTGAGTACTATTTACCCACACTAATAATTATGATGTCTTGCTTTAAAATATCTTTGCTAGCTTTCTACCCCGAAAGCAAGCTGTTTTTGAGAGTGACTGTTTTTCTGTCTTGATTTATACGTGCATAGGGAAATTAGACCACTGTATGAATGGTGATTATAAAATGGTGACTCGCTGAGGTTTACTGAGAGCATGTCTTTGAAAGCTTTCCTCAACTGAAACAGTTTTTTTCCAAGATTACGGAGTGCATTGACAAGTTTAATTTGCGTGAGATAAATAAGTGTAGTGTATATTAAAGCTACTGGAATTATCATATCTATAGTAACTTGTGGGTGAGAAATGCAAGGCCCCAAATCCACAAATGGGGATTTTTCTTGTACAATCCTATTTAACTGAATGCCAAAACCCTAAAAAAAGTTAAAGCTTTAGAACGCAGTAGTCTGAGAACTTGAAAACTTTTTTTTTTTTTTTTGGCCAAGACCAGCAGTTAGTCTGTTTCTGTTAAGGAAGCCATTTTCAGGAAAGAGATTTGTAATGTGTGTTATTGTAGATCCTGGCAAAAGGTTATACACCGCCTTCCCTTTTCTATTTGTAGTTATAGAACACTTAGTGTTTTGTAATTGTACTCATGGAGATTAAAGGGTTTTATGCTAAAAATAAAACTGGTAAAACGTGTTAGATGGATTTTAAGTACTCTGGATGCAAGCCAGGTTTCAGAAGTGTGTAGTGTGTTGATAAAATTAGGGGCCCTATTTAGAATGCATCAGTACACATTCTTGTATCACTGGAAAAGTTTCTTGAGTGCTGAATGCACACTTGGCCAGTGGCTATATGTACTAGGACCTATAACTGTACGCTGAAGCTTTTTAACCTATTCTCAGTTGCACCTTATTCTTTGCAAAGTACAACAGAACAACAGTTATTGACAAGTTTTCTTATCAAGTCACTGTACTGTTTCACAGTGGTTTATCATGCTCAACTACCCAGGTTTTATTAAACTTTCCAAAATTACCAGCTAATGCTTGTCTAGATTGGGAGAAGTACAACGCAGTTGTGGACTGTTTGTTTTTTGCCATGTTGGTAGTTTTCCCCTGGAAGTGCTGGAGACAGCAGTCTCTTGTTGACTTGGTGGGGTAATACTTGTCTGTCTGTTGCTTTGCAACATTACATCATAACAGAGTCGGTTCTCATTCTTTCAAGAGGGTTCTACTGAAGCAACAGCTTTGTATCTTAAAATTATTCCATTTCTTCCTCCTTGCCCTGGCAACAATGCCCCCCCCCCAGTGTAAAACTTTATAGGGTCTGTTTTTTCTGTCCATAGTGGCAAACAAAGTCCTTGCCCATTGCAGCCACAGGCAAAATTGGTTTCTAAATTAACCATGACTTTGAGTAGGTTGACTGTAATGATGATTTCAAAGGAGGGGGTCATGTACATCACTGTCCCCCTGATAGAGATGAGGGCTACAGTGTGTATACCTCAGGCATGCATACTAATGGATGTTAATGATCTGCAGTGATCTGTGGCCATTTATTTACAATAAAACTGTAATCTGCTCAGTGTTTGCCCTACCCTGATGTAGCCCTGTATGTTCTAGTTTGCAGGCCCCTCTCCTTGCTGTAAAGTTACTAACTGCCCCAACCCTGTAAGGGATGATAACTAAGGCTTCCACCTAGCATTTAGACTTGTAATGTGATATTCTCCCCAAACAATAAAGGTTTATAGCAAATGCTTAAACCATGTTTAATTATGTGGTGCAATTGTGTGAGCGATTCACTGTAACAGCAGATATTTTAATTAACTTGTTATTGTTGTATATCATTCTGTTTTTTTATTCATAGCCTTGTCCTAGCATATTGTTGTGGTATAAGTGTAGATGGGACTGTGGAAACATTTATCAAGATAATCTTAAAATCTGTTTAATTATACTGAGCAATCTGTTGATTCCTGCTGTTATTGTAAAGCATTCATGCTAAGGTACATTGTTGTGATTGTCTGATTTACATGGCATGTCATTCCTCTGAAAGGTAACTTGTCTGTGTTCCACTTTTGGGACAATTATTGGTGCAAACTGACCTATAGAAGCATGGTGATATTTGGTGGGCGAGGGCTGGGTACAGTTTGTAATTTTTGTCATGCATAGAACTAAAGGACAACAATTGGATGTTCATCGTGTTTCACTGTTGCAGTCATTACATTTGGGTAATCTGCTGGCAGGTTGCCCTCAGTCGGCCTGAATAACAAAGTCTTGGGTCCTGTGTCGGTTGCCGTCTCCTCTTCCATGACGTCAGGTCGTCAGAGGTATAAAATATGCAGCCGACGCCATTTTATTCAGTCTTTCTTGCCGCGTGGTGCTCAAAGCAGAAGCAGTTCGCAAGTGCCAGTCGTCCGACTCCTGAAATTTTCGTATTCGAGTTTCAGAACCGAAGTCTTCAAACTAAAGCTAAGTACCCCGTTGGGGAAACTTTTTCTTGCTCCTTACCGATGTCAGTAAAAGTTAATAATTGCATTACTTGTGGGAAGCAAATACCTCTTAAGGATTTTCATTTGTACTGTATTCCTTGCCTAGGCCCATATCACAACGTGCCTTGGTGTCGGTTTTGTGCTAGATTTAACCAATGCACTATTAAGCGTCGGTATATTTTTGCTTCAATTATCCTGAAATGTCGTCTGTTAGCAATCCGGCTACCAGAGTTTATAAAAAACGCAAAGAAAAAGACAGAGACAGACCGTTGAGGTCCAAATCCGACAACAAAGCTTCTCCTAAGCCAATCGCCGGTACTCAGTGAGGTGCTTTCGCAGCCCCTGATACCCTCTACTTTTGAGTCGCAGGCCTCTACCGAGGCCCATTCGGAGTCCGGTATCAGAGTATTGAACCTGCGTATGTCTCTCCCTTGAATGGGTCCGGAGCCGCTGAGAAGGCACCGGCTTCTGAGGGTGTTTTCAGCCCTCAACATTTTTATATTAAACCGACGCCAGCGACAAAAACAAGGTAAAAAACATCTGTGTCTTAAAAACCGACGCATGAGCCACGTGCTCAGGCCCCTATGCCTAAAAAACAGAAGATCAGAATGGCTGAGGATTTAATTACCTTGATCAGGGGTTCCCAACCCCCCCCCTGCTAAGAGGCCTAGGCAAGGGCATTGATTATGAATCTTCAGATCAGGTTTCTATTTCTTCTGATTCCTCTTCTGATCAGGAATTTTCTATTCCACCCTATGAGGATTCTGATGCAGAGGAATCCATCCCATCTGCATCTCCTCCTGAGGATTACTCTTTTGGAGAGACTTTGCATACTTTAAGGGAACATTTTCACTGGGAGAGTCAGGACTTCTCTTAAACAAAAAAGAGGCTTAGGAATTTCCTTCTTCCTCCTCAGCATAGGCCTTTGGCAATACTTTCTGTATTAGACATTGTTGATTATGTGTTCTCGGAATCAAGCATGGCTCCTGATTCCCTGCTTCCGGCTCCTAGTAAGCCAGACAGATATTACAGGGTTCCTGACTTCCACAAATTTCTTTTCAAAAATCCTGCTGCTGATCCTGAGACTATTTCCCAGGGTCCCAAGGGTGTAAAGGCCTCTATAGCCAAAACTCCTACCCCTTCTGATAGAGATTCCAGGGAGCTGGATAGAATGGGTAAGAAGGTTTATATGTCTGCAACCTTGGCAATCAGGGCTTTAAACTGCCAGTTTAATATGCTTAAATATCAACAGCATGTTATGGGCTTACTGAAACAGAAAATTATGTTGATTTCTGATTGTGTGGAAAATAGAGTTACAGGAATTATTGCATTCAGCAGAACAGGTTGGAAAGCACACTTTGCAATGTGGTTTTGATTCCTTGGAGGCATCTTGTAGGGCCTCCGTTACTGGATCTGTGATTAGAAGGCATACCTGGCTCAAGGAGAAAAATCTGCCTGATCATGTTAAAGCTAAATTGCTGGATGCCCCTTTGCAGCATGATACTCTGCTTGGTAATAAGGCAGAAAAGGTTTTAAAGAAAATGGAAGACAAAGCTAAATCTATGCAATCTGTAAAAGATTTCTTGCAAGTGCAGCCACCCAGGTTCAGTAGACACTGGCCTACTAAAAACTGGTCCTTTCCTGTGTCCAACAGAGCCACTCAAGGCAAATCCAGGTGCTCAAAAGGCTCCAGATACCAATCACAGGGTTCTTACAGGTCAAAGCAGTGGGGTGCCTCCACCTCCAAATCTGGAGGAAACAAAGCACAACCCTACAGTAAGCAGTCTCAATGACTTTCCTCTACCATCACCAAGCACTTATCTTTTGGCAGCCCCCTTGGGGGGAAAACTAGCACTTCATGCTCAAAATTGGCAGTTAATTACCCAGGACAAGTGGATATTAAACATAGTATCCCAGGGGTACAGATTTCATTTCCATACTTTGCCAATTCCAAACGGATGGCCGGATCTGCCACAAAACCAGTGGGCAGAGGCCCAGAAACAAGTCATGTCCCTCATGGATATGGGGGCTATTCAACCGGTACCAGAAAAGGAAAAAGGACAAGGTTTTTCTTCAAGACTTCTCCTGGTATCTAGAAAACACAATTCATGGCGTCCAATACTGGACTTATCGATTTTGAACACATTCCTGGACATTCCAAAATTCAAAATGCTGACTTTACAACAGCTACTGCCTATGCTAGGCAGGAATGCGTGGTTAGTAACTCTAGACTTATAAGAGGCATACCTGCATATCCCAATAAGGGAATCATGCAGAAGATACCTCCGCTTCAAAGCAGGTTTTTTGCATTACCAATTCTGTGCACTGCCCTTTGGCTTATCTACTGCGCCCAGGGTCTTTACGAAGTGCCTGGCACCAGTAATTGCATTCTGCAGACAAAGAAGTATTCAAATGTATCCATATCTGGACGATTGTCTCATTCAAGCAGAGGACAAGGACACTCTTCTTCAACATCTGGCGTTTGTAAAAAGGCTTCTAGCATGCCTAGGGTACACCATAAACGAAAAGAAATCACAGCTGGTACCCTCTCAAATAATTACATTCCTGGGTGCAGGCTTGAATACAACTGCCCAGATGGCTTACCTCACCCCAGACAAACAAAGGCGACTGACAGCATACTTCAAGCAAATGGCAACAAAAACCCAGTTATCTGCAAGACAAATTCTGCAGGCTTTGGGGTTCGTGGCATTCTGCATTCTACTAATTCCATATGTGAGACTGCATATGAGGAAACTTCAGTGATACATAAAAAGTTTATGGAGTCAGCATTATCACAGTCTGGAAACAATGATTCCTCTCATTCCCTGCCTACAACAGGAGTTTCTTTGCTGGGCAGAGACATGTCACCAAAACAAGGGACTGTCATTCACTCTACCCCCTGCCACCCAAACCCCAACTACAGATGCATCAGACTATGCTTGGGGGGGGCCACCTGGCAGGAAAATGCATTCAGGGCAAATGGAGCCCAAACCAAATGCATCTGCATATCAACCAGAAGGAGATGCTAGCTGTTCAGAATGTTCTGACAGCCTTCAAGGATTTACTTCATCCAGGACAGCTACTGATAAAGACGGACAACACCACATTTATGTGGTACTTAAACAAGCAGGGGGGTACACATTCCTACCCCCTTTGCAGACTAGCCATGGCCTTGTGGAACACAGCCTTGACTTACCAAATACATCTTCAAGCTCAATTCCTGCCAGGAAAGCAACATACTCTGGCAGATGACCTAAGCAGAAATCTTATGGACCCACACAAATGGAAACTGGATCCACAAATCCTCAGCATGTTAACACAGAAATGGGGGAGCCCAGACATAGATCTATTTGCCTCTCCTCAAAATTATCAGTTGGACAAATTCTGCACAAGAACTCGTCACAAAAAAGCATGGAAAGTGGATGCCCTATCCTTCAGCTGGAAAAACCTATCAATCTATGCTTTCCCCCCTCTGCCTGTACTCTCCAAGGTTTTACTAAAAAGACAGACAGGAAAAAACAAAAATGATCCTAGTTGCTCCGGACTGGCCTCGCCAGCACTGGTACCCACTTCTAAGGAATATGTCTCACCTTCCTCCATGGTACTTGCCTCAAATACCTCATCTACTGTTTCAGCAGAACTATCAAATCCTGCACACTCAACTCCAAACTCTAAATCTTGCAGCATGACTAATCAACTAATTATTCAAACACCACCTCTCAGTAAATCTGTGATGGATGTCATTTTGGAAGCCAGAAGGCCTTGTACTAGAAAATCTTATGCTGATAAATGGAAGAGATTCTGTGCTTGGAACCAAGCACAAGGAACAGACACAGCAAAGCCCAATATTCCTCAGATTTTACAATATTTGACTGAGATGCTTGACAAGGGCCTATCCTTTTCTTCAACAAAAAGCCATGCCTCTGCCATTGCGGCTCATTACAACACAGAGCCTCCCCTCTTTTCTCATCCTCTGCTTAAACAGTATCTTAGAGGGGCCAAAAATTTAAGGGCTCCCAGAAGATAACCAACTCCTGTATGGGACCTCAGTTTTGTGCTGGAAAAACTCATCCTGCCTCCTTTTGAACCAGCAGCTACTGCGGATATAAAATTTCTGTCTTGGAAATAGCTTTTCTCATGGCAGTCACTTCAGCAAGAAGGGTTTCAGAACTACAGGCTCTCATGGCAGTGGAGCCTTTTATTATATTTTAACCGGACAGGGTGTCCCTCAGGACCAATCCTTCTTTTATGCCTAAGGTGGTATCCAGTGTGATTCTTAACCAGACCATTCACCTGCCAACATTTTACCCAAATCCGCAGAACAAGAGGGAGCGGATTCTGCATTCATTGGATGTACACAGACCACTAAGATTCTACTTAAACAGGACCAAATCTCTAAGAAAGTCTGAGCAACTACTGGTAGCATTTGCTGCAGTGTCAGAGGGGAAGGCTATATCAAAGCAGACTATGTCTAAGTGGATAAGCCACTGCATTCGTTTCTGCTATTTGCACCATGGTAAATCTGTGCCCAAGGGGATCAGATCACATTCCACCAGGACTGCCTCTACCTCAGCAGTCTTTCTCAGAGGAGTTCCATCCAAAGACATTCTAGAAGCTGCTACTTGGAGCTCTGTTCATACCTTCACAAAGCATTATCATTTATCTCTTTTCTCCAAATCCAGGGCAGGCTTTGCCACTGCAGTCCTGTAGGGCCTTATAGCCGCTCCTAATGCTGTTTAGTTCCATCCACCCATCCATAGCCTTAGGATTCTACCCAAATGTAATGACTGCAACAGTGAAACACGAAGAACATAGTACAGTTGTGTACACTTACCATAAATGTAGATGTTCGAGTGTATTCACTGTTGAAGTCCGGGTTAGCCACCCGCCATCCCCCTTTCTATACATTTTCTTTCCTTCACTATACTCAAAAGCCTTTGTGGTGTATTTGCTTTTAGTTGAAGGTAAAGTTTATGTTTCTATAAGTGCATTTATATATTTACTGTTTATTTATGTATATATATTTTTGCTCCCCATTTGGGGGGCACCTGACATCTGGGGCAAGAAAAACTGAATAAAATAGCATCGGCTGCATGTTTTATACCCCTGACAACCTGACGTCATGGAAGAGGAGATGGCAACCGAAGCAGGACCCAAGACTTTGTTATTCAGGCCGACTGAGGGCAACCTGCCAGCAGATTACCCAAATGTAATGACTGCAACAGTGAATACACTCGAACATCTACATTTTACGGTAAGTGTACACAACTGTACAATTTTGTTATTAAATGCTCAACTTCTCTGTCCTTTTTCTCCCTATTTACTGTCCCTGCTATGAATAAACAATAATACAACATGTAAAATATTTTAAATCGACTGTTTTTCTCCACTAGACCAGTACCTTACTGTACTGTGGTGGTTTCACTTTCAAAACACTTTTGTCCCGCCCTGGTAAAGGTTGCTGCAGTCTCCATTTCATTGATGTCACCAGCACCTCTGAATACAGGTAGTTTTCTGGCCAATTCCTTCCCCAAACTGACATTTCCACGACCTTTCTAAAAGCCCACCCATGCTGTGATGTCACAGCTACCTGGTCCTTTCCATACCCATACAGAAAGTAAAGGCTAGAACAAGGAAACAGTACAGGAGTCAAGTCTCCTGCTGTGAGCTGTCAATCACAGGTGGTAACAGCTCAAATTACCCTTAGCACTTTGACAGCTAGGGAAGTTAGGTGTGAAGGGGGATGGGAGATGAGTCAAAGTAGTACAATTCAGGCTTCACAAAACTCTGCAGTTGAACCATTTTAAAATGAAGCAGCAGTAAAATCACTTTGAACGTCTGTTCTGTGGCATTTGCACTGTTTGCGTTTTAAGTAGTCACTGAATGGCATGAAATGTTACTTAAAACTGAAAGACACCAGTGTATGCATGTAAACTCAATGCAGTGACAGGAGCTTCAGGAAGAAATAGGCATACATGACATATTTTTTTACAGACAGGCACTGCATGATGGGACAGACTAAATAATCAGTATTATTTCAAGATGCTAGATCCCATGTGGTCAGACTCAGAAATTCCGTATAAAAATATTTAAAAACCTGTAAATAGTCCCAGAGTGGTGTTAAAATGTAGGAAACACCAAACCAATGTGAAATAAACATGTTTTTTGAGTCTGTGGGTGCAGTTCTCCTTAAGTCTTTTCTGGGGTTTTGGTTCTGAGAAGTTTCATGCTGTGCATGCCAATGAATGGTAACAGAGCCAATCAATCAGGAGACAGGGTCCACATTTTCTTATCAGTCACTTCCCTTTGTGGGAGCTGTAACACAGGGGCTAAAGATTTATGGTAAAGACATAAATGGATTCATATATCCACTCTCCATTTGAACAGAGACATAATTTGCAAAGACTGGAATAACAAATAAATATCAGTGAAATGTCAGACTTAACAAAGATGTACAGTTTTAAATGTGTAACCGTGAATGGATGTATTTTTGTAGTAAGCAAAGTATTATTTTTAGTCTGTGTTACAGACCCTGGAGTTAGTATGTTTAAATAATAAGGAAAGAGTATTAAAAAAGTACTTGCCTTCAGTTTGCATATATGTGAAGTATGTTGTACTGATTTGTGCTCTCTTCCATGAGAATGTGCACAGAGGTGTGTGTTATTTTTTGGTGCATTTATTTGTGGCTTGTACTTATAGGGAGCTGCCTGCCGTTTCTAAGACAACCAGGGGTAAGCTGAATGATCTTCCAGATGTTCTTCATCTCACATTGCTGCAGTCCTAACACTTGGGTAGTCCGCTGCCCCAGTCGGCCCGAATACCAAAGTATAAGGCTGACGTCGGTCAAGGCGCATTTGACTGACATCAGAACGTCAGGGTACAAATGCGCATGACCGACGTCATATCCTCAGTCTTTTTTGCCGCATGGTCCGATGCAGAAGCAGTATTGCGAGTGCAGGTTGGCGTTCTGAAATTTTCTGAAGTCGGAGTTTCAGACCGAATCAAAGTTGGCTAAGTACCCCGTTGGGGAATATTTTGGTTTTTTCTTGCCTCAGTATTTAACCGGATGTCAGAAAAAGTGAATAACTGTATTTCTTGTGGGAAACAGATACCTCATAGAGATTACCATACATTGTGTATACCTTGCTTAGGGCCTGAGCACGACGTTGTTGGCTGTCGCTCTTGTGCTAGATTTAACAAACGCACTATTAAGAGAAGATTAGATTATGCCAGGTTAGTTTTTGAGTAGCTGTTCTCCCCTCCCTTCCTAAGGTGGTTAGGCCCTCCCCTTCTGTTTCCAAGGCTCCTTCTAGAGGTAGGCCAGGGTTAACTTCAGTGGGGGTCTCCCCTAGTTCTTCAGGGTCTCTGTCTAAGAAACATATGCTTAAAATGGCAGAAGATTTGATTACTATGATTAGAGGTTCTTTACCCCCCCCTGATAAGAGGCCTAGGGTGGAACCTGAGCTTGAAAGTTTTGAGCAGTGTTCGGAGGCTTCTGAGTCTTCGGCTGAAGACTTGCAGGAGTATCCTCCTTATTCTGATTCTGATGTAGATGACTCTACACCTTCGGCTTCTCCTCCTGAGGATTTTTCTTTTTCAGAGACCCTTCATTCCATGAGGGAGCATTTTAAATGGGAAGGTCAAGATTTCTCTGATTCTAGGAAAAGGCTTAGGGAATTTTGTTTCTACCCCAGCATAGGCCTTTAGCTATACCTCCTGTTCTGGATGTGGTAGAGGATGTTTTTGCAGAGGCTTCCGTGAACCCTGATTCTTTGCCTCCTGCCCCAGTTAAACCGGACAGGTATTATAGGGTGCCTGAAGCTCATAAGTATCTTTTTAAGAGTCCCAGGGCAGACCCAGAAACTGTTTCTCAGGGCCCTAAAGGTGTTAAGGCTTCTGTTGTTAAAAATCCTGTTCCTTCTGATAAAGAGGCAAGGGCTTTGGATAGATGGGGGAAAAAGGTGTATACTTCTTCCACTTTAGCCATGAGGGCTTTGAATTGCCAGTTTCACATGTTGAAATACCAAAATTATCTCCTTTCACAATTGAAGTCTAAGGTAGATGCTCTGGCGGAAGGTATTGAGTGTAAAGAGTTGCAGGATTTAGTTCATGTTTCTGAACAAGTGGGTAAGCATTCCTTGCAATGTGGTTTTGATGCTGTACAGGCCTCTTCGAGGGTGGCAGCCACTGGTTCTGTTCTTCGCAGGCACGCCTGGCTCAAGGATCAGAATTTAGCTGAATATGTAAAGACAAGGATTTTAGATGCTCCTTTACAATCTGATGTGTTATTTGGTGCGCCTGTGGACGCAGTTTTAAAGAAAATAGAGGACAAGGCTAAGTCTATGCAGACTGTTAAAGATTTTTTGCAGGTTCAGCCTCCAAAGTTTAGTAGAAATTGGCCTACTAAGGGGTGGACTTATCCTTCTTATGATTCTCAGTCTAGGGGTAGATCTAGACGTGGTAGGGGCAGAGCTCAAGGTTCTTTAGGCCTAGAGCAGGCAGTTCGCCTGCCCAGTCTTCTGGTGAGGGCAGGGGTCAGTCCTTTCGTAAGCAGACCCAATGACTTGCCTTTTCAGCTGCCAGAGCCTTCTCGTCTGGCAGCACCTTTGGGAGGAAGGCTGGCACTTTTCAAAGAAAACTGGAGTGTTATTACCCAAGACAGATGGGTATTGGATATCGTTCACCACGGTTACAGGTTTTATTTCCATACCTTGCCTCCTTTCAAAGGCATGCCAGACATTCCTCCTCTACAAAGAAAAGAGGCTCACAAGCAAATTTCTCTGTTGCTCCAGATAGGGGCCATTCAGCCGGTTCCTGTGCCAGAAAGGGGCCTAGGATTTTATTCTCGCCTGTTCCTAGTACCAAAAAAGGGGAACACGTGGAGACCAATTTTGGATTTGTCTATCCTCAACACTTATTTGGACATTCCCAAGTTCAAAATGTTGACGTTACAACAGCTTTTACCTCTGCTGGGCAAAGATCACTGGATGGTAACTTTAGATCTCAAGGAGGCTTACCTTCATGTGCCTATCAGACTCAGTTGCAGGAAGTATCTGCGTTTTCGAGCTGGAAATTCCCATTATCAGTTCTCTGCATTGCCCTTTGGCTTATCTACTGCGCCCAGAGTATTCACAAAAGTTCTGGCTCCAGTTGTAGCTTTTTGCAGGCTAAAAGGAATACAAATCTATCCTTACTTGGACGACTGTCTGATTCTGGCTCAAGAAAAGGACGAGCTTCTTCAGCATCTGGATTATGTGATAGCAGTGCTAAGATGCCTGGGGTATTCTGTGAACGAAATAAAGTCCAGTCTAGTACCCTCTCAAGACATGTGCTTTCTGGGTGTGAGACTGAATACAGCAGCCCAGATGGCCTTTTAAACCCCGGACAAACAAAAGAGTCTATCCCTTTACTTCCATCAACTATCTCATCAGTCCGTGCTGACTGCAAGGACAGTCCTTCAAGCATTAGGGTTCATGGCATCTTGTATTCTGGTGCTTCCCAATGCCAAACTGCATATGAGGAAGCTACAATGGTATCTCAAAAATGTATGGACACAGCACTGCCAGGATCTGGACACTGTCATTCAAATAATACCTTGTATTCAAAAGGAATTTTTGTGGTGGGCTCAGGAATGTCACCTAAACAAGGGACTCTCTGTGACCCGGCCAGAGGCGAGTCAGATTCTAACGACAGATGCCTCAGACATAGCTTGGGAGCTCATCTGAATGGAAAGTGGATACAAGACAAGTGGCCTGCCAGACTACAGCATCTACATACCAACATGAAGGAGATGTTAGCAGTCCAGTTTGCATTGAAGGCTTTCAAGGAGTTACTTCTTCCAGGGCAGGTGTTGATTCTAACAGACAACACAACTGTCATGTGGTACATCAACAAGCAAGGGGAACACATTCTTATCCTCTATGCAGGCAAGCAATGATTTTGTGGGAGACTGCGCTCAGCTTGCAGCTTACTCTTCAAGCAAGGTTTCTGCCAGGAGCACAGAACTCCTTAGCAGATGTGTTAAGCAGGCAAATCATGGATCCCCACGAGTGGAAACTGGATCTTCATGTATTTCAAAAATTGACAGTGTCATGGGGAACTCCAGACATAGATCTGTTCGCTTCTCCACTAAACCACCAGCTGCCAAAGTTTTGCACCTAAAAGTTATCATCACACAGCTTGGAAAGTGGATGCTGTTTCGCTCAGTTGGGAAAATCTTCATGTGTATGCCTTTCCACCTCTGCCTCTCCTCCCAAAGGTACTCCTAAAGGTCAGACAAGACAAGCCAAGGATGATTTTGATAGCTCCAGATTGGCCTCGGCAACACTGGTACCCATTACTGAGGAATCTGGTAAGAAAGCCTCCATGGCCTTTACCTTTGATTCCACACCTTTTGTCTCAGAGGGACGGTCATCTACTCAATGTCAAGCTTCACTCTCTTCATCTAACAGCCTGGCATATTCTCTTTTGAACCACAGCAGGTCTCAACTTCCTCAACAAATTTTGAATGTGATTACGGAAGCCAGAAGACCTAGTACACGTAAGGTGTATGCAGAAAAATGGAAGAGATTTTTATTTTGGAGTGCAGCAAAGGATTTGGATGTTTCTGAGCCTAATTTGAGTGTGGCTCTTCAATATCTTACTGAGCTATTGGACAAAGGTTTGTCTTTCTCTTCCATTAAGATTCATGCTGCAGCAATTTCAGCTCACTATGATTGTGACCCACCATTGTTTTCTCATCCTTTGTTCAAGCAATTTCTTAGAGGGCAAAGAATATAAGACCCCACAAGAGCTCCTACTCCTGCTTGGGACCTCAATTTTGTGTTGGAGAAACTTACTCTACAACCTTTTGAGCCTCAGGCTACTGCTGAGTTGAAATACTTGTCATGGAAGACTGCTTTTTGTTGGCCATTACTTCTGCAAGAAGGGTTTCTGAATTGCAGGCCCTTATGGCGGTGGAGCCTTTTTTGATTTTTCATAAGGATAGGGTATCATTACGTACTAATCCTTCATTTATGCCTAAGGTGGTTTCTAGTGTGGCTTTAAACCAAACTATTCATTTGACTACTTTTATGCAGATCCCCAAAATAGGGGAAAAGATTTTGCACACTTTAGATGTACACAGGCAGTTGCGTTATTATTTAAGCAGGACTAGGATTTTAGGCAGTCTCAGCAGTTGTTTGTTTCTTTTGCTTTGAGTTCTCAGGGCAAGCCTGTGTCAAAACAAACTATTTCTAAGTGGATTGGGTTTTGCATTGCATTCTGTTACTCCCATCATGGCAAAGAGATTCCAGCTGGGATTAGGCCTCATTCCACTAGGGCTACTGCCACTTCAACAGCATTTCTAAGGGGGGTGGCAACTAAGAATATTTTGGAGGCAGCTACTTGGAGTTCAGTGCATACTTTCTCCAAGCATTACCACCTTCCTCTCTATTCTAAGTCCAGGGCTGGTTTTGCCACTGCTGTGTTGCAGGGCATTTTGGCAGCTCCTGTTTCATTATAGCTTAGCCATCCTCCCTTACCTCTGCTTTGGGATTCTACCCAAGTGTTAGGACTGCAGCAATGTGAGATGAAGAACATAGTACAGTTTTGTACCTACCATAAATGTAGATGTTCAAGATCCACATTGCTGCAGTCCAATTTTCCTCCCTCCTTCCCTCTGTGTTTAGGGGTGGTTGTGTGGGTGAGGTTCTATTTTTGTACATTTGTATATATTGTACATATTTTAGGCACAGGAGTGTTTTGGTGTTTTTTGGTTTTGGCCTTATCTTTTTAGGGTCTTCTGACATCTGGGGCAAGAAAAGACTGAGGATATGACGTCGGTCATGCGCATTTGTACCCTGACGTTCTGATGTCAGTCAAATGCGCCTTGACCGACGTCAGCCTTATACTTTGGTATTCGGGCCGACTGGGACAGCGGACTACCCAAGTGTTAGGACTGCAGCAATGTGGATCTTCGAACATCTACATTTATGGTAGGTACAAAACTGTACTTTTGACAGAACACAATGCATTTTAGTAGAGGTCTGGTCATGGAAGTTTTGTTGTGTAGATGCTTCTGCAGTCAAATTCAGTACAAGTCCCGATTATGGTTTTCTTGCTTTTTGTGTGTTGCTCCAATTGATATAAGGGTAGTTACTGGGATGGGAGAATATCCCTTTCCCCATTGTTGAGTAATGTCAGAGTATTTCCGGGAGTTTGGGGTTGCACAGGGATATTGTTCCCTGAACTGTGGCAGTATGATTTTGTGCTCACTCGTGAAGTGATGTTTTTCTGTTTGTGCTATGTTTTAAGTGCGGTTTTCAGCAAGTCTGTCAAGGACATCTTCAGTAATTGTTATTTTAGACCATTGCGATTGTTTACTTCTAGGAAAAACAACAGTCCCAAGGATGAGGTAGCAGCAAAAACTCATAAAAACCAAACCACCAGTCTGACCGAACAATGAAGAAAACACCAGCAATAGCGAAAAACAAGCTTTCGTCTCAGAAGACTTCTTCAAAATGTAATAAAATGCATATAGCAGCATCCCCTTATATATCAAATCAAAATAATTACCTAATAAAACAATCAATTACTTAAAGTGCACTAGCAAAAGGAATACAGTCATTTAAAGGCACACATCTAATAACATAACATAGACAGTTCATTTTAAAATCTTCCGTCTTCTGTTCTTCAGAAAACATTTAATATTTACTGAGTCATTAATACCAGGATGTTCTTCGTGTTTCACTGTTGCAGTCATCACATTTGAGTTATCTGCTTGCAGTAGCCCTCAGTCGGCGTGATTATCAAAGTCTTGGGTCCTGCGTCGGTTGCTGTCTCATCTTCCGTGACATCAAGTAGTCAGGGGTATAAAGCATGAAGTCGACGCCATTACATCAGTGTTTCTTGCCATGCGGTGCCCGAAGTAGAAGCAGTTCACAAGTGCCAGTCGGCCGACTCCTGAAATTTTCATTTTCAAGTTTCAGAACCAAAGTCTTCAACTAAAGCTAAGTACCCTGTTGGGAAACTTTTATTTGCTCTAAACCAATGTCAGTAAAAGTCAATAATTGTATTTCTTGTGGGAAAGAAATACCTCACAAAGATTTTCGCTTGTACTGTATTTCTTGCCTAGGCCCTAACCACGACGTACCTCGCTGTCAGTTTTGTACCTTATTTAAGTAATAAACTATTCATCGTCGGTATATTTACGCTTTTAAATATTTTGGTACTCGGTCCAATTATCCAGGTATGGCTTCAGTAAGCCATCCGACTGCCAACATTCTGAAAAAACACAAAGATAAAGACAGAGACAGGCCGCCCAGGTACAAAGCTGCCGACAATGCTTCTTCTAAGCCAGTCGGCAGTGCTCAGTGATGCGCTTTCGCAGCCCATGATACCTGCTACTTCAGATTCGCAGGCCTCTACTGAGACCCATTCAGAGTCTGGTATGCAGCGAGATGCTTCAACAGTGGAACTTGCGGGTGTCTTTACCTTGGATGGGTCCGGAGCCACTGTGCAGGCACCGGCTTCTGAGGGTGTATTCAGGCCTACTGACTTGCATATTAAACCGACGCCATCTTCTTCTTCAAGGCCTAAAACTCGAACTATGCCTAGAAAACCGACGTCCAGGCATGGTCAGGCCTCTATGCCTAAAAACAGATGATAAGAATGGCTGAAGACCTTATTACTTTAATCAGGGGAAGCCAACCTTCCCCCTCTAAGAAACCTAGGACTGAATTTGCTTATGATACTTCTGACAGGATTCTGAAATTTCTGTTTCCTCTGATAATCAGGATTTACACTTGTCTACCTGTGAGGATTCTGATGCAGAGGACTCTGCTCCCCCCCCCCCCCTTGGAAGATTTCTCTTTTGGTGAAACCCTGCATACTCTTAGGGAACACTTTCGCTGGGAAAGCCAGGATTACTCTGATTCTAAAAAGAGGCTTAGGGATTTCTTACTCCTGCCCCAGCACAGGCCTTTAGCTATCCATCCTGTACTAGACATTGTTGATGATGCCTTTTCTGAATCTAGCTTGGCCCCTGACTCTTTACCTCCTGCTCCCAGAAAACCTGATAGATATTACAGGGTTCCTGACTCTCTCAAGTCCCTTTTCAAAAACCCTACTGCGGATCCTGAGACCATTTCACAGGGACCGAAAGGCATCAAGGCAACTACTGCCAAAAATCCTACCCCCTCTGTTAGAGACTCCAGGGCGCTGGATAGATGGGCTAAGAAAGTATACACTTCTGCAACTTTGGCCATTAGGGCCTTAAACTGACAGTTTCATATGCTAAAGTCTCAGCAGCATATTATTGGATTGCTTAAACAGAAAATGATGTTGACTCCTGACTATGCTGAAAAGGATTTACAGGATTTAATGCATTCTGCTGAACAGGTTGGAAAGCATACTTTGCAATGTGGTTTTGATTCACTAGAGGCATCTTGCAGGGCTGCTGTCACTGTGTCTGTACTTAGAAGGCATGCTTGGCTTAAGGAGCAATCTTTGCCGGATCATGTTAAAGCTAAATTGCTGGATGCTCCCTTAAATCAGGACCGCCTATTTGGCAACAAAGCAGAAGAAGTTCTTAAAAAGATGGAGGAAAAAGCTAAGTCTATGCATACTGTTAAAGATTTCCTACAAGTACAACCTCCAGGATTTAGTAGGCATTGGCCGTCTAAGAATTGGTCCTTTCCTGCCTCTTCCAGGCCTTCTCAGTCCAAGCCCAGAACCAGCAGAACACCCAGGCTTCAGTCCCAGGGTACGCACAGGACTAAACAGTGGGGGGCTCCCACTTCCAAATCAGGGTGTAGTAAGACTCCACCCTATGGTAAACTGTCTCAATGACTTAACTTTAAAACTTCCAAGCACTTCTCAACTGACTGCTCCTTTACGGGGAAAGATTGCTCTGCAGGCAAAAAACTGGGAACTCATTACCCAGGAGAAATGGTTTTAAGTATAGTTTCCCAGGGATACAGATTCCACTTCCACATGTTACCAACCCCAAACGGTTGGCCAGACCTGCCCCCAAATCAGTAGGCAGAGGCTCAGAAGCAAGTACTCTGTCTCTTAAGCATAAAGTCTATTCAAACTGTACCAGAAGAGGAAAAGGGACAATGTTTCTACTCAAGACTTTTCCTGGTACCCAGAAAAGACGACTCTTGGCGTCCTGTCCTGGATCTTTGTATATTAAACACCTTTTTCGTGATTCGAAAATTCAAGATGTTAACTCTTCACCAGATACTTACTATGCTAGGCAAAGATGCCTGGTCGGCAACACTGGATTTAAAAGAACTCTACCTGCACATCTCAATCAGGGAATCTTGCAGAAAATACCTGCGCTTCAAAGCAGGCTACATGCACTATCAATTCTCTGCACTGTCCTTTGGCTTATCTACTGCGCCCAGGGTATTCACAAAGTGCCTAGCTCCAGTCATTGCATTTTGCAGGCAAAAAAACATTCAAATATACCCATACCTGGACGATTGTCTAATTCAGGCAGAAAGCCAGGACATACTTTTGAATCATCCGGCTTTTGTACAAAAGGTGCTAACTTGTCTGGGGTACACCATAAACGAAAAGAAATCATGCCCGGTATCCTGTCAACAAATTATATTCCTGGGAGCAAGCTTGAACACAACTTCCCAGATGGCTTTCCTCATGCCAGAGAAACAAATTCATTTGACAACTTACTTCAAACTAATGGCCACAAAAACCCTGCTATCTGCAAGGCAAATACTGCAAGCCTTGGGGTTCATGGCTTCCTGCATTCTACTAATTCCATATGCAAGACTGCATATGAAGAAACTACAATGGGTATCTAATATGCCTATAGTGTCAACATTCTCAGGATCTAGAAGCAAAGATCCCTATCTTACCTTGCTTACAGTTAGTTCCTTTGGTGGGCAGAGGCCTGCTACCATTCACTGTACCTCCGCCACCCAAACCCTAACAACAGATTCATCAGACTGTGCATGGGGGGCTCACCTGGCAGGGAAGTGCATTCAGGGCAAATGGAACCCAAGTCAAATGCACCTGTATATCAATCAAAAAGAAATGTTAGCTGTACCGAATGCTCTGACAGCCTTCAAGGACCACATTCTTCCTGTACAGTTAATGGTAAGGACGGACAATCACCACTGTTGTGATATATAAACAAGCAGGGGGTACCCATTCTTACACACTCTGCAGACTAGCCATGGCACTGTGGAACACAGCCTTGAGCACCAAGTGCATCTACAGGCTCAGTTCTTGCCAGGAAAACTAAATACACTGGCAGACTAACTCAGCAGAAATCTCATGGACCCACATGAGTGGAAACTGGAACCGAAGATTTTCAACATGTTGATAAACAAATGGGGGAGCCCAGATATAGACCTTTTTGCCTCCCCCCAGAACTATCAATTGGACAAATTCTGCACAAGGACTCCCCACAAACAAGCTTGGAAAGTGGATGCTCTGCCCTTCATCTGGAAAAAATCTGTCAGTTTATGTCTTTCTTCCTGTGCCTCTGTTCTCCAAAGTACTACTAAAGATCAAACAGGACAAACCTAGGACGATACTGATTGCACCAGACTGGCCACTGGTGGTGTACCCCCTCTTGCTCAGTTTGTCACTGCTGGCTCCATGGCATCTGCCTCAGACCCCTACCCTGCTGTCTCAGCAGGAGAGCCAGATTCTGCACCCTCAGCTTCAAACCCTGACCCTGGCAGCCAGGCTAATTTCCTAATCTCTCCATTACCATCCCTCAGTAAACAAGTATTGGATGTCATTTTGGAGGCAAGGAGGCCTAGTACTAGAAAATCTTATGCTGAAAAATGGAAAAGATTCTGTGCCTGGAACCAAACTCAAGGGATGGGCACAGCAGCGCCCAATTTACCTCAGATTCTTCAATACTTAACTGAGATGCTTCACCAGGGCCTTTCTTTTTCCTCCATCAAAATTCACTCCTCAGGCATTTCAGCTCGATGTCCTTCATGGATGCATCTGCAGTCATAACAAATGGGTTGTCCTGTCGTCAGGCAGCCCTTCGGTCGGCCGTATTCCAAAGTCTGGGTCCGGCTTCGGCTGATATCGCACTTCACCCAACGTCATCTCTGCTGGTCTTCGGGTATAAAGGCATCAGCCGACGCCATTTTCCTCAGTCTTTCTTGCCGCGTGGCGCCCGAAGCAGAAGCTGTTCGCAAGTGCCGGTCGGTCAGATCCAGAGATTACTACTACCGAATACTACTTGAAGACTTCTAAAAGCTAAGTACCCGTTGGGGACTCTTTCTTGCCTCAGCCGATGTCAGAAAAAGTCAATAACTGTTTAACTTGTGGGAAACAAATACCTCATAAAGATTTCCACTCTTACTGTCTGCCTTGCTTAGGCCCAGACCACGACGTAGCAGCCTGTTCGGCCTGTGCTTCCTTCAACCGACGCTTAGGCGTCGGTCGGAGTTTGCTGAACAGATTTTCGGCACAGATTTTGCATACATTATGCCGTCGGATCCTCCGACTACCCAAATTGTTAAAAGCAAAGAAAAAGACCGACACTCGCGGTCCATGGTTTCGGCGAAACCACGGTTAAGCAAGCGAGTGTCTCGGTTTCGGCGAAACCGAGAAAACTGGTCAATCTTCAGCCGAATCCATGACTACTACTGAGGCTCCTGCTACCTTAGTTGAATCGGCCTCAGAAATTTTGCCTACAACTGTGGTTCCTAGTGATTTATCAGACACCATCCCTTTGGATGTCTCTACCCCAGCACGTGGTGCTGCTAGGCCTCCTGCAGCCATGTCTATTAAGGCCTTTGCCAGGGCTAAAGCAGCCAAATCTGCTAAATCAGTGCCTGTTAAGCCCCCTTCACACAGGCCCACTTCAAGTTCACAAATGCTTACTCTGGCAGAAGATTTAATATCCTTAATTAGGGGATCCCAATCTCACCCAGACAGGGCCTCTCAGCCCCCAGAAAAGAGACCTAGAGCAGAGCCCCCCGAGCCAGTGTCCTCTGATGATTCTGCGGATGACTCAGACATTACAGACCAGCCAGATGATCCAATACCAAGAGTTTATGCTTGATCAGGTAACTAAAAAACTGTCCTCTGATGAATCCTTAGATAAGAAATATGTATTAGAAATGGTGAATAAACATCCAACAGGTTAGTAACCATTCCTTAAAATGTGGCTATGATGCACTGGAGGCTTCATTTAGATCAGCCATGACTGGCACAGTGATAAGAAAGCATGCATTGTTGAAAGAACAGGTCTTACCGGATCATGTTAAAGCAAAGCTATTAGATGCTCCTTTGGATAAGGCCAGTCTATTTGGTACACCTGCCCAGCAAGTAATGAAGAAAATGGAAGAAAAGGCAAAATCTGTACAAACAGTTAAAGATTTCTTACAGGTTCAGCCCCCAAGGTTTTCTTTGGACCTTAACTTTGTATTGGAAAAACTCACTCTTCCTCCTTTTGAGCCAGCTGCAAGTGCAGAGTTAAAATTCCTTTCTTGGAAAACAGCCTTCCTTTTAGCAATCACTTCAGATAGAAGGGTATCTGAATTACAGGCCCTTATGGCATCTTTCATGCAGACATGGTGTCCCTCAGGATCAATCCCTCCTTCATGCCCAAGGTGGTATCCAGTGTGGCTCTTAATCAGTCCATTCATTTGCCAACCTTCTTTCCCAATCCACAGAATAAAGGGGAATGGATACTGTATTCCGTAGATGTGCACAGACAACTTAGATTTTACTTGGACAGGACTAAACCTCAAAGGAAATCTGAACTGATGGTGGCATTTGCTGCAGGGGCAGAGGGAAGGGCTATTTCAAAGTAAACCATTTCTAAGTGGATAGGCCATTGCATTCATTTCTGCTATAAGCACCATTGAAAACCTATCCCACTGGGAATTAGACCCCATTCAACCAGGGCTGCATCTACCTCTACAGCCTTTCTCAGTGGTGTCCCTACCAGGGACATCCTAGAAGCTGCTACCTGGAGTTCTGTACGTACTTTCACCAAGCATTACCATTTACCAATTTTCTCTAAATCCAGAGCTGGCTTTGCCACTGCAGTCTTGCAGGGCCTTATAGCTGGTCCTAATGCTATCTAAATGCTTCCTCCCATCCTTAGCTTTGGGAATCTACCCAAGTGTAATGACTGCAACAGTGAAACACGAAGAACATAGTATAGTTGTGTACACTTACCATAAATGTAGATATTTTAGTGTATTCACTGTTGCAGTCCTGGTTACCCTGCCTCCAGCCCCCTGACTTCTTTTGGCTATACCTTTACTCTCCTTTCCTATGCTTAAAAGCTTTTTGGTGCATTTGCTTTTTTTGTTGGAGGTATATCCTTGTGTATATATATGTAGATTATATATATATATATATATATATATATATATATCTATATATCTATATATATATATAATTGCTTCCCATTAGGGGGGCACCTGACATCAGGGCAAAATAAACTGATGTAATGGCGTCGGCTGCATGGTTTATACCCCTGACTACCTGACGTCACGGAAGATGAGACCGAAACCGACACAGGACCCAAGACTTTGATAATCAGGCCGACTGAGGGCTACTGCAAGCAGATAACCCAAATGTGATGACTGCAACAGCGAATACACTTGAACATCTACATTTATGGTAAGTGTACACAACTGTACTTTTTTTGTCATCCCCTAACCTGAGCTGCCACATAGTTTCTCTTTGTTCCATTTGGTCGTTATAGGATCCCCCCCCCACCTTATATTTCTAACTACATGTTCCAAAACAGCAAACAGAAACTTTTGAAAACCACTGCATGTGTAATGGAATGTTTAAATAGAGCATTGTTGATGTTTTTAGTTCTGATACAATAATAGTGCTCTTTAATTCTTTTACTAAGTGGTCGTGTGGACATACCTACATAAAATTCATTGCACACAGAACAAACAGCAATATAGACTATTCCACTAGTATTGCAATTGTATACACCATCAATGGGAAGTGTCCTGTTCAAACAGGGTAAATCAATATAGGGTTCCTCTAAAATAAAACGACATGAAAAACAAAAAACACATTTATACATCCCCTTACAGCGTCTGCTGTTGTCAGGGGTACTTTTATATATGGAGTCAAATTGTCAACATTTTTTTTTTAAGTTTTATTTTATATATACAAAATTGGGTCTATCACCTACAACTTGTTTTAATTGGCTATGATGGTGTATACAATTGCAATACTAGTGGCATAGTCTGTCTTGCTGTTTATTGTGTGTGCAATGAAGTTTATGTAGGTATGTCCACATGACCACTTAGTAAAAGAATTAAAGACCACTATTATTGTATCAGAACTAAGAACATCAACAATGTTCTATTTAAACATTCTATTACATGTAGTGGTTTTAAAAAGTTTCTGTTTGCTGTTTTGGAACATGTAGATGTTCTTCGTGTTTCACTGTTGCAGTCATCACACTTGGGTTATCTGCCTGCAGGTAGCCCTCAGTCGGCCTGAATACCAGAGTCTTGAGATTTCTGCGTCGGATGCTGTCGCCTCTTCCATGATGTCAGGTTGTCAGGGGTATAAAACATGCAGCTGACGCCATTACATCAGCTTTTCTTGCCGTGCGGCAGCCCGAAGCAGAAGCAGTTCGCAAGTGCTGGTCGGCCGCTACCTGAAATTTTCGTTTTTCTAGTTTCAAACCTGAAGTCTTCTAAAGCGAAGTACCCCGTTGGGGTTCTTTTTTTCTTGCTCTAACCGATGTCAGAAAAAGTTAACAATTGTCTTGTCTGTGTAAAGCAAATATCTCACAGAGATTTTCATTCTTACTGCGTCACCTGTTTAGGCCCAGACCACGATGTTCCTTGCTGTCAGTTTTGTGCCTTGTTTAACGCCCGAACTATTCATCGGGCTATCTTTGTTGCGAAATTCTTTCACTGTCATTCTCCATATTCCAAAATGGCTTCGGTAAGCCATCCGACTACCCGATGTTCCAAAAAAACGTAAGGACAGAGACAAACCGAATAGGTCCAAAACTGCCGACGACACTTCAGTTAAGCTAGTCGCCAGTCCGCCGGTACTCAGTGAGACGTCTTCGCAGCCCCTGATACCCGCTTCTACAGAATCGCAGGCTTCTGCTGAGACCCATTCAGAGTCCGGTATGTCGCGAGATGCTTCTTTGATTATGGAACCTGCGGATGTCTCTACCTTGGATGGGTCCGGAGCCGCTGTGCAGGCACCGGCTTCTAAGGGTGTATTCCGACCTTCTGACAGGACGAATTCACCTACATATCAATCAAAAAGAAATGTTAGCTGTACAGAATGCTTTGACAGCCGTCAAATACCATATCCTTCCAGGATAACTCTTGATAAAGGCAGACAACACCATAGTTATGTGGTACATAAACAAGCAGGGGGGGGGGACGGGACTCATTCCTACCCACTCTGCAGGTTAGCCATAGTCCTGTGCAACACAGCCTTGAGCAACCAAGTGCACCTGCAAGCTCAATTCCTGTCAGGCAAACAAAATTCACTGGCAGATGACTTGAGCAGAAATCTACTGGACCCACACGAGTGGAAACTGGAACCCAACTCATTCAAACTTCTAACCCACAGGTTGGGGACACCAGAGGTGGACCTCTTTGCCTCCCCCCACAACCATCAATTGAGCAAATTTTACACCAGAAATCCCCACAGCCAAGCATGGAAAGTGGGTGCCCTATCTTTTACATGGGAAAACCTCTCAATTTATGCCTTTCCTCTTCTGCCCTTTTTCTCAAAAGTACTACTCAAGATCAAACAGGACAAACCAAGGACAGTCCTTATTGCACCGGACTGGCCCCGCCAGCACTGGTACCACTGCTACGCAGTCTGGCAGCAATGCCACCCTGGCACCTATATCAGACCCCCCCTCCCTGCTGTCCCAGCAGGAGGGACAGATTTTCCATCCTAAGCTGCAAACCCTGAACCTTGCAGCCTGGCTTATTCCCTGAATACACCACCAGCAACCCTTGGCAAACAGGTGCTGGACGTCATCCTTGAGGCCAGAAGGCCAAGTACTAGGCAATCCTATTCAGAAAAATGGAAAAGATTCCATTCTTGGAGCCAGTCTCAAGGAAAGGACACAGCCGTGCCATCTTACCTCAAATCCTAGATTACCTAGCAGAGCTGTTCCACAAAGGTCTATCCTTCTCTTCTATTAAGATTCATGCCTCTGCCATCTCAGCTCATTATAATACTGAGCCACCCCTCTTCTCTCATCCTCTGGTCAAACAGTTCCTGAGAGGAACTAACAATTTAAGACCCCCGAGGACAACAAAGCAGAAGTAGTACTTAAAAAGATACAGGAAAAAGCTAAATCTATGCAAACTGTTAAAGATTTCCTGCTGGTACAGCCTCCCAGGTTTAGTAGGCAATGGCCCTCTAAGAATTGGTCCTTTCCTGCCTCTTCCAGGCCTTCTCAGTCCAAACCCAGAACCAGCAGAACACCCAAGCTTCAGTCCCAAGGTACTCACAGGCCTAAGCAGTGGGGGGCTCCCACTTCCAAAGCTGAGAGAGTAGTAAGGCACCCCCCCTTTGGTAAACGTCACAATGTCTTAACTTTAAACCTTCCAAGCCCTGCTCAACTGACTGTTCCTTTAGGGGGAAAGATCGCCCTGCATGCAAAAAACTGGGAACTCATTACCCAAGACAAATGGGTTTTAAATATAGTTTCCCAAGGATACAGATTTCACTTCCACTCCTTACCAACCCCAAACTGTTGCCCAGACCTACCCCCAAATCAGTGGGCAGAGGCTCAAAAGCAAGTTCTTTCTCTTCTAAGCATCAGGGCTATTCAACCTGTCCCAGAAGAAGAATGGGGGCAAGGGTTTTACTAAAGACTTTTCCTGGTACCCAGAAAAGACCGTTCCTGGCATCCTATCCTGGACCTGTCTATCCGAAACACCGTTTTGGTAATCCCAAAATTCAAAATGCTAACTCTTCATCAGCTGCTTCCCATGCTAGGTAAAAATGCCTGGTTGGCAACACTGGATTTAAAGGAAGCCTACCTGCGTATCCCAATCAGGGAATCTTGCAGAAGATACCTGCGCTTCAGTGCAGGCTACATGCACCATCAGTTCTCTGCACTGCCCTTTGGCTTATCTACTGCACCCAGGGTGATGTCCTTCATGGATGCATCTGCAGTCATAACAAGTGAGTTGTCCTGTCGTCAGGCAGCCCTGCAGTCGGCCGGATTCCAAAGTCCGGGTCCGGCTTCGGCTGATGTCGCACTCCAACCGACGTCATCTCTGTTGGTCTTCGGGTATAAAAGCATCAGCCGACGCCATTTTCCCCAGTCTTTCTTGCCGCGTGGCGCCCGAAGCAGAAGCTGTTCGCAAGTGCCGGTCGGTCGGATCCAGAGATTACTTCTACCGAATACTACTTCGAAGACTTCTAAAGCTAAGTACCCCGTTGGGGACTCTTTCTTGCCTCAGCTGATGTCAGAAAAAGTTAACAATTGTTTAACCTGTGGGAAACAAATACCTCATAAAGATTTCCACTCTTACTGTCTGCCTTGTTTAGGCCCAGCCCACGTAGCAGCCTGTTCGGCCTGTGCCTCTTTCAACCGCCGCACGCTTAGGCGTCGGTCGGAGTTTGCAGAACAGTTTTTCGGTTCTGATTTTGCGTACATTATGCCATCGGATCCTCCGACTACCCAATCTACCAAAAACGCAAAGATAAAGACCGACACTCGCGGTCCGCGGTTTCGGCCGAAACCACGGTAAAGCAAACCGCGAGTGTCTCGGTTTCGCCGGAAACCGAGAAAACTGATCAAAGTACAGCTGAACCTATTCTTACAACTGAGGCCCCTGCTACAACGCTTGAATCGACCTCAGAAATTTTACCCACTACGGTGGTTGACTTATCAGACACCATCCCTTGGATGTCTCTACCCCAGCACGTGGTGCTGCTAGGCCTCCAGCAGCCATGTCCATTAAGGCCTTCGCCAGGGCTAAAGCAGCCAAGACTACTAAAACCGTGCCTGTTAAACCCCACATCCAGGCCCTCTTCTAGTTCTCAAATGCTTTCTTTGGCAGAAGATTTAATTTCTTTAATTAGAGGATCTCAATCTCACCCAGACAGGGCCTCTCAGCCCCAGAGAAGAGACCTAGGGCAGAGCCCCTGAGCCAGTGTCTTCTGATGATTCTGCTGATGAATCAGACATAACTGACCAGCCAGAGGCTCCCTTCTCCAATTTTGAAGATTCTGATGCTGAAGAATCCATTCCAGCTGCTTCCCCACCAGAAGAATTCTCCTTTGGGGAAACCTTGCATGCCATCACGAGAACAGTTCAATGGCAGCAACAGGATTTTTCAGACTCCAGAAAAGACTTAGGACCTTTCTGCACCTCCCACAGCACAGGCCCTTAGCTATACCTCCTGTTCTCTCTGTGGTGGATGATGCTTTCAATGATGTTTGCTCCGCTCCAGATTCTTTACCCCAGCCCCTGCCAAACCAGACAGATTTTACAGGGTGCCAGATACTCATCACCACCTTTACAAGGCCCCACTTGCAGACCCAGAAACTATATCCCAGGGTCCCAAGGCAGTAGCAGCGACCACAGCTAAAACCCTATTCCTTCTGAAAGGGAAGCAAGGTCATTAGACAGATGGGGTAAAAGGTCTACACTTCAGCTACTCTCTCAGCTAGAGCTTTAAACTGTCAGTTTCACATGATACAATACCAAGAGTTTATGCTTGATCAGTTAACTAAAAACTAACCACTGATGAATCTCTTGATAAGAAATATGTATTAGAGATGGTAAATAACATACAACAGGTTAGCAACCATTCCTTAAAATGTGGCTATGATGCACTGGAGGCTTCATTTAGATCAGCCATGACAGGCACAGTGATAAGAAGGCATGCATGGCTAAAGGAACAAGCTTTACCGGATCATGTTAAAGCTAAGTTGCTAGATGCTCCTATGGACAAGACAAGTTTGTTTGGTACACCTGCCCAGCAGGTTATGAAGAAAATGGAAGAAAAGGCAAAATCTGTTCAAACTGTTAAAGATTTCTTGCAGGTTCAACCCCTAAGGTTTAGCAGGAACTGGCCTGCCAAAAATTGGTCCTTTCCTGACTCCACAAAATTTCAAAGGGGCAGGAATAGACGTTCCAGAGGCAGAAACCAATCCAGAGGAGGTGCCTACAGAGGCCGACAGTGGCAAGGTAACAACAGAGGCACAGACACAGCCACTGCCACTACATCAGCACAACCACAGTGACTTAATCCTAAATCCGCCTACCAGGGAACAAATAGCAGCTCCTCTAGGCGGAAAGTTAACCTTATTTTCAAAGAACTGGCACTACATAACAAAAGACAAGTGGATTTTACAAACCATAGATCAAGGTTACCGGTTTCACTTCCACACTTTACCAGTCAAAAGAGGAATGCCAAACCTACCTCCAAATCAAAAAACAGAGGCTCTACGCCAGATAATGGAGTTAGCAAACATGAGAGCTGTGGAAAGAGTGCCAGCAGCAGAACAAGGAAAGGGGTTCTATTCCAGACTATTCCTAGTTCCAAGAAAGGAAAAAAGTTGGAGACCAATTCTCGACCTGTCCACCTTAAATACATACATCATTGTCCCAAAATTCAAAATGCTGACCCTACAGCAACTTCTTCCCATGCTGGGCAAGGAGTCTTGGCTGGTAACTCTAGATCTCAAGGAGGCATACCTGCACGTCCCCATTCGACCAATCTGCAGAAGATACCTCAGATTTCTTGCAGGATCAGAGCACTATCAATTCTCAGCATTGCCCTTTGGCTTATCTACTGCCCAGAGTATTCACAAAATGCCTGGCATCAGTAATCGCCCATTGCAGACTACAGGGAATTCAAATTTACCCATACCTGGACGACTGCCTGCTACAAGGGGACAACAAAAGCAAGCTGACAACAGATTTACAAAGGGTCATTTACTTGCTACAAGGACTGGGATACACAGTCAATTTACAAAAGTCAAGGCTGATACCATCCCAAACAAGGACATTCTTGGGCGGAATTGGACACAGTACAACAAATGGCATTCCTGACTACAGAAAAACAAAAGAACTTCCTCTTTACTTCTTGGCACTAACAAAACTGAACAAGTTAACAGCAAGAAAAGTTCTGCAGGCCTTGGGCTTCATGGCATCATGCATAATCTTGGTCCCATTTGCCAGACTACATATGAGGAAACTACAGTGGTACCTAAAGAATTTATGGTCCCAACACAGACACAGTCTAGAAACAGAAATCCCACTAATTCCATGCTTAAAACAGGAGTTCCTATGGTGGGCTCAGGCATGCCAGTCAAACCCAGGCCTACCCTTTCGCAGATGTCAACCAAGCCAGACCATCACAACAGACGCTTCAGACCTAGGATGGGGTCCCACATGCTGGACAAATGCGTGCAAGGATTGTGGACACAGGATCAACTTCACCTGCACATCAATCTAAAAGAAATGCTGGCAGTAAAACTGGCAATCCAAAAGTTCAAACCATTTCTCAAAGAGGGCCAGTTGATGGTAAGGACAGACAACACCACAGTCATGTGGTACATCAACAAACAGGGAGGCACTCATTCATACCCCTATGCAGAATGACCTTGGAGCTGTGGACCCTGGCACTCAGCTACATCATTCAGTTACAGGCAATTTTTGTACCGTGGAAAGACAATACTCTAGCAGACATATTAAGCAGAACCACTTCGGATGCCCACGAATGGAAGCTGCACCCGGACATCTTCAAGACCATCTCAAAGAAATGGGAATGCCACAGATAGACCTATTCGCATCACCTCTCAATCACCAGCTCAAAAATTCTGCACAAGGACATTCCACCCACTAGCATGGAAAGTGGACTCACTCTCCTTCAACTGGAAAGGCCTAACAGCATATGCATTCCCACCTCTTCCTTTGATACACAAGGTACTACTAAAAATCAAGGAAGAACGTCCAAGGATAATCCTGATAGCTCCAAACTGGCCAAGACAACACTGGTACCCACTACTGAAGAGCATGTCTCGAACAATATGTGGCCAATACCCTGATGCCTTTGATGTTAACTCAGAATAACTACAGCATCATACATCCAAACCTAAAACGCTGCAACTGACTGCATGGAACATCACATAGCAGCAGCTAATCCAGAACTTTCCCAAAGAGTTAAAGACATTATTCTTGAAGCACGCAGACCTTCAACAAGAAGGAACTATGCTGGAAAATGGAAAAGGTTTGTCATTTGGAGTATGGAAAGAGGAAAAGATGTGTCAAACATAGATATGTCTAACATTCTGGAGTATCTGGCCGAACTTCTTCATTCAGGCCTGTCCTACTCCTCCATCAAGATACATGCATCAGCTATTTCAGCAGAATACAGCTTTGATCCACCTGTTTTTCACCCTTTGCTCAGGCAGTTCCTCAGAGGAATCAAGAATGTAAAACCTCCAAGGAAACCACCATTTCCAGCTTGGGATTTAAACTTTGTGCTAGAAAAGTTGACACTATCACCCTTTGAACCAGCAGCAACAGCAGACCTACAACACCTGTCATGGAAAACTGCTTTCCTACTGGCAATTACTTCAGCAAGGAGGGTTTCAGAACTACAGGCCTTAATGGCAGTGCAACCCTTCCTAATCTTCCACCAAGATAGAGTGTCCATGAGGACTAATCCTACATTTATGCCCAAGGTGGTATCCAGAGTGTCTTTAAACCAGGCAATCCACCTACCTACCTTCTTTCCCAACCCACAAAACAGAGGGAAAGAATACTGCATACCTTGGATGTACATAGACAGCTACGCTACTACTTGGACAGAACAAAAATAGCAGAAAGACTGACCAACTTTTGTAGCCTATGCAACAGGAAGGGAAGGAAAAGCTATTTCCAAACAGACAATCTCCAAATGGATAGGAAATTGCATACGATACTGTTACTCCTTCCATGGAAAACCAATTCCACAGAACATAAGACCTCATTCTACAAGGGCAACAGCCACTACCACAGCCTTCTTACGAGGAGTGGCAACCAAAGACATTATTGAGGTGGCTACTTGGACCTCCGTGCATACATTTGCCAAGCATTATAATTTGCCTCTATATTCCAGATCCCGAGCAGGGTTTGCCACTGCTGTACTGCAAGGGATCCTAAACACACCATAATCTACTTTTATCCTCCTCCCTAGTTGGCTATGGTATTCTACCCACTTGTTATGACTGCAGATGCATCCATGAAGGACATAGTACAGTTTTGTACCTACCATAAATGTAGATGTCCGAACTGGATAGCATCTGCAGTCAGGATTACCCTCCCTCCTTCCCCTCTGTGGTACTCCTAGGGTGTTTACCCTCCTAATAGCTAGCTGTTGGGGGGGAGTCTTTTATGGTGTATTTGTTTGTATATATGTACATATATGCTTATTGTTGTGTTTACCTCTATCTATTTGGAAACATTGGCATTTATCCAAATTTTAGCCTGCAAGAGGGCTACTGGCATCTGGGGCAAGAAACACTGAGGAAAATGGCGTCGGCTGATGCTTTTATACCCGAAGACCAACAGAGATGACGTCGGTTGGAGTGCGACATCAGCCGAAGCCGGACCCGGACTTTGGAATCCGGCCGACTGCAGGGCTGCCTGACGACAGGACAACCCACTTGTTATGACTGCAGATGCTATCCAGTTCGGACATCTACATTTATGGTAGGTACAAAACTGTACTTTCACAAAGTGCCTAGCTCCAGTCATTGCATTTTGCAGGCAAAGAAATATTCAAATATACCCATACCTAGACGATTGTCTAATTCAGGCAGAAAGCCAGGACATACTATTAAACCATCTGGCATTTGTAAAGAAATTACTAACTTCTCTGGGGTACACCATAAACGAAAAGAATGAAATCACATCTAGTACCTTGCCAACAAATTCTATTCCTGAGAGCAAGCTTGAATACAACTTCCCAGATGGCCTACCTCACGCCAGAGAAACAAGTTCACTTGACAGCCTACTTCAAATAACTGGCCACAAAGACCTAGCTATCTCTAAGGAAAATACTGCAAGCCCTGGGGTTCATGGCCTCTTGCATTCTACTAATTCCATGTGCAAGACTGCATATGAGGAAACTACAATGGTATCTAAAAAGCCTATGGTGTCAACATTCTCAGGACCTAGAATCAATGATTCCTATCATACCTTGTCAAAAGATAGAGTTCCTTTGGTGGGCAGAGACCTGCCACCAAAACAAGGGACTGCTATTTGCTCTACCCCCTGCCACCCAAACCCTAACAACAGACCCATCAGACTATGCATGGGGGGCTCACTTGGCAGGGCAGTGCATTCAGGGCAAATGGAACCTGAGTCAAATGCACCTGCATATCAATCAAAAAGAAATATTAGCTGTACAGAATGCTCTGACAGCCTTCAAGGACCACATTCTTCCAGGACAATTATTGGTAAAGACCGACAACACCACTGTTATGTGGTACATAAACAAGCAGGGGGAACCCCCTCTCTGCAGACTAGCCATGGCTCTGTGGAACACAGCCTTGAGCTACCAAGTGCATCCACAAGCTCAATTCCTGCCAGGCAAGCTAAATATAGTGGTAGACCAAAGCAGAAATTTCATGGACCCACACGAGTGGAAACTGGATCCAAAGATAATTCAACATTGTGAGAAACAAATGGGGGAGCCCAGAGATAGACCTGTTTGCCTCCCCTCAGAACTACCAATTAGACAAATTCTGCACAAGGACTCCCCACAGACAATCTTGGAGAGTGGATGCCCTGTCCTTTACGTGGAAAAACCTATCAGTTTATAACTTTCTCCCTCTGCCTCTTCTCTCCAAAGTGCTACTAAAGATCAAACAGGACAAACCAAGGACAATACTTATTGCACCAGACTGGCCACGGCAACACTGGTACCTCCTCTTACGCAGTGTCACTTCTGGAACCATGGCACCTGCCTCAGACCCCTGCCCTGCTGTCCCAGCAGGAGGGCCAGATTCTGCACCCACAGCTTCAAACCCTGAACCTTGCAGCCTGGCTAATTTCATGATCTCTCCATTACCATCCCTCAGTAAGCAAGTGATGGATGTCATTCTGGAGGCAACGAGGCGTAGTACTAGAAAATCCTATGTTGAAAAATGGAAAAGATTTTGTTCCTGGAACCAAACACAGGGGATGGACACAACAGTGCCCAATTTACCACACATTCTTCAGTACTTAACTGAGATGCTTCGCAAGGGCCTTTCCTTTTCTTCCATCAAAATTCATGCCTCGGCCATTTCAGCACATTACAACTCAGAACCACCCCTGTTCTCTCATCCACTGCCGAAGCAATTCCTCAGAGGGACCAAAAACTTAAGACCACCCAGGGAGAGCCCCTACTACAGCCTGGGACCTTAACTTTGCATTGGAAAAGCTCACTCTACCTCCCTTTGAGCCAGCTGCAAATGCAGAGCTGAAATTCCTTTCTTGGAAAACAGCCTTCCTTCTAGCAATCACTTCAGTAAGAAGGGTGTCTGAATTACAGGCCATCATGGCAGTGGAGCCTTTCATCATCTTTCATGCAGACAGGGTGTCCCTCAGGACCAATACTCCTTTATGCCCAAGGTGGTATCTAGTGTGGCCCTTAATCAGACCATTCATTTGCCAACCTTCTTTTCTAATCCACAGAACAAAGGGGAACGGATACTGCACTCCTTGGACGTGCACAGACAACTTCGATTTTACTTGGACAGGACTAAGCCTGTCAGAAAACCTGAACAGCTGCTGGTTGCATTTGCTACAGGGACAGAGGGGAAGGCCATTTCTAAGTGGATAGGCCATTGCATTCATTTCTGCTATAAGCACCATGAAAAACCTACCCCACAGGGGATAAGACTACATTCAACCAGGGCTACATCTACCTGTACAGCCTTTCTCAGAGGTGTCCCTACCAGGGACATCCTAGAAGCTGCTATCTGGAGTTCTGTACATACCTTCACCAAGCATTACCACTTGCCAATTTTTTATAAATCCAGAGCTGGTTTTGCCACTGCAGTCTTGCAGGGCCTTATAGCTGGTCCTAATGCTATCTAAGTGCCTCCTCCCTTCCTTAGCTTTGGGAATCAACCCAAATGTAATGACTGCAACAGTGAAACACAAAGAACATAGTACAGTTGTGTACACTTACCATAAATGTAGATGTTCGAGTGTATTCACTGTTGCAGTCCTGGTTACCCTCTTTCCAGCCTCCTGACGTTTATTGACTATACCTCTATTCTTGCTTACTATGCTTAAAGCTTTCTGGTGTATTTGCTTTTTTGTTGGAGGTGTAACCTTTTATATATATATATATATATATATATATATATATATATATATATATATATAAAATATATAAAATATATATATATATATATATATATCCATTATGGGGGCATCTGGGGCAAGAAAAACTGATGTAATGGTGTCGGCTGCATGCTTTATACCCCTGACTACCTGACGTCATGGAAGATGAGACAACAACCAACGTAGGACCCAAGACTTTGTTAATCAGACCAACTGAGGGCTACCTGCAAGCAAATTAACCAAATGTAACGACTGCAACAGTGAATACACTCGAACATCTACAATTATGGTAAGTGTACACAACTGTACTTTCTGAGGACGATAGTCCTCATACCTGTGACAGTCTAATAATTTCTTTCATATTTGTGTTTAAGTTAATATTTGGATGTGGTCACCACATTTGTCCAGTTGAGTCTGCACTACAGTAACAGTTTATTCCTTGGACTCAGTTTTCAACATTATTTCCCCTTTTTTTTTTTTGCCATCCTTTGGTAGAAGCTTCACACACTATTTCTCAGATTCTCCTTGAATGATCTAACTTTTTATTTTTCTTTATGTATTTAACATTTGTTTACCAGGAAAGTCCGACTGGACACAGGTCCTTTTTCAGCAGAGGCCCAGAGAGAAAAGCTCCATGAGTAACAGTAAATTTTAATGCACACATTACAATAATCAGTAAAGTATAAAGTAAACAAAATGCAGTATACATAATAAAATACAAATTTGTTACATTTTGACAACAAAACCTTGGCTTTGAACATAGCTAGTATTTGTAAAGTATGACTTATGTCAAGGTTGGTAGGAGTAAAGGATTAAACACAGAGGAAGAAGTTGGATATTGTTTGGGTATACTGTGATGTATCAGAACATTCATGAGGGGTTAGTACAGGAACATAGACACTTATTTTTTACATAAGCTTTAAGTGATGACTTAAAGTGGTTAGTGGATGAGATTGAGAGAATGGAGTTAGGAAGGGAGCTTCATATACGAGAATATAGCTGTAAAATAAAGATTCTCCTGCAGTGTTCTTGGCCTTGGAGACTGTGAATAAGTTCTTATTGCTAGAGCGAAGTGGTCTGCTGGAACTGTAAGGAAGGATGGGATTTTGTAGTGCAGGGGTTCTGGTTGGTTGTGTTACAATTTTGTGAGTTAGAGAGAGTTGGTTGTAAAGAATAACGTTGGGAAGCTCAAGCCAGTCTAGTATCCTTAAAGTTGTACAATGATGTGTTCTATATGGGCGGCCAGATGCAAACTTAGCAATTTTATTATAACATGCTTCTAGCTTAGATAAGTAATTTTTCCTAAGATTAGTTAAAATTGGAGAGGCATATAGTAGAGTGGAGAGATGATGGGTTCGTGCTAATGTAATTTTTGCCATTTTGGTCAGGAACCTTTTGTGCCTATATAGACTTCCAAGTTTCTTATGGACTTTTTTTTATTGTTAGGGAGACATGCAAGTCAAATGTTAGGTTATTGTCTGTTTCCACTCCAAGAAGTTGTGTGAGTTGTCAGGGAGATGACAGTATTGTCCTTTGGCTATTACATTAAATGGTGGGCATGAGATCGATGTCTTGTTAGGCTGGAAGTGTAATAATTTAATTTTGTTTGGGTTCAGGATCAGATGGGCATTGGCTAACCATGTTTCAACAGAAGTGAAAGATTCCTGTGTTTGAGAATGAAGAGCTGATAGAGAAGTGGCAGCACAGATTAGTGTTGAATCATCTGCGTTACTGTATTATAGAACCATCTGGAGTAACTGTGTAGATTATTAGTGAAGAGGGAGAAAAGGAGAGGGCCTAAGATAGGTTATCTTAAAAATGTTTTATGCTTTGAGCCATAATCTACTGCTTCTCCCCAGTCTTTGTTGTTTGTCTGTTCTACAGAATATATATTTGTAATCCATTATTGTTTTGTTTCTAAGCCACAAAGTGAGGAGGACCTCATGTTTGTTGTCATTTCTTCTGATGAACTTGACAAAAAAAGACCTTGACCAGTTTCATGTCATACTGTAGATGTATCCATACAAGGCAGGCTGACAGTATCTCACAAATCTAAAAATACTAAAACATAAATGCTGAAGGACAGCACTTGAGAGAATCCACACCAACCTTACCATTCAGGTCCTGCTCAGTGCTACTTCTGTTGGTACCATCCTTTGAACATGTAATTTTCCCAAAGTATCAGAATTTATTTATGTATGATATTCTACTGGCAAACTTCCTAAACCTGTAAATAAATCATCATAATTGTGAACTGCATCATTGCTATGGTTTCTCACTTTAATTTCTCCAACTTTTTTTTCATCTTTTAATACCATGGCAGGAATGGATCCCACTCCCAAGTCAGTGTGATTGAAATTTATGAAGTTAGTATTGTTTCACTCTTTGATGTTAACCCAAAGTGCTCTTCGCAGCACCCGCAATGTGCCCAGAATTGACTCTTCCTGCAATTCATATGGAGTTACATGTATTGGTAACTTGTCTAAATATGACTATAAATTCCTTATTATTAGACCCGCTGCTTGTACCACTGCTGGAGTTGTCTGAGTATCCTTCCTCCACATCTCTGTCGTTTCTACCTGCAAATCCTGGTATTTTATGACTTTGTGTGTCTCTAAGTAAGACACTGTAATCATTGGGTGTAGCTAGTTTTGTCTTCTTTTCATGGACTACTATCGTTTTCTCGCATCTGTTTTTTGAACTGTTGTAAAGCGTGATCCCGTGTGATGTAAACCTCACCATTTTCTATAATGCTTTGTGGCTCGTGTTTCCGATCCTTCTCAGCTACTTTGATATTATGTTTGAACAATCCCCAGTGCAACAATCTTGCTACATTGTTATGCCTTTTCAATATACATGCCTTCTGCCATTAGTGTATCACTATCACACCCAGCAACAAGATATGCGACTTTTTCCAATTCTGTTTTACAAAATCTGCATTTGTCTGTTTCTCCTACATGTTCAATGGGCTTTCTAAACCAACGTGTGCATAGTCCGCTACCCTGAGCCACAAATATTAACCTTTCATGTTTTAATTTAAATTCGCCTCTCCTTAACCATCCTGCATTAGATCCTGATCGACATGAGGTTGTTCCAGGAGTTTTCTGTACATGCATCTAAATTTATGCATTTTATACATTTCTTGCCTTCTCATCTGATTCTTCACTTTACATTCATTCTTTTTTTTTTTTTTTTTTTTTTTTTTTGGCATATTCAGTTGCAGCTTGCTTTTTATCTACTTGTGGTTTAATTTCTCTTCCTGATAGACACTGATATGTTTCTGCTAAACTAAGCAGGGAAGTCATCTGAGACTTGTTCTCCTCATGTTTTAAAACTTTCATTATGTTTGGATCTTGTGACATATGTATGCAGTCCTATGACTGCAGATCTGTACATGTAATCAGTTTTGAGGAAGCCTATATCACCTTCAGAATGTAACGGAATATATAGTCTTGGTATACACTGATTTTTATAAATTATTTAATAAGCATGAAGCATTTTTCTTGTTTTCCTTTCCAGCTGATCCAATGCCTTTTGGAAGGCCAGCCACCCCAAAACTGTAAGAACAGGAACAGCAAATCGGACTTTGTTCCTTGATGTTAGAGATGTTTTTAGTATTAATTTTATTCTTCTAAAAATATTCCTTACTAAGTTTTATTCGCATTTGTTCACGTTTCAGTGTTGATCCTTCATCAGTTCCCAAATATTTATAAACTCCCTCCTGTTCAAGTTCCTTTATATTTCATTCCTGTCCCAGACTGATATTTTGGTGCCTCACCATTCCTGCTTTAAAGGTTGCTTTTGCACATTTATCAAGACCAAATGACATTCTTACATCATCTGAAAAAGTTTGATCATTTGCAGTTGTTCTTTCAGTTCCTTATCTGATGAACTGTAGAGTTTTAAATCATCCACAAAAAAGAAGATAAAATGCAATCTATATATCAGTGTCATCTTGGCAAGGTTTTGTAAAAACAGGGTCCACCTCGTGAAGGTTCTCACCACGACTTGAGGATGAATTTAATTCCAGCAGTACAGTTTTCCTTTTTTTGCTGATTTTATCATTTCTTCATTCAGACCCCCTTTTTAATTTCTCCAAGTCATTTGGGTTTCTGTTACCCTGACGGGAATGGACCCCATTCCCAAGTCAAAGTACAATTAAAGTTCATGAAATTAGTATTGTTTCAATTTTTGATGTCAGCCAGAAGTACTCTTTCCAGCACCCGTAATGTGCCCAGTAATGACTCCTCCTGCAGTTCGTATGGCGTTACATGTATTGGTAATGTATCTAAATACGACTGCAGATTCTTTTTTATTTTTATCTATTTATATATTTATTTAACATTTGTTTACAGAGAAAGTCCGACTTGGAATGAGCCAATTTTCAGTGGAGGCCCAGGAAAAAATGCTCCAGATGCATGTCTTTGTAACGTGGGAGGAAACCCACACAAATGCAGGGAAGACATGCAGACTCCACACAGAAGGCACTCCAGCCGAGAATCGAACCAGAGAAACTCTTGCTGTGAGGCGACAACATTAACCACTGCATCACTGTGCCGTACGTTGCTCCTACTACTATTGGAACTGTCTGGGTATCTTTATTCCACATTGCTCTCATTTCTGCCTGCAAATCCTGATATTTTATGACTTTCCTGTCTCTGTACACAAGACAACAGTGGTCTGTGGGTGTAGCGATTTCAATGATCAATGGGTGATCTCACATGATGTAGACCATCGTTTTCTATAATGCTTTGAAGCTGATGTTTCGAGTGTTTGTCAGGTACTTCAGTACTATAATGTTTACACAATCCCCAGTGCAACAGTCTTGCCACATTATTATGCCTTTCGGTATACAGTCCTTCTGCCATTAGTATGTCACAACCAGCAATGAGGTGTGCGACTGTTTCCAGTTCTGTTTTACAAAACTTCCATTTGTCTGTTTCTCCCACATGTTCAGTGGACTTTGTAAACCAACGTGTGCATAGCCCACTATCTTGGCCCGCCATTATTAACCTTTCATCTTTTGGTTTGAATTCGCCTCTCCTTAACCATTCTTGCATTCGATCCTGATAAACATAAGGTTCTTCCAGAAGTTTTCTATGCTTGCAACTATATTTATGCATTTTCCACATTTCTTGCCTTCTCATCTGATCCTTCACCTTATATTCTTTTTTTTTTTTTTTTGGCACATTCAGTTGCTGCCTGATTTTTTTATCTACTTCTGGTTTGATTTCCATTCCTGCTTGACGTATGTATGCTTCTACTAGACTAAGCAGGGATGTCATCTTAGATTTATTCTCCTCGTGTTTCAAAACTTTCACTACGTTTGGGTCCTGTGAGGTCAGCAGCCAATGTGTGCAGTCTCATGATTGCAGATCTATACATGTAATCAATTTCAAGGAGGCCAATACCTCATTCGGAATGGGGAATATATAATCTTGGTATGCACTGATTTTTTATAAATCATTTGGTAAGCATGAAGGTATCCTTCTTGTTTTCCTATCTTATCTGTCCAACACATTTTGAGGCCAGTCAGTCACTCCAAAACTGTAAGTTAGGACAGGAAGAAAAAATTGGTTTATAGCTTGAATTTTGTTCCTAGATGTCAACACTGTTTTCAAGATTAATTTAAGTCTTCTAAAATATTCCTTGCTAAGTTTGTCGCATTTCTTCATGTTTTATTTGTGATCCTTCATCAGTTCCCAACTATTTATACACTCCCTCTTGCTCAAGTTCTTTATATCACATTCTTGTACCAAACTGATGTTTTCTCGGTGCTGCAGTTTTACTGCTTTAAAGATTGCTTTTGCACACTTATCAAGACTAAAGGACATTCTTATATCATGTGAAAAAGTTTTGACTACTTGCAGTTTTGATTTCAATTCCTCATTTGTTGAGCTATATAGTTTTAAATCATCGACAAAGGGAAGATGTCTTTACACTTTGTTGTTTTCTAGGAGCCAAATGGTAAACATAGCCTAAGCTATAATAAATTAAGGGCAAGGCAGAATAGCAGAGGTGACAGGGTGTCACCCTGGAATATCCCCCTTTGGATTTTTATCTCTGGAATAATAATTTGTCTTTTATCATGGCTTAATTGCAGAGTGGTCTGCTACTGTTTCATGGTCACTAATGTAGTTGATCAGTGTAGGATGTATCTTATACATTTTTAAGCATTCATGAATGTGGGATACTATCAAATGTTTTTTTGTAGTCAGTCCATGCCATACTTAGATTCTTTCCCTTTTTAGTTCTCCATTATTACTTTTATTTAGCAACAGATGATCTTTTGTTCCATATGACTTTCATTTATTGCCATGGTTGAGTTTTCTTCTAATTGACTATAAACTCTGTCAGCATCAGTTCCAGAGTATAGTTTATACGTAGTTGGAAGGCAAGTTATTGGCCTATAATTTTTAGGGTAGCTTGCGGGTTCACTCAAGTAGGAGCATTGTTTTTCCTGTTAGCCAGGTTGGTGTCTGTTCAGGGTGCGCATATAAATAGTTTTTACTCCTGGCTAAATCTTTGTGCAAAGATTTTAATACATTTAACCAGAAGTTAGGTACTTCATCTGGGTCTGGTGTTTTCCAATTAGAGGCTTTCCTTAGCTTTGTTCATAGGTAGGTTCTAGGCTGTTGGCCCTAGGGCCTATACAAGCCTAGCCAAAAAGGTACCCTGGCTTTCACCACCCAAGAAAATTATTTTCCTGTGCTCCTGTCAAGCAGAACCACAGAAGTGACCCCCGGGGTGAATTTCCTATTACCCATCCAATCAAGAGTTTTCTTGAAGAATGCTAATGTGGAGCTCTGTTTGACATAGGTAGTCTGTTCCAGAGTCTGTGAAGTCTCTGGGACAGGAATCTATCCCTCCAGCATGTTCTGTTTATTGTGGTGACAAGGTTTAGGTCCCTAGAGTGTGTAGCTCGGAGGGATTGGGGTTTCTTTAAATGGAGCATGTCCAACAGCTCTGGGTTTGACATAGCTTTGTATGTTAGGCAGAGATCGCCTCTGAGAAGGCAATATGCGACGGAGTAAAGCTGGAGTTTTTTGAGACGGTCTGCGTAAGGCATCTGTTTGAGGCCAGTAATCCTCTTTGTGAGGTATTTTTGCGGCCTTTCCAGTTGTTGTAGATGTCTTGTGAGGTACATATCAAAAGGAGCATTGTACTCTATAATGGGAGTGATGAGCAGAGGGGAACAAGGACTACTTTTTTTTCAATCTCTGTGGCTGTTACTTCATCCCAGTTCATATCCTGTACCTTTGAACTTCTTATTCTTTCTTGTACTTCTTCTATCCATTTAGCATCTTTGTTATGTTCTACAGGATCTTCATAAATACTTCTCCAAATATTTCTTCTTTTTTGGGTGGTTCTCTAAAACTTTTTGGGGTCATCAATACATTGCTTATTTTGTAGTTTTCCTTTATATTTATCTGTGTATCTTCTAAGTTTTTCTGCCTGTGCTGATATTTTTAGTTTATTGTTTGAGATAATGCATGAGAGATCCTGATCCGTTATAATACTGTGCATTGATTTTATCACTTCTGTCTTTCTGAGTGTTTTTGTTGGTCTGTTCTCTCTTCTATACTACTCTAACAGTGACACTTCTTAACTGCTTTATAGTTTTCTCTATTCAATACTTCCATGATGGTATTCAATTTCTCCCCTTCTTTCCCTTACTACCCTTTGTTCATGTAGAAGAATTTTATCTGTTATTAATTTAGCTGCACAGTAATATAACCTGTTTACTTTTGTTATATTGTATGGATCTGTTTGGACAGTCCTAATTATTGTGTTAATTTGTTTTATCAAACTTCTGACTTTTGGGCTTTATTGACCTTCTTCAGTCTATTTCTTTCATTGATCTTAATATACCTGTCTCTATTAAATCAAGCAACTCTTCTCTTGGCTCATTTTCTTCTAAACTGAGGGCACATTTTTTGTTCTCCCTTTTCTGCGAGCATTCTTTAGAAAGTTCTGTAGCATCTTCTTGTGACACCTTCTCTACAATTCTATCCTCTGTCATCCATTGCTCTGTCATATGGGGGCTTACTGGCCTATCACTCCTCAACATTGACTGCTTCAGAGTTGCCACAGTTTTCTGTTCCTTCTCTTGCTGTCCAGCTTCAAATGAACGTTTATACTGGTTTCCTGTGGAAGAGTCCAAAGTGTCTTCATATGGCAACTGACTGGCTGCTTCCCATTCCACTGGTTTTTACTTAATTTTGGATATCTTTTGCTCTATCCTGCTGTGGTGCTTTCTGAGTTAGATTTTCTACACTGAATCCTTCACTTTACAGGTACTCCATGACCTCAGTTTCTATTTCTTTAACTTTTCCAGTACTAATCTTCTTTTCTACTTTTCCTCATTGTTTTCTTATTTTTTTGTATTGTAAAGTTTTCCATGTCCAGATTCTTTTGCCTGTATTTCTCTTCAAATATCTTTAGCACTGCTTTTTTGTATTGTGTCTCCTGGTATTTCTGTTTCTCCTTACTTTGAGAACTCGTTCCATCATGCTGTGATGTAATCTGTGCTAGACCTTCTACACTAAATCCTCCACTTCACAGGCACTCCATAACTTCAGCTTCTATTTTTTAACTTCTACTTTGCTAATCTTGTTTTCTACATCCTGTCTTTGTGATATTTTCTTTATTGTGAAATTTTCCATATCTAGATGCCTTTGACTGTATTTCACTTTGAGTATCTTTGAGGCTTCTTGTTTTGTATTGATTAATTTGGCTTTCAACTTTGCATAAATATTGCACCATATCAAGTCTCACTTTCTTTCCCATGTCCATATTTCTTTTTTATACTTTTCAAAAATCTGTAGGTTTTGTTGTTTATACTTTTCACTTCCTCAGATGCTTCTTTTTCCAAACAGATCAATGTTTCTTGGTCTATGTAATATTTTTCATAAATCAGTTGTATTAATGAACACATTTTTTTATTTGAGGCTTCTGACAGTTTTTCTTGTGGAAGTATTTTTCTTTTCTCTAATTTCTCTCAGTCTTGTATATCTTTTATCTGGAAATTCTGAGCTTTTTGCATAATAGTTAACCGTACATAATTTCTTTCTTATCCTCAATAGTCCATTCTGTCATCTTTATGGGTCTTCTTTGGCTTATCAGTTTTTGTGATTTTTGTGGACTGCTACTTCTTAGGTTCATAGGTTCATACTAGGCTATCTGCCCTAGGCATTTATAAGCCTAGCCAGAGTCTGGGCCTGGCCTAGCCCCAGTGTAAGAATGGTTCCGTATTTTGTGGATTCTACACTGTCATTTTTTTCCAGTCCTAGCACCAGTGCGCCTGCAAGGATTGGGCACTTTTTATCCTGGGTCTTCTGTACCCAGCTATCTTTTTTTAATTTTTGACCTACTTCTGTCCAGGATATATGCTATATAAAATACACTCTATATATCAGTGTCATCTTGGTGAGATTTTGTGAAAAACAGAGTCGACCTCGTGATGGGTACTCACCTAGACTTGAGGATGAATTCAGTTTCAGCAATGGTAACCTCCTTTGCTTGCTGACTTATCTCTCCATTTGAACCCCCTCTATATGGTATTAAAGATGTCTTTGCAATTATGTGACTGCTTCTGAATTTATAATGGACACATTCATTTATTGTTTTTACAGTTGCTAGCTGCTGACAAGCCAAACAATCCAAAATGTTAGATGATCTAGCTCCTTTAATTATTGGATTTGAAACAAGATCCTTTACTTTTGTAATGACCTCAGTACCATTTGTTCCATTGGTTTTATTTGTTGCAGTAAGCACAGCTATCTTTTGTCTGCCTTTTTGACCTAATGCTGCAAAAGTAGCTTCAGACAAAATATTGCACTCTGCACCAGTGTCTGACTTGAGTTCAAAATTTTGTCTTAATTCTGTGACTTTCTCGACAAAAGTTCATTTTGTATTCTTGTTATTGCCTTTGATGTATTTTCAGACTTCACTGTATCAGCTATCTTCACTTTAATAGTGCCAGTGAACAGTTTTACTTCATATTTTGTTCAAAAACATTCAAATACTTTAGAACATACTTGTCTTATTATTCTTGCTTATCTTTGAAGAATTCTACCACAAATTCTAAAAAAAAAATTGAAGAAATGCAGGATTACTTTTTCTGTTGTTCTTGCAGCTACACATATTACACAAGGCTTGAATTTCAAGTGTCCCCTACTTCCTGGGCACTCCTTTCTAATCTCTATTACTACTGCAGCACATGCTCTATTACTACTGCAGCGCATGCTCACTCTTATTTTCACTTTTTTATTTGACTTTTGTTCTAGTATGCACACCCTATTTCCTTGTTTAATTCCTTTAATTTTGTATTTGTAATTTCATTTACTGTATGTAAATCCACAGCTTTTGATAAGTCCAAGTTTGCATCTATTAATAGTGCTTTTTGTTTATCTGTTGTGTATCACACTCTGAATTCAGTCTTTGGCTAAATTTTAAGCTCAGCAACATAAGAGTATTGTGCCCTTATAAAAAGCAAATGGCAAAAAATGGAAAGTGCTTTCTAGGCTCACAGTAATCCCCAAACATGTCTCAGAGTGTTGCTATTTTGTACTGCTTTTTTGAGAGGTTGTTATTAAATATATTCCATGTTCTGTCCCCACTGACATGCACAAATGTGGCACACTGTAGATTGGCAGGCTTCTTGGCTCTTGTATATGCACTGAGAAATCTGATATCAATAAACAGAGCTTCCACTTTTCAACTGCATTGCCTTGCAGCAAAAGAATTCTTAGAGGTTAGAGTTGGACCATTTTTAACTGCATATTAAACTTCTCCATATACATATATATTTTTTCAAAACATATTAATTTCTTTACATGTGCCATAATGTAATATTTATCATTTTGCTCCCTAAACAATATGCACACACACGCTCTGCATATGTTAACAGCTTCTCTGACACCTTCAAAAAAGAGGTGTACCACATAGCATGCAACTTCTGTAGCTACACATTAGCATGTTTAAAGATAATGTATCCCCGTAGTGCTGCACAGTTTGCTCCACTGTCCTAAAAAGTCCATTGTCAAATACTTGTACATCAAACTGTCCTAGAATTACATGTGCACATCACTCACACAATACATGGTGTACTTCTCCAAAAATTCGGTACTCCTTTCACGCATCTCAACCTGTGATCTTCTCTCATAATCCATACCAACATATATGAGCATTCGTCTGTACCACTGTTGTCGAATTTCATACCAGTGTCTACCCATTTCCATACCACACACATGCACATCTTCCTGCGTTCATGTCTCAGAATTCCATACCTGCATAGCTACATGTCATTCTATACCCCTGTACAAAAAATTCATACTTGTATTCATGTATGTCACTGTGCCCCATTCACAGAATTCTGTGGCAACACAAATGCATGTCAGTATGTACTCCTTTCCCAGAATACATTCTGCACACACTCACTTGCACATCAGGCTGTGCTTCTGTCCCAGAATTCCATGCCTTAACTACATGTCATTCTCTGCCCCACCCCATAATTCCATGTCTATATACTGTCATTGTGTCCCTTCTGCAGAACACCATACTTAAGCACATGCACATCAGTAGGTGTCTGTCACAGAATTCTCTGCCCGCATATGCACAAACTAGTCTGTTCCTTTGTTTTAGATTTCCACACAGCCTACTTTCTGCTGTAAATTACAGTAGCAGAAGTGTTGCTCTTTTCATTATTGGGTTGTCAGCTGCTGTGTGGATATTTTCAGATTCATATTATTTACAAATGTTCTTGCCTGCAGTTTGTCTTTGCTGCATGCATTGCATTTTCTGTATTTATTTTACTTGTACTGTTTGAAACAAATTTGCTGTCAATGGTCAATGTGTACCAATCAGATAAATACAAGTATATATGACTGCATGGGGTGATAAAGCCTACCCACAAAGTAATTGACCTGTTTTGTGCAGTGTTTTACCTTGCAGCATCCTCCTTCACTTGTGGTGGTATTTATTCAGCACAGCACTGAAAGTGTCTTTGTGATTTTTTTCCAGAATGTTAGATGATTTCTCCCATGAAATGGACAATACCCAGTCAAGAATGGATAGTGTCCTGAAGAAGATGGCCAAAGTCTCGCACATGACTAGTGGTAAGATTTGTAGACTGATGGTAACATATAGGCTCATAGGTGTATAATAGGTTAACGACCACTGGGCCTTTATAAGCCTAGCCATGCATCCCAAATCTCTACAAATTCTGATACCTTTGGTAAGTGTAAGCTGGGGATTAGGAGGTGAAACGTTTACAAGCAGGGGCCTGGGAGGTGAACCATTTACAGGCTGCCTGTGTCCAATAGAGACATAGGTGCCAAACCCAGGATGAATTTCCTGTTCCGCGATCCATTTGTCCAAGTTACACTTGAATTTGGTTATGGAGAAACTCTGTTTCACTTGGATGGGAAGCTTGTTCCAGCAAAGGGGTACTCTTTGGTATACATACCTGTTTCTCCAGCAGGTCCTTTTTATATCACAGGCAAGGTTTAAGTCTTTAAAACAGGTAATTCTGGTGCTGTTTGTTTTGCAGATACACAGGAGGCCCATCAGCATGGGGTCTAATGATACCTTGTTTGCCAGACATAGGTCTCCCCTCAGCAGCTTGTGGGAGACAATACAGGGATAGGGCTTTGAGGCAGTCTGTATAGAACATGTTATTTACATCATGTATTGTCTTAGTGAAGAACCTCTGTGGACATTCCAATTGTTGGATGTGCCTGGTTTGTACATACCAAAGGGGGGCATTGTACTTCTTGATAGGTCTGATAAATGCTGACCTAGATGATGACATTTGTTATCTTTTTGATTGGCACATCCTGACTATTTATGACCATTTGTTTTCAAATAGTATAGGTAAAATAAATTTAAAATGCAATGCATAACAGCAAAGACACAACAAAGAATGATTTCCTCACTTTGTAGACACATGATGATCAAAGACTAGATTCCTGTCTACGTGTGTTCCCTTGTCCCTGACTACTGAGTCGACGCTTAGGGGTGTTTCATCAATGTGATTTTTACCAGGGGTGGCTGACTTCCCAAAGGATACTATTATGCATTTCTTGGCATTTAGCTTTAGCCCATGGCTCTGACAACAAGTTACTTTTCTATGTCATACCTTCCTGGAGAACATTAGAATTGGTGGGGGGTTCTATGACCACTACTGATTTGTATTCATATGCAGATTCAATCAGCCAGAGGGCCTTGACATTGGCTTTGACTTTAGAGAAGTAGATGCCAAAAGGAAGCAGTCCCAAGACTGATCCTTGAGGGATTTTGCCTGTGACTGGCCTCTTTGTAGAGGTGAGCTTCCCAAACCTAACCTCCTGGGTCCTGTCTTTGACCCATCTGGCTCTCCATCGGGTGACATAAGGGTTTATAACCAAACTCTTGAGTTTGTCAACAATGCCCGAGTTGGACTATTATGTCAGATATCTTTGCCAGGTGAAGGTAGCCAATGAGAACCAATTTTCCCTTGTCCATTGCTTTTGTGACCTTCTGAAAGAAATCCTTAAACAGGAATGACCTGCCCTAGACAAAGCCAAAATGGGTGGGTCCAGTATCTCGAGGTTTCCTTTGTCATTATTGATCATTTCCATAATAAATGTTTCCACGGCCTTTGCATGTGAGACTTATGCAGCTTCCATTGTCTGTAGATGGCCAGCCTTTGTGCATAGGGATGATTTATTTATTTTATTTATTTATTTTACATTTGTTGACCAGGCTAATCCAACTGGATGCATGTCCATTTTCAGTAGAGGCCCGGGAAGAAAAGCTCCACATTTACAATATTATTTACAGTAAGAGGGATTTTACAAAAAAATGAGGTACATTACAGTTTTTTAGCATACATTGGATTTTTGTTCACAAATGTAGTACATATCAGGTATAGTTAGTCATAGAAATGAAATCACAAGTAAAACTTTAACTGTAGAGACACACACTCCTTTTGGGTAACAGAAAAGTATCTAGCACATGCAGATAAGGTGATTAAGACCCATAGGTAAGTGAGGTAGTTAGTCAGGGTTAGCACAAGGCATAACCATTGTGATTTAAGGTATGGTTTCAGTTTGCTTTTAAATTGGGTGATTGAGGAAAGGGAGGTTAGGTGGGGAGGGAGTTCTAGGTTTTGCCAATAGTATTAGAGAACAGGGAGTCACCAGACAAATTGTTAGTTTTACCTGTTTGCACAAGTTTATTAGATGAGCGTAGGGTCTTTAGGTTGCTATAGGGGGTGATAAGATTTGTAAGTATTGGTGTGTTAGGTTGATACAGGATCTTGTGGGCAACTGTTAGTTGGCTAAATATTAGAAGATTTGGCAACTAACCATCCTGTTTAAGATTGTGACAATGACTGGTTCTGTAAGTAGATCCAGTTACAAATCTGGCAATATTATTGTAGGAGACGGCCAGCTTGTTCAAGTTGCTTTTACATATTTTAGTATGTACAGGGGAGGCATAAAGTAGGGTAGAGATTAAGTGGGTATGGGCAATAGTGGACCTGGCTAGTGGGGTCAGAAAGGGTTTGATCCTGTAGAGGGAGCCTAGTTTTTTGTTGACTGTTTTTATAGTACTTTTTATATGGGAGTCAAAGGTAAGGTTGTTATCTGTTAGTACCCCAAGTAGTTTTGTAGTGGGATCAGGAGAGATGATAGTACCATTACTTGATGTAACAATAAAATTAAGTGGGGAGGATCTATGGGTGGGAGTAAATAGTAAAAGTTTTGTTTTTTTCAGGGTTCAAGATAAGACATCGGTGTAGAAGCCATTTCTCAACTGTATTAAACACATTTTGGGTTAGTGACTGTATATCTGATGGAGAGGTGGCTGAGCATATTAATGTTGAATCATCTGCATATTGGATACTGGCAGCTTGAGGTATTGCAGCATGTAGGTCATTTATAAATATAGAAAATAAGACTGGTCCTAGTATGGAGCCTTGAGGGACACCGAGGGTAATTGGGAGGTTAGAGGATAAGTTGTTCTCCCATAATACAGCCTGTTGCCTGCTATTTAGGTAGGATTGGAAACATTGTATAGCCAGTGTATCAAGTGACAGGTTTTTGAGTATGTTAATGAGTAGCTGGTGGTTTACCATGTCGAATGCTTTTGACAAATCAATAAAGAGGGCAGAGGATAGAAGCTCATTGTTACGATTTTTATTAATATGGTCAGAGAAGGATAAAAAAGCAGAGGTGGTGCTATGAAATGGTCTAAAACCATGTTGGGTTTTCTAATAGGAAGTTTAACAGTTGTTTGTGAATGCGTTTCTCCATGATTTTTGCCAGTGGAGATAATATGGCTATAGGTCTTATAGTTTGATATTTCATTGGAGTTGCCACCTTTATGCAGGGGGATAATATGCGAAATTTTCCAGATTGATGGGACGTTTCCTTCAGTAATGGTTCTATTAATCAGGATGGATATGGGGTAGGCTATGGCTTTTGCAGCTTTTTGCAGGTATTGTGCAGGTAGTAGGTCTGCAGAGAGGATGGCAGGTTTAAGTTTTTGAATGAGGGTACAGATAAGGGATGTGGGAACAGGTTGAAAGTGAAATGATTGAGGTGTATTTGAGTTGGAGGTGGTGGAAGATGAGGTGGCAGGGGATAGCTGATTGGCAAGAGATTGAATGGTCTCTGAGAGGAAAGTGTTGAAGGTGTTGGCTGTTTGCTTGGGACTAATGCGATCAGAACCTGAAGGGGGGTGTGAGTGATCGACCTGGGTGTAGAAGTTTATTGATGCCTGACCAGAATTGTTGTGGTTTGTTTTGGTGGGTTTGTTGGAGATGAAAGTAAAAATTACTTTTGTCCAACTGTATAGCTTTTTTCGTTTCATTTCTTAGCTGTCTAAACTTTATTTGATCTTCAGGGTCTTTAGTAGTGCACCAGTTTGCCCAGACTTTGTTTCTAAGGAGGATTTTTTGTTTAGTAGCTTTAGAAAGCCATGGGGCTGGTTTAACTCTAGTTCTAATTGTATGAGTTGGTGCATGGTGGTCAAGAATAGCTAAGAATTTAGAATTGAAGTATATAACTGCTTCTTCTAATGGTAGTTGTTTCAGGGGAGACCAATCACATGCTTTAAGTTCTTTTTGAAAGGTATCAGGGTTGAAATATTTGTTGAATCTTATTGTCCTATATGTGGTTCGGTTTGGAATGTCACTCTTATTTCTAATTAAGAAAGTAAGAGAATGGTCACTTATGTCTTCGGGGAGGGTTCCTACTATGTAATTCTGGTGATGACTATTTATGAGGATCCAATCAAAGGTGGTTTCCTTGTTATTAACTTTATTAGTCCTTGTGGGGGATGTAATGGTTTGAATAAAACCGTAAAGGTTTATATTAGTAGAAGGCTGTTCTGTGGTACAACTCTTCCAACTGATATTAAAGTCACTGGGTACTATGGTTTCTTGTGGGTAGTTTGTGGAAAGCCAACTAAGGATATCCTTTAGGGTGTTAGTGTTATTGCCTGGGGAAAGATAAATGCAGATGATATAGATAGTTACATTTATTAAGCTGAATCTTGGAAGTAAGGATTTCTGCATTACTGGCTAGGGGTGGATTAGAGTCTATGGATGTCACCTGTAAACCAGATTTATATAGAATAGCTACTCCCCCACCCTTTTTAGCTTTACGGTCTAGTCTCAAGATATATCTGGGTGGTATTACCTCATTGTCTGGTGTTGTTGCCTTGAGCCATGCTTTAGTGAGACATAGGATGTCAAATGAATGTACATCCATGAGAGCATGTAGGGTGGGCAACCTTATCGTTTATGCTCCGAATATTAAGATGGGCTATTAGGAGTGAATTAGAGAGTCTAGTAAGCAATTGTAAGTTAGCATGGGGTTGTAATGTGGGGCTCTCTAGTTGTAATAGAGTTTGGGCCTGGATTTGGTTGGATATCACCATCTATTAAGGAGTGAACTTGTAGTCTCAGTACAGATTTTAGAAGTTTAAATATTAGGTTTTGGAGTTTCCTATCTCTTGAGTCATGACATTTAATGTGGGTCACTCTATGATATTTAGCTGGTAGGTAGTTTGATGTGCTGGGTATGTTTTTATGGCTGTGAGAGACTACAAGTGTGGGTGTGGAGGTTTGTCTTATGGGGTATTGAAATCCTAGGCAGTTAAGGTGTTCATAGAGTGTAAAAATATAAGGTATGGATAGGATAGTTAGAAGTGAGAATAATAGTAGGAACTTAAGCAGTGGTGAGGTAGATGCCATACTGGAGTGTTATATACAGGTTATTGTATAGGAAGAGTGCTGAATAAATACTTTAAGGAGTCTGGTTGTATACCATGCGGTTGGTTGTATGGATGGGGGAGTGGTCAGAGTGTTTAAATGTAGAAGCAGTGGGGGCAGGGGGGGTAGAGTGAGCCCGCAGGGCGAACGGAGTGGGTAGAGCCAGTGAAGGACTAACTCTATGAAAAACAATCAGTGGAGTTCTGACTGTCCAGGTAAGTTTATGGGAGATACTATGCAGGGCAGTTGAGTGATGTACAGTAGAAAGTAGAAGGATAGATTGGGACTACAAGAGAGATATTTATAGGAGAAATCTGTGTGCCTGAGAGTTGTATGTTAAGATAGTTGGGTGGATGATCAAGGAGATGGGCCTAGGAAGGGGGTGCCACCTAGTAGACAAAGGATATATTGCAACCGTGACTACTTGTAGGGCTAGCTAGTCTAAAGGTAAAAAGGAGGGAAAACAAGAGTAATAATCAGAGGCGGTAAGAGAGGAAGGTATGGAAGTTGGGAGAAGGGAAATGCTTTGGCTGCTGGCTGACCTGACTAGGGAGTACAATTTCAAAACCTGGAGAAGTTAAACATATAAAGCTTTTACACACAATAGCCATAGTGAATGTACTTTCAAGTTTCCTTAAAGGATTGATGCTCAGGGAGAGGTTTGGCTGTATTCCTTGGCTTGGGGAAGAGACAGCAATGTTGGACAGGGCAGTTTCCCAAACCCTAGCACAGGATTAGGCAGGTTGCTGTTTTCCATTTGTGAGGCACAGAGCTTGTTTGAGGCTACAATTCAATAGTGATTCAAGGGGACTTGATAGGTCAGGTTTCATGCTGTTTAGAAGGCAGCATTGGGATATTGTCATGGCCTGCAGATTCACTGTTCTTGGCATTAGAGAGCATTGAGTACCTGTTCCCTAGTGATAGTTGGGAGTTATATTTGATGGTATTTCCGGAAAGGAGACTGGGGAGGTGGAGAAGAGGGGTCAAGTTAGAGCTGAATTTGTTGGCTCAGTATAGGTGGCTCCATTAATGATGAGCACTGCACATAATTGTGTATTGCCTTTTGAGGTTGCAAACATAGCTAAGGAATGCCTTGTGGTTATCCTTGGCCTGGGAGGCCACATTTACCTCACATTTGGCTTTGGTAGACTTTTTGTCCTCGGAGTTATTTTTAGTTTGATATGAGTGCTTAAATCTTGCTGGGTGCTACAGCTCCCAATTTCTTGCATGATTTTCTTCCTTCTGTTACACAGAGTATTAATGTAATTCCATCAGGTTGGCTCATTTTGTGAGTTAGTTCTGTACTTATTCCTGATGGGTACAGCTGGCTCTATGCAGCTGTTAACATGCTTGTATAGAGTTTCTGAGACCAGTTTTTACATAGGCAGCAGTGTTCCCAGGGTTTATGGGGGCTTAAAATTTTACCAAGTTGTTACTTAATAGTAGGAAGTTACACTTATAGTAGTTCCTGAATATTCCAAGGTTAACCGGAGTTCTGGGTTTTATTTCAGAGACCTCACCAGAGAGGACATTACACAACAGGGTGTGCAGCGTTCTTCCATATTAGTAAGAATAGGATCTAGTATGTTTGTACCCCTGGTCTGTGTAGTGACACTCTGGTCCAGGGAGTTTGTTTTTTCCAAAGTGCAGGAACCTCTGTGCATGCACATTCGGTGTTATATGTGATTCTCAGTTAATTGTGGGTAATTAGTCACCCATGAATATGGTATTGGCTTGGATGGTGAGTGTTTCCAATAAATCTAAATACGTTATGGGTTTCCTTGGTTATATAAGGGAACCTGTAGCCGGCAGATTTTGCCTGTGTTGATTTGAAAGTAGATATCTCGAGTGCATCATCTTGTTTGACCAGCCTTGAGGTATAATTATTTATGATGTCAATCGAGACACATCCACCTTTAGTTTCTGCTTGTGTAGTAGCTGTTCAAAATGTACCCCTGGTCTGTGTAGTGACACTCTGGTCCAGGGAGTTTGTTTTTTCCAAAGTGCAGGAACCTCTGTGCATGCACATTCGGTGTTATATGTGATTCTCAGTTAATTGTGGGTAATTAGTCACCCATGAATATGGTATTGGCTTGGATGCTGAGTGTTTCCAATAAATCTAAATACGTTATGGGTTTCCTTGGTTATATAAGGGAACCTGTAGCTTGCAAGGTGATATCAGATTTTGCCTGTGTTGATTTGAAAGTAGATATCTCGAGTGCATCATCCTGTTTGACCAGCCTTGAGGTATAATTATTTATGATGTCAATCGAGACACATCCACCTTTAGTTTCTGCTTGTGTAGTAGCTGTTCAAAATGTTTGGAAAGCATTAAAGCTTTGCACTGCCAGGGTACTCTGTGCGGCTTTAAACTATGTCTCAGTAACTGCAATGACATTGACATTCTGTAAGCTTGTAGGGTGTGAAGTTTCTTGTTTAGACTCATAGCATTGACCAGGAACAGCTTTATATTTTCTTGGTTTTGATTTGCTATGTCAGAAGTATTTTCAATTTGGCATTGGCTAAAAAAGGCACAATGGGGGAGAGACTGTTTTAAATAATATTCAAAAGCCTACAGAGGAGAGATGCAAAGCAGCGAGGTTTGTTGACTATCACCTTCCATGCTGACAAATATTGCACCCCTTAGAATGACACCAAAAACTAAACCAATTATTAAAGTTAGTCATCTTCTATTTGTATTGTGGCATCATCCTTGGAGAAGGTGGAATGCTGCTCAAAGCTAGGGTCATACCAGCCTGGGACACATATTCAGAGATCTTCATGTAGTTTACAGAGGTATGTTTCAGGTCATATACACCCACATCGACTGTGACTCAAGTCGTACTTATGCTCCAGTGACCTGAGTGTGTGAGTAATATGGTGGATCCTGGCCCTTGATAAGCAACTGACCATGACTTTTTCCTTACTCAGCCTAGTGAGAGGGGATGCAAGTGTGTCTGACAGTGGAGTCTCCAATGGCCAGAATGTTGGGCTGTGTGGTGGCTAGTCTTATGGGCTTAGAGGTGAGATGTTGGGAGTTGGTATAATGGTTAAGGTGCTTACCTCATAGGTGCAAGGTACACAGTTTGGATGTTCATCGTGTTACACTGCTGCAGTCATCACACTTGGGTTATCCTGCTATCAGGCAGTCCCGCAGTCGGCCAGAGTTCCAAAGTCTTGGTCTGGCGTCGGTTGCTGTCGCTTTTTCCCTGATGTCCGTGCGCCAGGGGTATATAATATGCATCCGACACTATTTTCTTCAGTCTTTCTTGCCGCGTGGTGCCCGTAGCAGAAGCAGTTCGCAAGTGCCGGTCGGCCGACTCCTGAGATTTTCAAAGTCGAATTTCAGATCCGAAGTCTTCAATAAAGCTAAGTACCCCATTAGGGAAACCTTTTTCTTGCTTCAGACTGATGTCAGAAAAAGGTAATAATTGTATTTCTTGTGGGAAGCAAATACCTCATAAGGACTTCCACTCTTACTGTATTTCATGCCTAGGCCCTGATTACGACGTCACTAGTTGTCGGTTTTGTGCTAGATTCAACAAACGCACTATAAAAAGACGTTTTGATTTTGCTTTACACTACTTTGGCGAAGGTTCAATTATACCATGCCGTCGGATCAGCCGACGACCTCAATACTGACAAAACGCAAAGACAAGGATAAAGACAGGCATCCAAGGTCCAAAACCAATGACGAAACCTCTTCTAGGCCAGTCGCCAGTTCGCCGGTTCTCAGTGAAGCGCTTTCGCAGCCCCTGACACTCGCTACCTCACAGCCACAGGCCGCTTCAGACTCCCACGTGGAGACATCTAGGCCTTTGGAAACTCAAGGTATTGGGCCTATGGAAACTAATCCCTCAGATGGGTCCGGAGCCGCTGAGCAGGCACCGGCTTCTGAGGGTGTTTTCAGACCTTCACAACTTACCATTAAAACAGCCAAGACAAAGGTACCATTAAAGACAAAGAAACAAGTACAGCATTCTCCTGGACAGTCCTCCATGCCTAAGAACAGATGCTTAAAATGGCCGAAGACCTCATTACTCTAATCAGGGGTTCCCATCCCCCTCCTGAGAAAAGGCCTAGGCAAGGTACAGACTATGACTCCTCTGATCAGGTTTCCATTTCCTCTGATTCCTCTTCAGACCAGGGATACTCTTTACCCCCCTATGAGGACTCTGATGCTAGTATGCCTTCAGCCTCTCCTCCTAAGGATTAGTTCTTTTGGGGAAACTTTACATACCATGAGGGAACATTTCCATTGGGAAAGTCAGGATTACTCCGAATCCAAGAAAAGGCTCAGGGATTTCCTCTTATTGCCTCAGCACAGGCCCCTGGCTACCCCGCCTGTGCTAGACATTGTGGATGATGTGTTCTCTGAATCCAGCTTCTCTCCTGACTCTTTGCCCCCTGCTCCAGCCAAGCCAGATAGGTATTATAGAGTCCCTGACTCTCACACGTTTCTTTACAAAAACCCTTCTGCTGATCCAGAAACTATTTCCCAGGGTCCAAAAGGGGTTAAGGCTTCCAATGCAAAAAATCCAGTACCCTCTGACAGACTCCAGACCTTTGGATAGATGGGGGAAGAAAGTATACACGTCTGCAACTTTAGCAGTAAGAGCTTTAAATTGCCAGCTTCACATGCTTAAGTACCAACAATATTTAATGGCTCAGTTAAAACAGAAAATGCTTGCTAGCTCAGAAGCAGTTAAACAGGTGGGAAAACATACTCTGCAATGTGGTTTTGATTCTTTAGAGGCCTCTTGTAGAGCCGCAGTAACAAGTTCTGTTATTCGAAGACATGCTTGGTTAAAAGAACAGAGTTTACCTGATCATGTTAAGGCAAAGTTATTGGATGCTCTTTACAACATGATACCTTGTTTGGTGTTAAGGCAGAAGAGGTGTTAAAGAAAATGGAGGATAAAGCTAAATCTATGCAAACAGTCAAGGATTTCTTACAGGTACAGCCACCTCGGTTTAGCAGAAATTGGCCAACAAAAAATTGGTCCTTTCCAGTGTCAGACAGGCCACAGAGAGGCAGATACAGACTCCCAAGAGGCAGATCTCAACCCCAAGGTTCAAACAGATGACAGTGGGGCACCTCAACCCCAAAAGGAGGTGAGGACAAGTCTCAACCTTACAGGAAACAGTCACAATGACTTTCCTTTGCGTACGCCAAGCACGTCCCTTTTGGAAGCCCCCTTAGGGGGAAAATAGCACTTTTTTCTCAAAACTGGCAAACAATCACCCAAGACAAATGGGTCCTGAATATTGTATCTCAAGGTTGCAGATTCCACTTCCATACTTTACCAAAGCTATAAGGAATGCCAGACCTGCCACAAAATCAATGGGCAGCGGCACAAAAACAAATTTCAGCCCTCATGGACATGAGAGCTGTACAAAAAGTACCACAACAGGAACAAGGACGGGGATTTTACTCAAGACTCTTCCTGGTCCCCAGAAAGGACAAAGCCTGGAGGCCTATACTGGACCTTTCAATTCTGAATACTTACCTGGATATTCCGAAATTCAAAATGTTGACATTACAGCAGCTTCTACCCATGCTGGACAAGAAGGCTTGGCTTGTTACTCTGGACCTCAAAGAGGCATACGTGCGTGTCCCTATCAGACAAAATTGCAGAAGATACCTCAGATTCAAAGCTGGTACAATGCACTACCAATTCTCTGCACTGCCCTTTGGCTTATCTACTGTGCCCAGGGTCTTCACAAAGTGCCTGGCACCAGTAATTGCATTTTGCAGACAAAAAGGAATTCAAAGATATCCATATCTGGACGACTGCCTCATTCAAGCTGAGACAAAGGACATTCTTCTACAGCATCTGGCGTTTGTGAAAAAGTTGCTAATTTCTCTAGGGTGCACAGTAAACGAAAAGAAGTCAAAACTAGTGCCCTCACAACAGATTACATTCCTGGGTGCCAGCTTAAATACAACGGCCCAGATGGCTTACCTCACACCAGACAAACAAGTGCAACTGACTCAATATTTTCAACTACTGGCAAAAATGTCCCATCTCCCTGCAAGAAAAATTCTGCAGGCCCTGGGATTCATGGCATCCTGCATACTACTAATACCATATGCCAGACTGCATATGAGGAAGTTACAATGGTACCTAAAAAGTGTTTGGACTCAACATTTTCACAGTCTAGAAGCAGTAATTCCAATGATTCCCTGCCTACAACAGGAGTTTCGATGGTGGGCACAGGCATGTCACCTAAACAAGAGTAAGCCTTTTACCCAACCCACAGCCAGGCAAACTCTTAACAACAGATGCTTCGGATTACGCCTGGGGAGTACACATGGCAGGAAAATGCATTCAGGGCAAGTGGACCACAGACCAGATGCATCTTCACATCAATCAAAAAGAGATGTTGGCTGTTCAAAATGCCCTAACAGCTTTCAAGGACCTTCTACATCCAGGATAACTATTACTAAAGACAGACAACACCACAGTAATGTGGTACATAAACAAACAAGGGGGCACTCATTCTTATCCCCTATGCAGGCAAGCCATGACCTTGTGGAACACAGCTCTAACGTACCAAGTTCACCTGCAAGCGCAATTCCTGTCAGGAAAGAAAAATACTCTGGCAGACGACCTAAGCAGAAAAATCATGGACCCTCACGAATGGAAATTGAATCCACAAATCTTCAGCATGATAACACAAACATGGGGGATGCCCAGACATAGATCTTTTTGCCTCCCCTCAGAATTGCCAACTACAAAAATTCTGCACAAGGACTTATCATAAACAAGCATGGAAAGTGGATGCTCTTCTGTTCAGCTGGATAAGCCTAAAAGTCTATGCCTTCCCACCACTGCCTCTCCTTTCAAAGTACTCCTAAAAGCCAGACAAGAAAAAACACAGATGATCCTGATTGCTCCAGACTGGCCACGCCAGCACTGGTACCCTATCTTAAGGAACTTGGCTCAGGGCCCACCATGGATTTTGCCCCAAATTCCACACCTTCTGACTCAACAAAACAATCCGATCCTGCACGGTCAGCTCAAGACCCTAAACCTGGCTGCATGGCAGATACTTTAGTCAAAAAGGCAACACCTCTCTCTCTAAAGCTGTTATGGATGTCATTTTGGAGGCCAGGAGGCCTAGCACCAGGGAAGCTTACTCAGAAAAATGGAAGAGATTCTGCGCCTGGAACCAGGCTCACAGCCTTGACCCTCTTGTTCCAAATATTTCTCAGAGTTTACAATACTTAACTGAGATGCTGGACAGAGGCCTATCCTTTTTATCAATTAAGATCCACGCCTCTGCCCTTTCTGCACATTACAACACGGATCCTCCTTTATTCTCTTATCCCTTGCTAAAGCAGTACCTCAGAGGGGCTAAAACATAAGACCGCCCCGGAGAGCACCAACACCAACTTGGGACCTCAATTTCGTTTTGGAAAAACTGACCCTACCACCTTTTGAGCCAGCCAATACAGCCGATCTAAAATTTTTATCCTGGAAAACAGCTCTGCTCCTGGTAGTAACTTCAGCACGAAGAGTCTCAGAGCTACAGGCATTAATGGCAGTGGAACCTTTTATAATTTTTCATCAGGACAGGGTATCTTTAAGGACAAACCCTACCTTCATGCCAAAGGTGGTATCTAGTGTGGCTCTTAACCAAACCATCCATTTGCCTACTTTTTACCCAAACCCCCAAAATAAAGAGGAGAAACTTCTGCATTCTTTGGACATACACACACAGCTATGCTTCTTCTTGGACAAAACAAAAGCTTTCAGGAAAACTGATCAACTGTAGCATATGCTGCAGGATCACAAGGCAAGGCTATCTCAAAACAGACTATATCCAAATGGATTGGACACTGTATTCGGTACTGCTACACACAGCATGGAAAATCAGTCCCTAATAACATTAGGACTCATTCCACCAGGGCAACAGCCACTTCAACAGCCTTTCTCAGAAGAGTACCTACCAAGGAAATTTTGGAGGCTGCAACTTGGAGTTCAGTGCACACCTTCACTAAGCATTACCACCTGCCTCTTTACTCTAAATCCAGAGCAGGATTTGCCACTGCAGTTCTGCAGGGCCTCTTAGCCAATCCTAACACTTTATAGACCAGCCGCCCAAACTTAGCTTTGGGCTTCAACCCAAGTGTGATGACTGCAGCAGTGTAACACGATGAACATAGTACAGTTTTGTACGTACCATAAATGTAGATGTTCGAGTGTTCACACTGCTGCAGTCCAGGTTACCCTCCCTCCATCCCCTCGGAACTAGCTGGACTTATCTATACCCTTCTATCCTATACAACCTTTGGGGTGTATTTGCTGGTAACTAAAGGTATTGTTTTTATTTTATATGTATATTTTTAATTAGCAATATGTATTGCCTACCCACTTGGGGACACCTGACATCTGGGGCAAGAAAAACTGAAGAAAATGGCGTTGGATGCATATTATATACCCCTGGCGCACTGACGTCAGGGAAGAAGCGACAGCAACCGACGCCGGACCAAGACTTTGGAACTCTGGCCAACTGCGGGACTGCCTGACGGCAGGATAACCCAAGTGTGATAACTGCAGCAGTGTGAACACTCAAACATCTACATTTATGGTAGGTACAAAACTGTACTTTCTCACATCTGAGAGGGAAATTGGTTATGCTTATTTTTTCACAAGGGGGTGGGTCATCAACTGACACAGGAAACTACTGACCCATAAGTCATACTAGCCTCATATGTAAGGCTGTGGAAAGAATAATCACGGACCTTGATTAACAACAACATATAAAATCTCCAGACTCTAGACCCAAACTAGTTTGACTTTGTCAAGGGCAGGTCCTGCGTGCTCAAGCTGGTGGATGACTTTCAGAAGGTCACCAAGGCCCCAAGACCATGGATGAGGGTGAGACAAGTGCATACCACCTACCTTGACCTGGCCAATGCATTTGACACAGTACCTCACTTGGGTATTATATATAAACTCACAAAATTGGGCATAAACCTCTACATCACTAGATGGATTGCCAAATGGCTCACTGATAGGACCCATGTTGTTAGAGTGGGGGAATCTACATCCAGCAAGAGGCCAGTCACCATTGAACTACCATAGGACTCCATGCTGGGCTCCCTCCTGTTTGGGATATACTTCTCAGCTGTCAAGGCAAATGTAGATGGCCTTTGGCTGACCAAGTTTGATGATGACTGCAAGCTGAGGGCAGTCATTGACTCCCCAAATGATTTTGATATCTTGCAGAAAAGTGTGACAAAGGCTAATGATTGGTGTCATAGCCATGGCCTCAAACCTTTGGGAAATTGAATACCCCTGCAAATTATAACATTGATAGCACCCCCCCCCAAGAGTGGACCTAGTGGTGAGACATCTGGGTATTCAGGTAAACTTTGAAGACCATGTATCCATGATGGTGTGGAAATCCTTCTATGTGGCTCAGCTTATAAGTAAGGGCATGGCATCCAGATCTAAGGACTTCTGATAGTACCACTGTACTTGGTCCTCATCAGACCAGTAATCAAGTACAGTGCACCCTTTGGCATGTACCTTGCCAGCACCTGCAACGGTTGGAGCATCCTCAGAGTTTTCTCACAAAAAAAAAATAAATACAGGGTATAACGAACATGTCATATGTGGACCTATTAAAAACCCTGTCACTGTACTCAGTTTCCTACTGATTACTGAGGGATGATCTGTACATGACATACAAGGCTGTCTCTGACCCAGCCTTGATGAAATTATTGCATATTCACAAAACTAACTTGCACGAGGGTTACCTGCTCCAAAATCTAAACCCAGTGTTTGACATGAATAGATCATGCTGAAGAGATAAACATGTGTCACAGAGATTGCCTCTCCTCTGGAGTAGGCTTCCTGTTAACGTGAATCAGAGACCTTCCCTGACCATCTTCAAGTACAATCTGCCCTAGGGCATTTATAAGCCTATCCAGAGTGTGTGTGGCTTACACCACCCCTTAGGATGAGAATACTACGCCCTTTTAGGGTTTAGTTTACTATGCCTCTGTCTAGTAGTGACACAGAGATGACCCCCGGGGTAAACCTACGATCTCCCATCCACTCGTCGAGATTTCTCTTGAATAGAGTCAGTGAGGGGCTCTGCCTAAGAAGTCACAAATTCACTCCTGGGGTGTGGCGCCTGTGTCCGTTCTATGCAGTCAAGTCTGTAAAATAGTCAAAACCCCACTTGCTGATCTTTGTTAACTCTCCCCTAGGGATAGAAAATTGGGCAAAATCTGGATAAAACTGTCTAGGCTTGTAAGGGCTCTTAGCCTAGTAATCTCCTATGAATGTGGTAGTATGTGTTGATGTTGGTGGTGTTTGAAAGACTGCATTTGTGACTGCTGAGGGCATTTATGTGTGCTTTATCTAGGAGGTTTTTGGAGATTAGGAAGGTTACATTTAAGTGCCTCAGCAGATGTGGGTCTGCAATTCTTATTTATTTCACATTTGTTAACCGGGTTAGTCCAACTGAGTTTGTAAGCAAACCCATTTTCAGTGGAGACCCGAGGGGAAATGCCCCAGCAAACATAAGTAAAGATAAAGTGATAGTATATAAGTATTAAATAATCACAATACAAAATAACTGTAAAACAGAAAAGGTTAACTATTTGCATTGCATTGCATTGATAGTAAACAGTCCATTTTCAGTGGAGACCCAACGGGAAAGAGCCCCAGCAAACATAAGCAAAGAGCATCCTGCTTCATTTTGGGGTGCGATGGGTACAGCATGTGTACTACTGACAACCTGATTGACATTAGAAGTGTTTTTATGTGAGACCTTTGCCTCCAGTGACATTATGTAAATACATCTCTCTTTATCAGTTTGTGTGAGAATTAGCAGGTTGTCAGTAAACATGAGGCACTTTCTACATTGCCTCAGGATGCCCATATACACCAAGTTGGTAACAGAGATAGTAGTAAAGTTCTTATCCATGGCAACACGCCCTTTTTTATTGATTAGGTGATTGCCGTGAAAATATAAAGTCAGGAGTGTCTGGTTTGCAAATCTGAGGGCACTGCTTGTCACTCCGCAAACTAGTTGTTCTGTCTGCAGTAGGTATTGGTGAAATTTTAAGGGAGCTTTTACAGGAAAAATGTAAACTGAAGGTGGTTGCATCTATACAGAACTTCCAAACAGTTGAGAAACTACTGTAGTAGACCCTGGTGATTAATGAACAGAGTATTTAGGAAGATATTCTGAAGTTAGGTTAGACAGTAGCTAATCAAGCAGTATGTACTGAAAAGAAAGAATTAGCTTTGTCAAGAATGATGAATAGTTGGGATTCATGTAATTGGCTACTATTAGTGCTGGTCTACCCATAGCTGCATGTTGCTGGGGTACAATGCCCCTTTGCTTCTTCTCTCACCAGAAGCCAAACAGTTGCACCAATCCCCATATGAGAAGCAGGCCACAGGCTGTTTGGTGATCAACAGTCTTGTCCCAGATGATGCAGAGGTCTGTAGGCTTGTAGCCGTTTCTTGGTAGATGCCTTGAATAGCAACCAGACCAATCAGGAAGGTCCCGCACACTCTCACTGCCTAATCAAATACGGAAATCAATGCTCTCTGCTCCTTCCCACACCACAAGCAAAAACAGTAACACAAATGCTGGACGTCTCTGAAAATCAACATTCCAGCTGTTGGATCTGTGTCTACCTGTTTGTCCATTGTAGCAGTTTCATTTAATCTGTCCTACTTCATCACTTGAATATACCATCTTCAACATAAAAATACCAGCATGTAATCATAAGTGGTCTGAATCTATGGTTATTCAATAATACTCCAAATGCTTCAACTTTGATCATGTGACATTCTGATTACAAAAAGGCACTTTCATGTGCCATTCATCCATTTTCTAAACCATTTGCCCTGGTAAGGTTTGGGGCATTATCAAGCTGAACATGGCAACCCAGGCATCACTGTTTCCTGCTGATCTTATGGCATCCACCAGTATTTCCTGGCAAGCTGAACCATATAATCTCCCAGGCTGTCCTGGGCCTTCTGTCAGTGGACCCTTCTTGGCATGCCTCCAGTGAGAGGTGCTTGATGGCATCCTCACAAAGTTCACAGGCCAGTCACTTGATTCCTCTGGGCTTGTTTCTGTTGCATCAACCTTTCTAAACTCTTCCTTCTGTCACAGAAAGCAAGTTTGACAGCCTCCGGAAGGAGTCTCATTTATGCCACATATACCTGCAGTCTCTTCCTTCTGTCACTACCCAATGCTCACAACCATAACAAGGATGGGATGGGAGTATAAATCCTGTCTGCCCTTACTTATGAACAAGAGCACAGGATACTTAAACACCCTCCCCGAGATGTAATGGCAACATGTCCTTCTCTTCTAATTTTGCAGTAATCTTAACATATGGGAGATCCTCCACCCCAAGCAGCCTGACGTCCAGCCAGCAAACAACAGCTTTTAGCTACTGCAGGTAAGTGAGACATCACATGAATGGATTGTAGAACGTCAGTCATAAAAGGACGTCCGCACATACAATGCTCAGAACGTCTTTGCCACCATTCTAAATGCTTGACTTGTATGTCGGTCTGCTGCCTGTTTCCATTTTGTGCTTCCAGCTTTCAGATAAGTGCCCCATTAGGGTTTTAATTTTTTTATTGCTCCTGCCTCTTTTGTTTAGTTCATGTCATTCAGGAAGGCTAAGTGTAGGAGTGGAAGGCAAATTCCACATAAGTACAGCCACAATGTTTGTCTGTTTTGTCTAGGCCCAAATTACATCCACTGTTCCTGTGCTATTTGTCACGTCTGTTTGTCAGCTTTGAGCCTCTACTTAGTGAACCAACGTTTGAAAAGACTAGCTAAGGACATTATGGAGGGTTCTGTCGGTCCTTCAGCCGAGCCGACTTTGAAGAGGAAGGTTAGTAAGTTTAGGCCTGAATCTTCTTCCGTTGTGCCTCTTTCCACCGATGTATCCCTTGAGGTTAGTGAAGACCCAGAGGTACATCTGGAGGTTGGGTCTGGTTCTTCAGTGAGTACCATTGCAGAGGCCGTTAAAGAATCTGATCTAGGTATGTCCTCAGAGGCAATGCAGATGTCCATTTCACATGGACAAGGGGAACCATGGCTTGCCGTGTTGGAAGGGTCCAGAGACATACCTCAGACTCCAGTTAGGGAAGAGGTCCCAGTGTCGGTCGTTGAAGGCAGGCCTACATCAGATCCTTCAACTTGCCATCAAGCAGACGTGCATGTTAAGAAAAAACGAAGCATCTTCCAGCCCTTAAATCACCTCAGTCTGACTGGGATACTTTTTCACAGGGATCGATTAGGGTTTTAACGACTCTTAAGCCTTCCACTGCCATTTTTGATGTTCATCGTGTTTCACTGTTGCAGTCATTACTCTTGGGTTATCCTGCTGGCAGGCTACTCGCAGTTGGCCAGAATTCCAAAGTCTAGGTCCGGTGTCTGTTGCTGTCACCTCTTCCCTGACGTCAGTGCGCCAGGGGTATAAAAGATGCAGCCGACGCCATTTTCTTCAGTCTTTCTTGCCGCGCGGTGCCCGAAGCAAAAGCAGTTCGCAAGTGCCGGTCGACTCCTGGGATTTTCAAATATGAATTTCAGAACCGAAGTCTTCATTAAAGCTATGTACCCCATTCGGGAAACTTTTTTCTTGCTCCAGACAAGTCAGAAAAAGTTAATAATTGTATTTCTTGTGGGAAGCAAATACCTCATAAGGATTTTCACTCTTACTGTATTCTTTGCCTAGGCCCTGATCACAACGTTGCTAGCTGTCGGTTTTGTGCTAGATTTAACCAACGCACTATCAAGCGTCGGTTCAATTTTGCATTTCATTACTTTGGCCGAAAATTTTATTATATAATGCCGTCTTAATATCCGACAACCGGAGTTTACAAAAAATGCAAGGACAAGGATAGGCATCCGAGGTCCAAAACCGATGACAAAGTCTCTACTAGGCCAGTTGCCGGTTCTCAGTGAGGCGCTTTCACAGCCCCTGGCGCCCGCTACCTCAGAGCCACAGGCCGCTACTGACTCCCACGTGGAGCCAACTGGGCCTCTGGAAACTCAAGGTATTGGACACTCGGAAATCATTCCCTTAGATGGGTCTGGAGCCGCTGAGCAGGCATCGGCTTCTGAGGGTGTCTTCAGACCTACACAACTATATATTAAGCCATCTTCAGCTTCAAAGACTAAAGCAGCTCTAAAGACAAAGAAACAAGTACAGCATTCTCCTACTCAGACTTCCATGCCTAAAAAACAGATGCTCAAAATGGCCGAAGACCTAATTACTTTGATCATGGGCTCCCATCCCCCTCCTGATAAGAGGCCTAGGCAAGAGACAGAGTATGATTCTACTGATCAGGTATCTATTTCCTCTGATTCCTCTTCTGAACAGGATTACTCCATGCTTCCCTATGAGGATTCTGATGCTGAAAAATCCATTCCTTCAGCCTCTCCTCCTGAGGACTATTCTTTTGGGGAAACACTGCATACTATGAGGGAGCATTTCCACTGGGAGAGCCAAGATTATTGTGAATCTAAGAAAAGGCTCGGAGACTTTCTGCTTCTTCCTCAGCACAGACCCATTGCTATTCCACCTGTTCTAGACATTGTAGATGATGTATTTTCAGAGTCCGGTCTGTCACCTGACTCTTTACCCCCTGCACCTGCTAAGCCAGACAGATACAACAGGGTCCCGGATTCTCATAAATTCCTATATAAAAACCGCGCTGCTGACCCAGAAACTATATCTCAGGGTCCCAAGGGGGTTAAAGCTTCCACTGCAAAAAACCCTGTCTCTTCTGATAGGGATTCTAGGGTTCTAGACAGATGGGTGGGGGGGAGTTTACACTTCTGCCACCCTGGCTGTAAGGGCTTTAAATTGTCAATTTCATATGCTTAAATATCAGCAATATTTAATGTCACTACTTAAACAGAAAATGTTGACAAATACTGAATGTTCAGAGAACAAGGAATTGCAGGATTTATTGCATGCAACTGAACAAGTGGGAAAGCATACTTTGCAATGTGGTTATCATTCACTGCAGGCCTCTTGCAGGGCCGCTGTTACAGGTTCTGTTATTAGAAGGCATGCTTGGTTAAAGGAACAGAATCTGCCTGATCATGTTAAAGCAAAATTATTAGATGCACCACTACAGCATGATACTTTGTTTGGTACTAAAGCAGAAGAGGTGTTGAAAAAAATGGAGGATAAAGCAAAATCCACGCACACAGTCAAGGATTTCTTACAGGTACAACCACCCAGGTTTAGCAGGAACTGGCCTTCTAAAAATTGGTCCTTTCCAGTCTCAGACAGACCACAAAGAGGCAGATACAGGCGTCCCAGAGGCAGATCTCAGCCCCAAGGCTCATACAGGCCTAAGCAATGGGGTGCTCCTACCTCCAAAAGCGGAGAAGGCAAATCACAACCTTACAGGAAACAGTCCCAATGACTTTCTTCTACCAGTTCCAAGCAGTTTTCTTTTGACAGCCCCCTTAGGGGGAAAACTAGCACTTTTTTCATCAACTTGGCAAATGGTTACCCAAGACAAATGGGTCCTGAACATAGTGTCCCAAGGCTACAGGTTCCATTTTCTCACACTACCAAGGTCAAAGGGCATGCCAAACCTGCCACACAATCAATGGGCAGAGGCACAAAAACAAATTACAGCCCTCATGGACATGAGGGCCATTCAGCAAGTACTACAACAAGAGCAGGGGCAAGGATTTTACTCCAGACTTTTCCTAGTACCCAGGAAGGACAAAACCTGGAGACCAATTCTGGACCTGTCTATACTAAATACATTTCTGGAAGTTCCAAAATTCAAGATGTTGACTCTAAAGCAGCTACTGCCCATGCTGGGCAAGAGGGCTTGGCTCATAATATTGGACCTAAAAGAGGCATACCTGCATATCCCAATCAGACAATCTTGCAGAAGATACCTCAGATTCATAGCTGGCTCAATGCATTACCAATTCTCTGCACTGCCCTTTGGCTTATCTACTGCGCCCAGGGTCTTTACAAAATGCCTGGCACTAATAATTGTGTTTTGCAGACAAAAAGGAATTCAAATATATCCCTACTTATACGACTGCCTAATTCAAGCAGAGAACAAAGACACTCTTCTAAATCATCTGGCGTTTGTAAAAAGATTACTAATTGGCCTAGGGTACATAGTAAACGAAAAGAAATCAAAACTAGTGCCCTCTCAAGAGATAATATTCCTGGGTGCAAGCTTAAATACAACTGGCCCAGATGGCTTATCTCACGCCAGACAAGCAAAAGCAACTGACTACTTACTTCAAGAAATTGGCAACAAAAACCCACTTATCTGCAAGGAAAATCCTGCAGGCCTTGGGTTTCATGGCATCCTGCATTCTACTAATTCCATATGCCAGACTGCATATGAGGAAATTACAATGGTATCTGAAAAGTGTTTGGACTCAGCATTGCCACAGCAAAGAAACAGTAATTGCACTCATTCCCTGCCTACAACAGGAGTTTCGATGGTGGGCAGAAGCCTGTCATCACAACAAGGGTCTGCCATTCAGTTTGCCCACAGCCAGGCAGACACTGACAACGGATGCATCAGATTATGCCTGGGGGACCCATATGGCAGGAAAATGTATATTCAGAGCACATGGCCTGCAAACCAGATGCATCTTCACATCAGCCAAAAAGAGATGCTAGCTGTTCAAAATGCCCTGACAGCTTTCAAGGACCTGCTTCATCCAGGACAGTTACTGATAAAGACAGACAACACTACAGTCATGTGGTACATAAACAAGCAGGGAGGTACACATTCCTACCCCCTCTGCAGACAAGCAATGACCTTATGGGACACAGCATTGGCTTTTCAAGTTCACCTGCAAGCACAATTCCTGCCAGGAAAAACAAATACTGTGGCAGACAAACTAAGCAGAAACCTCATGGATCCCCATGAATGGAAACTGGATCCACAAGTCTTCAGCATGATAATAAGGAAATGGGGATGCCCAGACATGGATCTATTTGCCTCCCCTCACAACTGTCAATTGCAGAGATTTTGCACAAGGATTTATCACAAGCAAGCATGGAAAGTGGACGCCCTATCATTCAGCTGGAAAAATCTAACAGTATATGCTTTTCCCCCACTGTCTCTCCTTCCCAGAGTACTCCTAAAGGTCAGACAAGAGAAGCCAAACATGATTCTGATTGCACCAGACTGGCCACACCAGCACTGGTACCCAATCCTAAAGAGCTTGTCTCAAGGTCCAGCATGGATATTGCCTCAAACTTCTCACTTGCTCACCCAACAAAACAATCAGATCCTGCTCAGCCAACTCAGGACATTAAATCTGGCAGCATGGCGGATAATGTAGCCATTCAGAACACTCCTCTTTCAAAAGCTGTTGCAGATGTTATCTTGGAGGCCAGGAGGCCCAGTACCAGAAAATCTTATGCAGAAAAATGGAAGAGATTCTGTGCTTGGAACCAGGAACAAGGCATCGACACGTCTGTACCAAATATTCCTCAGATTTTACAATACCTAACCGAGATGCTGAACAAAGGCCTTTCCTTCTCATCAGTTAAGATTCATGCCTCTGCCATTTCAGCACATTACAATATGGAACCACCTATCTTTTCTCCTCCTTTAATAAGGCAGCACCTCAGAGGGGCCAAAAACATTAGGCCTGCAAGGAGAGCACCAATTCCGGCCTGGGACCTCAATTACGTTTTGGAAAAACTCACACCACCTCCTTTTGAGCCAGCATCAACAGCAGATATAAAATTCTTATCCTGGAAAACAGCTCTGCTCCTAGCCATAACCTCTGCAAGGCGAGTCTCGGAGTTACAATGTGGAACCTTTCATCATTTTTCATCCAGACAGGGTTTCTCTGAGGACAAACCCTACATTTATGCCTAAGGTGGTGTCCAGTGTGGCCCTCAACCAAACCATTCACTTGCCTACCATTTACCCAAATCCACAGAACAAGGGTGAGAAAATTCTGCATTCTTTGGACATACACAGGCAGTTGCACTTCTACTTGGACAGAACTAAAGTTTTCAGAAAGACTGAGCAACTTTTAGTGTCATATGCTTCAGGATCACAAGGAAAGGCTATCTCAAAACAGACTGTTTCTAAATGGATAGGCCATTGCATCCATTTCTATTTTCAACATGGCAAATCAGTGCCTAAGGGCATTAGGCCTCATTCCACCAGAGCAGCAGCCTTCCTCAGAGGAGTACCAACCAAAGAAATCTTAGAGGCTGGAACTTGGAGTTCATTGCACACCTTTACAAAGCACTACCACTTGCCTCTCTACTCAAGTCCAGAGCAGGCTTTGCCACTGCAGTTCTGCAGGGCCTCATAGCCTCTCCTAATTCTATTTAGCCCAGCCACCCATCCTCAGTTTTGGGATTCTACCCAAGAGTAATGACTGCAACAGTGAAACACGATGTACATAGTACAATTGTGTACCTACCATAAATGTAGATGTTCGAGTGTATTCACTGTTGCAGTCCAGGTTAACCCACCCACCACCCCCCTTCTCTTTGCTGGGACTTATCTGCCCTTCTCTATCCTATACAACCTTTTTGGTGTATTTGCTTGTAGAGGAAGGAAATGTTATTTTTGTGCATGTATTTGTTATTGGTATATTTTTCAGCCTACCTATTTGGGGCACCTGACATCTGGGGCAAGAAAAACTGAAGAAAATGGCGTCTGCTGCATCTTTTATACCCCTGGCACACTGACATCAGGGAAGAGGCTACAGCAACCGACGCCGGACCTAGACTTTGGAATTCTGGTCGACTGCGGGTAGCCTGCCAGCAGGATAACCCAAGAGTAATGACTGCAACAGTGAATACATTCGAACATCTACTTTTATGGTAGGTACACAACTGTACTTTCCCTCTCTTACTTCTTCCCGTTAAGAGGGTTGGAGAACAGGAGTTCTCAGAGGATGAGTCTTCATCTGCTGAGGATTCCTTGGCATACTCCACTCAAATTACATCCCCTTTAGAATATGCTTCCCTGAGGAATAATCCAATGGTGCAAATTTTCCACTGGAAGAGGTTTCTTTTGGGGACACTATTAACAAGATGAGAGAATTCTTTAAATGGGACTGCTCTCAGGTCTCTGAGGAGCAAAAAAGGTGGTATGATCTTTTGCAGATGGAGTCTCCTTCTCCTCCTGCTGTGCCACCTCTGTTGTCAGCATTTTTGGATGCTTTCTCCTCAGCTTCTAAGGCCCCATATTCACATTATCCTGCACCTAAAAGGCCTGACTGATTTTATAAGGTGCTTGGCTATTGCATATTCCTTTACAAATGTTATTCAGCTGATCCAGCTGTGGTATCCAATGCTTCTGACAAATTGTCTAGGTTGTTACCATCTTCTAAGCTTCTTCCTTCAGATACGGAGAGCAAAGTAATGGGAAGACTTGGGAAGAAGGTTTACACCTCTGCCACTTTAGATTTCCAAGCCATAAACTATCAAACACACATGCCTAGGTATTCCTTGGCCCTTCTTTCTCAGGCCTTTCAAGTTATTTCAGAGCTTGCAGATGCTGACATTAAAAATCAGGTTATGTCCATTTTAGGAACTTCATCTCAAATGGCTAGACACTTAATCAAATGTAGTTATGATGCAGCAGAAACATCATCTAGAGCAGCTGCTTCTGGCTATGTACTGAGAAGGTATTCTTGGTTGGTTGGGGCTTCAACCACTGCCAGATAACATCAAAGCAAAACTGATGGATGTACCTCTGGATAACATCAAAGCAAAAATGATGGATGTATCTCTGGGATAACAATGCTCTGCCTGGAACTGTAGCTGCAGATTTATTCAAGTCCTTACAAGAAAAGGGAAAGAAACTTCAGGACTTAAAGCATATTTTTGTGTCACCTGTACCTAAATTCCACAGAAATTTCTTAAGACCTCATTTGCTAGGAGACAGACATGTCCATCATCTTCTTCTTCCAGAACTAAAAGACTGTTAGAAGACCTCCTCAGCCTAAGACTATCTTTCTGGTCCCATTTCTAAACGGCCTTTTCCAGATAAGCCAGGTAGTCTGTGACTAACCTCAGCCTAAGACTTCTCTTTCAGGTCCCATTTCTAAACAGCCTTTTCCAGATAAGCCAGGTCCCATTTCTAAACAGCCTTTTCCAGATAAGCCAAGTAGTCTGTGACTAACCTCAGCCTAAGACTTCTGTTTCAGGTCCCATTTCTAAACAGCCATTTCCAGATAAGCCAGGTAGTCTGTGACTAACCTCAGCCTAAGACTTCTCTTTCAGATCCAATTTCTAAACAGCCTTTTCCAGATAAGCCAGGTAGTCTGTGACCTAACCTCAGCTTAAGACTTCTGTTTCAGGTCCCATTTCTAAACAGCCATTTCCAGATAAGCCAGGTAGTCTGTGACTAACCTCAGCCTAAGACTTCTTTTTCAGGTCCCATTTCTAAACAGCCGTTTCCAGATAAGCCAGGTAGTCTGTGACTGACATCAGCCTAAGACTTCTCTTTCAGGTCCCATTCCTAAACAGCCTTTTCCAGATAAGCCAGGTAGTCTGTGACTAACCTCAGCCTAAGACTCTCTTTCAGGTCCCATTTCTAAACCGCCTTTTCCAGATAAGCCAGGTAGTCTGTGACTAACCTCAGCTTAAGACTTCTGTTTCAGGTCCCATTTCTAAACAGCCATTTCCAGATAAGCCAGGTAGTCTGTGACTAACCTCAGCCTAAGACTTCTTTTTCAGGTCCCATTTCTAAACAGCCGTTTCCAGATAAGCCAGGTGGTCTGTGACTAACCTCAGCCTAAGACTTCTTTTTCGGGTCCCATTTCTAAACCGTCTTTTCCAGATAGGCCAGGTAGTGTGTGACTACCAACCACTTCTCTTGTCTTTCTCTTAATCTGTCCCTCTCGTCTAACTTGGCCAAGTATTCTCGCTATTATCCAACAGATATTTCATGACTTGGAAAACCCTTCCTCGTTTCAGGGGCATTCCTCAACCAAGCCAGTTGCATTTGTTTCCACAGGTTCTAAAAGATTTACTTACTCAAGGTACAATTCAACATGTTCCTCTGGACCAAAGGGGAAGGGAGTTTTACTCGAGTAGGTTTCTTAAACCCAGAATGGACAGTTCTTGGAGACCCATAATGGATTGAAATACTTTTCTAAAAGTTCCAACATTTTGCATGTTGTCTTTACAGACTGTGTTTTCTTTAATTCCTCCTCAGGCCTACATGGCCTCTCTGGACATCAAGGATGCCTACCTTCACATACCTATCCATCCTCTTTATAGAAAATTCTGTGGCTTCCTTGCACTTTCAGTTTTCTGCCTTTCTCTTTGGTCTATTTACTGCCCCAAGGGTATTCGCAAAGTGTTTGGCCCCTGTGATTGCTTATTGCAGGATCAGAGGTATTCAGGTATATCCATACCTGGACAATCTCCTTTTCCTGTCTCCTCTTCCAGAACAGTTCATTTAAAATCTGCAGTTTGCCATCTTTCTCCTGCAAAGGTTGGAGTTCACAATAAACTTCAAAAAAATCATTTCTTTCCCCTTCACAAGGTCACATTTTCCTAGGGTGCAGACTAAGAACAGATCTTATAATGGCTTTTCCTTCCACCAGAAAAAAATTCTCTCTCACTTTCTTCTTCTGCAGTCAACAGTCTCTTCCATAGTTAGTGCCATGGAGTTTCTAAGACTACTTGGGTTTATGGCATCCACAGTATCTGTGGTGCCCCGGCAAAGCTTCACATGAGGAAGTTTCAGTGGTACCTAAAATCTGTTTGGATGCAGCATGCTCATCCTCTGGAATTTGTATTTCCTCTTTTCCCATGCTTGAAATCAGAGCTTCTTTAGTGGATTCAGCAATTATTTCTGAATCCAGGCCTTCCTCTTAATCAGGCTCAACGAGTGCAAGTGTTGTTCACAGATGCCTCAGACATAGGTTGGGGGCAACTTTTGCATCACAGAAGGTGCAGGGTCTCTGGTCTCCTTCTCAAAGGAAGGAACATATCAATATCAAGGAGATGAGGGTCCTCATTCTAGCTCTACAGGCTTTCCATCCAGGACCTCTGAAAGTGTTTACAGACAATACCACAGTCCACTGGTATGTAAATAAGCAGGGGGTACAAAATCATCTGTTTTTTGCAGATGGGCTCTGCTGGCATGGAACTTGGCAGTTCAGTACAAGGTAACTCTTCAAGTGATTTATATTTCATCCACTCAAAAATTTGTGGCTGACACTCTAAGCAGGTCCATGACTCAATCCCACAAATGGATGCTTCATGGGGATGTGTTTCTGGACTTGGTCTGTTGGTAGGGTACTCCTGTAGTGGATTGTTTTTATTTAACATTTGTTGACCAGGAAAGCCCGACAAGGACAGAGCCTATTTTCAGTGGAGGCCCCGGATAGAAACGCTCCAGATGCATGTCCTTAGATTGTGGGGGGGGGGGGCAGAGTACCTGGAGGAAACCCACACGAAAGCAGGGAGAAAAATGCAAACTCCACACAGAAGGCACCCAGCCAAGAATCAAACTGGAGAATTTATTTTATTTATTGCAGTTTGTTAACCGGGAAAGTCCATTGGGCCAAGGTTGCCCATTTTCAGTGGAGGCCCAAGGAGAAAAGCTCCAAACAGAAAGACAATATTAAAAAATATTCAAAAGTAATAACTAGTACAGCAAACAAGAGTAACAAATTAACTACTGGTGACAGAAAGACAATGTTATAAAAAAAAACATTCAAATATAAGAACTAAATCCACCACTTGTAAGATATTTACAAGAACAACAAATAATGCTCAGTTAGTACATCATAGTCGTAGACAAAATAATTATTTATGCAATGTCGAGTTTTGAGTAGGATAAGATAGAGATAGGTGTCAGGATTCAGGTAGGATGAGTACAGGAGCATTCCCAGAGAGAGGCAAGATAAGAGTTGAGTAAGGTTTTAAAGGAAGGGGGATTCTGGGTAGTTCTAATGTGAGGGGTAAGAGAGTTCCATAATCTAGTAGGGGAGAAGGATAGTAAGAGTTGCCCTGGTGATTGTAAAGGCTTGTAGAGTTCCAAGAGGTTTTGATTTGTGGATCTTAGTTTCTGTGTGGCTGGTGGAGTTTTAAGGAAGAGGAAGAGTGATGGACAGCTAGAGGGTTTAAAATGAGCTAGTGTGCTGCTGTTATTTGAATGAAAGGTAGTTTGGGAGTTCCAGCCAGTTTAGTGCATGGAGGGAGTTGCAATGATGAGTGGGGGATTTAGATCCTGTGGCAAACTTAGAAATTTTATTATAGCATGAGGATAGTTTAGATTTCAGGGTTGATTGGAGATTACTGAGTAGTGGGGCTCCATACAAAAGGGAGGGGATGAGGTAGGGGGTAGATAGGAGTTGTCTAGATGAAAGAGAAAGATAGCATTTGTGAGGATAAAGCATTCCAAGTTGTTGGTGGGTTTTTTTATATTGGTTTGTAGGTGGATGTCGAACTTTAGCTGGTCATCAATAAGGGCACCCAGAAGTTTTGCATGGGGAACTATTTCAAAAGATGTCAAGCATCCAGGACTCCGTGGAGGAGGAGGCCTCTTGAATAAGGTTTATTAATTTGGGTAGAGTTTTGGCAGAGAAGATGATAGTAGAGTCATCTGCATATTCTACATGTTTAGCACTGGGGATCTTTTGGTGGAAATCATTAATAAAAATATTAAATAGTAAGGGACCAGTATAGAGCCTTGAGGAATACCTGTTGGGGTGTGAAGGAAAGAGGAAGTACAGTAGTTCCATTTTACATCTTGTTCCCTGGCTGAAAGATAGCTTGTGAACTATTTGATGGAAGAAGAGGAGAGATTAAGATGAGAGAGTTTAAAAAGGAGGAGCTCATGGGAGACCTTATCTTGCTGTGAGGCAACAACGTTAACTGCTGCACCACTGTGCCACATTTTGCCTCCCCTCTGAATAGATGTCTTCCTTTTTTTTGCACCAGAGTCCCAGATCCTCTGGTTTGAAAGGTGAACACCCTATCTTCCTTATGGAAGGGGATGTTTCTTTATGTATCCCCCCCCCTTTCCTGTCATTCAAAAAGTTCTGATCAAGATTCAGCAGGACAAACCAAAAATCTTGCTGGTGACTCAGATTTGGCCTAGACAGCATTGGTTCTCCCTTCTGCATTTAGCCAAGGGCAGCCATCACAAGTTACTTCACATAGTGGACCTTCTCACACAGGATAAAGAATCTCTGCTTGATCTACATCTGTCAGCTTTGTAACTGACTCTGGGTAATAAACTTTTGATCCTTTCAGGCACCTTTTTTCTGAGGATGTGCTTAGTAGGCCGGAAAACCCAATACTGGAAAATCTTACTTCTTTAAATGGAAAAGATTTTCTTCTTTGTGTCTTTCACAAAATCTGGATCCATTTTCAGTGGATAATCCCTGTTGTTCTTTCCTACTTGTGTAAGTTACTTAAGAGTGGATTGGCTTATTCCTCAGTGAAAGTTCACTTGTCAGCCATTGACTCCCCATTTAGCTTTTAGACTGGAAATAAAACTTTTTTTCTCAGAGGAGTGCTTCACATTAATCCTCTCAGGAAACCAGTTCCACCTGCTTGGGATTTGAGTTGTGTGTTTGAGAAGCTAACTGTAGCCCCTTTTGAACCTGCAGCTTCAGCTTCCTTAAAGTTTTGTACCTGAAAACAGTTCTTTTACTAGCTTTAACCTCTGCTAGGAGAGCTTCTGAGATTCAACCTTTGATGGCTTCTCCGCCTTTTCTTGTTTTTCATAAGGATAGGGTCTCTTTGTGTATTGATCCTTCCTTTATGCCCAAAGTGGTGAATGAGTTGTCCCTTAATCTGTTCAATTGCCCACTTTCTTCCCTTCTCCACAATCCTCCATTGAGAGGATCTTGCACACCTTGGATGTGTATAGACAACTCTGGTTATTTCGATAAGACTAAGGCTATCAGGAAATCTGATCAGCTTTTTGTTTCTTTTCATCCTTGGGCTCTGGGTTTGCCGGTTTCCAAGCAGACTGTTTCCTGTAGGATTTCTAAAGCTATTTTGTTTTATGTGTTTCATGGTAACAGTCCCGCTTCTGTAAAGGCTCATTCCACTAGGTCTGTGGCTTCCTCTGGTTGGTTCTTTAAGGGTTTGGATACCAACATAATTTTGGCAGCTGCCACTTGGTCTTCTGTTCATACTTTCATAAAGCATTACAAGGTGGATAGTATTTCTTAATCCAAGGCTGGGTTTGCTAGAGCCTTTCTTCATGACTTTGTAGAAAGTTCCTTCCTCCTCCTCCCAGGTTTCCTCCTAAACTTTGGTATTCTCCCACATGTTAAGACTACTGCAACGTTAGAATAGGACATAGAATAATTGTGTAAAATCTTACCATAAACTTAGATGGCCTTCTCATCTGTGTTGCATCAGAATTCTATCCCTCTCCCTTCCCCCCATACCTTCTTCTTTCCTTGGATGGCAGATTATTTTCCTTTTCCTTGCACTGATATTCCTTCTGGGGCATTTCAGATGTTCTTCGTGTTTCACTGTTGCAGTCATCACACTTGGATTATCCTGCCAGGGTTAGCCCTCAGTCATCCCGAATACCAGAGGCTTAGTATTTCTGCGTCAGTTGCTGTCACTCCAGGACTGACATCAGGTCGTCAGTGGTATAAAATCAGGCAGCCGACGCCATTACATCAGTCTTTCTTGCCGAGAAGCTCAAACCAGAAGCAGTTTGCACGAGTGCCAGTCGATTGCTACCTGAGTTTTCGTCTCCGAACTGAAGTTGAAGTCTTCTAAAGCTAAGTACCTCCATTGGGGATCCTTTTTTCTTGCTCTAACCAATGTCAGAAAAAATTAACAATTTGTCTCACCTGTGGAAAGCAAATACCACACCGAGACTTCCATTCTTACTGCGTCACCTGTTTAGGCCCAGACTACGACGTCCCTCGCTGTCGTTTTTGTGCTTTGTTCAATGTCAGAACTATACGTCATCGGGCCCTTATTGTAGCTAAACATTTTCACCCTCAGTCCTCATATTCCGATATGGCTTAGCCATCTGACTACCGATCTTCCGAAAAAAAGTAGGGATAAAGACAGACAGACCATGCAGGTCCAAAACTGACGATGCTTCCGTGAAGCTAGTCATCAGTTCTCTGGTCCTCAGTGAGGCGCTTTTGCAGCCCCTGATGCCCGCTTCTGTGGATTTGCAGGCCGCTACAGAGACCCGTTCGATGTCCGGTATGCCGCGAGATTCTTCTTCGACTAAGGATCCTGCAGATGTCTCTACCTTGGATGGGTTTGGAGCCGCTGAGCAGGAACCGGCTTCTGAGAAATTTCTTCGCACTACCGATACTCGACACAAACCTACGACTTCTTTTGCGTCTTCAGCTCTTTCTAAAACTACTGAATTTCTAAGGCCCAGGGTACGAACTACGCCTAAAAAATGACGACCCAAGCTGAAGCACCTGCTTCCATGCCTCAATCTCAAATGCTTAAAATGACGGAATATTTTATGCTTAGTAGGGTAAGCCAGGCTACCCCTTCCAAAAGAAAGAGACTTGTCCCCAGCAGTTTTATCTGAACAGGAGTCCGATGACTCTGAGGTTTTTGAATATGAAGACATGCAACCCCTCTCTGCTTATGAGGATTCTGATGCAGAGAATCCATTCCTTCTGCCACTCCACCTGAGGATTTTTCATTTGGTGAAACCCTACATAAGTTAAGGGAGCATTTCCAATGGGAATGTCAGGACTATCCTCAATCAGAAAATAGACTCAGGGAATTCTTACATTTACCACAGCACACAGACCTTTAGTCATTCCTCCTGTTCTGCATGTTGTGGATGATGTTTTTATGGAATCCAGTTTGACTCCTGACACCCTTCCTCCTGCTCCCAGGAAACCTGACAGGTACTACAGAGTCCCTGACTCTAACAAATTCCTTTTTAAAAATCCTACTGCTGACACAGAGGTCATCTCCCAAGGACCAAAAAGAATTAAAGCAACTTCAGCTAAGAATCCCACCCCTCAGACAGGGATTCCCGAGCTTTAGACAGATGGGGTAAAAAAGTATACACCTCTGCAACTCTTGCTATTAGAGCACTAAATTGTCAGTCTTACATGCTGAAATATCAGCAGCATACCATGGAACTCCTCAAACAAAAAATATCTTCCTTTCCTGCTTGTGCAGAAAATAAAGAATTACAAGAGCTTATGCATTATGCAAGCCAAGCTACTAGGCACACCTTACAATGTGGCTTTTATGCCCTAGAAGCATCTTGCAGGGCAGCAGTCATTGGTTCTGTCCTTAGAAAGCATGCTTGGCTTAAGGAACAGGCCTTGCCAGACCATGTCAAATCAAAATTATTGGGCGCACCATTGAACAAAGACAATTTGTTTGGCACAAAGGCAGAAGAGGTCTTAAAAAAGATGGAAGAAAAAGCTAAATCTATGCAGACAGTTAGACTTTTTACAGGTCCAGCCACCGTGGTTCAGTAGGCATTGTCCCTCCAAGCACTGGTCCTTTCCAGGCCAGCTCAGCCCAGATCCAGGGAAAGCAGACCCCCCTCCCCCCAGACAGCAGTTCCAGGGAATACAGAGATCTAAGCAATGGAGTTCCTCCACTTCAAAAACAGGGAGTGCTAAGCCACCCCCTTATGGTAAGAACTCACAATGACTTTACACCTCCACCCCTAGGAGGAAAACTCGCCTTCCATGCAAACAACTGGGCCTCTATTGCCAACGATCAATGGGTCCCCAACATAGTGTCCCATGGATGCAAAATTTATTTCCACACACTGCCAACCCCAGAAGGGTTCCCATATCTTCCTCCAAACCAGTGGACAGAGGCCAAAAAGCAAGTCCTTTCCCTGCTCTCCATGAGGAGCAATACAGCATGTTCCTGCAGACCAGATAGGCCAAGGTTTCTATTCCAGACTCTTCCTGGTACCTACAAAAGAGGGCACATGGTGCCCAATCCTTTATCTATCCATTCTAAACACCTTTCTGGTTATACCAAAATTCAAAATGCTTACACTCCAGCAGCTACTTCCTATGCTTTCCAAGGATGCTTGGTTAGCCATCCAAGACCTAAAAGAGGCTTACCTACACATCCCAATCAGGGAATCTTGCAGGAAATATCTACATTTCAGGGCAGGATCTATGCACTTTCAGTTCTCTGCACTTCCCTTTGGCTTCTCCACTGCTCCCAAAATTTTCACAAAATGCCTGGCTCCAGCCATTGCTTTTTGCAGACAAAGAAATATTCAAATTTACCCCTACCTAGATGATTGCCTGATTTAGGCAGACAGTCAGGAAAAGCTGTTACATCACCTGACCTTTGTAAAGGATGTACTGACCTCCCTGGGGTATACTATCAATGAAAAGAAATCAAAACTAGTCCCTATGCAAAGAATTGTATTCCTGGGAACTAGCCTGGACACAGCATCCCAGATGGCATTCCTTACTCCATAAAAACAAGTCTACCTGACAGGCTACTTCTCTCAACTAGCCACCAGAAACCAGTTATTCGCAAGGAAAATCCTGCAAGCTCTAGGGTTCATGGCCTCCTGCATCCTACTCATTCCATATGCCAGACTGCATATGAGGAAACTACAATGGTACCTAAAAAGCCTTTGGTGTCAGCACTCTCAGGACCTGGAAACTATCATACCTATGATACCCTCTCTAAGGAAAGATTTTCTTTGGTGGGCAGCAGCATGCAACCACAACAAGTGATTTTCCTTCTCACAACCCCACACCACCCAGACCCTCACCACAGATGCATAGACGGCAGATGCATTCATGGCCATTGAAGCCCAAATCAAATACATCTGCACATCAACCAAAAAGAGATGCTAGCTGTTAAGCATGCCCTGACAGCTTTCAGACCTCTACTCTCCCCGGGGCCTCTAGTGATCAAAACCGACAACACCACAGTAATGTGGTATATCAACAAGCAGGAAGGGGACGCATTATTATCCTCTCTTCAGGCTTACCATGACCCTTTGGCACATGGCCTCAGCCATGCAAATACACCTGCTAGCACAATTCCTGCCAGGCTCACTAAACTCTCTGGCAGACAACTTAAGCAGGAACCTGCCAGACCCACACGAGTGGCAGCTAGACCACAGAACCTTCAACCTTGTAACCAAGAAATGGGGCACCCCAAAGGTGGACCTCTTTGCCTCCCACTCCAATCATCAGCTTAGCAAATTCTGCACCACAGAACCTCACAGCAAGGCCTGGAAAATGGATGCTCTATACTTCCAATGGGTAAACCACTCGATCTGTGAATTTCCTCCTCTACCACTCATTTCAAGGGTACTGCTCAAAATAAGGGAGGAAAAACCAAGGGCAGTCTTGACTGCCCCAGACTGGCCATGGCAGCACTGGTACCCACTGCTGCACAGCCTGTCACCCCTGCCACTGTGGCACCTACTTCAGATCCCAACACTCCTGACGCAGAAGAATGGAGAATTCGTGCACCCACAATTGCAGACCCTGAACCTGGCAGCCTGGCTTTATTCCCTGACCTCTCCTCAAGCTGCCAGCCTAAGCAAACAAGTCCTGGATGTTCTGCTTCAGGCCGGATGTGCCAGCACTAGAAAATCCTATGCTGACAAGTGGAAAAGGTTTTGCACCTGGATCCAGGCTAAGGGAGCCAAAACAGCACAGCCCTCTCTTCCTGGATTACCTAGCAGACCTACTACACAGAGGTCTATCCTTTTCTTCTATTAAAATTCATGCCTCTGCTTATTACAGCACAGCGCCACCTCTCTTCTCGCACCCTCTCATCAAACAGTTCCTAAGAGGGGCTAACAACTTAAGGCCACCCAGAAGAGCTCCTACCCCAGCTTGGGACCTTAACTTTGTATTGGAAAAGCTCATCCTACCCACTTTTGAGCCTGCAGCTTCAGCAGAGTTAAAATTCCTCTCTTAGAAAACAGCCTTGCTTCTGGCCATCACTTCAACTAGAAGAGTTTCAGAGCTACAAGCACTCATAGCTGTAGACCCTTCATCATTTTCCATGCTGACAGGGTCTCCCTCAGGACTAACCCATTCTTCATGCCTAAACTGGTGTCCAGTGTCTCTCTCAACCAATCTATTCATTTGCCAACCTTTTTCCCTAACCCACAAAACAAGGAGAACAGATTCTGCACTCTCTAGATGTGCACATACAGCTCAGATTCTGTCTGGATAGAACTAAATCTTTTAGAAAAAGTGACTAATTGCTAGTCAGCTTCACAGCAGGGGCAGAAGGCAAGGCCATATCCAAACATCTCCAAATGGATAGCACACTGCATCGATTTCTGCTACAAACAGCACGGGAAACCGCCCCCAAAGGGGATCAGGACACATTATACCAGGGCAACCTCTGCAGCTTTTCTCAGAGGGCCCCCACCAGAGACATCCTGAAGACTGCAACATGGACTTCTGTTCATACCTTCACCAATCATTACCTGCCTATCTTCTCCAAATCTAAGGCAGACTTTGCCACCACAGTCTTGCAAGGCATCCTAGCCAGCCCCGTCTTCTTGACTGACTCCAACCTTTTCTTCAGCTTTGGGAATCAACCCAAGTGCGATAACTGCAACAGTGAAACACAAAGAACAAAGTACAATTGTGTACACTTACCATAAATGTAGATGTTCGAGTGTATTCACTGGTGCCGTCCTGTTTTACCACCATCCTCCCTTTTGTCTCTCTCTCTCTGTCTCTCTCTTCCTCTCTCCTCACAGGGAAGTTTTGGTATTTACTTTCTACTGGTGATGTTCTTCCACCATAACTCAGCTCCTTATTTGGGGGCTCCTGACGGTTAGGGCAAGAAAAACTGATGTAATGGCATCAGCTGCCTGATTTTATCCCACTGATTGCCTGATTTTATGCCACTGATGACCTGACTTCAGTCCTGGAGCAACAGTAACCAACGCAGAAATACTAAGCCTCTGGTATTCGGGCCGACTGAGGGCTACCCCTGGCAGGATAACCCAAGTGTGATGACTGCAACAGTGAATACACTCGAACATCTACATGTATGGTAAGTGTACACAACTGTACTTTCTGAGGACTATTTGTGCAGTTGTCCTTTTTTGGCTGACATTTGACAAGCCATACATGTGACATATAACTTGTTTGCAGTAGCTAAAAGCTGTTGTATGCTGGCCGGACATTGGGTTGCTTGAGGTGGAGGATCTCCCACATGTTCTTCTCTTCTATGTTACAGTATTCTTAATATCTAAGGTTATGGTGAGATTTTACACAGCTATTTTTTTCTCTCTCTGTTAGAGAGACCAGGTCATGCTTTTTGGAGAGAGCCTTGACTTCTGATTTTTGTCCTAACCACGTCATACTTGGCACCAAATTACTCCACTGCATGCTGGAAATGACAATTACTTGAAACCAAGAGAATGTAATTGTCTGCATGCAGTAAAGATGCAACCTTCATATTGCCCCAACAAGATACTGTCCAAAACTTGGTTGCATCATGATATCCTGTCCATGAAAATCATGAACAGGAGGGGGAAACAAGGCATACCCTTGGAGAACTGTTTTTATTTACCTTGAATGTATTCATCCTAACACTGAAAATGTGGACACAGCTGTCTATCCACAGATGAAGGGAATAAATGACAGTGGCAACATGGGATCCCAGACTGTTGTAGTAGCCACAAGATATGTCAGTATTACACTATTATTGCCTAATTAAAGTCCACAAAACATGTGTAGGCTGTATTTGTGACCCCCCCCCCAAGAGTTTATCGCTGTCCCATGACCATGTCAGGAGCTACACTGCTGTTAGAGGCTAAGCTCTCAGATGGAAATTTGTGACACATTGACATGTATTTTCCTAGGAAGAGTCAGGAGGAAGATGCTTCTGTTATTGGAATACACTCTTCTGTCTCCGTTTATGAAATTGGGGAGCACCACCTGTAGTTTATCAGTCAATACTGTTCTTGTCTTAAATGCAGCATCAAAATGTACATTAGCCATGACTGCCCATAGAGCCCAGGTAATGGCTGAAAAGGGTCAGTAGACTAGCCCACCTACCCAGTTAACAAATCATAAAAATAAATAAATACATATCCCACACCTCTCATAAGCTAATCACCTTCAATTTGTTTAATTGTCAAGCAGACCTCATCTACAGAAACAGACCTAATCCTATTAGTTCCGTATGGCATTGCCCCCTCGAAGCCAAACATGTTCCCCAGATTCAGAAGTTTCTCAGAGTGTTCCTCCCACTTCTCACCAGTGTCCCCAATCAAGGTTAACATTTCTGCACCGTTGCTGAGAACAGCTTGGGTAGTATCCCACACCACCCGCTCCTTCTGAGTCACCTAATGGTTTGCTAGAAGCTCTTTGATGCTGTCCAGAAGTTATTCAGCATTGGCTTGCCAAAGCCAAACCAAAACTTCTCCCACACCTGAGCATTTGCTTTGACATCTGCAATATCTTCTGACCTGCTGCATTCCTGCCTTTTGTGTACCTATCGGTCACATTTTATTTATTTATTTATTTATTAATTAACTGGTTCCACTAGACCATTTCTTCTTTTCAGTCTTAGCCCAGAAGTAATGTTAAGTGACTTACTTAGTCATACAGTAGGCAAATGGAGGCTGAGAGAGTCAAATCTTGGACTACAGGAAACAACTTGATTAACAGCTCTTGGCCTTAATCCTGCCTTCTGGAGACTTCCTTGCTGGCATTATATGGAAAGCTTTTTTTCATTAACTTGACACCTTCCTTCACTGTTAGTGTCCAAAAGTGGGTCCTTGGGTTATCACCTTTACGATCACTGTCTATCTTTTGTCCAGAGACCTGTGCCACAGCTTAGCTGTTAAATAGGAGTCTCTTTAGATATTCAGAATGCACATCCCTGCCTACCCCCATATATGAGAAATTAATATACTGTTCATAATTTTAAATTAAATGCAGCAGCAAAAAATTAATTTAAGCTTACATTTTCCTTCTGCCGTTACCCTTATCTACTCCCTTAAACATTACTATCTGTAGTAACTGGTTTGTTCCTAATCTGGAACCACCAAATACTGGTCGAATTAATTAAAGGTTTATGCTCCCACTTACTGTCAAACTAGAGTTGTGGACTGTCAACTGATGGAGCAGTGAGTATTAATTTATTTGGATATAGAAAGTCAGGTTTAGGACCGAGTGATATCACCTTAGGAAGGACAGGCACCGGCTTCTGAGGATGTATTCAGGCCTACTGGCTTGCGTATTAAACTGACGCCATCTTCTTCCTCAAGGCCTAAAACTCGTACCGTGCCTAGAAAACTGATGCCCACACCGCATGGTCAGGCCTCTATGCCTAAAAAACAAATGATAAGAATGGCTGAAGACCTTATAACTTTAATCAGGGGAAGCCAGCCTTCCCCCTCTAAGACACCTTGGACTGAGTTTGCTTATGATACTTCTGACCAGGATTCTGAATTTTCTGTTTCCTCTGTTGACCAGGATTTACCCTTATCTACCTATGAGGATTCTGATGCTGAGGACTCTATTCCGTCTGCTTCTCTCCCAGAGGATTTCTCTTTTGGTGAAACCTTGCATACTCTCAAGGAGCATTTTCGTTGGGAAGGTCAGGATTTCTCTGATTCTAAAAAAAGGCTTAGGGATTTCTTACTACTGCCCCAGCACAGGCCTTTAGCTGTGCCTCCTGTACTAGACATTGTTGATGATGCCTTTTCAGAATCTAGCTTGGCCCCTGACTCTTTACCTCCTGCTCTCAGAAAACCTTATAGATATTACAGGGTTCCTGACTCTCACAATTTCCTTTTTAAAAATCCTACTGCGGACCCTGAGACCATTTCACAGGGACCCAAGGGTATTAAAGCTACTACTGCCAAAAATCCTACCCCCCTCTGATAGAGATTCCAGGGTGCTGGATAGATGGGGTAAGAAGGTATACACTTCTGGAACTTTGGCCATTAGGGCCTTAAACTGACAGTTTCATATGTTAAAGTATCAGCAGCATATTACTGGATTGCTTAAACAGAAAATTATGTTGATTAGTGATTGTGCTGAAAACAAGGATTTACAAGAACTATTGCACTCAGCTGAACAAGTTGGAAAACATACTTTGCAATGTGGTTTTGATTCACTAGAGGCATCTTGCAGTGCTGCTGTAACTGGGTCTGTTCCTAAAAGGCATGCTTGGCTTAAGAAGCAATCCTTGCCAGATCAAGTTACAGTGAAATTACTGGATGCTTCATTAAACCAGGACCGCCTGTTTGGCAGCAAGGCAGAAGAAGTTCTTAAAAAGATGGAGAAAAACCAAAATCTATGCAAACTGTTAAAGATTTTTTACAAGTACAACCTCCAAGGTTTAGTAGGCATTGGCCTTCCATGAATTGGTCCTTTCCTGCCTCTTCCAGACCTTCTCAGTCCAAACCCAGATCCAGCAGAGCTCCCAGGCTTCAGTCCCAGGGTACGCACAGTGGGGGGCCTCCACTTCCAAATCTGGGAGTAATAAAGCTCCCCCCATGGTAAACTGTCTCAATGACTTCTTTTTAAAACTTCCAAGCACTTCTCAACTAACTGCCTCTTTGGGGGGGGGAGATTGCTCTTCATGCAAAGAACTGGGAACTCATTACCCAGGACAAATGGGTTCTAAATATAGTGTCCCAGGGATACAGATTTCACTTCCACACGTTACCAACACCAAGCGGACGGCCAGATCTACCCCCAAATCAGTGAGCAGAGGCCCAAAAGCAAGTACTTTCTCTCTTAAGCATGGGGGCTATTCGATTGGTACCAGAAGAGGAAAAGGGACAAGTTTCTACTCGAGACTTTTCCTGGTACCCAGAAAAGACAGTTCATGGTGTCCTTCCTGGATCTGTCTACTCTAAACACCTTTTTGGTGATTCCAAAATTCAAGATGCTGACTCCTCGCCAGTTGCTCCCTATGCTAGGCAAAGATGCCTGGTTGGCAACACTAGATTTAAAGGAAGCATACCTGCGCATCCCAATCATGGAATCTTGCAGAAGATACCTACGCTTCAAAGCAGGCTACACAAACTATCAGTTCTCTGCACTGCCCTTTGGCTTATCTATTGCGCCCAGGGTATTCACAGAGTGCCTTGCTCCACTCATTGCATTTTGCAGGCAAAGAAATAGTCAAGTATACCCATACCTGGACGATTGTTTAATTCAGGCAGAAAGCCAGGACATACTTTTGAATCATCTGGCCTTTGTACAAAGGGTGCTAACTTGTCTGGGGTACACCGTAAATGAAAAAAAATCACACCTGGTACCCTATCAACAAATTATATTACTGGGAGCAAGCTTGAATACAACTTCCCAGATGACTTTCCTCACGCCAGAGAAACAAATTCATTTGACAACCTACTTCAAACAAGTGGCCACAAAAACCCTGCTATCTGCAAGGCAAATACTACAAGCCTTGGGGTTCATAGCCTCCTGCATTCTTCTAATTCCATATGCAAGACTGCATATGAGGAAACTACAATGGCAGTTAAAAAGCCTATGTTGTCAACATTCACAGGATCTAGAAGCAATGATTTCTGTCATACATTGCCTACGCCTAGAGTTTCTTTGGTGGGCAAAGGCCTGCCACCAAAACAAGAGACTACCATTCACACTACCCCCTGCCGCCCAGACCCTAACAACAGACGCATCAGACTATGCATGGGGGGGGGGGCTCACCTGGCAGGGAAGTGCATTCAGGGCAAATGGACCCCAAATCAAATGCACCTGCATATCAATCAAAAAGAAATGTTAGCTGTACCGAATGCTCTGACAGCCTTCAAAGACCACATTCTTCCAGGACAATTAATGGTAAAGACGGACAACACCACTGTTATGTGGTACATAAACAAGCAGGGAGGTACACATTCTTACCCCCTCTGCAGACTAGCCATGGCATTGTGGAACACAGCCCTGAGCTACCAAGTGCATCTACAAGCTCAATTCCTGCCAGGAAAACTAAATACACTGGCAGATGAACTAAGCAGAAACCTCATGGACCCACATGAGTGGAAACTGGAACCAAGGATTTTCAACATGTTGACAAGCAAATAGGGGAGCCCAGATATAGACCTGTTTGCCTCCCCCCAGAACTATCACTTGGACAAATTTTGCACAAGGACTCCCCACAAACAAACTTGGAAAATGGATGCTCTGTCCTTCAGCTGGAAACACCTATCAGTTCTTTCCTCCTCTGCCTCTACTCTCTAAAGTACTAGTAAAGATCAAACAAGACAAACCAAGGACGATTTTGATTGCACCAGACTGGCCACGCCAACACTGGTACCCCCTCTTGCGCAATGTGTCACTGTTGGTCCCATGGCACCTGCTCCAGACTCTTACTCTATTGTTTCAGCAGGAGAACCAGATCCTGCACCCTCAGCTTCAAACACAGAATCTAGCAGCCTGACTAATTACCTAATCTCTCCTTTACCATCCCTCAGTAAACCAGTGATGGATATCATTTTAGAGGCAAGGAGGCCTAGTACTAGAAAATCTTATGCTGAAAAATGGAAAAGATTCTGTGCCTGGAACCAATCTCAATGAATGAGCACAGCAGTGCCCAATTTACGTCAGATTTTACAATACTTAACTGAGATGCTTCACAAGGGCCTGTCTTTCTCCTCCATCAAAATTCATGCCTTAGCCATTTCAGCTAATTATAGCACAGAACCTCCCCTCTTCTCTCATCCACTGCTCAAGCAGTTCCTCAGAGGGGCCAAAAATGTACGATCACCCAGGAGAGCTCCAACTCCAGCCTGGGACCTCAACTTTGTATTGGAAAAGCTCACCCTGCCTCCTTTCGAGACAGCTGCCACTGCGGACTTAAAATTCCTTTCTTGTAAAACAGCTTTCCTTTTAGCAATCACTTCAGCAAGAAGGGTATCTGAATTACAGGCCCTCATGGCAGTGGAGCCCTTCTTCATCTTCCATGGGGACAGGGTGTCTCTCAGGACCAATCCCTCCTTCATGTCCAAGGTGTGGTATCCAGTGTGGTCCTCAGTCAGTCCATTCATTTGCCCACCTTCTTTCCTAATCCACAGAACAAAGGGGAACAGATACTGCACCCCTTAGATGTGCACAGATAACTTGGACTCTACTTGGACAGGACTAAACCTCAAAGGAAATCTGACCAACTGCTGGCGGCATTTGCTGCAGGGGCAGAGGGGAAGGCTATTTCAAAGCAAACTGTTTCCAAATGGATAGGCTTTGCATTCATTTCTGCTACAAGCACCATGGAAAACCTATCCCACAGGGGATTAGACCCCACTCAACCAGGGCTGCATCTACCTCTACAGCCTTTCTCAGAGGCATCCCTACCAGGGACATCCTAGAAGCTGCTACCTGGAGTTCTGTACATACTTTCACCAAGCATTACCATCTGCCAATTTTCTTTAAATCTAGAGCTGGTTTTGCCACTGCAGTCTTGCAGGGCCTTATAGCTGGTCCTAATGCTATCTAAATTCCTCCTGCCTTCCTTAGCTTTGGGAATCTACCCAAATATGATGACTGCAGCAGTGAAACACGAAGTACATAGTACAGTTGTATACACTTACCATAAATGTAGATGTTCGAGTGTATTCACTGTTGCAGTTCTGGTTACCCTCCATCCAGCCCCCTAACTTCTTTTGGCTATACCTCTACCCTCCTTTATTATGCTCAAAAGAGTTTTGGTGTGTTTGCTTTTTTGTTGGAGGTATAGCCTTGTATATTTATAGATTTAATTACTTCCCATTAGGGGGGCACCTGACATCTGGGGCAAGAAAAACTGATGTAATGACGGTGGCTGCATGTTTTATACCCTTGATGACCTGACGTCACGGAAGAAGGGAGAGCAACCGACCCAGGACCCAAGACTTTGTTAATTAGGCCGACTGAGGACTACTGCAAGCAGATAACCCAAATGTGATGACTGCAACAGTGAATACACTCGAACATCTACATTTATGGTAAGTGTACACAACTGTACTTTCAGGTGAGTGGCAAACAGATCGCAGCAAGGCTGGCCCCATTTGTGAAAGATCTCTTTTGCAACCTTTGGATTCAGGGACCACTCGTGAGGCATCAGAATGGCTCGGCTGAGTTTGTCTGCTATTACGTTGAATTTCCCCGGATATGCGTTGCTATCAGGAAGCGTTGAGTATCCATCGCCCATTTCCAAACTCTTAAGGCCTCTCAGCAAAGCTGGTAGGACTTGGTTCCCCCTTGCTGACATGTCTGACTGAATCGCAATCGTCCCGGTGGAAAGGGAGCTGTGAAGTGCTTGCAAACGCATACAGCACCGCTCACATCTCCAGAACATTGATGTGCAAGTGGTTCTCATAGTTCTGTCAAGTACTTTAGACTGTCATTCCCAGATAATGCCCCTCCCCACCCTACCTGGGAAGCATCCGTGGTCAAAATTGCTTTCTCTTGGGGAGGACGACCTAGGATAAGTTGTTTTGTGTGTAACCACCATGTCAGATCCTTTCTGCATGCGTTTATCAGTATGTGGTGAGACAATGGAAGGTCTTGCATCGAACATTGTGCAAATAGCAGTCATTGGAGAATCCTCATGTATAGGCGAACAAGAGGAACTAATAGGATGGCGGACGCCATAGTCCCTATGACTTGAAGGACTACTCTGGCCTGAACTCTGTTTGTTTAGCAAGTATCTGACCTGACTGCATAGAGATTCCACTCTTTCCTGTGTTAGTCTTACTGACATGGTGGTTATGTCTATTTCCGAGCTTAGGTATACAATGTGCTGCGAGGGAGATAAGACTGACGTTTGAAAGTTGACAGTGATGCATAGACTGGCGCACAAGGATAGAGTCTCATCCCTGGTCCTTATGAGTTGATGCTTGGTGGTAACAGTGAGGAGCCAGTCGTCTAGGTACGAAAACATCTGGAATCCTTGACGTCTCAGGTGAGCCGTTACCACTGCCATGCATTTAGTAAACACTCTGGGGGCTGTAGTGAGGCCAAAGGGCAGTGTTCTGAACTGAAAATGACTGCCTCCCAGCTGGAAGCGTAAGTGTTTCCTGGAGCGCCTGTCCATTTTGATGTGGTAGTACTCATCCTGGAGATCGATTGAGCACATCCAGTTGTCTTTCCCGATAAAGGGAAATATTGACTGCAGAGTGACCATTCAGAACTTCGATTTCCTTACATGCTTGTTGAGCCTGCTGAGATCTAGAACTGATCTCCAGTCCCCTGTCTTTTTTGGAACTAAAAAGAATCGAGAGTAAGTTCCGGATCCTACTTCCTCTGTGGGGACTTCTTGGATGACTTTTTTGCAGCAACGAGATGACCTCTGATGTTGCATGGTCTAGTTGAATGGGTGGTACGTCTGGTAGAGACCGGTTTGTTGGGGGTTTGGAAATAAAGAGAATCAGATAACCTCTGGATATTATTGTGTGTACCCAACGATCTTGAGTGATAGGTAGCCAAGCGCTTGGGTACAGCGATATATGACCCCCGACTGCCTCCAGAGATGGACAGTCGGGCAACCCTTCAGGATCGATGGAAGGGAATATCAGAAAGCTTCTCTGTCTCCCTGATGTTGTGGACCTCCTCTGCCGCAAGGGCGGCGTCTTCCATTATATCTTCCCCCTCTGCCTCTGGGGGAGGGTTGACCTTGTGCCTAAGGGAAACCTTTTTGGGATTTGCAGAACCACATTTTCCCTCTTGTATTGCCCTTGGGATAGGGTCTGGATGGGAGAGAGAAACGGACTCCGACGGCAGATAAGGTTTTCCCTTCCTGCTTGCACCTAGTCAAAGTCTCTTTCACTTGGGGTCCAAAAAGAGATGAACCATCAAAGGGAACATTAGTGAAGGAAGACTTGAAGGATTCCATAAAATTACAAAGATGCATCCACGAACGTCTCCTGAGGGATATTCCTGCTGTGGCTGCCCTACTCGCTACATCTGCCGCATACGAGATCAGCCTCATGGAGGAGTTAGCTATGGAAGTAAGGGTGGAGAGCTGCATAGAAACCTTATCATGGAACCCGGAGCTACTGAACCCTGGAGGGTATCTCCTAACTCTTTCAGGAGATCCCTCTGAAGATGAGTAAAATGAGTCGGGTAATTCATCTATCTTAATATAAATGCTGCTGAAGAAAAAGTATGCTTCCCGTACTTATCCATTGTCCTGGACTCCTTGTTAGGAGGATGGCTATTAGAAGATGTCTCAGATAATTCTTTCTTGGTGGCCACTGCTACCACCATAGCATCAACTGGAACTCCCTTACTAAGGAAAGACTTGTTCTCAGGTGCTGTCATAAATTTGTTTGGCGTCCTCAGGACGGCTTCCACTGAATCTGGAGAGGTCAATGATTTCCGCAATATGACCCCAAAAAGTTGATCATAAGGCGGCGTCACCCAGGAGGTGGAAGGTTGGGAGCCAAAGGCCTCAAGATACACCAATTTATCCTCAGTAGGGTTAGAGGTCTTCCAATCACCCCTCTGTGTAAGGATTTCTAGGATGTCAGAAAAGGAGACATCCTTAGAGGGGGATCTAGGGGACCCTTCTGATTCCTCTAAATCAGTGTCTGACGTGACGGACTCAGGTGAGTCGACATGTTTCCTCTTACACAGCCTCTTCCGAGGGAGCTCTCCAGTGGGATAATCTGGGGAGGTCTTGAAAGAGGGGGCACCTCCAATGGGGGCTACTTGGGCCTCTGGTTCCCTACTCTGTGGGGGTGGCAGGGGGGGGAAGAGGTTGCTGCCTGCTGCTGGTGGGACACAGGTTCCAAAGGAATGGCATTGGCAGAGGATAAAGCCTTTTCTGTAGCTTCGAAAGCCTCCCCCCCCCCCCGCTCCGAAGAAGACCTCCGCTCTGAGGGGGCGGATTGTCGATTCCTAGCAAGAGGGAACATCTCCAAAGCAGAAGTGGGAGCCGAGTCGACCCAAGGCTCCAAGAGGGAAGGTCGGTTCCGACGAGAACCCAGGGTCACTGTTCCCATCGGAGTTGACACGAGAACGTTGGCTCCCAGAACTCTCTGCTCCAAACTGAGCCATCGAGGATAGAGTAATTGGCTCCGAGGAAACAGGTTGAATCCCCGGAGACGAAGGGTCCAAGACAGAGGAACCTGATGTAATAGGCTCCGAAAGCGAAGCAGTCGGAGGAGGAACAGTGGTCGGTAAGGGGGTCGGCTCCGAGACCTTTGGGTCTGGAGGGGCCAATTTTCTAGCCAAAGATGGATCCGAAAGGAAACTCTTCACCACCTTTTTCATGTCCTCATCTGATAGGGTCCTGGAGGATCTGGTGGAGACAGGAGACCTCCTTCTCTCCAAAATAGAAGATCTCAATGTAGGAGATACAGTCTCAATGTCAGGCAAAATTTTCGGTACCGAAGATTGTCTCGGAACCAGTGAAATTGACGGCACCGAAGTAGATGAAGCTGAGTCGGAACCGGAACTTCTTGGCTCCGACAATTTAGACTTTTTTGTCTGCTCCGAAGCCGGGGCCGATGATTTTCTCTTTGAGGATTTTGGAGCTGCCTGACCAAGTTCCAGCTGTTCATGGAAGGAATTGGTCATGAGACCCCTGTCAATGAGTTTTCTCTTTCTCTCATTCAAAACTCTAGTGCTAAAAGCGGGACAGAAGGTGCAGGGTTCCTGTAAATGGGCTTCACCAAGGCAATATACACAACTGGTGTGACTGTCTGTAACAGACATTTTCTGCGCACACCTATCACACATTTTGAACCCCGAAGGGCGATCATCCTTATGATGCTTATTTTTTGACATTTCTAGAAACAAAGACAAATAGATAACAACAGTAAAGGAATTCACTACAATAAAGGTGAGAAGAGAAGAAGAAAACTTTTTTTTTTTTTTTAAACAGTCTCACACACACACACAGGGAGGAAAGGCCCTCTAACTTAAACTGGCACTACGGCCTTCTAACTTAAACGGGCCGTACAGTCCTAAGGGAAGACTAACTATAGTTAAAAATTGTTTTACTTAGCCAGTGAGCCAGTAGGACACAACCTCGAAGCTTTCGCATCAAACAAGATCTGGGGATTTGCTGTGAGGCACCATGGGATAGGGGCTAGCCTCGAGCCAGTAAAAGCTCTCGAGCTTTAGTATCGTCCGAGTCAGAGCCGAATATCGGCTCTGAAACAATCCAGCAAGAATTACAGCGAGGTAAGACTACATAACATCTAAGGTTAATCCCAAACCTAGGTAACCTTGCTGAAACAGTGCTGATAACCATTCTTAAATCTGTATTTATTCACACGTCCAGATAACTGTAGTGGAACCTAGGTTTATTTCTAAGCCTAAGTAACTTTGATGAACTCTAGGTTTAATCTCAAACCTATATAACCTTAAATAGTAAATCTGGATATCTTTGCTTGAGCTTATTCCCTAACTAAGGTAATTTTACTGATGGCTACACCTAAACCAAGATTAAGTCAGCCTTACTGTAGCTCATGCTTATTTCAAAGCCCAGGTAACCCTAATGATGCCTAGATTTAAGCTCCAAATTTAGATAATCCTACTGAAGGCTATGCTTAATTCCTACACCCTGGTAGCCCCGGTGAAGCCTGTGCTCTTCCCTTAAATCCTGGATATGTTCAGATGCCTCGGTGAAGCCTGTGCTCTTCCCTTAAATCCTGGATATGTTCAGATGCCTCGGTGAAGCCTGTGCTCTTCCCTTAAATCCTGGATATGTTCAGATGCCTTGGTGAAGTTTGTGCTCTTCCCTTAAATCCTGGATATGTTCAGATGCCTAGTCTTATTGGGTAATGATTGCTTAATTCCTACACCCTGGTAGCCCCGGTGAAGCCTGTGCTCGTCCCTTAAATCCTGGATATGTTCAGATGCCTCGGTGAAGCCTGTGCTCTTCCCTTAAATCCTGGATATGTTCAGATGCCTCGGTGAAGCCTGTGCTCTTCCCTTAAGTCCTGGATATGTTCAGATGCCTCTGTGAAGCCTGTGCTCTTCCCTTAAGTCCTGGATATGTTCAGATGCCTCGGTGAAGCCTGTGCTCTTCCCTTAAGTCCTGGATATGTTCAGATGCCTCGGTGAAGCCTGTGCTCTTACCTTAAATCCTGGATATGTTCAGATGCCTCGGTGAAGCCTGTGCTCTTCCCTTAAGTCCTGGATATGTTCAGATGCCTCGGTGAAGCCTGTGCTCTTCCCTTAAGTCCTGGATATGTTCAGATACCTCTGTGAAGCCTGTGCTCTTCCCTTAAGTCCTGGATATGTTCAGATGCCTCGGTGAAGCCTGTGCTCTTCCCTTAAATCTTGGATATGTTCAGATGCCTCGATGAAGCCTGTGCTCTTCCCTTAAATCCTGGATATGTTCAGATGCCTAGTCTTATTGAGTAATGATTGCTTAATTCCTACACCCTGGTAGCCCCGGTGAAGCCTGTGCTCTTCCCTTAAGTCCTGGATATGTTCAGATGCCTCGGTGAAGCCTGTGCTCTTCCCTTAAATCCTGGATATGTTCAGATGCCTCGGTGAAGCCTGTGCTCTTCCCTTAAATCCTGGATATGTTCAGATGCCTCGGTGAAGCCTGTGCTCTTCCCTTAAATCCTGGATATGTTCAGATGCCTCGGTGAAGCCTGTGCTCTTCCCTTAAATCCTGGATATGTTCAGATGCCTCGGTGAAGCCTGTGCTCTTCCCTTAAGTCCTGGATATGTTCAGATGCCTCGGTGAAGCCTGTGCTCTTCCCTTAAGTCCTGGATATGTTCAGATGCCTCGGTGAAGCCTGTGCTCTTCCCTTAAGTCCTGGATATGTTCAGATGCCTCGGTGAAGCCTGTGCTCTTCCCTTAAATCCTGGATATGTTCAGATGCCTCGGTGAAGCCTGTGCTCTTCCCTTAAATCCTGGATATGTTCAGATGCCTCGGTGAAGCCTGTGCTCTTCCCTTAAATCCTGGATATGTTCAGATGCCTCGGTGAAGCCTGTGCTCTTCCCTTAAATCCTGGATATGTTCAGATGCCTAGTCTTATTGGGTAATGCTTGCTTAATTCCTACACCCTGGTAGCCCCGGTGAAGCCTGTGCTCGTCCCTTAAATCCTGGATATGTTCAGATGCCTCGGTGAAGCCTGTGCTCTTCCCTTAAATCCTGGATATGTTCAGATGCCTCGGTGAAGCCTGTGCTCTTCCCTTAAGTCCTGGATATGTTCAGATGCCTCGGTGAAGCTTCTGCTCTTCCCTTAAGTCCTGGATATGTTCAGATGCCTCGGTGAAGCCTGTGCTCTTCCCTTAAGTCCTGGATATGTTCAGATGCCTCGGTGAAGCCTGTGCTCTTACCTTAAATCCTGGATATGTTCAGATGCCTCGGTGAAGCCTGTGCTCTTCCCTTAAGTCCTGGATATGTTCAGATGCCTCGGTGAAGCCTGTGCTCTTCCCTTAAGTCCTGGATATGTTCAGATACCTCTGTGAAGCCTGTGCTCTTCCCTTAAGTCCTGGATATGTTCAGATGCCTCGGTGAAGCCTGTGCTCTTCCCGTAAATCTTGGATATGTTCAGATGCCTCGATGAAGCCTGTGCTCTTCCCTTAAATCCTGGATATGTTCAGATGCCTAGTCTTATTGAGTAATGATTGCTTAATTCCTACACCCTGGTAGCCCCGGTGAAGCCTGTGCTCTTCCCTTAAGTCCTGGATATGTTCAGATGCCTCGGTGAAGCCTGTGCTCTTCCCTTAAATCCTGGATATGTTCAGATGCCTCGGTGAAGCCTGTGCTCTTCCCTTAAGTCCTGGATATGTTCAGATGCCTCGGTGAAGCCTGTGCTCTTCCCTTAAATCCTGGATATGTTCAGATGCCTCGGTGAAGCCTGTGCTCTTCCCTTAAATCCTGGATATGTTCAGATGCCTCGGTGAAGCCTGTGCTCTTCCCTTAAATCGTGGATATGTTCAGATGCCTCGGTGAAGCCTGTGCTCTTCCCTTAAATCCTGGATATGTTCAGATGCCTCGGTGAAGCCTGTGCTCTTCCCTTAAGTCCTGGATATGTTCAGATGCCTCGGTGAAGCCTGTGCTCTTCCCTTAAGTCCTGGATATGCTCAGATGCCTAGTCTTACTGGGTAATGATAATGAACTTTGGGCTTATTCCTAAACTTAAATATCCTTGCTAGACACGAAGTTTAATCCCTAACCAAGGTAGTCTTGCTGAAGTTGAGGTCTATTCCAAATTCAGGATAACATCATTGAAGCCTAGGTTTATTCAGTGTCCAGCCTATCACACCAAAGCCTGGGCTTATACCCAAACCATATTAACTCCACTGAAACCTAAGCTTATTTCACTCATTAATCCTACCAATTCCTAGGCTTATAGTGAGACTAACCCAGTCAACAAAGACCAAGTAAACAATAAGTTTCCCAGCCTATGTATCTGTGTTCAGCATACACTTTTTCATGACCCAAGTATAATGGCAGACTTCGTCAGCCCAGGTAACCTTACTGAAGATTACACTTTTTCAGTGTCTGTATAACCCCACTGAAGCCTAGGCTTAATACTCAGCCCATGTAAACATAAAGAAGCCTTTGTGTATTTTGAAGTGTCATTACCCCAGGTAGCTGTATTAATATATAGACTTATTCTGAAACTGAGGTGGTGCTACTGAAACCTAAGCCTGCTCCCAACCTGGGTAACTATAGATTTTATGCAGTGTTATACTTTGATGGCTGTTGTGCATTGATAATTAATATACTTACCACATATTAATCCATCTCAGAATCTGCTTTGTTTTGCTATAGTCCTTTATGTCTATGCCTGTCTTTGAAAAGACACAGGTCAACCAAGAATGTAGACAGCACATCCAAGATTAAATACTTAGGAAGCATTAAGAAGACGAAGGTGGTACTTTATAAATAAGTCTGACTAGCTTAGTCTGCAAGTCTAAGTCAGTAGATAATCCTACTGAAGGCTATGCTTAATTTCTACACCCTGGTAGCCCCGGTGAAGCCTGTACTCTTCCCTTAAATCCTGGATATGTACTGGTTAAATGTTTTAATACATCAGTAAATGTCTTTCCTTATCACTGTTAAAGTATTCTTTACCCAAGGAATATCCTGCCTAGGATAGTATACCAAAGCCTTTACATCTTCCAGGCATCATATGTCCTATGTGCAAGGCGTAAGGTACATATGTGACATACGGATGGCTAATCCTCAGAACTTTTTTGCAGCCAGTCCAAACACTACCTCTGAATTTGGTCTGCACACCGATGTTCTGCGTGTTTCACTGTTGCAGTCATTACATTTGGGTATTCTGCTGGCAGGTTGCCCTCAGTCGTCCTGAATTCCAAAGTCTTGGGTCCTGCGTCAGTTGCTATCTCCTCTTCCATGACGTCAGGTCGTCAGGGGTATAAAACAAGCAGCCAACGTCATTTTCTTCAGTTTTTCTTGCTGCACAGTGCCCAAAGCAGAAGCAGTTCACAAGTCTCTCCACTTAAAGTTTCATTTAGTCAAAAATTGGTCGAAAGTTGTTTGTTTGTTAAATTTAACTGTTGAGGCTGCCCACTAAAGTGTGCTAGCCTGTGTAACTGATTTATTACTGTTTCCTGCATTTCTGTGTGCTTTCTATCTCAAAAACAAAAAAACCCAGAAAAATATCCTTGTTTTCCCGCCTCTCCTCGACTAGTTTAGACCAGTATACAGGCTTTGCTGTATTCTGGGCTGTGGTGTAGTTCCTGTGTTGTCCATTGCCTTACTTGGATAGAAGGAAGTTTCTTTGCTCACCAGTGGGAGTGGGGAGCCTTGAGCAGCCTATCTGTCCCTGAAGGAGTTACCTCAGCACAAGAGCTTGTAGTAATTGGTTGTTTTGGACCATTTCTAGCTCTTTTGAAGTTCCCTGTTTAAAATCCGCCTCTGAGCGTTTTTTCTGGCTATACTACTCAGAAACAGCTCCTCGTGGTCCTGCAGAGTGGTCCTAGCAGCAGAGAACTGAGAAAAGCGACTACTTTCCTGATTTAAGTATTTTTTGCTGTTTTTTACCTGAAATACCTTCTCTTGCTTAATTTGAACAAGCTTAAACTGTTTTTTTTAACCGTTTGTTGCATTATATATTATCTGCACTTAAAGTTTAATTTAGTCGAAAATTGGTCAAAAGTTTTGTTTGTTTGTTAAATTTAACTGTTGAGGCTGCCCACTAAAGTGTGCTAGCCTGTGTAACTGATTTATTACTGTTTCCTGCATTTCTGTGTGCTTTCTATCTCAAAAAAAAAAAATCCTTGTTTTCCCGCCTCTCCTCGACTAGTTTAGACCAGTATACAGGCTTTGCTGTATTCTGGGCTGTGGTGTAGTTCCTGTATTGTCCATTGCCTTACTTGGATAGAAGGAAGTTTCTTTGCTTACCAGTGGGAGTGGGGAGCCTTGAGCAGCCTATCTGTCCCTGAAGGAGTGACCTCAGCACAAGAGCTTGTAGTAATTGGTTGTTTTGGACCATTTCTAGCTCTTTTGAAGTCCCCTGTTTAAAATCTGCGTTTGCACGGCTTTGTGCTGCTTTGGCGCCGGTTAAACAAGGTTAAACTTTTTCTGGCTCCGCCAAGTCTGCTGTTCAAATTTTCCCTTAAGAAAGCTCTACTCTTATAATAATCAGTCTACTCGCTTTATTATAAGCCTAGCACTTGTTCTCAAAACCTCTCTTCTAAGTAAGCACTCACTAACTAAAGTAAGCTCTACATCCACCTACCACCCCTGTGAGTACCCACTTCCCTTAAAGGCACAGCACTCCCTTATAATATTCTAGCATGTCGAGTGGTAGATTACTAGCATCCTGTCCGGTTCAGCTGGTTAATCTGGGAATCTTGAGACAATGCTACAATTGTCTCATGTACACAGACAACCCTCTCCTCCTCCCAACAAACACAAATACATGTGAGAGATGCAACTATATAGCCAAACTGGAGGCTGAACTCTCTCAACTCAGGACTGTCAAGACCAGACAGGAGGAGAAGGTAACCACACACACACCAAACCCAGTCCCACATAGACCTACCACAACTGCAAACCAAACACATAATAACACAAACAAACGAAAAACCAAACAGCTAAACTAAAAATGAAAATACCAGGCAGCAGCAGCCAGATGAAAAATGGCACGGACTGTTTATTCCAGATATTCAAAGTAAGCGCTTTCGGCTGCAATAATATACAGCCTTCCTCAGACAAAGTACAAAGCCCCAGCATTACACTGGGCTTAAATAATAATAATAATTCAATCCACTTCAGCTGACCCAAACAATTAGCAAATTAACAAATTGACAAATTAACAAGTACATACAGCTTTACATAATTAATATTACCCCTACACATTTCATATATAAATATATAACTATATAAAAACATTAGTATGAATATCAGATAAAATAGGATAAGACACATTGATTTAAATTTAATATATAATATTTAAAAACCACTCAACATGCATATAAGTATAAATATATATATATATATACATGTATATTATACTTATATTTAGATTTAAATGTAGATATGACTATAAAAAACCACCAACCATATAATAACCTTACTAAGAAGGCATTATTGCCTACTAATTTATCTACGTAAGGCTTTTAATTTTAAAATACACTTAATAGAGGCAATATCATTTAGCCCTGGTGGAAACTGTGCAGATGTTCTGACTTGCCAAAACAGCTCCTGCTCTTCTAAATGGAGCTGCCAGGGCCCACCTCTAATATCAGTGTTTACCTGATGGATAACAGAAAATAGGAAACTATGTTCTGGATATTCAAGAATATGCCTAGCTAATGCGTTTGTCAAATCATTCCTTCCTATGGCATATAAATGTTCATAAATTCGCTTTCTCAGTTTCCTCTCTGTTTTGCCAATGTAAAAGGAAGGACATTTTTCACAAACAGCGACATAAACCAGCCCACTTGACTCACAGTTAAAGTTTCTTTGGATGGAAATATTTAATTTATTAATATTAATTTTACTACAAGCTACAACATATTTACACTGGCTACACATTCCACATTTTCGCATACCAAATATTTTTTGTTTACTAGAATTCCTACTTTTTTCCACAATTGCCTTTAAGTTGGGACCCCTTCTATATGCAAAAGTTGGATGCGTGCCCAAAGTTTTAGCTAATGCTCTATCTTCCAAAATGATATTCCAGTTTTTAGTCAATATATCCCTAATCGCCTGGAAGTCAATGCTATACGTGAACAAAAAAGTAATATTGTTTGATACCAAATCATTATTATTATTTGTGCCCAACTTAGTCAACCTATCCAATAATGCACCTCCCAACAATGGCTTAAAGTGACCATTTTGTCTTTTGGTCTGCACTTCCTCTTGTAACTGTTTTATTAGATTATATGGATAGCCTCTACACAGGAACATTTTGCCTATATTATCACATTCTCTAAGAAAGTCAGCCTCCTCTGATATCATCCTGGCAGCCCTAACAAGCTGTCCTTTAGGTTCATAGGTTCATAGATTAGTTCTAGGCTAACTGCCCTTGCGAGCCATTTTAAACCTAGCCAATTATCCCTTGTGAGACTCAAACCCTGCACCTTGTGTTTGTAAGGCAAACACCTTAACCATTAGGCCACCCTCCCAAAAAAACACACACTTGCCATTTGCAGGATTCAAACCCCTATCTGACTATGTTATGACACTCGAGACGGACGCATTAGCAGAGTGTGCTAGAACCACACTTCTTTTTTGATGAATAGGATGACAACTTGAAAAGTGAAGGTAACTATTAGAATGGGTTGGTTTTCTATGGATAAAAGATTTAAATTTGTTGTTAACCCTATCTTTAGATATAGTTACATCTAAGAAATGCATTTCTTCCATACTTGTAGAGTATGTAAACTCCAAAAAGTCAGTCATCATTGAAATGCTGTCTATGAAGTCAGAAATTAGATCTGGTGAACCATTCCAAATAAAACACACATCATCTTGGTATCTTGTATACCAAGTGACATGTTGTTGATATAATTCATTATTAAACAAAAATTCATGTTCCCAGAATGCCATTACACTATTAGCAAAACTACATCCGCATGGTGACCCCATAGCGATTCCAGTATTTTGTAAATAAAATTGATTCTTAAACATTAAAAAAATATTTGATAAAACAATTTCCAGGAGGGTCTCCACCACATACATCTGTACAGAAGTAGCTTTTTTAGTAAGCATAAAATTCCTGGTCCAATCTATACCAAGTTGGTGTGGAATTACAGTGTATAGGTCTTTTACATCTACTACCAGAAACACATACTCTGAATTATATCCGATTTTACTAAAATTTTCCAAGTAGTCCCAGGAATCTTTACATATCTGGGGTTCCCCTTGTAACATCGGCTTAAGTATCCCATCCACAAACTTCGCACAAGCATAAGTAATAGATCCTCTCCCATCAACTATAGGCCGAAATGGGGGATCTACTAAATTTTTATGAATTTTCGGTGTGCCAAATATAGTGGGAATTTTTGGAGCTGGCATGGATAGAAAGTGAAAGATGTTACAATCAATACTTCCTTCCAAAAATAAGTCATCCAAGATATCCCTAATTTTCCTATAGGCTCCATTTATCTCATTAAGACTGGAAATCGAATATATGTCAGACTACAGGTGGTTTAACATCTTTTTATCATATAAATATTCATCCATGAACACCAGCCCCCCTCCCTTGTCTGGTTTCATGACTCTAACCTTACAGTCAGATAACAAAGCAATAAATTCCAGTTCATTCCTAGAGATGTTACTTGTTTTTTTGTTACTTACAGCAGAACAATTATTATTAAGCTTAGATCTTAAATCTATTTCACAGACTTTTTCAAATAAATTCAAAATGCAATTCAATGGCGGATTAAACAAACTTGATACTCTCAAAGTGTTACAAAGGGCAGGTGTATTGCCTAAAGAAACTGCTAAGTTCAGTTTCCTAACGAATAATTTTAGGTCTATGATAGTTTTAACCAAATCGCCCCTTCTATCAGGGACAAAAGACAGCCCTTTCAAAAAAAATTCAACAACTGGTTGGTCAACAGTCAAAACCGTGTAGTTGTAAATTTTAAAATCACAGTTTTGGCTTGTGAGAACTGTAGGCCCCATTATTGGAGGAAGCATCATCTCCTCCGTTGATTCCATCTCTTCCTTCTCTGTGGTTGACCCCCGTAGTTGGACCTGGTGTTGTTGTTCATATGTCTGTTGTTGTCCCTGAAAAAATCCTGATTACTGTCATTTTGTTCATGTGTATAGTTCAGATTTTGGTTATTGGTATTATTGTTACCACTGTTAGTATTGGAGTTATAGTTGGTTTGGTTGCGAATACGTTCGCTCCTACGAACTACAGTTTGCTCTTGATTTTCAATATTATCAGTAGGGGTAGCTACCTGATTGTCAGCCTCTCTATTAAATGAATTATTCCCTATTGATGGTGGAGGGGGATAGGCTTTGTTATTTTTATAGTCATAGAGGTCTCTGTCCATTTATGTACTTGTTAATTTGTCAATTTGTTAATTTGCTAATTGTTTGGGTCAGCTGAAGTGGATTGAATTATTATTTAAGCCCAGTGTAATGCTGGGGCTTTGTACTTTGTCTGAGGAAGGCTGTATATTATTGCAGCCGAAAGCGCTTACTTTGAATATCTGGAATAAACAGTCCGTGACATAATAACACAAAGACATACTCAGAGGCTCTAACAAAAAACTTACCAAAACAACAGAGACTCCCAAAGCAGACACCCAAAAATCCACCACCTCAAAACATAACACATGCAACACATACTTCACTAAATCAGTGTGTCAAACAATCACAGCCCTTAAGGCCAAACACCATGCCTGATACACTAGTAATAGGTGACTCTATAGTCAGATACACTGACATTCCGCTTACCAGGGTGAACAAGGAGAGGGTAACGGTGAGCTGCCTATCGGGAGCTAGGATCCGCCACATAACACACGCACTCAGGTCACTCGAAAGCAAGTACAAATATGCCTCCGTCATTGTCCATGCCGGCGTGAATGACCTGAGATGTACCTCCCTGGACTACATGAAAAGAGACATAGAGGAGCTCTCTGATTATGTAGCCCAGGCTGGTATGACCCTGACCCTGAGCAGCATCTTGCCCTCACCAAGAATGATGCCACAATACAAAGACAAGATGATCAGCTTTAATAATTGGCTCAAATACTGGTGTCATTCTAGGGGGATCCAATGTCTGTCTGCTTGGGATGACATGCTGGACAAGCCATGCTGCTTCGCAAGGGACGGCTTGCATCTGTCACCACTGGGCTTCCGGATATTGGCTAAGGCTCTTGCCACCCCCATAGTGCCTTTTTTAGGCAAGGCTCAAAAGACAAACCCACCTCCTTAGAAAACAAAAACGGAAAAAAATTAAGGGTAATGCTGCTCAACGCCAGAAGTCTAAATCTCAAGATGCAGGCTCTCGAAGCACTCCTAAGTATGGAGAACGTCGATGTCTGTGCAGTAACTGAAACCTGGTTCAAGGCTCCTGAGAGCACCCCAGCGCTACCAGGCTATACCTCGTATCATGCTTGTCGGCTCCAAAACTTGGGCCAATCCAAAAAGGGAGGGGAGTGTCCATATTCATCAAGAACACCCACACCTCCAGGTTAGTGGCAACACATGAAGCATTAGAGACCATCCAAGTGCAACTAACCGTAGGCAAAACTGCTATACAACTGGTAGCATGTTACAGACCACCCTCCCAATCTCAGGAACCCCATTCAGCCTTCCTAAAGACATTGGAGGCTATGAATGTCTCACCAAACACCATCATATTGGGAGACTTCAACTACCCTAACATAGACTGGGTGCATTATTCTAGCCCAAACACCCTAGACCAAAGGTTCCTGGAATTCATAAATTCAAATGCAATGGAACAGCTAGTCACCTCTCCCACAAGGGGAGATAATATACTAGACCTGATCATCACAAACATGGGGACAAAGTGCTCCACACCGGAAGTATACCCCTCACTAGTGAGATCTGACCACAAACTAATCACCCTGGATATACATATCCCACCCCCACCCCCAGCACAAAAGACTACAGTGAAAAACTTCTCAAAAGCTGACTTTACACTTCTTAAAACTGAGATGGTATCCTTTAAGCCCACTGGGCCAGTGGAAACCACATCCCACAATGCAGAATCCTTCACAAATGCTTTCTACGGACATCTCCAAGAATGCATGGATCATGCAATCCCAAATAAAACCAAGACCCTCTCCACCAAGGGCAGGCATCCTGTCTGGTGGACCCCAGCCATAAACAAATTGTATAACAAAAGAAGGAAGCTACTGCACGACAGAGCAAAACCCCATAAAGAGAGGGCATCTCTGACCAGCACTAGTAGAAAGCTACGTTCTCTCATAAAAACATCCAAGGCCAACTTTGAGAGAAAAATCGCTATGGACACTAAAAATAACCACAAGGCCTTCTTCTGCTATGTTAGAAACCTGGGCGGAAACCCTCAGATATGTTCAGAGTTAGTTCACAATGACAAAAAATACACTGAACCCACAGATATTGCCAACATTCTGGCAGACAGGTTCAGTGCAAATTTCTCCCCTCCCTCACCCCCAAAAGAAGAAATACTTATCCCAGCTGAATTTAACCTCCCTGTCATCTCAGATGTCCAGGTGAGAACCGCCCTCAGCAAAGCTAAAAACACAGCATCAATGGGACCTGACGGTATCCCGGGTTGCGTGCTACGTGAACTCCCAAGAGGAGCTAAACCCGCACATAAAAATGCTATATAACCTTAGCCTTACTACAGGATATGTACCTGAACACTGGTGTACAGCAACAGTAGTCCCACTCCACAAAGGAGGCACCTCTACAGACCCTGGTAACTACCGCCCCATAAGCTTAACCAGCCTGGTCTGCAAAGCTATGGAAAGAATCATTATGGAACTCATAAACAGAGACATTGGGGACTTACAAACACTTGATCCCACCCAGTTCGGCTTTGTAAAGGGCAGATCCTGCCTTTTGAACCTGGTTGACTTTTTCGAAACAGTCACTAGAGCCATTGACGAGGGCAAGGCAGTCCATACAGCCTACCTGGACTTGGCTAAAGCTTTCGACACAATACCCCACTCTGGCATCATAGACAAGCTCAACAGCTTAAATGTAAATCCATATGTCACAAGATGGGTTGCAAACTGGCTAAAGGATAGAAGCCATAAAGTCAAAATCGCTGGAGCCATGTCAGACTCAAAGCCAGTCACATGTGGTGTCCCACAGGGCTCTGTCCTGGGACCCCTCTTGTTCGGCATTTATTTCTCAGATGTGAAAGCAAACATGGGAGGGTTGTGGCTGACAAAGTTCGCAGATGACTGCAAACTAGGCACCATAGTCAATACACCAGCTAACACATACATCCTACAGAAAGGCCTCACTGAAACGGACAACTGGTGCCGGAGTCATGGTCTTAAACTAAATGCCAAAAGATGTATAGTCATCCCCTTTGGGAAAAACAAAGTACCCACAAATTATCACATAGACAGTAACCCACTGAGTACGGAAAAAGTAATCAGAGACCTGGGGACCCAAGTCGGTAGTGACCTGTCATTTGACACCCACGATGCCAAAGTGGTTAGAAAGACTTTCTACCTTGCCCACCTTATCATGAAGGGATTCACATCCAGATCAAAGGAGGTCATTGTACCCCTATACTCCTCCCTTATCAGGCCCATGATTGAGTACAATGCCCCATTTGGTATGTACCTCACCCGGCACTTGCAACAGCTAGAGAGACCCCAAAAGTACCTCACCAAGAGGATCAAGGGTCTCCAACATATGTCATATGCTGCCAGACTAAAGAAACTCCAGCTCTATTCAGTAGCATACCGCCTACTCAGAGGTGATCTGTGCTTGACGTACAAGGCCATGTCCAATCAGGAATTGATGGACATGCTCCACCTCAAAAAATCCAAATCCATCAGAACCATGAGAGATAAAGATTTAAACCTCAGCACAAATATGAATAGGACATGCTGGAGGGACAGATTCATAACTCAGGGGCTTCCCATACTCTGGAACAGAATCCCAGTTCATGTCAGGCAGAGCCCCTCACTGACTGTCTTCAAGAGAAATCTTGACGTGTGGATGGGAGATCGTAGGTTTACCCCAGGGGTCATCTCTGTGTCACTACTAGACAGAGGCACAGTAAACTAATTCTATTATGTAAGGGGGTCTTCACTGTGTCACTACTAGACAGAGGCACAGTATTCTAAATCTATTCTGTACACTTTTGTACCATTACATGGGGTGGCGAAAGCCACATCACTATGGCTAGGCTTATAAATGCCCCAGGGCAGATAGCCTAGTACTAAACTATGAAACTAAGTGCCGGTCGGCCGACTCCTGAAATTTTCGAGTTTCAGAACCGAAGTCTTCACTAAAGCTAAGTACTCGTTGGGGAAACTTTTTTCTTGCTCCATACCAATGTCAGAAAAAGTTAATAATTGTATTACTTGTGGGAAGCAAATACCTCATAAGGATTTCCATTTATACTGTATTCCTTGCCTAGGCCCTGATCACAATGTGCCTGACTGTCGGTTTTGTGCTAGATTTAACCAACGCACTATTAAGCGTCAGTATATTTTTGCCTCAAAATATTTTGGAAAGAGATTTAACTACCCTGAAATGTCGTCGGATAGCAATCCGACTACTGGAGCACACAAAAAACACAAAGAAAAGGACAGAGAGACAGACTGTCGATGTCCAAAACCGACGACGAAGTTTCTCCTAAGCCAGTCACCGGTTTGCCGATACTCAGTGAGGCGCTTTCGCAGCCCCTGATGCCTACTACTTTCAAGTCGCAGGCCTCTACCGAGACCTGTGTGTAGTCCAGAACGCCACGAAATACTCAAAATATTGTACCCACGGATGTTTCTCCGTCGGATGGGTCCGGAGCCGCTGAGCAGTCACTGCCTTCTGAGGGTGTATTCGGGCCTCAACATTTTTATATAAAACCGATGACAGCTGCAAAACCAAAGACAATAGCAACTTGTAAAGCTAAAAAAACGACGCATGAGCCACGTGCACAGGCCGCTATGCCTAAAAAACAGATGATCAAAATGGCTGAAGACCTAATTACCTTGATCAGGGGTTCCCAACCCCCACCTGATAAGAGGCCTAGGCAAGACACTGATTATGAATCTTCAGATCAGGTTTCTATTTCTTCTGATTCCTCTTCTGATCAGGAATTATCTATTCCTCCCTATGAGGATTCTGATGCAGAGGAATCTATCCCATCTGCATCACCTCCTGAGGATTATTCATTTGGAGAAACCTTGCATATTTTGAGGGAGCATTTTCACTGGGAGAGTCAAGATTTTTCAGAATCAAAAAAGAGGCTCAGGGATTTCCTTCTCCCTCAGCACAGGCCTTTAGCCATACCCCCTGTTTTAGACATTGTGGATGATGTGTTTTCGGAGTCAGGCGTGACACCTGACTCCTTACCTCCGGCTCCCAGCAAGCCTGAAAGATATTACAGGGTCCCTGACTCGCACAAAATTTTATTTAGAAACCCTGCTGCTGACCCTGAAACTATGTCACAGGGTCCAAAGGGAGTTAAGGCCTCAGCATCAAAAAATCCTACCCCCTCTGACAGAGATTCAAGGGCACTGGATAGATGGGGAAAGAAGGTTTATACATTTGCAACCTTGGCAATTAGGGCCTTAAACTGTCAGTTTCATATGCTCAAGTATCAACAACATGTTATGGGATTGCTGAAACAGAAAATGATGTTGATTTCTGAATGTGCAGAAAATAAAGAATTGCAGGAATTATTGCATGCAGCTGAACAAGTTGGAAAGCATACTTTGCAGTGTGGTTTTGATTCCTTAGAGGCCTCTTGCAGGTTACTGGATCTGTGATTAGGAGACATGCCTGGCTAAAAGAGCAATATTTGCCTGATCATGTTAAAGCTAAATTACTGGATGCTGCTTTACAGCATGATACTCTGTTAGATATTAAGGCAGAAGAGGTTTTAAAGAAAATGGAAGACAAAGCTAAGTCTATGCAAACTGTAAAAGACTTCTTGCAATTGCAGCCACCAAGATTCAGTTATTAACTGGCCTACAAAAAATTGGTCCTTTCCTGTGTCCGACAGATCTCAAAGGGGCAAATCCAGATGCTCTAAAGGTTCTAGATACCAGGCACAAGATTCTTACAGGTCAAAACAATGGAGTGCTTCTACCTCCAAATCTGGAGGAGATAAAGCGCAACCCTACAGAAAACAGTCCCAATGACTTCCCTCTGCCATCGCCAAGCACTTACCTTTTGGCAGTACCTTTAGGGGGAAAATTGGCACTTTTTTCTCAAAATTGGCAGTTAATAACCCAGGACAAGTGGGTGCTAAACATAGTATCACAGGGATACAGATTCCATTTCCATACTCTGCCAATGGCAAACGGTTGGCCGGATCTGCCAAAAAATCAATGGGCAGAGGCACAGAAACAGGTTACATCCCTCATGGATATGGGGGCCTATTCAGCTAGTACCAGAACAGGAAAAAGGGCAAGGTTTTTACTCAAGACTGTTCTTGGTACCCAGAAAAGACAAGGCCTGGAGGCCAATACTGGATTTATCAATTTTGAACACATTCCTGGACATTCCAAAATTCAAAATGCTAACTTTGCTGCAGCTTCTGCCCATGCTGGGCAAGAATGCTTGGCTAGTGACATTAGACCTAAAAGAGGCATACCAGTATGTCCCAATAAGGGAATCGTGCAGAAGATACCTCCGTTTCAAGGCTGACTTTAATGCATTACCAATTCTATGCACTGCCCTTTGGCTTATCTACTGCGCCCAGGGTCTTTACAAAGTGCCTGGCACCAGTAATTGTTTTTTGCAAAGAAGTATACAAATATATCCTTACTTGGACGACTGTCTCATTCAAGCAGAGAACAAGAACATTCTTCTTCAGCACCTGGCGTTTGTGAAAAGGCTTCTAACATGCCTAGGGTACACATTAAACGAAAAGAAATCACAACTGGTACCCTCTCAAGAGATAACATTCCTGGGTGCAAGCTTGAATACAACTGCCCAGATGGTTTTCCTCATGCCAGAGAAACAAAGGCAACTGACTACTTACTTCAAACTGATGATGGAGTCAACATTGTCACAGTTTGGAAACAACGATTCCTCTCATTCCCTGCGTACAACAGGAGTTTCTATGGTGGGCAAAGGCATGTCACCAAAACATGGGACAGCCCTTCACTCTACCCCCTGCCAGCCAAACCTTAACAACAGGCACATCAGATTATGCATGGGTGGCCCACCTGGCGGGAAGATGCATTCAGGGCATATGGACCCCAAAACAAATGCATCTGCATATCAACCAAAAAGAGATGTTAGCTGTTCAAAATGCCCTAACAGCCTTCAAGGACTTACTTCATCCAGGACAACTACTGGTAAAGACAGACAACAGCACGGTTATGTGGTATATAAACAAGCAGGGGGGCACGCATTCATACCCCTTTGCAGACTAGCCATGGCACTGTGGGACACAGCTTTGACTTACCTAGTACATCTACAAGCTCAATTCCTGCCAGGAAAACAAAATACTCTGGCAGACGACTTAAGCAGAAACCTTATGGACCCTCATGAGTGGAAACTAGAGCCACAAGTCTTCAGCATGATAACAAAGAAATGGGGGAGCCCGGACATAGATCTATTTGCCTCTCCTCAAAATTATAGAATGGAAAGTGGATGCCCTATCCTTCAGGTTGAAAAACCTATCAGTTTATGCCTTTCCTCCTCTGCCTCTTCTTCCCAAGGTCCTACTAAAAGTCAGGCAAGAGAAACAAAAGATGATACTAATTGCCCCGACTGGCCACGCCAATGCTGGTACCCAATCCTAAGGAACTTGTCTCAATACCCAGCTTGGACCTTACCTCAAAGACCTCAATTACTGTCCCAGCAAAACAATCAGATCCTACACAATCAGCTCCAAACACTGAACCTGGCAGCATGTCTGATCATGTAGTTATGCAAACAACACCTCTCAGTAAAGCTGTGATGGATGTCATTTTGGAAGCCAGAAGGCCTAGTACTAGAAAATCTTATACTGATAAATGGAAGAGATTCTGTGCTTCGAATCAAGCCCAAGGAACTGATACAGCAGAACCAAATATTCCTCAGATATTACAATACTTGACTGAAATGCTTGACAAAGGCCCATCTTTCTCATCAATAAAAATCCATGCCTCTGCCATTTCGGCTCATTACAATACAGAGCCACCAATCTTTTCTCATCCTTTACTAAAGCAGTATCTTAGAGGAGCCAAAAATTTAAGGCCTCCCAGATCATCACCAGTACCTGCATGGGACCTCAATTATGTCTTGGAAAAGCTCACCCTGCCTCCATTTGAACCAGCTGCTACTGCAGAACTAAACTTCTTATCATGGAAAACAGCTCTGTTCCTAGCAATTACTTCAGCAAGAAGAGTTTCAGAGCTGCAGGCCCTCATGGCTGTGGAGCCTTTTGTCATATTTTACCCAGACAGGCTGTCTCTGAGGACCAATCCTTCATTTATGCATAAGGTGGTTTTCAGTGTGGCTCTTAACCAAACTATTCATCTGCCAACCTTTTTTCCAAATCCACAGAACAAGGAGGAGAGGATTCTGCATTCATTGGACATGCACAGACAGCTAAGATTCTACTTGAGCAGGACTAAAGCTCTAAGAAAAACTGAGCAGTTACTAGTGACAAATGCTGCAGGATCAGAAGGAAAGGCTATTTCAAAGCAGACTATTTCAAAGTGGATAAGCCACTGCATTCGTTTCTGCTACTTACACCATGGTAAACTTGTGCCCAAGGGCATTAGGTCTCATTCCACCAGAGCTGCAGCTACATCAGCAGCCTTTCTCAGAGGAGTACCAACCAAAGACATTCTAGTGGCTGCTACTTGGGAGTTCTCTTCACACTTTTACAAAGCATTATCATTTGCCTCTGTACTCTAAGTCCAGGGCAGGCTTCGCCACTGCAGTTCTGCAGGGCCTTATAGCCGCACCTAATGCTGTTTAACTCCAGCCTCCCATCCATAGCTTTGGGATTCTACCCAAATGTAATGACTGCAACAGTGAAACACGAAGAACATAGTACAGTTGTGTACACTTACCATAAATGTAGATGTTCGAGTGTATTCACTGTTGCAGTCCAGGTTACCCGCCCGCCATCCCTCTTTTATTCTGGAGTTTCTCTTTCCTTCACTATCTTCTACAACCTATGTGGTGTATTTGCTTGTAGATGAAGGTAAAGTTTGTATTATTGCATGTATATATAGTTTATATATATATATATATATATATATATATATATATATATATATATATATATATATATATATATATATATATATATATATATATATATATATAATTTGCTACCTTTTTGGGGGCACCTGACATCTGGGGCAAGAAAAACTAAAGAAAATGGCGTTGGCTGCTTGTTTTATAACCCTGACGACCTGAAGTCATGGAAGAGGAGACAGCAACCGACACAGGACCCAAGACTTTGGAATTCAGGCCGACTGAGGGCAACCTGCCAGCAGATTACCCAAATGTAATGACTGCAACAGTGAATACACTCAAACATCTACATTTATGGTAAGTGTACACAACTGCACTTTCACTGAGCTGGTTCATCTACCAGTCCTTCTACAGACGAGTGCCTCATGTGATTCCTTCCTTCCTTTTTTCTTCCTGGTTTGACTTTGTCATCCAGGATGAAAAAATGTGTGTGTGGGAGGAAGATTTTCCATAAAAACAGACATGAGAAGTGCCTTTTTTGTTTGGGTGCTATGCATGACCTTGCTTATATTTTTCAGATGTTTGACCCTAAGACATTCAGTAGCCATCTGTCAATTCTTTCAGTTTGTTTGGAAAACTAACATTTTAAGCTTTTGACTCTGAGTACTATGTCTGAAGCTGCATGCCCCAAAGTTCATCTCCCACATAAGAAAAAAAAAGCTAAAAAAAAAGCACTTACTGAACCTGCTACTATCCACCCTCCATTGGATGTCCCTTGGGTCTGATGAAGAATCCGAGTTCCGTCTTGTGCTGATTCAAGTTCCCTCTGTTGCAACTAAGTTGGAGGCCGACACGGAGCTGTCTATTTTCAAGTCCACTGAAGCTGTGCATACCAATGGTACAGATGTAAAGGGCAAACTATGGGTTATTATATCTGAAGGGTCCAGGGGAATTCCCCAAATTTTAGTTAGGGAGGAGGTGCCTGGTGTCCTCATTGAATCTAGGCAGGGGTCTGAATCTCCTAGATTTGTTAAAGCAGATGCTCCTTTAAAAAACAAAAAAAAAACAAACAGACATGGCTACTGTGGCTAAGAATTCTCACAAAGAGTGACAGGACTGTACTCAGGGGCTGTTTAATGCCGTTGTGGCTCTGAAAAACACACAAGGGTTGTCTGTCCCTGCCTCTGCTCCCTGGTCTTCCGCCTCTTCTAAGAGACCTAGGGATTATTCTGGTGAAGAATCTGTGGCATATTCCTCCCTGATCCATTCTCCTGTAGCCCTGGGGTCTGATGATGAAGATTCTTTGTCTCCTGATTCTCCTTTTGAAGAATTATTCTTTGGGGATACAGTGTTATGTTTGATGGAACACACTAAGTTGGACTGTTACCAGATTTATGAGGTTACAAAGAGATATGAACTCTTGCAAATGAACTCACTCGGACCCTCTGCAGTCCCTTCTGTCTTAGCTGCCCTTTTGGATGCATTTACAGCAGCTTCCCAGACACTTGACTCTAAACATTCGGCCCCTAAGAAGCCAGACATAGTTCATAAAGTTCCTGAGGATAAAAGTCCTTCATCTGATCCTGCTGTTTCCATGCTCACAGATAAGCTATCCAAACTGCTTTCCTCTTCCAAGCTTTCTGCTGTCTGACAAGGACAGGTGTGCTATGGAGAGGCATGGAAAAAAGAGTATACCTCTGTTACTTTGGCTTTTAGGGGCATTAATTATCAGACCCACATGACTAGATATGTCCTAGCTCTTTCTTCAGTGTGAGGGGGGTGTTGACTGATATTCCTGATTTGGACAGTAAGACTTCTACTGTTTCTCTTCTGAGTTCTGTCTGTCAGGTAGCTCGCCATTCCATTAAATGCAACTATGATGCAGCTTCTAGGTCAGCTGCACCTGAATCTGTCATGAGGATATACTGTTGGTTGCACCTCCATGCCTTACCTGGGGACATTAAGGCCAGACCTTCAGATTCTGCCTTAGGCTCTTTTTGGCACTGCTGCAGCAGAATTGTTTAAAACCCTTCAGGATAAGGGCAGGGTTATGCAAGACCTGAAGCAAATTTTTGTTTCCCTTGTACCCAAGTTCCCAAGGAACTATCCAGTTAACCCTTCATAGGCAGCATAGACAATCTACTAGGAACAAGAGGTTTACTAAGCAGAGTTTCCCAGACAAACCAACTGAAGAGTTCTAGAGGCCAAAATCTTTCTTTTCCTGACAAATCTGCCTCTATCTGATGTTCAGCCTTCCTTTCCGCTCAGTCAGATTCCTCTTTCCCTCAGGCTGATGCTTGCCTTTCTTGCTTAATGACCGATAACCACAGATGCCTGGGTTATTTCCATTATTGAGCATGGTTATTTTGTAGTTTGGAAGTCTCTTCCATTTTCCAGCCGTCCTCAACCCTCCTACTTGCAAGCTCTCTCATTTTCCCTTGGTTCTGTGTGATCTGGTGGATCAGGGAACCATGTAACCTATTCCATTGTGTCAGCAGGGAACTGCTTTTCCCCAGAATGTTTCTGGTTCCCAGAAAGGAGGAGATGTTCTTTGTGTTTCACTGTTGCAGTCATCACATTTGGGTTGTCTACCTGCATGTAGCCCTCATCCGGCCTGAATACCAGAGTCTTGGATTCCTGAGTCAGATGCTGTCTCTTCTTCCATGATGTCAGGGGTATAAAACATGCAGCCGATGCCATTACATCAGTCTTTCTTGCCACGCAGTGCCCGAAGCAGAAGCAGTTCGCAAGTGCTGGTCGGCCGACTCCTGAAATTTTCGTTTTCAAAAAAAGCTAAGTACCCGGTTGGGTTTTTTTTTTCTTGGCAGATGGCCAAGAATTGCTATTAAACCATTTGGCATTCGTAAAGAAATTTCTAAACTCACTGGGGTACACCATAAAAGAAAATAAATCTTACCTAGTACCCTGCTAACAAATTGTATTCCTGAGAGCAGGCTTGAATACAATTTCCCAGATGGCTTTCCTCACTCCAGAGAAACAAGTTTATTTGACAACCTACTTCAAACTACTGGCCAGAAAGACCCAGCTGTCGGCAAGAACAATTCTGCAAGCCCTGGGGTTCATAGCCTCTTGCAGTCTACTAATTCCATATGCAAGACGGCATATGAGGAAACTACAGTGGTATCTAAAAAGCTTATGGTGTCAACATTCTCAGGACCTGGAATCAATGATTCCTATCATTCCTTGTATAAAGACAGAGTTCCTTTGGTGGGCAGAGGCCTGCTACCACAACAAGGGGCTCCCTTTCACTCTACCACCTGCCGCCCAAACCCTAACAACAGACGCATCAGACTATGCAGGGGGGGCTCACTTGGTAGGGCAGTGCATTCAGGGCAAATGGAACCCGAGACAGATGCACCTGCATATCAACCAAAAAGAAGTGTTAGCTGTACAGAATTCCCTGATACCCTTCAAGGACCACATTCTTCCAAGACAATTACTGGTAAAGACAGACAACACCACAATTATGTGGTACATAAACAAGCAGGGGGGAACCCACTCGTACCCTCTCTGTAGACTAGCCATGGCTCTGTGGAACACAGCCTTGACCTACCAAGTGCACCTACAAGCTCAATTCCTGCCAGGCAAGCTAAATTCACTGGCAGACTACCTAAGCAGAAATCTCATGGACCCACACGAACGGAAACTGGAACCAAAAATATTCAACCTCTTGAGGAACAAATGGGGGACTCCAGCGATAGACCTGTTTGCCTCCCCTCAGAACTACCAATTGGACAAATTATGCACAAGGGCTTCCCACAGTCAAGCTTGGAAAGTGGATGCCCTGTCCTTTACCTGGGAAAGCCTCTAAGGTCATGCCTTTCCCCCTCTGCCTCTCCTCTCGAAGGTTCTGCTAAAGGTCATCAAACAGGACAAACCAAGGACAATACTGATAGTACCAGACTGGCCATGCCAGCACTGGTACCCCCTCTTGCGCAGTATGATACTGCTGGAACCATGGCACCTGCCTCAGACCCCTTCACTGCTGTCCCAGCAGGCGGGCCAGATTCTGCACCCTCAGCTTCAAACCCTGAACCTTGCAGCCTGGCTAATTCCTTGAGCTCTCCAATAGCATCCCTCAGTAAGCAGGTGCTAGATGTCATTCTGAAGGCAAGGAGGTCTAGTACTAGAAAATCCCATGCTGAAAAGTGGAAAAGATACTGTTCCTGGAGCCAGACTCGGGATGGGCACAACGGTGCCCAGCTTACCTTATATTCTTCAGTACTTAACAGAAATGCTCCACAAGGGCCTATCCTTCTCGTCAATTAAAATTCATGCTTCTGCCATTTCAGCACATTATAATACCGAACCACCCCTCTTCTCTCACCCCCTGCTAAAGCAGTTCCTTAGAGGGGCCAAAAATTTAAGACCGCCCAGGAGAGCCCCTACCTTAGGCCACTAAGGCCTGGGACCTTAACTTTGTATTGGAAAAGCTCAGTCTCCCTCCTTTTGAGCCAGCTGCAATTGCAGAGTTCAAATTCCTTTCTTGGAAAATGGCCTTCCTTCTAGCCACCACGTCAGCAAGAAGAGTGTCTGAATTATAGGCCTTCAAGGCAGTGGAGCCCTTCATTATCTTCCATGCAGACAGGGTTTCCCTCGGGACCAATCCTTCCTTTATGCCCAAGGTGTTGTTTAGCGTGGCCGTTAATCAGTCCATTCATTTGCGTACCTTTTTCCCCAATCCACAGAACAAAGGAGAATGAATACTGCACTCTTTCAACATGCACAGACAACTTAGATTTTATTTGGACAGGACTAAGCCTCTCAGAAAATGTATTGGCTTTGCTGCAGGGGCCAAGGGGAAGGCCATTTCAAAGCAAACCATTTCTAAGTGGATAGCCCATTGCATTCATTTCTGGTATAAACACCATGGAAAACCTACCCCACAGGGGATAAGATCACATTCCACCAGGGCTGCATCTACCTCTGCGGCCTTTCTCAGAGGTGCCCTACCAGGGACATCCTAGAAGCTGCTGCCTGGAGCTCTGTACATACCTTCACCAAGCATTACCACATACCTATTTTCTCTAAATCCAGAGCTGGTTTTGCCACTGCAGTCTTGCAGGGCTTAATAGCTGGCTCTAATGCTCTCTAACTTCCTCCTCCCTTCCTTAGCTTTGGGAATCAACCCAAATGTGATGACTGCAACAGTGAAGCATGAAGAACATAGTACAGTTGTATACAATTGCCATAAATGTAGATGTTCAAGTGTATTCACTGTTGCAGTCCTGGTTACCCTACCTCCATCCCCCTGACTTCTCTTGGCTCTACCTTTCCTTCTTGTTTGGTGTATTTAAGCTTTCTGGTGTATTTGCTTTTTGTTGGAGGGTTACCATAACATATAATTGCTTCCCATTGTGGGGGCACCTGACATCTGGGGCAAGAAAAACTGATGTAATCATGTTGGCTGCATGTTTTATACCCCTGACATCATGGAAGAAGAGACCGCATCCAACGCAGGAATCCAAGACTCTGGTATTCAGGCCATCTGAGGGCTACCTGCAGGCAGATAACCCAAATGTGATGACTGCAACAGTGAATACACTCTAACATCTACTTTTATGGTAAGTGTACACAACTGTACTTTGTGGACCCCCCATTCTGGACTTACCTTTTCTCATTCACTTTATTGAGTTTCCTTTCTTCAGGATGTTGTCTCTTCAGACACTTTTCCTACTTTTGCTTCCTCAAGCCTTTCTGGCATTTCCGGATTTGAAGGATGCTTACCTCCATATTCCCATTCATACTGTCTTGAGGAAGTTTTTATTTTTCTTTGTTCTTCGTGTTTCACTGTTGCAGTCATCACTTTTGGGTTATCTGCTTGCAGTAGCCCTCAGTCGGCCTGATTAACAAAGTCTTGGGTCCTGCGTCGGTTGCTGTCCCTTCTTACATGACGTCAGGTGTACAAAACATGCAGCCGATGCCATTACATCAGTCTTTCTTGCCATGCAGTGCCCAAAGTAGAAGCAGTTCGCAAGTGCCGGTCGTCCGACTCCTGAAATTTTCGTTTTCGAGTTTGAGAACCAAAGTTAAAGCTAAGTACCCCGTTGGGGAAACTTTTTCTTGATAGTTACCGATGTCAGTAAAAGTTAATAATTGCATTACTTGTGGAATGCAAATATCTCATAAAGATTTTCATTCCTACTGTATTCCTTGCCTAGGCCCTGACCACGACGTACTGTGCTGTCAGTTTTGTGCTTTATTTAATCAGCGCACTATCCATCATTGGTATATTTTCACCTCTAAATATTTCGGTTCTTGGTTTAATTATTCAGAAATGTCGTCTGTTAGCCATTCGACTACCGGGATTCCAAAAAAACGCAAGGATAAAGACAGAGACAGGCCGCCGAGGTCCAAAACTGTTGACGTTTTTCCTAAGCCAGTCACCAGCTTGCCGTACTCAGTGAGGTGCTTTCGCAGCCCCTGATACCTGCTACTTCTGATTCACAGGCCACTACTGAGACCCATTCGGAATCCGGTATGCCGCGAGATGCTTCAGCTATGTAACCTGCAGATGTCTCTACCTTGGATGGGTCCAGAGCCGCTGTGCAGGCATCGGCTTCTGAGGGTGTATTCAGGCCTATGGACTTGCATATTAAACCAACGCCTCCTTTTTCTTTTAGGCCTAAATCTTGAACCATACCTAAAATAACGATGCCCAGGCCGCATGCTCAGGCCTCTATTCCTAAAAAAAAAAATAAGAATGGCTGAAAATCTTATAACTTTAATCAGGAGAAGCCAGCCTCCCCCTTCTAAGAGACCTAGGACTGAAGTTGTTTATGAATCTTCTGACTTGGATTCTGATTTTTCTGATTCTTGGGATGATCTGGATTTGCCCTTATCTACTTATGAGAATTCTGATGCAGAGGACTCTATTCCCTCTGCTTCCCCTCCTGAGGACTTTTCTTTTGGGGAAACCTTACATACTCTAAGGGAGCATTTCCCCTGGGAAAGCCAGGATTTTTCTGATTCAAAAAAGAGGCTTAGGGATTTTCTTACTCCTGCCTCAGCATAGGCCTTTAGCTATTCCTCCTGTACTAGACATTGTTGATGATGCTTTTTCGGAATCTAGTTTGGCCCCTGATTCTTCACCTCCTGCTCCCAGAAAACCTGACCGATATTACAGGATTCCTGATTCACACAAGTTCCTTTTTAAAAATCCTACTGTGGATCCAGAGACTATTTCACAGGGACCCAAGGGCATTAAGGCTTCTACTGCTAAAAATCCTACCCCTTCTGATAGAGACTCCAAGGCGCTGAATAGATGGGGTAAGAAGGTTTACACTTCTGCAACCTTGGCCATTAGGGCTTTAAACTGCCAATTTCATATGTTAAAGTATGAACAACATGTTATTGGATTGCTTAAACAGAAAATGATGTTGATTCCTGACTGTGCAGAAAATAAAGAATTACAGGATTTTTTCTCAGCTAGAGCGTGTTCTGCGTGGAGACGTGCATGAATGGGCGTACCTTCGTTGAAGGTTGTGCGTCAGGGCTGGTAACTCGGAACGTAAAAATCAACTACCAATCATTAGCGGACCGGAGTTCCGCTGTAGCGACCCCTAACCGGGAAAAGCCGAAAGACACAACAGTGCATTCTGCTGAACAGGTTGTAAAACATACTTTGCAATGTGGATTTGATTCTTTAGAGGCCTCTTGCAGGGCTGCTGTTACTGGTTCTGTGCTCAGAAGGCATGCTTGGCTTTAGGAGCAATCTTTACCTGATCATGTTAAAGTTAAATTGTTGGATGCTTCCTTAAATCAGGACTGCCTGTTTGGCAACAAGGCTGAGGAAGTTCTTGAAATGATGGAAGATAAAGCTAAATCTATGCAAACTGTTAAAAGATTTCTTACAAGTTCAGCCTCCTAGATTTAGTAGACACTGGCCCTCTAAGAATTGGTCCTTTCCAGCCTCTTCAAGGTCTTCTCAAGCCAAACCCAGACATAGCAGAAACCCCAGGTTTCAGTCCCAGGGGACACACAAGACTAAGCCGCACCCAAATCAGGGAGTAGTAAGACTCCCCCCTATGGAAAACCGTCTCAATGACTTGCTTCTAAAACTTCCAAGCACTTCCCAACTGAATGCTCCTTTAGGCGGAAAGATGGGTCTGCAGGCCAGAAACTGGGAACTCATTACCCAGGGCAAATGGGTTTTAAATATGGTGTCCCAGGGATACAGATTTCACTTCCACACCTTACCAACACCAAGCGGGTGGCCAGATCTACCCCCAAACGAGTGGGCAGAGGCCCAAAATCAAGTACTGCCTCTTTTAAGCATGGGGGGTATTCATTTGGTACCTGAAGATGAAAAGGGACAAGGGTTCTATTCAAGACTTTCCCTGGTACCCAGAAAAGGCAATACATGGCATCCTATCCTGGACCTTTCTACTCTAAATACATTTCTGGTGATTCCAAAATTCAAGATACTGACTCTTTGCCAGCTGCTTCCTATGCTAGGCAAAGATGTATGTTTGACAACACTAGATTTAAAAGAAGCATACCTGCACATCCCTATCAGGGAGTCTTGCAGAAGATACCTACGCTTCAAAGCAGGCTACATGCACTATCAGTTCTCTGCACTGCCCTTTGTCTTATCTACTGCGCCCATGGTATTCACAAAGTGTGTAGCTCCAGTCATTGCATTCTGCAGGCAAAGAAATATTCAGATATACCCATATCTAGGCGATTGTCTAATTCAGGCAGAAAGCCAGGACATACTTTTGAATCATCTGGCCTTTGTTCAGAGGTTACTGACTTGTCTGGGGTACACCATAAACGAAAAGAAATCACACCTGGTACCCTGTCAACAAGTTATATTCCTGGGAGCAGCCTTGAATACAACTTCCCAGATGGCTTTCCTCACGCCAGAGAAACTGATTCATTTGACAACCTACTTCAAACAAGTGGCCACAAAAACCCAGCTGTCTGCAAGGCAAATACTGCAAGCCTTGGGGTTCATGGCCTCCTGCATTCTTCTAATTCCATATGCAAGGCTGCATATGAGGAAACTGCATTGGTATCTCAAAAGCCTATGGTGTCAACATTCACAGGATCTAGAAGTAATGATTCCTATCATGCCTTGCCTACGCCTAAAGTTCCTTTGGTGGGCAGAGGTCTGCCACCAAAACAGGGGACCACCATTCACACTACCCCCTACCCCCCAAACCTTAACAACAGACCTATCAGACTATGCATGGGGGGCCCACCTGGCAGGGAAATGCATTAAGGGCAAATGGAACCCAAGTCAAATGCACCTGCATATCAATCAAAAAGAAATGTTAGCTGTACAGAATGCTCTGACAGCCTTCAAGGACCACATTCTTCCAGGACAATTAATGATAAAGACGGACAACACCTCTGATGTTATGTGATCCTATCTCGCCTACATTCTGACTGATGGGGTTCGGAGCCGATCCCTCGGCTCCGACTCGGCACGCTTATGCCAAAGAGCGAAGTCTCTTATTGGCTGAACTTACTATATCCCAGGATGCACCACTACCAGTCCCCCAGATCTCGTTTGCCGCTAATCTGCGAAGACGTGGTCTCGAGCTGGCTGAGCTAAGTAGTAATTTTACTAACTTTTTTCTGTCAGGAATTTCTTGTTCTAGTCATAAAAAGCTGTTTTCATGGCTATTCTATCTCTTTTGTGTGTGTTTGGAGTTTTTCAAAGACTTTGTTGTGTGATTGGGTTGAGTTTGGTTAGGTCTCCTTCATCTAGGGCCTTCCTGGTCTTTCAACCCTCCTAAAACTTACAGGGTTTCGAAGTACCCTTAGTAATTTGTTACCTAAGCGATAACTGTACTAGGTAGTGTCAGTAAACGGAAAGTTAGTGATTTTTTTCTGTCAAGTTACTGATTCTTTGCCATAATGTCACAAAATCCTAGGCCTTCGGGCTTCAAAAAATGCACCAAATGCAATTTCAAAATGTCCATCACTGACTATCACTCACTCTGTGTGTATTGTTTGGGTGCTAAACACTTACAGGAGTCATGCAGCGTGTGTCACGCTTTTTCCTCAAGGGTCCTCCAGGAGAGGAAAAATAAATTGATTCTTAAGGGGTTAATTAAACCTTCTTTTGAAGAAGCCTTGGCATCCTCTCCTTCTCCGGCTAAAAGAAAGGGCGCCGGTTCCGACCAGTCCGTCGGATCCGACCGCCAAAAGACATAGGCAGGCCTCTCCTTCGCTCCAAGGACTTGGAGCCGAGGACGAACGGTCTGCCTCGATGCCACCAGTCTCGACTCCTCTGGCTTCGGAGCCGATGGCTGGGGCATCGAGAGGCGGGTCACCTTCGTCGGCTCCACTGGTCTCGGAGCCGACAAGGGTCGCCCGCTCAGACACTTCCTCCTCGGCGCCGAAGTCCACCTCGGCACCGATGGAATCTAGTGTGTGTATTCCTTCGGCGCCGATAGTCATCGAGTCACCTCGGAGCCGGTCCCCTAGTCCTTTGGGGCCGTTGGAGAGGCCGTCTCGAACCCGTTCAGTTTCCTCTCGGTCTTCGAGGATGTCAGATTCTGATATAGACAGGGTGCTTCAAAGACTGTTCCAGTCCCCAGTCTTCCAAAAATTTGTTTCGGTTCCGACCCAGTTGGCTTCGGAGCCGATGACCCTGGCCCACCCCATTGCCATTCCTCCTCCGACTGCTTCGGCTCCGTCGGAGCAGGTGCTGTTGGAGCCGGTGGAGATCTTAGGGTCGGCTCCGACCCTTACTCCAACCCGGGCCTTCGGGTCCGAGTTTGGTACACGGACTTCTTCGGCTGGACCCGGGGTGATGTTTCGGGACCTATGCTTCGGTTCCGAGCCTCCCTCGGTGCTTCGGCGGGACTTCCGTCGGCTATCATGGCTCCTGGGACCGGACACTCCCAGGATTCTGGGGGTCCGGCTTTCAGAGCCATGAGGAGTGCCTTGGCCAAGTCTTCTTCGGCCATCTCTCCGCTTTACCGGCACCTTCCCTGGGCGTGGAGACTGGGTCTTTGGCAGTTCCCTGTCCGTAGTCAGCGGAGCCCCTGGGCCTGAGGTTACCCCCATTGGGGTTCCCTCCTCCTGAGGGTTCTTCGAGTTGTCTTCGGAGGAACCCCAAGGAAGAGATCGTGCAAGAGGAAGCACGTGGACTCCCCGAGTCTATTACATCGGACACTGATCTTGATGATGCAGAGGGGTCCCCAGTCGTCCTCGGATGATGTCTCATTTGCAGACATCTTAGAGATCCTCAAACAACGAGGTGGCTGGATATCCAAACCCCCCTCTGCTGATGAGTCAGTGCTCCTCAAGGCCTTTGGGGCTCAGCCCTCCGCCTCCTGGGTGTCTCCGCCTTGACGAGCTTCTGGATTTAGTTTGTCAAGGTGTGGGAACATCCAGATACCGTGGAACCAGTCCCTTCTCGTCCAAATAAATTTTTGTCTGCTCCCCCCGAGAAGGAGTTCCTCACTAAAGGCGTGGCTGTAGATGCCATGGTGGTGGCATCTGCTACACAACAGGACGTGGCAGAGGCTTCAACGTCCGTCCATCCTCCTAATAAGGAGTCTAGGAGCATGGACAGGTACGGGAAGCGCACCCTGACTTCAGCGGCCTTTACTTTAAGGTCTTTGAATTATTAGGCACATTTTACCAGGCTTCAGAGGGATCTGGTCAAGGAGTTGTCAGATTCCCTCTCGGGTAACCTACCTGAGCAGCTAGCCCAGTCGGTTAGCTCTCAGTTGGCTATCCTTACGTCAATTTCTAACTCGTCCATGAGGCTCATTTCCTATGCGGCCGAAGGGCGGTAGAGCGGCAGGCACAGGCGTGGCTCTACGGAGACAAGCCTGGCTCGCTTGTGTCAGTTCTGGAGGCCTTCAAGTCTTCCTTCCGACGCTCCCTTTGATGGGTCCTCTTTGTTTGGACCGAAGGTTAAAGACACCCTTACCCGCTGTGAGCAAGAGGGAAAAACTTTATCTGCCGTAGGTGCCCGTTATTCCACTCCCTTCGGCCTTACCCCAAGGCTAAAGGAGGGGAAGATGTGGTTCCAAATCTCGAAAGTCTTTCCGCCAACAGCAGGAAGATTCCCCGTCCAGAGGCAGAGGACGGGGAAATTTTTCTGGGAGACGCCGTCCCAGAGGCGGCAGAGGGCCCGCAATTCTGGAGACCATGAGTCCTTTCGTGGCTCTTCAGCCTCCCACACATCATGAGGGATTGCCCGGCTGTGCTGCTCGAGCCAGTCGGGTGTCGCTTTGCCAAGCACCTAAAAGCCTGGGAGTCAATCACTCAGGACAGATGGGTGCTTCGGATCATTGCCGGAGGTTACACCATCCCATTCACATACTCACCCCCACCGTCCAAAAATCCCGGACCCACCACCCAGTCAAAGGGAAATGGCAGCCGCAGAAGCTTTAAAGCTGCTAGAAAAAGGAGTCATCCAACCGGTCCCCACAGACCAGATCGGATCAGGAAATTACTCCAGGTTCTTTTTAGTGCCAAAAGACAGGGGACCTGAGACCAATATTGGATCTCAGCAGACTGAACCAATCCGTCACGAAATCCAAATTCGAATGGTCACGTTACAATCCATTCTCCCATTGTTGGAGAAGGATGTTTGGATGTGCTCCATAGACCTCAAGGACGCCTATTATCACATACCGATACATCAGGCGTCCAGGAGGTATCTGCGCTTCAGCCTGGGAGTCAGTCATTACCAATTTTGTGCTCTGCCCTTTGGTCTCACCACAGCCCCCAGGGTGTTCACCAAGTGTTTGGCAGTAGTGACGGCTCACCTGAGAAGTCTTGGATTCCAAGTGTTTCCCTATCTGGACGACTGGCTCCTGACTGCCACCACCAGGCATCTACTAATGGACAACCTCAAAGCCACCATCTCCGTGGGTGCTACCCTGGGGATTACATTCAATTGGTCAAAGTCTGTCTTGCTGCCCTCTCAACGCATAAGGTTCATAGGAGCAGAGATAGACTCAAAATTGATGCGCGCCTTTCTTCCTGCCGAAAGGATCCAAACTTTACAGGGCCAAGTTCAAGCTCTGATCTCGAGATCCAAAGCCCCAGCCAGGATGGTTCTACAAGTTTTAGGTTCAATGTCTGCCACGGTTCTCTTAGTTCCTCTGGCAAGATTGCACATGAGGATTCTTCAGTGGCTATTGTCAACTCAATGGTCCTTTCAGGATCTTCCCCTCAATCATCACATCATGATTACGGAAACATGCAAACGGGACCTTCGCTGGTGGCTTCAGACATCCAATTTGGATCAAGGAAAACCCTTTGTTCTTCCCTCTCCAGTGGTTACCCTGACGACAGATGCCTCCCAGATAGGGTGGGGGCATTGTCTGGGCAGGCTAGTTCAGGGCTCCTGGCTTCCAGACGAAGCTCTTCTCCACATCAATGTGTTGGAGATGAGGGCTGTACTACTATCCCTACAAGCCTTACACAAGTTTCTTCCTCAGGGCATCATCGCCATCCACACAGACAACATGTCGGTGGTCTGGTATCTGAACAAACAAGGAGGGACCAGATCATACCCCCTTTGCAGAGAGGCCATGAGAGTGTGGGAATGGGCTGTAGCTACCAACCGCTTCTTGGTAGCGACCCACATCCCGGGAAAGTCAAATGTATTGGCAGACAAATTGAGCAGGACAATTCTCTCTCCTCACGAGTGGTCTCTAAACCACACAGTAGCAGCTCAGGTTTTCAGGAGATGGGGGACGCCGTGCTGCGACCTATTCGCAACTCCACTGAACACCAAGTGCCAAAGGTTCTTCTCCTTGATTCCACATCAGGGAGTACCAGCTATGGATGCTCTAGCACAACCTTGGCCAGCAGGGCTACTTTATGCCTTTCCTCCAATTCCACTTCTCCCCAAAGTTATTCAAAAAGCTTCTCAATTGGGGTCCGCAATGATACTGATTGCCCCATACTGGCCTCGTCAGGTATGGTTTCCTTACCTGAAGAAGCATGCGGTGGACGATCCGTGGACTTTAGACCTAATTCCGGACCTGCTAATTCATCAGTCGGGACATCAGCATCAGTCCCTTCGATCTTTGAAGTTGACAGCTTGGCTCCTCCACTTCCGACTTTAGTCAGAAGTCACACATTAGACCCGGAAGTTGTTCACATTTTATCTTCGTGACCCAAACCCACCACTAACAAATTGTACCTCAGTAAGTGGAAGAGGTTTGCTATCTGGGCTCAACTCAAGGGCTTAGACCCTATCACTGCTCCTATCCCAGAGGTTTTGAAATTCTTAACATCCCTGTTTAATCAAGGATCTTCTGTCTCTACTATTAAAGTCCAACTAGCGGCTATCTCTAAATTCCACGAATCCATGGATCCTCCATTGATGAGCAGCAGACTATGCAAAACTTTCATTAAAGGTGCGGGCCTGTTAAGACCCCCAGTTTTTCATCCTGCCTCCGTGGGATCTTGATTTGGTGCTTCGCATTAACATCTTCCCCTTCGAACCGGCTGCTACATGTGAGTTAAAATATCTGTCTTGGAAAACTGCCTTCTTAGTTGCAATTACTTCTGCAAGAAGAGTTTCAGAGCTTCAAGCCCTGTCTATTAAACCACCGTACTTGATTTTCCACAAGGATAGAGTATCACTTAGGCCTAATCCATCCTTTGTCCCAAAGGTCTGTTCTAGTTTCTGTCTCCAACAATCTCTAGAGCTACCAGTTTTCTTCCCAAAATTCTCCAATGAAGCAGAATACACTCTCCATAAATTGGATGTTCACAGGCAATTGCGCTTCTATTTAGACAGGACTCAGCAATTTCGTAAGTCAGACCAGTTGTTTGTGTCCTTCTCAGACAATAAATTGGGTAAAACCATCACAAAAGCTACTATCTCCAAATGGATTAGAGATTGTATAACTCAGGCTTATTCTTCTTCGAATAAGCAACTTACAACATCTATCAAAGCTCACTCTACCAGAGCTATGGCGACTTCTATAGCTTTTCATTCCAAGCTCGCTATATCGGAGATTTGTGCTGCGGCTACTTGGTCCAATCCGCACACTTTCATTTCCCACTATAAATTGGATGTGGCATCTAAAGGGCGAGCATCATTTGGTTCCACGGTACTCAGGAGTGTTTTCCAGTGAGCCACCCAGGATTCAGGTGCTAGGACGCTGTCCCATCAGTCAGAATGTAGGCGAGATAGGATCACATAACATCTTTTAGTTATGTACTCACCATAACTTCAGATGTTTGGGATCCATCTCGCCTACATTCCTAATACCCACCCTCCTTCCCCCTGCCTTGGAGATCAGAAGAGATTGAACGGTTTTGAGTTCTACTGTTTTATCTTGTTTCATCTGACGATGTTATATAAGCAGGGCGTGCATGTGTGCATGTATGCGGACAAACTAGATCTGGGGGACTGGTAGTGGTGCATCCTGGGATATAGTAAGCTCAGCCAATAAGAGACTTCGCTCTTTGGCATAAGCGTGCCGAGTCGGAGCCGAGGATCGGCTCCGAACCCCATCAGTCAGAATGTAGGCGAGATGGATCCCAAACATCTGAAGTTATGGTGAGTACATAACTAAAAGTTATGTGGTACATAAACAAGCAGGGGGGTACACATTCTTACCCCCTCTGCAGACTAGCCATGGCATTGTGGAACACAGCCCTGAGCTATCAAGTACATTTACAAGCACAATTTCTGCCAGGAAAGCTAAATACACTGGCAGACGAGCTAAGCAAAAACCTCATGGACCCACACAAGTGGAAACTAGAATCAAGGATTTTCAACATGTTGACAAGCAAGTGGGGGAGCCCAGATATAGACCTGTTTGCCTCCCCCCAAAACTATCAGTTGGACAAATTTTGCACAATAACTCCCCACAAACAAGCTTGGAAAGTGGATGCTCTGTCCTTCAGCTGGTAAAACCTATCAGTTTTTGCCTTTCCTCCTCTGCCTGTGCTCTCCAAAGTACTACTAAAGATCAAACAAGACAAACCAAGGACGATTTTGATTGCACCAGACTGGCCATGCCAACACTGGTGTACCCCCTCTTGTGCAGTGTGTCAATGTGGGCCCCATGGCACCTGACTCAGACTCAGCAGGAGAACCAAATTCTGCACCCTCAACTTCAAACACTGAATCTAGCAGCCTGGCTAATTACATAATTTCTCCTTTACCATCTCACAGTAAACCAGGGATGGGTATCATTTTAGAGGCAATGAGGCCTAGTACCAGAAAGTCTTGCACTGAAAAATGGAAAAGATTCTGTGCCTGGAACCAAGCTCAAGGGATGAGCACAACAGTGCCCAGTTTACCTCAGATTTTACAATACTTAACTGAGATGCTTCATAAGGGCCTGTCTTTCTCTTCCATCAGAATTCACGCCTTAGCCATCTCAGCTCATTATAAAACAGAACCACCCCTCTTCTCTCATCCACTACTTAAGACAGTTCCTCAGAGGGGCCAAAAATGTACGACCACCCAAGAGAGCTCCAACTCCAACCTGGGACCTCAACATTGTATTGGAAAAGCTCACCCTGCCTCCTTTCGAGCCAGCTGCCACTGCAGACTTAAAATTCCTTTCTTGTAAAACAACTTTCCTTTTAGCAATCACTTCAACAAGAAGGGTATCTGAATTACAGGGCCTCATGGCAGTGGAGCCTTTCATCATCTTTCATGCGGACAGGGTGTCCCTCAGGACCAATCCCTCCTTCATGCCCAGGGTGGTATCTAGTGTGGCCCTTAATCAGTCCATACATTTTCCAACCTTCTTTCCTAATCCACAGAACAAATGGGAACAGATTCTGCACTCCTTAGACGTGCACAGACAACTTGGATTCTACTTGGACAGAAATAAACCTCAAAGGAAATCTGATCTACTGCTGGTGGCATTTGCTGCAGGGGCAGAGGGGAACGCTATTTCAAAGCAAACCATTTCCAAATGGATAGGCCATTGCATTCTCTTCTGCTACAAACACCATGGAAAACCTATCCCACAGGGGATCAGACACCAGGGCTGCATCTACCTCTACAGCCTTTAGAGGCATCCCTACCAGGGACATCCTAGAAGCTGCTACCTGAAGTTCTGTACATACTTTCACCAAGCATTACCATCTGCCAATTTTCTCTAAATCCAGAGCTGGCTTTGCCACTGCAGTCTTACAGGGCCTTTTAGCTGATCCTAATTCTATTTAAATTCGTCCTCCCATCCTTAGCTTTGTGAATCTACCTAAAAGTGATGACTGCAACAGTGAAACACGAAGAACATAGTACAGTTGTGTACACTTACCATAAATGTAGATGTTCAAGTGTATTCACTGTTGCAGTCCTGGTTACCCTCCCTCCAGCCCCCTTCTTTTTTTGGATATACCTCTGCTTTCCTTTGCTATCTTCAAAAGCTTTTTGGTGTATTTGCTTTTTTGTTGGAGGTATAACCTTGTATATTTATAGATTTAACTGCTTCCCATTAAGGGGGCACCTGGGGCAAGAAAACTGATGTAATGGCGTTGGCTTCATGTTTTATACCCCTGACGACCTGACGTCATGGAAGAAGGGACAGCAACCGACTCAGGACCCGACTTTGTTAATCAGGCAGACTGAGGGCTACTTCAAGCAGATAACCCAAAAGTAATGACTGCACCAGTGAATACACTCGAACATCTACATTTATGGTAAGTGTACACAACTGTACTTGTCTTCCTCTCATTATCAGTTCTCTGCTTTGTCATTTGGTCTTTCTACAGCTCCAAGGGTGTTTATCAAATGCCTGGCTCTTGTGGAAGCTTCCTGCAGACTTCAGGAAATTAAGATATTTCTTCATGTAGACAACCTTCTAATTCACACCCCCTCTCAGCAGCTCAATTTATACTTCACTATGCTTCTGTTGTGCAGTGTAGGATTCCCCCTTAATCTCAAAAAGTCTGTGTTGACTCCCTTTCAGGATCAAGTGTTTTTGGGTTGTAGGGATTCAAACCTTCCCAATGTTGCTTTGACTCCCGCCTCTCAATTTTCTCTCTTTAACTGCTTATTTCCTGTTTGTGTTTGTTCTTGTAGTCCTTCCTGAAAGGGACTTGTTTTTAGTACTGGGGTATATGGCATCCACTATTCCCATGATTCTCTTTGCCAAACTCCATATGAAGAAAATTTAGTGGTTTCTCAAGACTGTTTGGTTCCAGCCCTGCTACCCTCTGGAGTATCTGGTCCTTCTCTTACCTTGCCTCAAGCTCGAGCTTTGCTGGTAGATTCATCAGATTATCCTAAATCTGGTTGTGCCTTTTCAGGTTCCTCTCCTTACCCAGGAGCTGTACACAGATGCTTCTGTTCAGGGTTTGGAGAATCTCCTCTAACAAAAAGTCGAAGGTCTTTGGTCCCTTGAACAGATGACAGACCTTAAGGTGCCAAAGAGATGAGGGCTCTACTCCTAGCTCTCCAGGCATCTCACTCCCTTTGGGTTTCAGGTCCTATAAAAATTTATATGGACAATACCACAGTCATGTGGTACATCAACAAGCAAGGGGACACCAACTATTACCTTCTTTGTAGACTGACTTTTCAGGCTTGGGATTTTGCACTCTGTCATCATGTGGTTCTTCAGGTAGTCTGTATCCCTTTAGAGCACAATCTCACAATCTAGTAGCAGACTTTCTTCAGCAGGTTAAAGACTCAACCTCATGAATGGATGTTTCATACGGAGGTGTTTCTGGACATTGTACAGCATTACGGTACTTCTCTGGGAGATTTTTCTGCCTTCCCTGTAAATAGAACAACTTTCCCAGCTCTGTTCCAGAGTATCAGGTCCTCTGGCTTGGAGAGTGGGGCACCATTTCGTTTTCTTGGAAGGGGATGTTTCTCTCTGCCCAGCCTCTTCTTCCTGTTCTTCCCAGAGTTCTGCACAAGGTCATGTGGGACAGGCCCAAAATCTTGCTGGTGACTCCCTTTTTACCCAGACAGCACTAGTTCCCCCTTCAATTTCACCTGGCCAGGGTCAGTATTCACAAGTTACCTCACAGGATGGATCTTCTCAGGCAAAACAAGGGATCTCTCATTCAACCTCACTTGTCTACACTTCATCTGACACTTTGGGTAATAGTTTTGATTCCTTTCAAGCACCATTTTTCTGAGGACATGCTTCAGGTTTTGCAGAAGGCCAGAAAACTCACTACTAGAAAATCTTATGTGGCTAAATGGAAGAGATTTTCTATTTGTCTTGAGCATGATCTGGGCCTTCTTCTGTGGGGGTCCCTATGGGTCCTTTATTATTTGTGTGAGTTGCTCAATGTTGATTTGGCATATTCCTCTTGTAAAGTTAATTTGTCAGCCATTTCTTCCTGTCTGCATCTGAGTCCACCTTTGGCTTCTGGTTTTAAAGTCAATTTATAAAAAGTACCCTTCGTGTCATGCCTCCAAGAAAGCATATTCCTCCTTTTTGGGATCTTAATTTTGTTCTTGAAAAATTGACTCAGTCCCTTTTGAGCCTGCATTTTCTTCTTCCCTGCAGCGTTCTACTTGGATGTCTGTATTGTTGGTGGCTATTACTTCTCCAAGAAGGTTTGTGAACTTCAAGCACTCGTGGTGGTTCCCTTTTTTTCCCCCAACAAGGAAAGGGTATCTATTCATACCAGTCCTTCTTTTATACCCAAGTTGGTTAATGATTTGTCCTTGAATCAGTCCATTCATCTTCCTTCATCACAGACTTGTAGTGAGAGGGTACTACACACCTTGGATTTACATAGACAGCTCCGATATTACTAGGGTAAGACAAAATGCATCAGAAAATCTGAGCAGTTTTTTGTTTCCTTTCATGTCAGGAAATTTGAGTTTGGCAGTATATAAGCCAACAATCTTGTTTCTGGATTTCTAAGGCCATTTCTTTTTCTTACTCTCTTCATCAAGCAGCTTTCCTCTTCTGTCTACGCTTATTCTATCAGGACAGTGGCCTCTTCCGGTTCATTTTTTCAAGATTCTGGATACTAGGTCCATCTTGGAAGCTGCTACTTGGTGTCTTTGCTCTTTTACCAAACATTACAAGTTGGATATCTTTCAGTCCTTTTTGTACTCTCCCAAGAGTAAAGATTGCTGCAACAGTGACAATGAAGGGCATGGTAAGTTGTGTAAAATCTTACCAGAACAGTAGATGTCTTGCTTCTTAATGGGGGGTATGTTTGTTATAGGTTCATAGGTATATGTACTAGGGTAATGACCACCAGGCTTACCTCTCAACCTGTTAGTGCAAAGAAATCTGGATAAAGCCAGAATGTGTGGACAAATGCACAAAAATAGGGACAGAGCTTAAATATTGCTCCTATACATTTAGAAAATTGCTACAGTAACAAGGTTTGCATAGTTTCTGAAGGATATAAAGTCTGAAACTCAAATGCCTCTCATTATTTAGTATTATTTAGTGTCTTGTGATTTACCAGAAAATCACAAATTTTATGAGAAACCAACCAAAAATATGAGAAGAAAATCTGTACAGTTGAGAGGTAAGCCACTGGGGCATTTATAAGCCTAACCATGCAATCCAACCTAATTGCATCCCCTGGAAACATGCCCATCTTAATTGGGGGGGGGGGTGGTATCTTTTTTAGGTTAAGAGGTAAATACTAGGCTAATGACCACCAGAGGCGTTTATAAGCCTAGTGTTCTGTTTCTCCCTCTTGCCCACTATTATTTTCTGTTGCCCTGCTTAAGGCTGGAAGAGAGAACCCCTCAGCTGCACATCATCTTATTCCCTTTCTGGGTGTGTATGCTGCTGCTGCTTTCTCTGGGTTTGGTTCTCCTGTGGCACTTCATTTCTGAGGATTAGACATCCATTTGTCCCATATCTACATTATGCCTTGCACACAAGATATACGTCTAGATGTACGATGCCTGGAAGGTGTAAAAGTTTTGGTATACTGCCAGATGTTAGGTTATCCCCAGCAGGATATCCCAAGAGTAAAGTATACTGCAAGGGTGAAAAGAACATCTACTGTTATGGTAAGATCTAAGACAACTGCAGATTTGCTTTATTCGTAAGGCTACAGAATGACAACTCATCCCATTTTTATGCAGCCCACTTAACTGTCTTATGAGAATCTGCTGCTATGCTCAGCTGTAAACTGTATTTTAACAAACCCAAGCTATGTTTTTCACAGCATACATTCCAGCATTTCAGATGTTTAAACATGGCATGCAAGCATATTACATTTAACTTTTTTCCTGTAAAAATAGTGACTGCAGCACAGAACTGCATTATGAGTTGTGCCTGCTATGTATATTTTATAGTTTCTATTTTAGCAGAAGCCTGTCAAAAACACTAGATTTTTGATTTCTGAATAGCAAAATATTTTTAATTGTGTGGTACATCTGAGCAGCCCTTTGAAATTGGCTTCGGGACAAAAAGGTGTGTCTAAACTCTCAGAAATCAACAGTTAGCTGAATGTACTTTTCTCACCAACCCACCTGGAATTCATTTCACTGTGGTTACTGAGCAGAAATACCTAGAGGTCACAGTTGACCAAAGTCTGACTTTTCATACTGCATACAGTAAAAAAAAAAAAAATCTCTCTTACTAATTAAATCAGTTAAAAGTTGCCTATATAATTTCCAACCTTCTTCCACCAAAGACAGACAAGCAGTTTCCATCAGCGTCCTGCTACCAAGGTTAGAATGTGCTTTACCAATATTTGCCGTGTTATTCCTACATAACTCTGGCCTCTTACAAAAGGCTGAGAACAGAAATGTTCATCGTGTTTCACTGTTGCAGTCATGACTGTAGGGTCCTCGGTTGGCCAGAATCCCAAAGTCTGGGTCCGGCGTCGGCTATTCAGCCATGCTCCCTGATGTCAGAGCGCCAGGAGTACAAAGCTGACAGCCAACGCCATTTTCTCCAGTCTTTCTTGCCGTGCGGTGATAGCAGTTCGCAAGTGCCGGTCGGCTGACTCCTGACAATTTTTTCTAAACGTACTTCAGTCCGAAGACTTTCTTCTCCTACTCAAAGCTAAGTACCCGTTGAAACTTTTTCTTGCTCCAGTCCGATGTCAGAAAAAGTTAATAATTGTATTTCATGTGGGAAGCAAATACCTCATAAGGATTTTCATTCTTACTGTATTCCTTGCTTAGGCCCTGACCATGATGTAGCTAGTTGTCGGTTTTGTGCTAGATTCAATCAACGTACTATTAAACGAAGGTACAATTTTGCATTTCATTACTTCGGTAGGCGTTTTAATTACAAAATGTCTTCGGATACGGTTCCTGCTACCGGAGTTCACAAACAACGCAAGGATAAAGACAGGCCTCCGAGGTCCAAATCAGACGACGTTGTACAAGCAGAGCCAGCTTCAGGTTCAGCCGTCGTCAGTGAGGAGCTTTTGCAGCCCCTGTCGTCGGCCATTTCGGAACCGATAGCCGAAACGGACTCCCACGAGGAGCCATCTAGGCCTTTGAATATTTCTGTTGCAGGACCTTCGGACAATGCTCCTTCGGATGGGTCCGGAGCCGCTGTGCAGGTACCGGCTTCCAAAGGGGTTTTCAGGCCTACTCAGCTTCTAATAAAGGCAAAGACTCCTTCCAAATCAAAGACTGCAGCCCAGGCCTCTTCTGATCCGGCACCTAAGTCTCAGAAACAGTTACTCAAGATGGCTGAAGACTTACTTACTATGATTAGGGGTTTACATCCCCCTCCAGACAAAAGGCCAAGGCAGGAAGTGTATTATGACTCCTCTGATCAGGCTTCTGTTTCTTCAGTTTCTTCTTCTGACCAGGAATATTCTTTCCCTCCTTATGAGGATTCTGATGCTGAGGAATCCATTCCTTCAGCTTCTCCCCCTGAGGATTTCTCTTTTGGGGAAACTTTGCATGAAATGAGGGAACATTTTCACTGGGAAAGACAGGAGTACTCGGAATCTAAGAAAAGACTTAGAGATTTTCTTCTTCTTCCTCAACATAGACCCCTGGCTATTATTCCTATTTTGGATATTGTGGATGATGCTTTTTCGGAGGCTAACTTAACTCCTGACTCTCTTCCTCCTGCTCCTGTTAAGCCAGACAGATATTATAGGGTTCCTGATTCCCACCAGTTTTTATACAAGAATCCTACTGCTGATCCTGAAACCATTTCTCAGGGTCCTAAGGGGGTTAAGGCTGCTTCTGCTAAACACCCCATTCCCACTGAGAAGGATTCCAGATCTTTTGAAAGATGGGGAAAAAAAGTGTACACTTCTGCTACTTTATCTATTAGGGCTTTAAACTGTCAGTTTCATATGCTGAAATACCAGCAATTTCTTCTGTCTGTTTTAAAACAAAAGTTATCTTCCATTTCCGCCTGTGCAGATGATAAGGAATTACATGACTTAATGCATGCCACTGAACAAGTTGGGAAGCATGGTTTACACTGTGGATTTGATGCCTTGGAGGCTTCTTGTAGGGCTGCTGCCTCTGGCACAGTCATTAGAAGGCATGCGTGGTTAAAGGAACAAAACTTGCCAGATCAAGTAAAAGCTAAATTATTGGATGCTCCTGTTCAGCATAATGTTTTGTTTGGATCTAAAGCTGAAGAAGTGATAAAGAAGATGGAGGACAAGGCAAAATCCATGCAAACGGTTAAAGATTTCTTACAAGTACAGCCACCCAGATTTAGTAGGAATTGGCCTACTAAAAACTGGTCCTTCCCAATTCTGACAGGCCTCAGAGGGGTAGATACAGACGCTCCCGAGGAAGGTCTCAAACGCAGGCCTCTTATAGACCAAGACAGTGGACTGCTTCCACCCCTAGGGGAGGAGAGGACAGGTTGCAAGCTCATAGAAAACAGACTCAGTGACTCCCTCTGTTGGGCTGCAGGAACTTCTCGCCTGGAAGCCCCTCTCGGAGGAAAACTTTCTCTTTTTCACCTAAACTGGACTCATATAACCCAAGACAAGTGGGTTCTGGATGTGGTTTCAGAAGGTTACAAATTCCATTTTCATACCCTACCAAGGCCAAGTGGATGGCCGGATCTTCCAAAACATCAATGGTTGGAGGCCTTAAACCAAGTGGAAGCTCTCTTGGCTATGAAAGCCATAGAACTGGTTCCACTTTCAGAGATGGGACAAGGTTTTTACTCAAGGCTCTTTCTAGTCCCCAGAAAGCAAAATTCATGGAGACCCATTCTGGATCTGTCAGTCTTGAACACTTTTCTCGAGATACCAAAATTCAAGATGCTTACTCTACAGCAGCTACTTCCAATGCTGATCAAAAATGCATGGATGGTAACTTTGGATTTAAAGGAGGCATATTTACACATTCCCATCAGGCAGGAATGCAGAAAATACCTCAGGTTCAAGGCCGGATCGAAGCACTATCAATTCTCTGCGCTGCCCTTTGGATTGTCTACTGCACCCAGGGTCTTCACCAAATGCCTGGCTCCAGTAGTAGTTTATTGCAGACTCAAGGGAATTCATATTTACCCTTATCTGGACGACTGTCTTATTCAGGCAGACAGCAAGGATGTCTTACTCCAGCATCTAGAATTTGTTCAGAATCTTCTCAAGCTCTTGGGATTCACTGTAAACATAAAAAAGTCAAATTTGGCACCCTCACAACAGATAACTTTTCTGGGTGCTCTTCTCAACACAACAACCCAGATGGCATTTCTGACATACGAAAAACAATTACAGCTGGCTTCAACTTTCAAAACCTTGGCAACATTAACTCAGCTATCTGCAAGGAAATTCCTGCAGGCTTTGGGTTACATGGCCTCCTGCATCCTTCTCGTACCATATGCAAGACTACATATGAGGAAAATACAGTGGTACCTAAAAAGTGTATGGTCTCAGCATTGCCACAGTTTAGACATACAGATTACCGTCCTGCCTTGTCTTCAAAAGGAATTCCTTTGGTGGTCCAAGGCATGTACTCTAAACAAAGGAAAACCCTTCAGTCTGCCTCCAGCCACTCAGATTCTAACCACGGACGCCTCAGATTATGCGTGGGGAGCCCATTTTCAGGGCAACTGTCTGCAGGGCCTTTGGACAAAGGATCAGAAGCTCCTGCATATCAATTTAAAGGAAATGTTAGCCATTCAGAAGGCTCTATTGGCCTTCAGGAATCTTCTACATCCAGGACAACTACTGATACGGACAGACAACACCACAGTTATGTGGTACATAAACAAGCAAGGGGGATCTCATTCCTATCCCCTTTGCAGACTAGCCATGAATCTATGGAACACAGCTCTAGCTTGCAAACTGGACCTTCAAGCTCAGTTTTTACCAGGGAAGCAAAACTTCCTGGCAGACAGTCTGAGCAGAAACCTGTCGGATCCACACGAATGGATGCTGGACACCGAAATATTCAAGATGATTACAGCAGTCTGGGGATGTCCTCGCATAGACCTCTTTGCATCCCACCTCAATCATCAACTACAGATTTTTTGCACCAGGACATTCCACGAACTAGCTTGGAAAGTGGATGCACTATCATTCAGTTGGAGAAACCTCTCTGGGTATGCCTTTCCGCCTCTACCTCTTCTTCCACGGGTGTTATTAAAGATCAAACAGGACAAGCCCAAGATGATAATCTTGCTGGCCCCAAATTGGCCTCGGCAGTTTTGGTACCCAACACTGAGAAACCTTTGTCTGGAGCCCCCTTGGGTTTTACCACAGACTCCGAACCTTCTGTCCCAACACCAGGGTCAGGTTCTGCACTCCCATGTCAAAACTCCCAGCCTGGCGGCATGGTTAATCCAGGGTCTATGATTCATTCTCTCCTACCCAAGCAGGTTATGGATGTCATTTTAGAAGCCAGACGTCCTAGCACTAGAAAATCTTATGCAGAAAAATGGAAAAGATTTTGCTCCTGGATGCAGGCTCAGGATTCAGATCCTCTTATTCCTAACATTCCTCTGATTTTACTTTACCTGACAGACCTCTTACATAAGGGTCTCTCTTTCTCTTCCATAAAAATGCATGCCTCTGCTATTTCTGCTCATTATAATTCAGACCCTCATATCTTTTCCCACCAGCTCATGAAACAGTTTCTCAGAGGAGCTAAGAACTTAAGGCCCCCTAGATCTCCACCCATTCCTGCTTGGGATCTCAACTATGTTTTGGAAAAGCTCACCTTACCTCCTTTTGAGCCTGCTGCCACATCTGACATCAAATTTTTATCTTGGAAGACAGCCATCCTGATAGCTCTGACCTCTGCCAGGAGAGTATCGGAGTTGCAAGCTCTCATGGCTGTGGAACCTTATATTATTTTTCATCAAGACAGGGTGTCTTTAAGGACTAATCCTACTTTCATGCCTAAGGTGGTTTCCAAAGTGGCTCTAAATCAAACTATTCACTTGCCAACTTTTTTCCCCACTCCTCAAAATAAGGGGGAAAGGATCTTGCATTCCTTGGATGTACACAGACAACTACGTTTTTACCTGGACAGAACCAAGGACATCAGGAAATCAGAGCAATTGTTTGTTTCTTATGCTTCTAGTTCCCAAGGTAAAGCCATTTCAAAACAGACCATTTCTAAATGGATTGTTCATGGAATCAGATTTTGCTATTCACACCATGGAAAGCAAATCCCAGGGAGTATAAGGTCTCACTCTACCAGAGCTGCTGCCACTTCAGTTGCCTTCCTCAGGGGAGTTCCTACCAAAGACATTTTGGAAGCTGCAACTTGGAGTTCAGTGCATACTTTTTCCAAGCACTACAATCTTCCTCTTTACTCTAAGTCTAGGGCAGGCTTTGCTTCTGCAGTCTTGCAGGGCCTTTTAGCCGCCCCCTCTACTTTATGACCACCTCCCTTTTATTCTGCTTTGGGATTCAACCCTATAGTCATGACTGCAACAGTGAAACACGATGAACATAGTACAGTTGTGTACACTTACCATAAATGTAGATGTTCGAGTGTCTTCACTGTTGCAGTCTGGGTTACCCTCCCTCCTGTTCCCTCTTATTTTTTCCTTTGTGTGGTTCCCTTCTTCACCCTTCTTCTGAGGTGTATTTGCAAAGGGTATGGGATCTTTCTCATTTTGAAACACCTGACATCTGGGGCAAGAAAAACTGGAGAAAGTGGCGTTGGCTGTCAGCTTTGTACTCCTGGCGCTCTGACGTCAGGGAGCATGGCTGAACAGCCGACGCCGGACCCAGACTTTGGGATTCTGGCCGACCGAGGACTGCCTGCCGGCAGGGCAGAACCCTACAGTCATGACTGCAACAGTGAAGACACTCGAACATCTACATTTATGGTAAGTGTACACAATGTACTTTATGCATTTTATTCACTTAAGCACTAAAAGGAGAATCAATCTGTTACTCTTTTCTAAAAGGCAAAATGGCTGCCCGTAAACGTGAGAACATCCTTCTTATCAAACAGTTTGACAACACAAAAACTACACACATTTAAAAATCAGCTGCAGCTAAGCAGCAGTCCTTTACTCGCTCATGAACCCAGCAGCTACCACACTGCACGGGCCACTGTTTATTATCCATTACCTGTGTCAAAAAGCATTTAACAGAAGTGCCCCATCTGCCTGCAATTCTCCTCTTGAGTCTATTAGAAATGCTAAGAGTTTACAACAATTCAGCAAATATATGCAATTTTTAGCAAACTTGGTTGAGTAATAACCTCAGTAACCTCATGCTAAGACTGGAGGCACTGTTCCTCTGTTCAGTCTCAGGTAAAATCCTGAAGGGTGATGTGCACCTTGCCTTCCATACCAGTGTATCTCCGTAAATCAAACAACCCTCACTAATACTACGTCTAGAGACCTAAACCTATATCAGCAAATAAAAAAACTTGGTAGATAGATTATTTACACAAGTCCTTCTCCACCTGTGGAATAGGCTTCTTCTACAAATCAAGCAGTGTAATACAATGTCCTCTTTCAAACAGAGACTGGATGGGTATTAACACATTCATCCCTGTCTTGATCGGCCTAGCCCTCCCTGAAAAGGGAGATACAAGGGTGGGTAGTGGCAAGGTATAAATGGCCATTAGGCTCAGTTGTCTTGTATTTCCTGTGATCATTTGAAGTGTAAATTATGCCACTCATAAAATTTTTAAAATGAATCACCCAAGTGACATGTATACAGATTGTGTATGTATCACTTTCACTTAATTGTAAATTGTACAGGCAGAAAGGTGTGGCAAGTCTTGGCACTGATTCTACAACATGTGAACATCATTAGTGGGGTCAGTGACAGCTGCAGCATGGCAGATCACTGATGAAAGTGCTGGGGAACTGGAAAAGCTGCACAGTGCAGTCCCTGGCATTGATCACTGCACAGTCCCTGGCGCAGATTACTGCACAGCACAGTCCCTGGCGCTGATCACTGCACAGCGCAGTCCCTGGCGCTGATCACTGCACAGCGCAGTCCCTGGCGCTGATCACTGCACAGCGCAGTCCCTGGCGCTGATCACTGCACAGCGCAGTCCCTGGCGCTGATCACTGCACAGCGCAGTCCCTGGCGCTGATCACTGCACAGCGCAGTCCCTGGCGCTGATCACTGCACAGCGCAGTCCCTGGCGCTGATCACTGCACAGCGCAGTCCCTGGCGCTGATCACTGCACAGCGCAGTCCCTGGCGCTGATCACTGCACAGCGCAGTCCCTGGCGCTGATCACTGCACAGCGCAGTCCCTGGCGCTGATCACTGCACAGCGCAGTCCCTGGCGCTGATCACTGCACAGCGCAGTCCCTGGCGCTGATCACTGCACAGCGCAGTCCCTGGCGCTGATCACTGCACAGCGCAGTCCCTGGCGCTGATCACTGCACAGCGCAGTCCCTGGCGCTGATCACTGCACAGCGCCGTCCCTGGCGCTGATCACTGCATAGCGCCATCCCTGGCGCTGATCAGACTGTGTACTTTTTTAAGGAGCTACAGAACAGTCTCTCTAGTGTTGATCAGACTGTGTACTCATTTGGCTACCAGGTTTCAGTCATTCTGCTGCTCAGGGACACTGATCCCTGTGTTGTGCAGTACATTGTCAGACACAATGCACATCCTGGAAAATCAGGTAGACTAGGTCAGGCCAGATGGCAGGTCTCTAATCTGATAGTGATGAGACGTAACGTAAACGTGAAGGATCCTACTGCAGTGCCTTCTGATCATTATGTACAGAAGGATGTTTTGAAAGTCTGAAGAGCACATCGTGTCTCATTGATAGGAGAGAGAGAGAAGACTGGCTGTACTGTGACTCTGCACATGTTGAGGCTGCTTAAGTCCAGGGTGGGCCTGATGTTACTGTTTTGTTCTCCAGCAAAAAGAAGCAGAACTAAACATCCTGCCTCCAAAGTGATGCTCAGGAGGATGCTGGATGGCTTTCTTTCTGAGGGGCTTTAGCACCTCCTTCTTAGTTGCCTGTTTCTGCAGTGGAGAAATATCTGGTAAGGGTTGTGACTGACTGGGAAATGGAGAGAGGAGGTCCTCTAACAACATGTGGTTACCACATGTCTGACCCTTTAATCACCACTTTCTGCAGTGGAGAAGCATCTGGTAATGGTTGTGACTGACAGGTGGAAGGGAAAGGGAAAGTCCTCTAACTGTATTTGGCTACCACACGTTTGACCCTTCCATCCCTAGAAAGTGATAATGAGTCTGGGACTTGGAACTGCTGTTGACCACCCTTGCTGCACTGATTATGTTGAAGACCCCAGAACTTGTTTCACTAAAGTACAGTTGTGTAAAATCTTACCCTAACAGTAGATGTCCTTCTGTTCACCGTTGCAGTATTCTTAACATCTGGGATTCCCTGCCTAGGGCAGCTCAACGTCTGGCCAGTATACAAAAGCCTTAGGTTGCTTTAAGGTATGCTGTACATCACATGTATGCTCCTCATGTAGCGTAGAGCATAAAGGTGACATCTGGGCGTACCATTTTTGGAAATGGAAGCCCCAGTAGGAATGCCAGTCCAAGAAAAACCAAGAGGTAACCAATACATCCAGAAGAGAAAAGGACCAGGGTGGGAGGGGGGGGGGGTAGTGAATACTGCAACAGTGAAGAGAAGGACATCTACTGTTATGGTTAAGATTTTACACAACTGTACTGTGTCCTTCCATATCACTATTGCAGTATTCCTAACATCTGGGAGAGAGGCAAAGCTCAGGAAGAAACGTGGGAGGAGGAAGGACCAGCAGAGCTCTCTAGGAGGCCATGAAGGATGCCCCTAGCAAAACCAGTTCTAGCTCTGGAGATTCCTTCTAGGTTGTAGTGCTTGGTAAAAGTATGCACAGAAGTCCAGGTAGTTGCCTCAAACATAGAGTTAGAATCCAGACTCTTGAAAGAAGCACCAGAAAAAGCCACAGGTCTAGTAGAATGAGCCTTTACAGAAGAAGAAAGGCTCTTACTATGACAAAAAATAGCAAAAAGAAATAGCCTTTGAAATCCAAGAAGAAATAAGTCTGCTTGGATACAGCTAATCCCAAGGACCTGGGATGAAAGGAAACAAAAAGCTGATCAGATTTCCTATCTTACTCAAGTGAAATCTGAGTTGTCTATGCACATCTAATGTGTGCAGTATCTCCTCGCTAGCAGATTATGGAGAAGGGAAAAAATGAGCAAATTAATAGAATGAGTAAGGGACAACTCATTAACCTCCTTGGGCGTAAAAGAAGGATTAGTCCGCAAGGACACTGTCCTTATGAAACACCAAAAAAGGGAGGACAAGCCATAAGGGCATGATGTTCAGACATGACACCTGTCTGGCAGAGGTAAGGGCCAACAAAAGAACAGTCTTCCAAGAGCAGTGTTACAAGGAAGCTGAAGCAGCAGGCTCAAAAGGACCCTGAGTCAATTTTTCCAAAACAAAGTTAAGATCCCAGAGAGGAGGAACAAGCTTCCTGGGAGACCTAATATGAAAGACACCTTTAAGAAATTCTTTAGCTTCAAATCTAGAAGATAAAGGAGGAGATAAGGGCAGACAAGCAGAGATGGTTGATAAGTGGGCCTTAAAAGAGTAGGCCAAACCAGCACTGAGTAATAACAAAGAACCAAAGGAACATCCACAGAAAGTGGATCCAGGTTATGGGAGAGACACCAAAAAGAAAACTTCTTTTTAGATAAGTATGATTTCCTAGTCTCCTGCAGGACCCTAAGCATGTCCCCAGAAAAAAAGGTATCTATGTGGAATCAAAATCCTATTACCCACAGTGTGGACAGATGGGGATGGATGAGAGATCCCTTGTTTTGTACGAGTAGGTCCACCCTGTGAGGAAACTTGTGATGATTGCCCTAAATGCAAAAGAAGAGGGAACTAATGCTGTCGCGGACAAAAGGGAGTCACCAACAATATTTTGGGAGTGTCCTGTTGAATTTTGAACAGAACTTTTGGAATAAGGGGGAAGGGGAGGGAAAGCATAAAGAAACATCCCCTTCCAAGAAAAATTAGAGGGTGTCCACCTTCCACACCAGAGGACCTGGGATTCTGGAACAAAAAAGAGGAAGTTGTCTGTTCAGAGGGGGTGGCAAATAGATCTCCTTCAGGAATACCCCACTGGTGGACAATGTCCAGAAATGCAAACCTGTAAAGCATCCATTGGTGGAATTGAGTTAAGGACCTGTTCAGAGTGTCTGCCACAATGTTTTGACCTGAACAGTCACTTGATACTGGACAGCAAGTTCCAATACCAACCAACCAGCAAAGAAGGTAAGATCTTATTCCCCTGTTTGTTTATATATCACATCACCGTGGTATTGTCTGTAAACACCTTGAGAGGTCCCAGGGAGAAAGAGGATGAAAAGCCTGAAGAGCCAGCAGAAGGGCTCTCATCTCTTTGACATTAATGTGCTTCTTTTGTTTAAGAGAAGACCAGACCCCCTGCACCTTTAGGGAGCCAAAAGCTGCTCCACATCCTTCGTCTCGAGCATCTATGAACAGCTCCTGAGAGGGAAGAGGGGGATGAAAAAGGAGACCTGGGTTTAGAGACAACTGCTGAATCCTCCACTGAGGTTCCTTCTTGAGACAAGGTACAAGAGGAACTACAGATTCTAGAAGATGTGCATGTTGAAGCCAAACTAACTTTAGGAATCACTGAAACTTTGTCATGTGGAATTTGAACAGAGAGAGCATAGGAATGGTGGCTGCCATGAAACCCAGAGCTCTCAAACTCCCTGGCTGTAATAAAGGCCAGAGGAAGAAGAGTTTGAAAGAAGGAAATGAGAGTTGAGGCCTTGGGAGGAGGCAGGGATGCCAGCAATAGGCATTGTCTGAATCCTACAATGCAGAAAAACATGGTCCTGAGAAGGAGTCAGAGAAGAGTTTTTGAAGTTTATTGTAAACCCCAGGAGGCTCTGAAGAAGAGAGATGGCCAAATGAAGATTTTGTAACAGGATCTCTGGAAAGAATGTCTGAAACAGCAGCTTGTCCAAGTAGGGAAATACTTGGATTCCCTGAAGCCTGTAAAAAGTATTCACAGGAGTGAGGCATTTGGTGAATACCCTTGAGACAATAGAAAGGCCAAAGGGCAAAGCAGAAAACTGAAAATGCCATGAAGCAACAGAGAAACACAAAAAGTTCCTGAAAAGGGGATGGATTGGAATATGGAGACTAGCATCTTTGAGATCCAGAGACACCATACAAGCCTGAGGGAGCAAAAGAGGGAACAGAGTCTGAAGGGACAATATGAAGAAGTCAGCTGATTAATGTTGACGAAAGCGCTCAATAAAATGTGGTTTTGAATGTGGTGGTGTGAGAAGGTGCTTCTACTGGTTCCTTATACAGTGTCTTGTGCTTGGTTTTTGGTTTTGTTTGGAAGAGGGTGAGATTGCCTGCGGACGAAGGCTGGTTTATTGCGGTAGTTTCTCTGAAATTTAGGAACAGGAGAAACAAACATTTGAGTTCCTGTAAAGCCTTCCCCATATCCTGAAGGGACTTGATCAGCAGTAGCTTCCGCAAATAAGTGTTCATTATCAAGAGGGGCATCCATCAACTTAGCCTTGATATCATCAGGCAACGGTTGAAGCTGAAGCCAAGAATGTCTCCTTATCATTGACCCAAAAGCAGCAGCCCTAGAAGAAGCATCTGCTGCATCATAACTACATATGACTGAATGACGAACCACCTGTGATTAAATCCCTAGCAGGGAAAGAGCAGAAGTTTTACCCTCAGAGTTTGCAAGATCAGAAAAAACCTGACCTGATGAGCCACCTGGAAGGAAGTCCTTAACAGGAAAAGGGCAGAAGTTTTACTCCAAGTCTGGAAGATCAGAAATAACCTGACAAACCTGAGATAGGAGAGCCAGCACATACCTGGAGACATGAAGTCTGATAATTAATAGCCCTAAAAGCCAAGGTGTAAACCTTCTTACCTAGCCTTTCCATGGTTCTGCTATCTTTATCAGAAGGCAGCAGCAACTTGGGGGAAGGAAACAATTGAGATGGCTTTTCAGAGGCTACAGACACCACTGAGGGATCAGCAGCAGGACACTTGTACAAATATTTACAGTCTTCAAGCACCCTATAAAACCTAACAGGTTTCTTGAGAGCAGAAGGCTGAAAATCAGGAGCTTTAGAGGCACTGGAAAATGCATCCAACAAAGCAGCCAAAACAGGAGGAACAGCAGCAGGTTTAGGAGATTCCATCTGCAGCAGCTCATAGTACCTATATGGATCTCAGAGACCTGAGCACAATCCCACTTAAAAAAAACTCCCATCATCCTGGAGATTGTGACCCCCAAAAGAAATCTCTTCAAAAGGACTATCAGGACTGGTAGATTCCTCTTCCTCTGACTCATAGTCAGAAGAAGAAGTAATTTGAGAAAAGTAAGCAAGGGATTCCTCATCAGAATCCAACTCCTTTTCAGAGAAATCCTGTTTCCTGGGTCTTTTAAGTGGAGTAGAGGACCAAGGAGGAGCTGGAACAGAAACACCCTAAGGAGGTTTCAGTGCCATCAAAGCATTAAACAAACCCTGAGTGAAAGCCTGCCACTCACTTTCTGGATCCTTAGGGGCAGGAGAAACCCGTTTAGTTTTTGCTTTAAGAGGACATCTGCCTTGTAAAACTTGGAAGGCTCTGACCCAGGCCAGCATTCAATAAAGGTGGTAGGGACTTTTTCCCTGACTAGAATCTGAGGAAACCCCCCCCCCCCAGTCCCCTCTGAAATAATCAACTGTGGTTCCTCCTGAATGTCCAAAATGGACGTCTGCAAAGCCTCATCGGACGTGCTTAAAGCCAGATCCCTGCTGGCCTCCAGCCCAGTCGCAGCAGAGGAGTCCGACAACAAAGCTGAGCGAACCTTTGGGCATTCACTCACCTTGGGAGAAACGTCCCGCAGAGGCTGGACAGTGAAAGATTCCATCCTAGGTTTTTCAGCCTCCTTCTTCCCTGACGACTGACCCCCAGGGTGGAAAGTTCTCTCCATAACATCTTTAGCAAGAAGCTTAAGTCATTGATTCTCCATATACAATGCTAGGGAAGAAGGTCTACTATGCAGAGTTTTTGGTACAAAAGCCTGACAGATGGAACAGAATGTACAGTTGTGTGAGGCACCAAGTCAAAATAAACACTGTTTGTGGCAGTCTTTATGGGGAATCTGTCTCTTACACTAGCATTTACCCTTTTTGGAAGACATGAAACCCCAGAACCGACTAAAAAACAAGAAAAAAGAAACCCTAGTGGGGCACTTATCTGCAACGGGTCACAAACCAACAATGGAATGTAGATGTTCAGACCAACAGTCGAGAGATGGCATTCGGACTGGCGGCAAATAAGTTCTGAGGATGGTACGTCTGGACATCACCTTTATGTCCTACTCTCTGCGAGGAGCATACGTGTGACATATGGAGTACCATAAAGCAACCTAAGGCTTTGGTATACTGGCCGGATGTCGGGCTGCCCTAGGCAGAGAATCCCAGATGTTAAGAATACTGCAACAGCGATATAGAAGGACATCCTTGCTGCTGCCATCTAGGAGAAGGCTGATGGCCACATTACTATTACTACTGTGGATCATGGAGATGTTCTTCGTGTTTCACTGTTGCAGTCATTACATTTGGGTAATCTGCTGGCAGGTTGCCCTCAGTCGGCCTAAATATCAAAGTCTTGGGTCCTGCGTCGGTTGCTGTCTCCTCTTCCATGACGTCAGGTCATCAGGGGTATAAAACATGCAGCTGACGCCATTTTATTCAGTCTTTCTTGCCTCGCGGTGCCCAAAGCAGAAGCAGTTTGCAAGTGCCGGTCGGCCGACTCCTGAAATTTTCGCATTCGAGTTTCAGAATCGAAGTCTTCAACTAAAGCTAAGTACCCCGTTGGGGAAACTTTTTCTTGCTCCTTATCGATGTCAGTAAAAGTTAATAGTTGCATTACTTGTGGGAAGCAAATACCTCATAAGGATTTTCATTTGTACTGTATTCCTTGCCTAGGCCCAGATCATAACGTGTCTTGCTGTCGGTTTTGTGCTAGATTTAACCAGTGCACTATTAAGCGTCGGTATATTTTTGCTTCAGAATATTTTGGATCCAGATTTAATTGCCCTGAAATGTCATCGGTTAGCAATCTGACTATATGAGTTCACAAAAAACGCAAAGAAAAAGACAGAGACAGACCATCGAGGTCCAAAACCGACGACGAAGCTTCTCCTAAGCCAGTTGCCGGTTCGCCGGTACTCAGTGAGACACTTCGCAGCCCCTGATACCTGCTACTTTTAAGTCGCAGGCCTCTATCAAGACCCATGCGGAGTCAGTTATGCTGCAAGATTCTCAGAGTATTGAACCTGCGGATATCTCTCCCTTGGATGGGTCTGGAGCCGCTGAGCAGGCACCGGCCTCTGAGGGTGATGTTCTTCATTCCACATTGCTGCAGTCCTAACTATTGGGTAGTCCGCTGTCCAGTCGGCCCGAATACCAAAGTATATGGCTGACGTCGGTCAGGGCGCATTAGACTGACGTCAGTACGTCAGGGTACTAATGCGCATGACCGACGTCATATCCTCAGTCTTTTTTGCCGCATGGTCCGATGCAGAAGCAATTTTGCGAGTGCAGGTTGGCGTTCTGAAAGTTTCTGAAGCCAGAGTTTCAGACCGAATCAAAGTTGGCTAAGTACGCCGTTGGGGAATATTTTGGTTTTTTCTTGCCTCAGTATTTAACCGGATGTCAGAAAAAGTGAATAACTGTATTTCTTGTGGGAAACAGATACCTCATAGGGATTACCATACTTTGTGTAGACCTTGTTTAGGGCCTGAGCACGACGTTGTTGGATGCCGCTCTTGTGCTAGATTTAACAAACGCACTATTAAGAGAAGGTTAGACTGTGCCAGGTTAGTGTTTGGGAAGCGTTGTAATTATAAAATGCCGTCGGATGCTCCGACGCCAGCTTCGGCTAAAAAACGCAAGGACAAAACAGCAAAGCCTAGAGTGGAGGAACCGACAGTCCCAGACGTCGGTTCTTTAGAGGGCTCAGTGGAGCCGGAGGTTTTGCCAGGTGTTTCTTTGGAGTCTCAGGGAGAGACTTTACTGTTACAGGATGTATCCTCTCAGGAAGTAGGCCAGGCTGAGGGGGCTTCTCAGGTGGCTGTTCTTCCCTCTCTTCCTAAGGTGGTTAGAGCCTCCCCTTCTGCTTCCAAGGCTTCTTTGAGGGGCAGGCCAAGTTTTGCTTCAGTGGGGGTTTCTCCTAGTGCTTCAGGGTCTTTGCCTAAGAAACATATGCTTTAAATGGCAGAGGATTTGATTACTATGATAAGGGGTTCTTTGCCCCCTCCTGATAAGAGGCCTAGGGTGGAACCTGAGTTTGAGAGTTTTGAGCAATGCTCGGAGGCTTCTGAGTCTTCGGCTGAAGACTTGCAGGAGTACCCTCCGTATTCTGATTCTGATGTGGATGAATTCTACTCCTTCAGCTTCTCCTCCTGAGGATTTTTCATTTTCAGAGACTCTGCATTCCATGAGGGAGCATTTTAAATGGGAAGGTCAAGATTTCTCCGATTCAAGGAAAAGGCTTAGGGAATTCTTGTTTTTACCCCAGCATAGGCCTTTAGCTATACCTCCTGTTTTGAATGTGGTGGAAGATGTTTTTGCAGAGGCTTCACTGAATCCTGATTCTTTGCCTCCTGCCCCAGTTAAACCGGATAGGTATTATAGGGTGCCTGAAGCTCATAAGTATCTTTTTAAGAGTCCTAGGGCAGACCCGGAAACTGTCTCTCAGGGGCCTAAAGGTGTGAAGGCCTCAGTTGTTAAAAATCCTGTCCCTCCTGATAAAGAGGCAAGGGCTTTGGATAGATGGGGAAAGAAAGTGTATACTTCTTCCACTTTAGCCATGAGGGCGTTGAATTGTCAGTTTCACATGTTAAAATATCAGAATTATCTTCTTTCACAGTTGAAATCTAAGGTGGATGCTCTGGCGGAAGGTATTGAGTGTAAAGAGTTGCAGGATTTAGTTCATGTGTCTGAACAGGTGGGTAAACATTCCTTGCAATGTGGTTTTGATGCTGTACAGGCCTCCTCCAGGGTGGCTGCCACTGGTTCTGTTCTTCGTAGGCACGCCTGGTTGAGAGATCAGAATTTAGCTGGGCATGTTAAGACACGGATTTTGGATGCTCCTTTGCAGTCTGATGTGTTGTTTGGTTCGCCTGTAGAAGCAGTTTTGAAGAAAATGGAGGACAAGGCTAAGTCTATGCAAACTGTTAAAGATTTTGTGCAGGTGCAGCCTCCGAAGTTTAGTAGAAATTGGCCTGCTAAGGGATGGACTTATCCTGCTTATGATTCCCAGTCTAGGGGTAGGTCTAGACGTGGTAGGGGCAGAGCTCAGGGTTCTTTTAGGCCTAGGACAGGGAGTTCCCCTGCTCAGACTTCTGGTGAGGGCAGGGGTCAGTCCTTTCGTAAGCAGACCCAATGACCTGCCTTTTCAGCTGCCAGTTCATTCTCGCCTGGCAGCACCGTTGGGAGGAAGGCTGTCTCTTTTCAAAGAAAATTGGGATTTAATTACCCAAGACAGATGGGTTCTGGATATCATTCACCACGGTTACAGGTTTTATTTCCATACCTTGCCTCCTTTCAAAGGCATGCCAGACATTCCTCCTCTACAAAGACAAGAGGCTCTCAAGCAAATTTCTCTGTTACTCCAAATAGGGGCCATTCAGCTGGTTCCTGTGCCAGAAAGGGGCCTAGGATTTTATTCTCGCCTGTTCCTAGTACCGAAGAAGGGGAACACGTGGAGACCAATTTTGGATTTATCTATCCTCAACACTTATCTGGACATTCCCAAGTTCAAAATGTTGACGTTACAACAGCTTTTACCTCTGCTGGGCAAAGATCACTGGATGGTAACTTTAGATCTCAAGGAAGCTTACCTTCATGTGCCTATAAGACTAAGTTGCAGAAAGTATCTGCGTTTGCGAGCTGGAAATTCTCATTATCAGTTCTCTGCATTGCCCTTTGGCTTATCTACTGCCCAGAGTATTCACAAAGGTTCTGGCTCCAGTGATAGCTTACTTCAGGCTAAAAGGAATTCAAATCTATCCTTACTTGGACGATTGCCTGATTCTGGCTCAAGAAAAGGAAGACCTTCTACAGCATTTGGAATATGTCATAGCAGTGCTAAGATGCCTAGGGTATTCTGTGAACGAAATAAAGTCCAGTCTAGTACCCTCTCAAGACATGTGCTTTCTGGGTGTGAGACTGAATACAGCAGCCCAGATGGCCTTTTTAACCCCGGACAAACAAAAGAATCTTTCCAGTTACTTCCATCAACTATCTCTTCAGTCCGGGCTGACTGCAAGGACAGTCCTTCAAGCCTTAGGGTTCATGGCATCTTGTATTCTGGTGCTTCCCAATGCCAAACTGAATATGAGGAAGCTACAATGGTATCTCAAAAATGTATGGACACAGCACTGCCAGGATTTGGACACTGTCATTCAAATAATACCTTGCATTCAAAAGGAATTTTGGTGGTGGGCTCAGGAATGTCACCTAAACAAGGGACTCTCTGTGACCCGCCAGAGGCGAGTCAGATTCTAACGACAGATGCCTCAGACATTGCTTGGGGAGCTCATCTAAATGGAAAGTGGATACAAGACAAGTGGCCTGCCAGACTACAGCATCTACATATCAACATGAAGGAGATGTTAGCAGTCCAGTTTGCATTAATGGCTTTCAAGGAGTTACTTCTTCTAGGGCAGGTGTTGATTCTAACAGACAACACAACTGTCATGTGGTACATCAACAAACAAGGGGAACACATTCTTACCCATTGTGCAGGCAAGCAATGATTTTATGGGAGACTGCGCTCAGCTTGCAACTAACTCTTCAGGCAAGGTTTCTGCCGAGCACAGAACTCCTTAGCAGATGTGTTAAGCAGACAAATCATGGATCCCCACAGTGGAAACTGGATCTTCATGTATTTCAAAAGTTGACAGTGTCCTGGGGAACTCCAGACATAGATCTGTTCGCTTCTCCACTAAACCACCAGCTGCCAAAGTTTTGCACAAAGAGGTTTCATCACACAGCTTGGAAAGTGGATGCTCTTTCTTTCAGTTGGAAAAATCTTCATGTGTATGCGTTTCCACCTCTGCCTCTTCTTCCAAAGGTGCTTCTAAAGGTCAGACAAGACAAGCCAAGGATGATTTTAATAGCTCCAGATTGGCCTCGGCAGCACTGGTACCCATTACTGAGGAGTCTGGTAAAGAAGCCTCCATGGCCTTTACCCTTGATTCCACACCTGTTGTCTCAGAGAGACGGTCACCTGCTCAATGTCAAGCTTCACTCTCTTCATCTAACAGCCTGGCATATTCTGTTTTGAAACACAGCAGGTCTCAACTTCCTCAACAAGTTTTAAATGTGATTATGGAAGCCAGGAGACCTAGTGCAAGAAAAGTGTACGCAGAAAAATGGAAGAGATTTTTATTTTGGAGTGCAGCAAACAATTTGGAGATTTCGGAGCCTAATTTGAGTGTGGCTCTTCAATATCTTACTGAGTTATTGGACAAAGGTTTGTCTTTCTCTTCCATTAAGATTCATGCTGCAGCAATTTCAGCTCACTATGATTGTGACCCACCATTGTTTTCACATCCTTTGTTCAAGCAATTTCTTAGAGGGGCAAAGAATATAAGACCCCCACGTAGAGCTCCTACTCCTGCTTGGGATCTCAATTTTGTGTTGGAGAAACTTACTCTACAACCTTTTGAGCCTGCAGCTACTGCTGACCTGAAATACTTGTCATGGAAGACTGCTTTTTTGTTGGCCATTACTTCTGCAAGAAGGGTTTCTGAGTTGCAGGCCCTTATGGCGGTTGAGCCTTTTTGATTTTTCATAAGGATAGGGTATCATTACGTACTAATCCTTCCTTTATGCCTAAGGTGGTTTCTAGTGTGGCTTTAAACCAAACTATTCATTTGCCTACTTTTTATGCAGATCCCCAAAATAAAGGGGAAAAGATTTTGCACACTTTAGATGTACACAGGCAATTGCGTTATTATTTGAGCAGGACTAAGGATTTTAGGCAGTCTCAGCAGTTGTTTGTTTCTTTTGCTTTGAGTTCTCAGGGCAAGCCTGTGTCAAAACAAACTATTTCTAGATGGATTGGGTGTTGCATTACATTTTGTTATTCCCATCATGGCAAGGAGATTCCAGCTGGGATTAGGCCTCATTCCACTAGGGCTACTGCCACTTCAACAGCATTTCTGAGGGGGGTGGCAACTAAGGATATTTTGGAGGCAGCTACTTGGAGTTCAGTGCATACTTTCTCTAAGCATTATCACCTTCCTCTCTACTCTAAGTCTAGGGCTGGTTTTGCCACAGCTATTTTGCAAGGCATGTTGTCAGTTCCTGCTTCTTTATGATTTGCCAGCCTCCCTTACCTCTGCTTTGGGATTCTACCCAATAGTTAGGACTGCAGCGATGTGGAATGAAGAACATAGTACAGTTTTGTACCTACCATAAATGTAGATGTTCGAGGATCCACATTGCTGCAGTCCAATTTACCCTCCCTCCTTCCCCTCTGTGTTTAGGGGTGGTTGTGTAGGTGAGGTTATATTCTGCTATTTTTGTATATTTTGTATATATTTTTTGATGCAGGTATGTTGGGAGTTTTTGGTTTTGGGCCTTATCTTTTCAGGGTCTTCTGACATCTGGGGCAAGAAAAGACTGAGGATATGACGTCGGTCATGCGCATTAGTACCCTGACGTACTGACGTCAGTCTAATGCGCCCTGACCGACGTCAGCCATATACTTTGGTATTCGGGCCGACTGGACAGCGGACTACCCAATAGTTAGGACTGCAGCAATGTGGATCCTCGAACATCTACATTTATGGTAGGTACAAAACTGTACTTTTTCAGGCCTCAACAATTTTATATAAAACAGACACCAGCTTCAAAAACAAGATCAAAAACATTTTCTAAGTCTAAAAAAACAACGCATGAGCCACGTGCTCAGGTCCCTATGCCTAAAAACAGATGATCAAAATGACTGAGGACTTAATTATCTTGATCAGGGGTTCCCAACCCCCCCCCTGCTAAGAGGCCTAGGCAAGACACTGATTATGAATCTTCAGATCAGGTTTCCATTTCTTCTGATCAGGAATTTTCTATTCCACCCTATGAGGATTCAGATACAGAAGAATCCATCCCATCTGCATCTCCTCCAGAGGATTATTCTTTTGGAGAAACCTTGCATACTCTAAGGGAACATTTTCATTGGGAGAGTCAGGATTTCTCTGAATCAAAAAAGAGGCTTAGGGATTTCCTTCTTCTTCCTCGGCATAGCCCTTTGGCTATACCTCCTGTATTGGACATTGTTAATGATGTGTTTTCGGAATCAAGCATGGCTCCTGATTCCCTGCCTCCAGCTCCTAGTAAGCCAGATAGATATTACAGGGTTCCTGACTCCCACAAATTTCTATTAAAAAATCCTGCTGCTGATCCTGAGTATCTCACAGGGTCTCAAAGGTGTAAAGGCTTCTACAGCCAAAAATCCTACCCCCCCCCCGATAGAGATTCCAGCGTGCTGGATAGATGGGGAAAGAAGGTTTATACGTCTGCAACCTTGGCAATTAGGGCCTTAAACTGCCAGTTTCATATGCTTAAATATCAACAGCATGTTATGGCCTTATTGAAACGGAACATGATGTTGATTTCTGATTGTGTGGAAAATAAAGAATTACAGGAATTATTGCATGCAGCAGAACAGGTTGGAAAGCATACTTTGCAATGTGGTTTTGATTCCTTGGAGGCCTCTTGCAGGGCCACAGTTATTGGATCTGTGATTAGAAGGCATGCCTGGCTCAAGGAGCAAAATCTGCCTGATCATGTTAAAGCTAAATTGTTGGATGCACCTTTACAGCATGATACTCTGTTTGGTAATAAGTCTGAAGAGGTTTTAAAGAAAATGGAAGACAAAGCTAAATCTATGCAAACTGTAAAATATTTCTTACAAGTGCAGCCACCCAGGTTCAGTAGGCACTGACCTACTAAAAATTGGTCCTTTCCTGTGTCCAACAGAGCCTCTCAAGGCAAATCCAGGCACTCAAAAGGCTCTAGATACCAATCACAGGGTTCTTACAGGTCAAAGCAATGGGGTGCCTCCACCTCCAAATCTGGAGGAAACAAAGCACAACCCTACAGTAAGCAGTCTCAATGACTTCTCTCTACGTTCACCAAGGACTTATCTTTTGGCAGCCCCCTTGGGGGGAAAATTAGCACTTCATGCTCAAAATTGGCAGTTAATTACCCAGGACAAGTGGGTATTAAACATAGTATCCCAGGGGTACAGATTTAATTTCCATACTTTGCCAATTCCAAACGGTTGGCCAGATCTGCCACAAAATCAGTGGGCAGAGGCTCAGAAACAAGTTACGTCCCTCATGGATATGGGGGCTATTCAACCAGAACAGGAAAAAGGACAAGGTTTTTATTCAAGACTGTTCCTGGTACCCAGAAAAGACAATGCCTGGCATCCAGTACTGGACTTATCGATTTTGAACACTTACCTGGACATTCCAAAATTCAAAATGCTGACTTTGCAACAGCTACTGCCTATGCTGGGCAGGAATGCTTGGTTAGTGACTCTAGACTTAAAAGAGGCATACCTGCATATCCCAATAAGGGAATCATGCAGAAGATACCTCCGCTTGAAGGCAGGATTTTTGCATTACCAATTCTCTGCACTGCCCTTTGGCTTATCTACTGCGCCCAGGGTCTTTACAAAGTGCCTGGCACCAGTAATTGCATTTTGCAGACAAAGAAGCATACAAATTTGTCCTTACCTGGACGACTGTCTCATTTAAGCAGAGAACAAGGACATTCTTCTTCAACATCTGGCGTTTGTAAAAAGGCTTCTAACATGCTTAGAGTACACAATAAACGAAAAGAAATCCCAACTGGTGCCCTCTCAAATAATTACATTCCTGGGTGCAAGCTTGAATACAACTTCCCAGATGGCTTACCTTACGCCAGACAAACAAAGGCAACTGACAACATACTTCAAACAGATGGCAACAAAAACCCAGTTATCTCCAAGACGAATTCTGCAGGCTTTGGGGTTCATGGCATCCTGCATTCTACTAATTCCATATGCAAGACTGCATATGAGGAAACTTCAGTAGTACCTAAAAAGTTTATGGAGTCAACATTGTCACAGTCTGGAAACAATGAATCCTCTCATTCCCTGCGTACAACATGAGTTTCTTTGGTGGGCAGAGACATGTCACCAAAACAAGGGACTGTCATTCACTCTACCCCCTGCCACCCAAACCCTAACTACAGAGGCATCAGACTATGCTTGGGGGGGCCCACCTGGCGGGGAGATGTATTGAGGGCATATGGAGCCCAAAACAAATGCATCTGCATATCAACCAGAAAGAGATGCTAGCTGCTCAGAATGCTCTGACAGCCTTCAAGGACTTACTTCATCCAGGACAACTACTGATAAAGACGGACAACACCACGGATGTTCTTCATGTTTCACTGTTGCAGTCATTACATTTGGGTAATCCTGCTGGCAGGTTGCCCTCAGTCTGCCTGAATTCCAAAGTCTTGGGTGCTGCGTCGGCTATCGTCGCCCCTTCCCTGACTTCAGGTCGTCAGGGGTATAAAAGAAGCAGCCTACGCCATTTTCTTTAGTCTTTCTTGCCGCGCGGTATCCGAAGCAGAAGCAGTTCGCAAGTGCCGGTCGAGTTCGAATTTCAGATCCGAAGTCTTCTATAAAGCTAAGTACCCCATTGGGGAAACTTTTTTCTTGCTCCAGAACCAATGTCAGAAAAGGGTAATAATTGTATTTCTTGTGGGAAGCAAATACCTCATAAGGACTTTCATTCTTACTGTATTCCTTGCCTAGGCCCTGATCATAATTTTCTGGGTTGTCGGTTTTGTGCTAGATTTAACCAACGCACTATTAAGCGTGTGTATGATTTTGCTTTAAACTACTTTGGACGCAGATTTAATTATCCAGAAATGTCGTCGGAAAGCCATCCGACTACTGGAGTTCACAAAAAACGCAAAGAAAAAGAAAGACAGCCGAGGCCCAAAACCGATGACGAAGCTTCTCCTAAGCCAGTCGCCGGTTCGCTGGTTCTCAGTGAGGCACTTTCACAGCCCCTGACAACCACTACTTTAGAGTCGCAGGCTGCTACCGATTCCCACGTGGAGTCAGCCATGCAGCTGGAATCTCAAATTATTGGAGCCTCGGACGCTAATCCTTCAGATGGGTCCGGAGCCGCTGAGCAGGCACCGGCTTCTGAGGGTGTATTCAGACTCATTAAACCGACTTCAAAGGCTAAGACTAAAGCACCTTCAAAGGCAAAGAAGCAACCTCAAGAGCCACGTGGACAGGCGTCCATGCCCAAAAAACAGATGCTCAAAATGGCCGAAGACTTGATTACCTTGATCAGGGGTTCCCATCCCCCTCCTGATAAGAGGCCTAGGCAAGAGACTGACTTCTTCTGATTCCTGTTCTGATCAGGATTATTCTTTTCCCCCCTTTGAGGATTCTGATGCTGAAGAATCCATACTTTCAGCTTCTCCTCCTGAGAATTATTCTTTTGGGGAAACCTTACATACCATGAGGGAGCATTTCCACTGGGAGAGCCAAGATTTTTCAGAGTCTAAAAAGAGGCTCAGGGATTTCCTGTTATTATCTCAGCACAAGCCACTAGCTATCCCTCCTGTGTTAGACATTGTAGATGATGTGTTTTCGGAGTCGAGCCTTACCCCTGACTCCTTACCTCCAGCTCCTGTTAAGCCTGACAGATATTACAGGGTTCCTGACTCACATAAATTCCTTTTTAAAAACCCTGCTGCAGACCCAGAAACTATTTCTCAGGGTTCCAAGGGTGTTAAGGCTTCCGCTGCAAAAAACCCTACCCCTTCTGATAGGGATTCTAGGGCTCTGGATAGATGGGGAAAAAAGGTTTACACATCTGCTACCTTGGCTATAAGGGCCTTAAATTGTCAGTTTCATATGCTCAAGTATCAGCAACATGTCATGGCATTGCTTAAACAGAAAATGTTGTTAAATTCTGAATGTGCAGAAAACAAGGAAATGCAGGATATATTGCATGCAGCTGAACAAGTTGGAAAGCATACTTTGCAATGTGGTTTTGATTCTTTAGAGGCCTCCTGCAGGGCCGCAGTTACAGGTTCTGTAATTAGAAGGCATGCTTGGTTAAGGAACAAAATCTGCCTGATCATGTTAAAGTCAAATTATTAGATGCACCTTTACAGCATGATTCTTTGTTTGGTGTTAAGGCAGAAGAGGTGTTAAAGAAAATGGAGGACAAGGCTAAATCTATGCAAACGGTCAAAGATTTCTTACAAGTACAGCCACCTAAGTTTAGCAGACACTGGCCAACAAAGAATTGGTCCTTTCCAGTGTCAGACAGACCTCAAAGGGGTAGACACAGACGCCCTAGAGGCAGATCCCAGACTCCAGGTTCATACAGGTCAAAGCAATGGGGTGCTTCTACCTCCAAAAGTGGAGAAGACAAATCACAACCTTACAGGAAACAGTCCCAATGACTTCCCCCTGCCTGCACCAAGCACTTATTTCCTGGAAGCACCCTTAGGGGGAAATTTAGCACTTTTTTCTCAAAATTGGCACATTATAACCCAGGACAAGTGGGTTTTAAAGATCGTGTCACAAGGCTACAAGTTCCATTTCCATACCCTACCAAAGGCAAACGGCTGGCCAGATCTGCCAAAAAATCAATGGGCAGAGGCACAAAAACAACTCTCATCCCTCATGGACATGAGGGCCATTCAGCAAGTGCCAGAGCAAGAGCAGGGACAAGGATTTTACTCAAGTCTGTTCTTGGTACCCAGAAAGAACAAGGCCTGGAGGCCAATACTGGACCTATTGATTCTGAATACATTCCTGGATATACCAAAATTCAAAATGTTGACTTTGCAGCAGCTACTGCCCATGCTGGGCAAGAACGCTTGGCTTGTAACTTTAGACCTAAAAGAGGCATACCTGCATGTCCTAATCAGACAATCATGCAGAAGTTACCTCAGATTCAAGGCTGGTTCAATGCATTACCAATTCTCTGCACTGCCCTTTGGCTTATCTACTGCACCCAGGGTCTTTACAAAGTGCCTGGCACCAGTAATTGCATTCTGCAGACAAAGAGGAATACAAATATATCCTTACTTGGACGACTGTCTAATTCAAGCAGAGAACAAGGACATTCTTCTACCGCATCTGGCGTTTGTGAAAAAATTTATAACAAGCCTAAGGTACACAGTCAATGAAAAGAAATTAAAACTAGTACCCTCTCAAGAGATAATATTCCTGGGTGCAAGCTTAAATACAACTGCCCAGATGGCTTATCTCATGCCAGACAAACAGACAACTGACTACCTACTTCAAAATGTTAGCAACAAAGGCCCAGTTATCTGCAAGAAAAATTCTGCAGGTTTTGGGTTTCATGGCATCCTGCATCCTACTAATTCCATATGAAGACTGCATATGAGGAAACTTCAGTGGTACCTAAAAAGTGTTTGGACTCAACTTTGCCACAGCCGGGAAATTATAATTACTCTCATTCCCTGCCTCAAACAGGAGTTTCGATGGTGGGCAAAGGCTTGCCACCAAAACAAGGGACAGCCGTTCACATTACCCCCATCCAGGCAGACACTAACCACGGATGTGTCAGATTATGCCTGGGGGGCCCACATGGCAGGAAGATACATTCAGGGAACATGGACCTCAAACCAAATGCATCTACATATCAATCAAAAAGAGATGCTAGCTGTTCAAAATGCCCTGACAGCCTTCAAGGACCTTCTTCAACCAGGACAATTACTGATAGACAACACCACGGTCATGTGGTATGTAAACAAGCAGGGGGGCACACATTCTTACCCCCTTTGCAGACTAGCCATCACTCTGTGGGACACAGCATGGACTTACCAAGTACATCTGCAGGCACAATTCCTGCCAGGAAGGAAAAATACTCTGGCAGACGAACTAAGCAGAAACCTCATGGATCCCCACGAGTGGCAGCTGGATCCACAAGTCTTCAGCATGATAACAAGGACATGGGGATGCCCGGACATAGATCTATTTGCCTCCCCTCACAACTACCATCTACAGAGATTCTGCACAAGGATTTATCACAGACAAGCATGGAAAGTGGACGCCCTATCCTTCAGCTGAAAAAAACAGTCTATGCCTTTCCCCCCTCTGCCTCTCCTCCCCAAGGTACTCCTAAAGGTCAGACAGCAGAAGCCAAAGATGATACTGATTGCACCAGATTGGCCCCGCCAGCACTGGTACCCAATATTAAGGAGCTTGTCTCAATGCCCAGCTTGGACCCTACCACAAGTACCGCATCTACTGTCCCAGCAAAACAATCAGATCCTGCACAGCCAGCTCAGGACTTTAAACCTGGCAGCATGGCAGATAATGTAGTCATACAAAACACACCTCTCAGCAAAGCTGTGATGGATGTCATTTTGGAAGCCAGAAGGCGTAGTACTAGAAAACCTTATGCTGGAAAATGGAAGAGATTCTGTGCTTGGAACCAGGCACAAGGAACGGATACAGCTGTGTCAAATATTCCTCAGATTTTACAATACTTAACTGAGATGCTGGACAAAGGCCTATCTTTCTCATCTATTGAAATTCATACCTCTGCCTTTTTGGCTCATTACAATGCAGAGCCACCAATCTTTTCTCATCCCTTTTTAAAACAGTACCTCAGAGGAGCCAAACATTTAAGGCCTCCAAGGAGATCACCAATGCCTGCATGGGACCTCAACTATGTCTTGGAAAAATGTACCCTGCCTCCTTTTGAGCCAGCTGCTACTGATGATTTAAAGTTTTTATCTTGGAAAACAGCTCTGCTCCTAGCAATAACTTCTGCAAGACGAGTTTCAGAGCTACAGGCACTCATGGCTGTGGAACCTTTTATCATTTTTTATCCGGACAGGGTCTCCCTGAGGACAAACCCAACATTTATGCCTAAAGTGGTATCCAGTGTGGCTCTTAACCAAACCATTCATCTGCCAACTACACACTCCTACCCCCTTTGCAGACTAGCCATGGCATTGTGAAACACAGCTTTGACTTACCAAGTACATCTTCAAGCTCAATTCCTGCCAGGAAAACAAAACACTCTGGCAGACGACCTAAGCATCAATTTTATGGACCCACACGCGTGGAAACTGGCTCCACAAATCTTCAGCATGGTAACACAGAAATGGGGGAGCCCAGACATAGATCTATTTGCTTCTCCCCAAAATTATCAACTGGACAAATTCTGCACAGGGACTTATCACAGACAAGCATGGAAAGTGGACGCCCTATCCTTCAGTTGGACAAACCTATCAGTCTATGCCTTTCCCCCTCTGCCTCTTCTCTCCAATGTCTTACTAAAAGTCACACAGGAAAAACCAAAAATGATCCTGATTGCTCCGGACTGGCCTCGCCAGCACTGGTACCCAATTCTAAGGAATATGTCTAAACTCCCTCCTTGGTACTTGCCTCAAATACCTCATCTACTGTCTCAGCAGAACAATCAAATTCTGCACAGTCAGCTCCAAACTCTGAACCCTGCAGGAGGATGGCTGATCATTTACTTATTCAAGCAACACCTCTCAGTAAATCTGTGATGGATGTCATTTTGGAAGCCAGAAGGCCTAGTACTAGAAAATCTTATGCTGATAAATGGAAGAGATTCTGTGCTTGGAACCAAGCACAAGGAACGGACACAGCAAAACCAAATATCCCTCAGATTTTACAATACTTGACTGAGATGCTTAACAAGGGCCTATCTTTTTCTTCAATAAAAATCCATGCATCTGCCATCTCGGCTCATTACAATACGGAGCCTCCCCTCTTTTCTCATCCTCTGCTAAGACAGTATCTTAGAGGGGCCAGAAATTTAAGGCCTCCCAGATGATCACCAACTCCTGCATGGGACCTCAATTTTGTGCTGGAAAAACTCACCCTGCCTCATTTTGAACCAGCAGCTACTGCGGATTTAAAATTTTTATCTTGGAAAACAGCTTTCCTCTTGGCAATCACTTCAGCAAGAAGGGTTTCAGAGCTACAGGCTTTCATGGCTGTGGAGCCTTTTATTACATTTTACCCGGACAGGGTGTCCCTCAGGACCAATCCTTCCTTTATGCCTAAGGTGGTATCCAGTGTGGCTCTTAACCAAACAGTTCACCTGCCAACATTTTACCCAAATCCGCAGAACAAGGGGGAGTGGATTCTGCATTCATTGGACGTACACAGTCAACTAAGATTCTACTTAAACAGGACCAAATCTCTAAGAAAGTCTGAGCAACTACTGGTGGCATTCGCTTCAGGATCAGAGGGGAAGGCTATATCAAAGCAGACTATTTCTAAGTGGATAAGCCACTGCATTTGTTTCTGTTACTTGCACCATGGTAAACCTGTACCCAAGGGAATCAGGTCACATTCCACCAGGGCTGCCTCTACCTCAGCAGCCTTTCGCAGAGGAGTTCCAACCAAAGACATTCTAGAAGCTGCTACTTGGAGCTCTGTTCATACCTTCACAAAGCATTATCATTTGCCTCTCTTCTCCAAATCCAGGGCAGGCTTTGCCACTGCAGTTCTGCAGGGCCTCATAGCTGCTTCTAATGCTATTTAGTTCCATCCTCCCATCCATAGCTTTGGGATTCTACCTAAATGTAATGACTGCAACAGTGAAACACGAAGAACATAATGCAGTTGTGTATACTTACCATAAATGTAGATGTTCGAGTGTATTCACTGTTGCAGTACGGGTTACCCAACCGCCATCCCCTTTTCTTCTAGAACTTCTCTTTCCTTCACTATATTCTACAGCCTTTGTGGTGTATTTACTTTTAGATGAAGGTAAAGTTTATGTTTCTAAAAGTGCATTTACATATAGTGCTGTTTATTTATATTTATATATATTTATATATATATGTATGTATATATATATATATATATATATATAAATATATATATATATATATATATTTTTTCCCTCCCCATTTGTGGGGCACCTGACATCTGGGGCAAGAAAAACTGAATAAAATGGCATCTGCTGCATGTTTTATACCCCTGATGTCATGGAAGAGGAGAGAGCAACCGACACAGTACCCAAGACTTTGATATTCAGGCCGACTGAGGGCAACCTGCTAGCAGATTACCCAAATGTAATGACTGCAACAGTGAATACACTTGAACATCTACATTTATGGTAAGTGTACACAACTGTACTTTTCCAGTGGTACCAAGATCTTGTTGGCTTTCCAGAGACATAACAAAACTTTAGTTTGGAATTGTGAAACTGCACTCTCATAGCTGCTGATAGTTTGCTTTTCTACTTCCCTTCTCATAGAATGTAATCTGTTTCTAGTCCAAGGGAGGGATGGACCCCCAACTACATGTCCTGCAACCTAGGCATACCTCTCAACTGTCCAGATTTTCAGCTCATATTTTTGGTCTGTTCCTCATAAAATTTGTGGTTTTCTGGCAAATCGCTAGAATGATCTGAGGTTTGAAGTCACTAAGTGACATACATTTGAGTTCCAGACTTCAAATCCTGTATGTTAAAACAAACCCTGTTATTCTAGCAACTTTCTAAGTTTATAAGAGCAATATTTAAAATATGTCGCAATTTTTGGCCCTTTGTCCCCCCACTTGTTGTTGGGCTTTGTCCAGATTTCTTACATTAAGGGGCATGAACCTAGGGCATCTACCAAGAACCCAGTATTGCCCATATTACTTGCAGGAGGAGCACATTAAGTAATGCTATTAGTGCCACAATGTTAATGAGGCCACCAATGGATGCACAAGGGAAAAGCTCCTTATCTAACCAGATGGTCGTTGAGAGTTCCCAGAGCAAGGTGGGCAGAAAAGGTCCCTGACGCACAGTTCCAGACTGTTGCAGAATCACTGTGAGAAGGCAAGCACGCTGGAGGACAGACATGGATTACACTGTCTTGTGGATAAATCTGCTCACAGGACTGCCTCTTGAACCTTGTGGATTGCTAGTTTTCCCTTTGTTATTGAAGGAAGCTTGTAGCTGTTCTCTACTTTGGCAGATAATGAGAAAGGCCTATAGGAGGTGCAGCTATGGCAACCACCTAGGTGACTGTTTCACTGTTTATCACCACCACCCAACCCAATGGCAAGAGTTTAGACCTTCTGAATGACTTGTCTGTGCCCACAGATTTTACTGTAGAATTCCTGCGTCCAAGCTGTTGGTAACACTTGTCACCAAGGAATCTTATTCCAAGGCCTCCCTTGCTCATTCCCTTCATTGGAGCTCTGGAAGTTTCCACTATAACTTGCAATGGGTGGAGCTTAAGCTTTTTGCTAGAATCAAATTATGTCCTCACATTTTAAACAGATGTTCATACCTCTGGATCCACTGGGGATTACCAATGAACTGTAAATGGCAAACTCTTCAGTACAAACTGTTTTTATAGTTGTTAGGTTATTGGTCTGGATTTTGTAAGTTTCATTAAACGGTAAATATTAAGTTTGTAATATTTTGAAAACAGCTTATAATATCTCAGCAGCCTCTTGGGTTACACACATACTGACAGCATTTTGTTCATCCAACTGAGAGCTTTTATGTGAGGCCTAGCAGTTCAGTGTGTGCTGCTTAGTTGTTGAGATGTTTAGGAAAACATGAACTCTATGACAATATAAATATATGAACATCAATTGATATCACTTTACCTGCACTAGACGGGTCAGCTATTAATACAGTTGTGTTTGCCATTGTGTAAGCTTTAAGATGAAAATTTTTAATACTTTGTATGTAGCATGGTTTTGGAATTATTAATGCAGATTTGAGCAAGCAATATTTGATGCCTAGGGGTGTCAGTGGGATAGAACTGCAGAAACACTTGGAGATGTCACTCAGCTGTAATAAGTTAAATCTGGCAGGACTTGGTCTGAGTTGATGTGGGTCCACAGAGATCTTTCACTCATCACCAAGGCTCATAAGACAGGCCTGGGAACCAGATGTCTTGTGGGATGCAACTTCATGCCTGCAAGGGCACCCCATTAATGAGCTTGAACTGGAAAGAGGCCCTTTGCAGGCCTCACCTGTTCCTATGCTGTGTTCATGTCTGTTCTTGCAATCTCTCTGTGGCCTGCCCAGTATGTGCACACCACTGGACATACATGTGTGTGTGAGGAAATGGAAAGATTAAAGTTAAAATAAATGAATAAAATACCCCACACAGATGATGGTAACACTGCTGGTGTACTTGCCATTAGCAGAGCAGATGGGCTACGGGACCATTGCCCATAGGGGGAAGAATGGGTTGTAAGAGCAGCTGGTTGGGGGGGGGGGGGTCAACATTCACAAGGGAAGCAGAGCTGTATCACAAAAAAAGAAAAAAAATGGTGACAGTGTGCAGCCTAGCGAACACGTTGTAATTTGCATTATCGTATTAGAGGCACGCCCTTGTGGAGTGATGCAGCTGTAAACACTGCAACCTGTGTACTAATAAGGCACTTGTCTCTAGGGAATGAGAACTACAAATTGCAAGACATTTACATGTTCCAGAATTTGGAAGTGTAACCATCTGTATGCCTTCCAGGAAACACTGAAACTATGTAATGGTCCTTCGTTTGACAGGGGTAGGATGAAAACTAAAAGTATGTGTGTGTGAACATAAAACCAAAAAGTTGTGCAGCAAGTGTGGAGAAGAAAGTCCGATAACAACATGACCACTGCACTGGACGACAGGTCCCATAAATAAGCCAACAAATGTAGTCGCTAAAGTCACAGTTATTAAAGAGCCACAAAAAAAGTTAAAACACTTTCATCCTGTAATATTTAGGACAGGACTTCATCGGAACTAACTTGTGTAAGACCACTAGTGCCTTTTATAAAGTTCTTTTCCATTGTAAATTGTGTCCTTAAGATATAGGCAAGCTCATCTGTAAGGCCATGGAACGTATCATTATGGACCTCATAAATAATTACCTAGGTGACTTCCAAACCCGGGATCCAACCCAATTTGGCTTCGACAAGGGGAGATCCTGCCTGTTAAATCTGGTGGACTTCGTACCTCGACTTGGCAAAGGCTTTCGGCACAGTCCCACACTTAGGCATTACAGATAAACTTAGCAAACTGAATGTAAACCTCTTTGTTATAAGATGGGCTGCCAAATGGGTCACAAACCAGGCACACACTATCAAATTGGGTGACTCAATATCAACCAGCAGAGCTGTCACTAGCAGGGTGCCTTAGGGGTCAGTGCTGGGCCCCACTACTGTTTGGCATGTACTTCATGCCAAAAGCTTTTAGGGATTCCCTGAGACCTCTCTGTCAGAGATGCTGGGCGAGCAGGTTGGACTGATTGGGGAGATGATTTTTTTGCGTTATGCTACAGAATAGGAATTGCCTAGACATAGTAAAGCCTTGCTGAGTCTAATTATGGTGGTTGCCAAAAAAAGCAATTACTGGAAAATGGAATTCAAAGTCTAAACCAACTGAACTAGAAGTAGTGAATATAGTAACTGAGATAAAACAACTAGAATTGGGATCTTTAGAAAAGGGAAGGAGCAAGCTACATAGGAAAAAATGGGAATTGTGGGAACAGTATATGCAGAGCAGGAACGAGGTTCAAGAAGCAGGATTTGAATGCACTATATAATGCTTAACTGACAATGACTGGATGTTTATAAGTGATGTATAATGTTTGCAACGACAGTTGTTTCAGTGGTGTCTGTGATGTAAACTGTTTGCAACTAAAGTGGTATCATTTTGTATGTTTTTCATTTATATAAATGTAAGATTGCCTTTGTCATGTGAAAATTTAATAAAGATGTTTGGGGAAAAAAGTTCAGTCCAAAACTAAGGGGTTGTAGCTAACCAAGTCTGTAGATGACTGCAAACTGGGTGCAATTATTGAATCCCCAAATGATGTTGGTGTACTCCTGGAGGGTCTCACACAGACTAACAAGTGGTGTCTTAGTCACGGTCTCAAACTGAATGCAAAGAAATGCATCATCATTCCCTTCAGCAAAAACAGTGCCCCTGCACACTATCAAATCAACAACAATACCTTAAGTACGCACGAGGTGGTAAGGGATCTGGGATCACAAGTAGACTGCGACCTTAACTTCGACCACCATGTGTCTATTGTAGTATGGAGGGCTTCCTAAATATCACACTTGATTAGTAAAGGCATTGCCTTGAGAACAAAGGGGGTTATAACCCCTCTATATTCTGCACTAATCTAGCCCATAAGTGAGTACAACTCCCCGTTCGGCATGTACTGTACAAAGCAACTAGAGAGACCTCAGAGGTTTCTAACAAAGAAGATCAAGGGACTCTCTCACGTACCCTACACAGACTGACTAAAGTCCCTGTCACTATACTCTGTATTGTGATGACTGCAACAGTGAATACACTCAAACATCTACATTAATGGTAAGTGTACAGAACTGTACTTTCTAACAAACTCTTATTGCATATTAATTTTGGTGTATCCATTCTCATTTACTTAACTAGAATCTGTAGACAAAACAACTTTACCATAATGTCTGCATAAAGCTGAAATTATTAAACAATGGTTGAATGAATGCCTCAAGTAACTATGCTGTGTTTATGGTAAGGTTGCTTTGTCTGCATATTCCATTTAAGTAAATGATGGACACCCCATAATTAACTTTTTTGTTGATCTTGAATAAATGTGACATTTCAGTGACTACACTTGGGTTATTTGTGGAAACTTTCCTTCAGTGTGATGTCCATTCTGGTTATTTGTGTGAACATCTTTGATGTTCTTCATTTTTCACTGTTGCAGTCATCACATTTGGGTTATCTGCTTGCATTAGCCCTCAGTTGGCCTGATTATCAAAGTCTTGAGTCCTGCATCGGTTGCTATCTCATCTTCCATGACGTCAGGTAGTCAGGGGTATAAAGCATGCAGCCGATGCCATTACATCAGTCTTTCTTGCTGTGCGGTGCCCGAAGCAGAAACGGTTTGCAAGTGCCGGTCAGTCGACTCCTGAAATTTTCGTTTTCGAGTTTCAGAACAGAAGTCTTAAACTAAAGCTAAGTACCCCGTTGGGGAAAGTTTTTCTTGCTCTAAACCGATGTCAGTAAAAGTCAATAATTGCATTTCTTGTGGAAAGCAAATATCTCATAAAGATTTTCATTCATACTGTATTCCGTGCCTAGGCCCTGACCACGATGTACCTCGCTGTTGGTTTTGTGCCTTATTTAAACCACAAACTATTCGTTGTCAGTATATTTTCGCATCTAAATATTTTGGTGCTCGGTTCAATTGTCCAGATATGTCTTCGGTAAGACACCCGACTACTGACATGCCGAAAAAACGCAAAGATAAAGACAGAGACAGGCCGCCTAGGTTCAAAGCTGCCGATGACGCTTCTCCTAAGCTAGTCGCCAGTTCGCCGGTACCCAGTGAGGCGCTTTCGCAGACCCCAATACCTGCTACTTCAGATTCGCAGGCCTCTACTGAGACCCATATGCAGTGAGATGCTTCAACTGTGGAACCTGCGGATGTCTCTACCTTGGAAGGGTCCAGAGCCGCTGTGCAGGCACCGGCTTCTGAGGGTATTTTCAGGCCTACTGACTTGCATATTAAACCGACACCATCTCCTTCTTCAAGGCCTAAAACTTGAACCATGCCTAGGAAATCGACGACCAGACCGCATGGTCAGGCCTCCATGCCTAAAAAACAAATGATAAGAATGGCTGAAGACCTTATTACTTTAATCAGGGGAAGCCAACCTTCCCCCTTCTAAGAGATGTAGGACTGAATTTGCTTATGATGCTTCTGACCAGGATTCTGAAATTTCTGTTTCCTCTGATGACCAGGATTTACCCTTATCTACCTGTGAGGATTCTGATGCAGAGGACTCTATTCCCTCTGCTTCTCCCCCAGAGGATTTTTCTTTTGGTGAAACCTTGCATACTCTGAGAGCATTTTCACTGGGAAAGCCAGGATTACTCTGATTCTAAAAAGAGGCTTAGAGATTTCTTATTCCTGCCCCACCACAGGGCTTTAGCTGTACCTCCTGTACTGGACATTGTTGATGATGCCTTTTTGGAATCTAGCTTGGCCCCTGGCTCTTTACCTCCTGCTTCCAGAAAACCTGATAGATATTACAGGGTCCCTGACTCTCACAAGTTTCTTTTTAAAAATCCTACTGCGGATCCTGAGACCATTTCACAGGGACCCAAGGGCATTAAGGCTACTACTGTCAAAAATCCTACCCCCTCTAATAGAGATTCCAGAGCCCTGGATAGATGGGGTAAGAAGATATACACCTCTGCAACCTTGGCCATCAGGGCCTTAAATTGCCAGTTTCATATGTTATGGTAAAGTGTCAGCAGCATATTATTGCATTGCTTAAACAGAAAATGTTGATTCCTGATTGTGCCGAAAATAAGAATTTACAGGATTTAATGCATTCTGCTGAACAGGTTGGAAAACAGACTTTACAATGTAGTTTTGATTCACTAGAGGCATCTTGCAGGGCTGCTGTTACCGGGTCTGTAATTAGAAGGCATGCTTGGCTTAAGGAGCAATCTTTGCCAGATCATGTTAAAACTAAATTGCTGGATGCTCCCTTAAATCAGGACAAAGCAGTAGAAGTTCTTAAAAAGATGGAGGAAAAAGCTAAATCTATGCAAACTGTTAGATTTCTTACAAGTGCAGCCTCCAAGATTTAGTAGGCATTGGCCTTCAAAAAAAAGTGGTCCTTTCCTGCCTCTTCCAGGCCTTCTCAGTTTAAACCCAGAACCAGCAGAACAGCCAGGCTTCAGTCCCAGGGTACACACAGGACTAAGCAGTGGGGAGGCTCCCACTTCCAAATCAGGGAGTAGTAAGACCCCCCCCCCCACCCCCATGGTAAACTGTCTCAATGAATTAACTTTAAATCTTCTAAGCACTTCTTAACTGATTGCCCCTTTAGGGGGAAAGATTGCTCTGCAGGCAAAAAACTGGAAACTCATTACCCAGGACAAATATAGTTTCCCAGGGATACAGATTTCAATTCCGCATGTTTCCAACCCCAAACTGTTGGCCAGATCTACCCCCAAATAAGTGGGCAGAGGCTCAAAAGCAAGTACTCTCTCTTTTAAGATTAGAGGCTATTCAGACGGTACCAGAAGAGAAAAAGGGACAAGGTTTCTACTCAAGACTTTTCCTGGTACCCAGAAAAGACAACTCATGGAGCCCTATCCTGGACCTTTCTATCCTAAACACCTTTTTGGTGATTCCAAAATTCATGATGCTAACTCTTCACCAGTTGCTTCCCATGATAGGTAAAGATGCCTGGCTGGCAACACTAGATTTAAAGGAAGCCTACCTGCACATCCCAATCAGGGAATCTTCCAAAAGATCAAAAGATACCTATGCTTCAAAGCAGGCTGCATGCACTGTCAGTTCTCTGTACTGCCCTTTGGCTTATCTACTGCACCCAGGGTATTCACAAAGTGCCTAGCTCCAGTCATTGCATTTTGCAGGCAAAGAAATATTCAAATATACCCATACCTGGACGATTGTCTAATTCAGGCAGAAAGCCAGAACATGCTTTTGAATCATCTGGCATTTGTACAAAAGGTGCTAACTTGTCTGGGGTACATCATAAACGAAAAGAAATCACATCTGGTACCCTGTCATCAAATTATATTCCTGGGAGCAAGCTTGAACACAACTTCCCAGATGGCTTTCCTCACGCCAGAGAAACAAATTCATTTGACAACTTACTTCAAACTAGTGGCCACAAAAACCCTGCTATCTGCAAGGCAAATACTGCAAGCCTTTGGGTTCATGGCCTCATGCATTCTACTAATTCCATTTGCAAGACTGCATATGAGGAAACTACAATGGTATCTAAAAAGCCTATGGTGTCAACATTTTCAGGATCTAGAAGCAATGATTCCTATCATACCTTGCCTATGGTTAGAATTCCTTTGGTGGGCAAAGACCAGCCACCAAAACAAGGGACTACCATTCACTCTACCCCCTGCCGCCCAAACCCTAACAACAGATGCATCAGACTATGCATGTGGGGCTCACCTGGTAGGGAGGTGCATTCCGAGCAAATGGAACCCAAGTCAAATGCACCTGCATATCAATCAAAAAGAAATGTTAGCTGTACTGAATGCTCTGACAGCCTTCAAGGACCACATTCTCCCAGGACAATTAATGGTAAAGACGGACACCACCACTGTTATGTGGTACATAAACAAGCAGGGGGTACCCATTCCTACCCCCTCTTCAGACTAGCCATGGCTTTGTGGAACACAGCCTTGAGCTACCAAGTGCATCTACAGGCTCAGTTCCTGCTAGGAAAACTAAATACACTGGCAGACGAACTAAGCAGAAATCTAATGGACCCACACGAGTGGAAACTGGAACCAAAGACTTTCAACATGTTGATAAACAAATGGGGGAGCCCAGATTTATACCAGTTTGCCTCCCCCCAGAACTACCAATTGGACAAATTCTGCACAAGGACTCCCCACAAACAAGCTTGGAAAGTGGATGCTCTGTCCTTATGCCTTTCCTCCCTCTGACTCTCCTCTCCAAAGTACTACCAAAGATCAAACAGGACAAACCAAAGATGATACTGATTGCACCAGACTGGCCACGCCAACACTGGTACCCCGTCTTGTGCAGTGTGTCACAGCTAGCCCCATGGCACCTGCCTCAGACCCCTGCCCTGCTGTCACAGCAGGGGAGCCAGATTCTGCACCCCCAGCTTCAAACACTGAACCTGGCAGTCTGGCTAATTACCTAATGTCCCCGTTACCATCCCTCAGTAAACAAGTGTTGGATGTCATTTTGGAGGCAAGGAGGCCTGGTACTATAAAGTCTTATGCTGAAAAATGGAAAAGATTCTTTGCCTGGAACCAAACTCAAGGGATGGCCACAGCAGCGCCACATTTACCTCATATTCTTCAATACTTAACTGAGATGTTTCACAAGGGCCTTTCCTCTTTCTCCATCAAAATTCATGCCTCAGCCATTTCAGCTCATTACAACACAGAACCCCCCCCCTTTTCTCACCCACTGCTCAAGCAGTTTCTCAGAGGGGCCAAAAACTTAAGACCACCCAGAAGAGCCCCAACTCCAGCCTGGGACCTTAACTTTGTATTGGAAAAACTCACTCTGCCTCCTTTTGAGCCAGCTGCAAGTGCAGAGTTAAAATTTCTTTCTTGGAAAACAGCTTTCCTTTTTGCAATCACTTCAGCAAGAAGAGTATCTGAATTACAGGCCCTTATGGCAGTGGAGCCTTTCATCATCTTTCATGCGGACAGGGTGTCCCTCAGGACCAATCCCTCCTCCATGCCCAAGGTGGTATCCAGTGTGGCTCTTAATCCATTCATTTGCCAACCTTCTTTTCTAATCCACAGAATAAAGGGGAACGGATACTGCACTCCTTAGATGTGCACAGACAACTTAGATTTTACTTGGACAGGACTAAACCTCAAAGGAAATCTGAACAACTGCTGGTGGCATTTTCTGCAGGGGCAGAGGGGAAGGCTATTTCAAAGCAAACCATTTCTAAATGGATAGGTCATTGCATTAATTTCTGCTATAAGCACCATGGAAAAGCTATCCCACAGGGGATTAGACCCCATTCAACCAGGGCTGCATCTACCTCTACAGCCTTTCTCAGGAGTGTCCCTACCAGAGACATCCTAGAAGCTGCTACCTGGAGTTCTGTACATACCTTCACAAAGCATTACCATTTGCCAATTTTCTCTAAATCCAGAGCTGGCTTGCAGGGCCTCATAGCTGCTCCTAATGCTATCTAAATTCCTCCTCCCATCCTTAGCTTTGGGAATCTACCCAAATGTGATGACTGCAACAGTGAAAGATGAAGAACATAGTACAGTTGTGTACACTTACCATAAATGTAGATGTTCGAGTGTATTCACTGCTGCAGTCCTGGTTACCCTCCCTCCAGCCCCCTGACTTCTTTTGGCTGAACCTCTACGCTCCTTTACTATGCTTAAAAAGCTTTTTGGTGTATTTGCTTTTTTGTTGGAGGTATATCCTTGTGTGTGTGTGTGTGTGTATATATATATATATATATATATATATATATATATATATATATATACACACACACATATGTATATGTATTTAATTGCTTCCCATTAGGGGGGCACCTAACATCTGGGGCAAGAAAAACTGATGTAATGGCGTTGGCTGCATGCTTTATACCCCTGACTACCTGACGTCACAGAAGATGAGACAGCAACCGACGCAGGACCCAAGACTTTGATAATCAGGCTGACTGAGGGCTACTGCAAGCAGATTACCCAAATGTGATGACTACAACAGTGAATACACTCGGAACATCTACGTTTATGGTAAGTGTACACAACTGTACTTTATAATATCATCTTTTCTACAGTTGGCATGGTAATTTATCTGTGTATGCAGTCTGACAAATAGAAAAGGCATGTATTTAAACTCTCCTGTTTTCTTCCTATTCCTCTAGACCGACGGCAGTGGTGTGCAATTTGTGTCCTGCTCGCTGTACTGATTACTGTACTGATCCTGCTAATTGTTTTGTGATGGTTTAATTTGGACTGGTCATCGTGGAACCGTTAATGGCAGGAGATACTGCTTCAGTCCATCTGCAGACCTGACTTGGCTGAAGTTCAGTGTACTCAATGATGTACTTATTTTAAGCCTGTGGTTTTTATTATTTTAACTTAAATAACAGCCAAGATTTACTTTCACACTTCAGTTTGAAGTGAACATTTTATAAACCTTTATCACAGAAAATAAAATTTCTGCAAAGTAACGGTACTATATGCCATTATGAACAAAAAAAAATAATTTTTTACAGCATTGATTGAAGAAATTCATTTTATAAAAATATTTAATAATTTACACATTTTGTTAGTAAAGTGGCATAGGGTCAGAAGTGTTGAAAACTAAAAGGGAGTCTGCCATTTGCTTAGTTATGTCAGCTGATGAGCATGTTTAGGGGTGGTAGTGATTTGTCATACATTAATGACTGAAGAATTAGATTTTAATATGCAGAGCTTTTCACTTGAAATAAAAAAGTAAGATAGCCAGCCACTAAGAGGAACTGTCCTGACATGTGGCAAGGATGGAATGCCACCTTGGATGATAAGGTGGACACCAGATCTCAGAGCACAAAATTGCGTGCATGTGTATGTGTGGGGCAGGGGGGGGGGGCAGTGTTTTGTACTGCTGTACTATGTTGATTGGCAGAGAAAAAAGCTGCAGTGCAGTTCCACACATTCCTCTAGTACTGGGCTGCTACAGATGAGGAGGACTGGTGGAGATGATTTTATTTAACTTCCCATAAGGCAGGTTTAGCCTAAGTTTTACTGCATCATTCCAATATACTACAGGTGAGTAAATAGTATAGGTACTGAGGGTTTTGGCGGCAGCAGACTGGGGGGGGGGACTCATATCTGCATCTTTTAAGAGTAACCGACTATGTGCCAATCTAAAAGCACCACAGATGGCTGGATACATTAAAATCAGAGCACTAATGACTCACTTACTACCTTTCCTTGGATGGGGTGGGCTTCATGGTCTGAGTGGGCTGTGCTCATTATAAAAACTAGAAAATCTTGCACTTTTGTAGGGACAGGGTTAGTACAACATAAGGATATATTTAATATGGAAAACAGATTAGAGTTTAATATAGTTACAACCACAAGCAAATACAATGGCACAAAAGTGAGACTTCAAAGGATTATGAGACACTTGGGGGGGGGGGTGCAATTTGTTAAATACTCAGTTTCAAACAGACTTTACTAAAGTCATATGCAGACTCACAGTGGCTCAAACTCATCTTTGTTGAACAGTGAATGTTAAAAATATCACCAGTAACTAAGCAGGGAGGTGAGCATGTTAAGAGAGTACTTGTTTCTCTCTTGGAAGGTATTGTGGTGTGCAAATAATACTGTAAACTGTGCCAGTTAATGTCATTAAGAAAACATGCTATCAGGACATGCAGTTATGAAGGACAGTGTTCTCTGAAATGTGTTATGCATGAGGTGTAACTGAATGCTACATCTTGTCAAAGTGTATTACTGTGTTATGACTTTGTAAACATCGATTTATTTATTCCTGTAAGCAATGAGTTTTTATGTGTTTTTTTTTTTTTTAATTCAGGACTGTAGCTTGTGATCTGTTGAGCACTTTTTGCAGGATATTATTGGTACCTTCACATGTTTATATGTTAATAACTGGTTTAACACATGACTACTTTTCAGTGCATGATGGACTTTTGTTATGAGAGTGTTTTATCAGTCATTGTATGCTATCTCACCAAGACAGCACACTTCAGAAATGCCTGTGTTGTCACAGGTAGCCTACAAATTGCAGACCAAATGCCTAGAGTCAGCTGAGTTCGTATTTAATAATCACTGACACTTTATAAAGTGCATGTTTGTGGAATTTTTTTTTGATGTGGATATAGTGGTGTTTACAGCAGTAGTCACATGGATTTACTTCTTCAGTGGTGGGAGAGCTGCCATATCAATGAAGCAGCCGGAAAATGAAGGTCACTTTAGGTAGATGTGGGTGAGCATCATTAAATGATGGTCATTTAGGTAGATGTGAGTGGCCATCCTTTGGACACTTTCCTTCTCAGCAGTAGGTATGGTTTCATTCATAAGAATGGTGCCTGGGTAACCTTTTTGAGTGTGAAGGCTGCACACAAATGCGGGGGTAGAAGGTCGGTATACCCTGTGCAGACCCTGTACAAGGCTTCAGAAAAGCAAGATCAGCATGGCATTTGCTGCTGTTCTACACCATTTGTGACACTCAGTGGAACCATTCAAGGGTTCGATATGGACATCCATTGTGAAGGAGAAAAAGTTATTCTGGGTAAGATTTGTGATGAGGTTTTGAGGAAATCTGATGAGAACTTTTTACTAAGCCTGTATCTGCAGCTTATCAAGGAAATTGTAATGAGCGTTGACTCTGTCTTTAACAAGTAGTGTTTTCAAAATGTTCATTTACTGTGTTTTGCCTCAGCCACATTGTCGGTTTAGGTGCAAGTCTGCTAGTACTGTTTGTAATTACCTTCCAGATATACTGTGTGCCATTCAGGAAACCTGCAGTAATTTAATTTGAAGGACTATAAAAAAATAATGGGAAGCCGTCTGCAAATTTCATTTTGGTACAACGCCTCCCAGGCTAAGTGGCATATCTTTGAGTCCGCAGCCAAATCTGCGATATACACTTTGTTTAAAGCCATATCTGTTGCACTGTGTGTGTGATAGGCAAGATTATTTTTATGGTACAGATGTAATGAAATGTCAAATAAAATATTTTTATTCTTCTTGTAGTTGTTTTTTGCACCTTTGGCTTAAAGTTTTTCTTTTTCACTGTTCTGGCTATTGTTTGTGCTGTACCGTTTTATTAAAACTATGCAGAATGTGAATAAGCCCACACATTTGTTTGATTCATAAACCCCTTTTACAGAGAAAATGCGAGTATGCATTCTGGCTCCATAGCACAGAGGGATGGAGCCCCAGCAGTGGAGGGAGAGAGCCACTCAATGCACAAAGCTTAGAGGGAGAGGAGTAAAGGGGCATGGCCTGCTTGCTTGTCCTGAGGGGGGTTAGTCACTCTGGGATCTCACAAGGGACTGAGATTTCCTTGGTGGATACTGGGGAAACAACTTCCCATGCTTCAGGGTTGGGGGAGGGCTACTTGCTGGGAATATCACTTGCAGAAGTGAGGGATGACCAGCACTTAGTTGTGTTCTACAAGACAAGCTGTTGTGTTCAGTTATTTAATTGTTACACTCAACAAGACAACCTGTAATGTACACTTGTTATTGTTTGTTGTACCACATGAGATGAGTTGTAGTGTGCACTTATTTGTTATAATATGAGACAACCTGTAGTGTGCACTTACTATCTGTTACAGTCTCAGACAACATGGAGTATGCACTTATCTCAACAACACGACTTTTTGTGTACACTTGTTTATTGTTTGCTGCACTCTATGGGAAGAGCTGTCACGTGCAATTGCTTATTTGTTACATGATACAAGATGAGCTGTTGTATGCACTTGCTATCCATTGTACTCTACAAGACAAGTTGTAGTATACACTTATTTATTTGTTATAGTCTGTGAGTTGAACTGTAGTGTACACTTATTTATTTGTTATACTCTGTGAGATGAACTGTAGTGTACACTTATTTATTTGTTATACTCTGTGAGATGAACTGTAGTGTACACTTATTTATTTGTTATAGTCTGTGAGATGAACTGTAGTATACACTTATTTATTTGTTATACTCTGTGAGATGAACTGTAGTGTACACTTATTTATTTGTTATACTCTGTGAGATGAACTGTAGTGTACACATATTTATTTGTTATACTCTGTGAGATGAACTGTAGTGTACACTTATTTATTTGTTATAGTCTGTGAGATGAACTGTAGTGTACACTTATTTATTTGTTATACTCTGTGAGATGAACTGTAGTGTACACTTATTTATTTGTTATACTCTGTGAGATGAACTGTAGTGTACACTTATTTATTTGTTATACTCTGTGAGATGAACTGTAGTGTACACTTATTTATTTGTTATAGTCTGTGAGATGAACTGTAGTGTACACTTATTTATTTGTTATACTCTGTGAGATGAACTGTAGTGTGCACTTATTTATTACATCAGAAAGATGTGCATGATTAGGCTTGTAAGGGCCCCTGTGGTCATTAGCCTAGTATGTACTTATAAAATCTACAAGATGACCTGTTGCATATACGTATTTATTATCTGTTATACTTTACAAGGTGACCTGTTGTGTGCACTTATTTATTTGTTACACTCTGAGATGAGGTGTCGTGTGCACTTATTTGTTATACTGTGCAAGGCGATCTGTTGTGTGCATTCTTTGTTATACTCTACTGGACAAGCTGTTGTGTGCACTTATTTGTTGCACTCTACGAGACAACCTGTCATGTGCACTTACTTGTTATACTGTACAAGGTGATCTCTTGTGTGCATTCTTTATTATTTGTTATACTCTACTAGACAAGCTGTCATGTGCATTAAATTTATTAGTTATATTGTACGAAGCAGTCTGTTGTGTGCATTCTTTATTAGTTGTTATACTCTACTAGATGCGCCATTGTGTGCACTTATTATTTTTGCACTCTGAGACAACCTGTCATATGTACTTATTTGTTATACTCTGAGTTGATCTGTTGCGTGCATTCTTTATTGTTTGTTATACTCTGCAAAGCTGTTATATGCATTCTTTATTGTTATACTTTGCTAGATGAGCTGACGTGCACTTATTTATTATTTGTTGCACTCTGTAAGGTGAGCTGTCATTTGCATTTATTTGTTATACTGTACAAGGCGATCTGTTGTGTGCATTCTTTATTATCTGTTATACTCTACTAAACAAGCCATCGTGTGCACTTCTTTATTATTTGTTACATTTTACAAGACAGTCTGTCGTGTGCTCTTATTTATGTGCTAAACTCTGCGATGTGCGGTGTGCTTGTTATTGTCTACTAGACGAGCCATCATGTGTACTTATTTGTTACACTCTACATGAAACAACCTATTATATACATATAATATACTCTACATGTCTTTTTTCTTAGATGCACTCCAGTTTGTGTGTATCTACTCTTCCTTCCCATGCTGACAGTGATTCACTGAACCTCTGTAAATACATAGTTGACTATTCCCTGTAACTCAAATATCCATCATTCCCTAAAACAAATGAAATATTTCTTTCATCCATCCTCCACCACTTATCCTTTTATCTGTGATTCCTAAATTAGATTTTCCTTTGATGGCCTCTTTTTGATACTTCCTTATATCTCATGTGAGGTTTTTTTTTTTTTTTTTAATATATACATTTTAGTGATAATCACTGTTGCTTCTGTTTTAGGTCAGACAGCGTCATTTTCCCACACATTATTTTGCTACAGGACCTCATTCCATTCTTTTTTAATCAGTCTCTGATGCACACATTACATAACATAGGTCAAGGCTCCTGTCCCCTAGACTGTGTGTTTTTGTTGCACTTCCAGGTGTACTATGGGAATGGTTAGTCATTCTTATGCTCAGAGGTTACCTCACCTGAGCTCTTGCTATCCCATTCAGTGTGCTGTCTGTTAGGTCGAGCACATTTCCTCTTCTTGTTGGGGCACTGGGTTTATTTTTGAGAAGGTAAGTGGCCTGTACCACGCGGGTCTTTTTCAGCTTTAACCTAGCTACATTACAGTCAACAAAAATGACTTTCTTATGCATTAACAGTAAGGAATGTTCATGCCTCCCTAAGCAAACAAAATAGTACCACAAGGATCAAGTCTTTATCACTGTACATTAACAAACTCCCTTCCCAGCTTACCCATACTACTCTATGCAGATGACATGGTTATCTATAGAGCAGGGCCTGCCATTTCAAACTGACATAACCAGAACAAGCTACTTCGAAGAAGAGTGGAGGGAATCAGTCATGTTATCTAGAACCCACCAAACACTCAAAAAAAAATTTTTTTTTACTGCAGACAGGAAGATTACTATTAATAAATGGCATAACCAAAAAAACTTTCAGTTCTACAAATGTCTTGGTGACTCGCTAGACCCACCCCCCCCCCCCAACTTGCATCACATCCAAGTAACCAAGAGTAAAGTAAACTACTTTTTAGAGCTAGAAAAATCTCACTTTTATAGCCTTTCCAAGGTAGACCTGCAATAGACAAAGGTGTCCTTCTGCAACTTGAATATGCCCTTTCCCTGATAACGATCTCCTCAAAAACGAATCTGTGAACTCCAAAGCATCACTAATCCCATCTGTAGATTTGCTGTCCTATTCTCCAGAAGAGAATACTGCTACAAAACCATGGCCAAACCAAATGGCTACCCTTACTAGGCCCTATACCCCCCCTCCACAAAGGCGGACCCTCTAACGAACTAACCAACTTCTGTCCCATAGCCATCCTTTCCCCCTTGCAAAAAATTTTAGAAAAATGCATACACAATCAATTCCTTAACCACTTCTTTAGTCACAACCTATTATCCAGTTCACAACACAGCTTTAGATCTGAACACAGTACTAGCACTGCCCTAATACCTTTCACTAACACCATTTATCAGCTCTTAAATGAAGGCCAGCTATTCTCTTCTGTCTTTCTTGGTATGTCCAAAGCCTTTCCCACCATTTCCCACCAACTACTACTCAGTAAACTCTCATCTTATGGCCTCAGTTCACCTTCCCTGTCCTGGTTCCTCAGCTATCTTTCCAATCGACAGCAGGCTACTAAATGGGAGAACAGTCTTTCCCCCCTACTCCCCATCTCGGTTATGTATCCCAAGGTTCCATACTTGGTCCTCTCCTCTTTAGCATATTTACAAACAACCTCAGCTCTGCAACTCAGCTATCCTCCATTGTCCAGTACGCCGATGATGGTACATTTATCTGCTCAGCCCGCTCACCCCAAGAACTTCAAATAAAAATGCAAACTTCTTTTCACGACATAGAAAAACACCCCTCTGAACATCAACTCATACTAAATCCAAACAAAATTAAGATAAGTCTTCGGAAACAAAAAATCCAAACAATGCCAATCTCCTCTCAGAATTCTCTCCTTAAACAGAACCAAAATAGAACCTACAAACCAGAATAAACTTCTAGGTGTCACTGTAGATGAGTATCTAAAATTTGATGAGCATATTTCTCAGACAAAAAGTTCACATCAAGCTTGGCACCCTCTATAGGGCCAAACCATTACCTTACTCAAAGCACCAGGCTGGTCACTGCTCAGTCACACCTGCTTTCTGCCTTCCTGTATGGATCTCGTGTATTCACAAACCTCTGAAAGACTGATCTCAATAAACTAGAATCTTGTTACAACAAAATTGCCAAGTTTGCTACTAATCATCCACACAGGACTCATCACTGCACTGATGTTCATCGTGTTTCACTGTTGCAGTCATTACAATTGGGTTATTCTGCTGGCAGGCTGCCCACAGTCGGCCTGAATTCCAAAGTCTAGGTCCAGCATCGGTTGCTGTCACCTCCTCCCTGACGTCAGTGCGCCAGGGGTATAAAAGATGCAGCTGACGCCATTTTCTTCAGTCTTTCTTGCCACATGGTGCCCGAAGCAAAAGCAGTTCGCAAGTGCCGGTCGGCCGACTCCTGAGATTTTCGAGTTCGAATTTCAGATCCAAAGTCTTCGTTTAAAGCTAAGTACCCCGTTGGGGAAACTTTTTTCTTGCTCCAGACCGATGTCAGAAAAAGTTAATAATTGTATTTCTTGTGGGAAGTAAATACCTCATAAGGATTTTCATTCTTACTGTATTCCTTTCCTAGGCCCTGACCACGACGTTGCTAGTTGTCGGTTTTGTGCTAGATTTAACCAACACACTATTAAGCGTCGGTACGATTTTGCAGTTCATTACTTTGGCAGACGATCTAATTATATAATGCCGTCGAAACAGCCGACTACCGGAGTTTTACAAAAAACGCAAAGAAAAGGACAGGCATACGAGGTCCAAAACCGACGACGAGGCTTCTTCTAGGCCAGTCGCCGGTTCTCAGTGGGGTGCTTTTGCAGCCCCTGACAACCGCTACTTTAGAGCCGCAGGCCGATACCGACTCCCACGCGGAGTCAACCAGGCCTACAGAAACTCAAGGTATTGGACCTTCGGAAACCATTCCCTCAGATGGGTCCGGAGCTGCTGAGCAGGCATCGGCTTCTGAGGGCGTTTTCAGGCCTACACAATTATATGTTAAAATGACTTCAGCATCAAAGGCAAAGACTAAAGCAGCTTTAAAGACTAAGAAACAAGTACAACAGCCCCATGGACAGGCCTCCACACCTAAAAAAACAGATGCTCAAAATGGCCGAAGACCTGATTACTTTGATCAGGGGTTCTCATCCCCCTCCTGACAAGAGGCCTAGGCAAGAGTTAGAATATGAATCTTCAGATCAGGTTTCCATTTCATCTGATTCCTCCTCTGATCAGCAATACTCTCTTCCTCCTTATGAGGATTCTGATGCTGAAGAATCTATCACCTCAGCTTCTCCACCTGAGGATTATTGTTTTGGCGAAACACTGCATACCATGAGAGAGCATTTCCACTGGGAGAGCCAAGATTATTCAGAATCTAAGAAAAGGCTCAGATAATTTCTTTTACTGCCTCAGCACAGGCCCCTTGCTATTCCACCTGTGCTAGACATTGCAGATGATGTATAGTCCAGTCTGACTCCTGACTCCTTACCTCCAGCTTCTGTTAAGCCAGACAGATACTACAGGGTTCCAGACTCCCACAAATTTCTTTTTAAAAACCCTGCTGCTGACCCAGAAACTATCTCTCAGGGTCCCAAGGGGGTCAAGGCTTCCACTGCAAAAAACCCTACCCCCTCTGACAGAGATTCCAGGGCACTAGACAGATGGGGAAAAAAGATTTACACTTCTGCTACCTTGGCTATAAGGGCTTTAAATTGTCAGTTTCATATGCTTAAATATCAGCAATACATAATGTCACTGCTTAAACAGAAAATGTTGACAAATTCTGAATGTGCAGAGAATAAAGAAATGCAGGATTTATTACATGCAGCTGAACAAGTTGGAAAGCATACTTTACAATGTGGTTTTGATTCTTTGGAGGTCTCCTGCAGAGCTGCTGTTACGGGTTCTGTCATTAGGAGGTATGCTTGGTTAAAGGAATAGAATCTGCCTGATCATGTTAAAGCAAAATTATTAGATGCTCCATTACAGTATGATACATTGTTTGGTGTTAAAGCAGAAGAGGTGTTGAAGAAAATGGAGGGCAAAGCCAAATCTATGCAGACAGTCAAGGATTGCTTACAGGTACAGCCTCCAAGATTTAGCAGACACTGGCCTACAAAGAATTGGTCCTTTCCAGTGTCAGGCCACAAAGAGGCAGATACAGACGCCCTAGAGGCAGATCCCAGCCCCAAGGCTCATACAGGTCTAAACAATGGGGTGCTTCTACCTCCAAAAGCGGAGAAGACAAGTCACAGCCATACAGAAAGCAGTCCCAATGACTTCCCCCTGCCAGCACCAAGCACTTATCTACTGGCAGCTCCTTTAGGGGGAAAACTAGCACTTTTTTCTCAAAACTGGCACCAAATCACCCAGGACAAATGGGTCTTGAACATAGTGTCACAAGGTTACAGGTTCCACTTTCACACCCTGCCAAGGGCAAATGGTATACCAGACCTGCCAAAAAATCAATGGGCAGAGGCACAAAAGCAAGTTTCATCCCTCATGGACATGAGGGTCATTCAGTAAGTACTACAGCAAGAGCAGGGACAAGGATTTTACTCAAGACTTTTCTTGGTGCCCAGAAAGGGCAAAGCCTGGAGGCCAGTACTGGACCTACCTATTCTAAACACATACCTGGATATTCCAAAATTCAAAATGTTGACTCTGCAGCAGCTTCTGCCCATGCTGGGCAAGAAGGCTTGGCTTGTAACTTTAGACCTAAAAGAGGCATACCTGCATGTCCCAATCAGACAATCATGCAGAAGATACCTCAGATTCACAGCTGGCTCAATGCACTACCAATTCTCTGCACTGCCCTTTGGCTTATCTACTGCGCCCAGGGTCTTCACAAAATGCCTGGCACCAGTAATTCCTTTTTGCAGACAGAGGAATACAAATATATCCTTACTTGGACGACTGCCTTATTCAAGCAGAGAACAAGGACATACTACAGCATCTGGCATTTGTAAAAAGATTATTAACATGCCTAGGGTAAACTTGTACCCTCTCAAGAGATAATATTCCTGGGGGGTAAACTTAAATACAACTGCCCAGATGGCTTATGTCACGCTAGACAAACAAAGGCAACTGACTACTTATTTCAAATGGTTGGCAACAAACACCCAGTTAACTGCAAGAAAAGTTCTGCAGGCTTTGGGCTTCATGGCATCCTGCATTCTGCTAATTCCATATGCAAGACTGCATATGAGGAAACTACAATGGTATCTAAAAAGTGTTTGGACTCAACATTGCCACAGGCTGGAAACAATAATTACACTCATTCCCTGCCTACAACAGGAATTCCGATGGTGGGCAAAGGTGTGTCACCACAACAAGGGGCAGCCATTCACCATGCCCCCAGCCAGGCAACAGATGCATCAGATTATGCCTGGGGGGCCCACATGGCAGGAAGATGTATTCAGGGCTCATGGTCCGCAATCCAAATGCATCTACATATCAATCAGGACAACTACTGATAAAGACGGACAATACTACAGTCATGTGGTACATAAACAAACAGGGAGGCACACATTCCTACCCCCTTTGCAGACTAGCCATGACTTTGTGGGACACAGCATTGACTTACCAAGTACATCTGCAAGCACAATTCCTGCCAGGAAAGATAAATACTCTGGCAGATGAACTAAGCAGAAACCTCCTGGATCCCCACAAGTGGAAATTGGATCCACAAGTCTTCAACTTGATAACAAGGAATTGGGGATGCCCGGACATAGATCTATTTGCCTCCTCTCACAACTGCCAACTACAGAGATTCTGCACAAGGACTTATCACAAGCAAGCATGGAAAGTGGATGCTCTATCTTTCAGCTGGAAAAACTTAACAGTATATGCCTTTCCACCACTGCCTCTCCTCCCCAAGGTACTCCTAAAGGTCAGACAAGAGAAGCCAAAAATGATACTGATAGCCCCAGACTGGTCCTGCCAGCACTGGTACCCAATCCTAAGGAACTTGACTCAATGCCCAGCATGGACATTACCTCAAATTCCTCACTTACTGACCCAACAAAACAATCAGATCCTGCACAGCTAACTCAGGACCTTAAATCTGGCAGCATGGCGGATAATGTAGCTTTTCAAAACACATCTCTCTCTAAAGCGGTTATGGATGTTATTTTGGAGGCCAGGAGGCCCAGTACCAGAAAATCTTATGCAGAAAAATGGAAGGCACAAGGAATTGACATGATTGTTCCAAATATACCTCAGATTTTGCAATACTTAACTGAGATGCTGGACAAATGCCTATCCTTTTCATCAATTAAGATTCATGCCTCTGCCATTTCAGCTCATTACAATACAGAACCACCTATTTTCTCTTATCCATTATTAAGGCAGTACCTCGGAGCCAAAAACTAACAACCTCCAAGGAGATCACCAGTACCTGCATGGGACCTCAATGTCTTGGAAAAACTCACTCTGCCTCCTTTTGAGCCAGCCGCTACAGCTGATATAAAATTTTTATCATGGCAAACAGCTCTGCTCCTAGCAATAACCTCTGCAAGACGAGTCTCAGAGCTACAAGCACTCATGGCTGTGGAACTTTTTATCATCTTCCATCCAGATAGGGTTTCTCTAAGGACAAACACCACTTTTATGCCTAAGGTAGGTAACAGTGTGGCCCTCAACCAAACTATTCATTTGCCTACCTTTTACCCAAACCCACAGAATAAGGGTGAGAAACTCCTGCATTCTTTGGACATACACAGACAGCTGTGCTTCTACTTGGACAGAACCAAAGCTTTCAGAAAGACTGAGCAATTACTGGTAGCATATGCTGCAGGATCACAAGGAAAGGCTATCTCAAAGTAAACTATTTCAAAGTGGATAGGTCACTGCATTCGTCTATGCTATTCTCAACATGGCAAATCAGTGCCTAAGGGCATTATGCCACATTCAACCAGAGCAGTAGCCAGCTCAGCAGCCTTCCTCAGAGGAGTGCTACCAAAGACATTTTAGAGGCTGCAACCTGGAGTTCAGTGCATACTTTTACAAAGCACTACCACTTACCACTCTACTCCAAATCCAGGGCAGGCTTTGCCACTGCAGTTCTACAGGGCCTCGTAGCCGCTCCTAATTCTATTTAGTTCCAGCCTCCCAACCTTAGCTTTGGGATTCAACCCAGTTGTAATGACTGCAACAGTGAAACACAAACATAGTACAGTTGTGTACCTGCCATAAATGTAGATGTTCCAGTGTATTCACTGTTGCAGTCCAGGTTACCCACCCACCATCCCCCTTATCTTTGCTGGACCTTATCTGTACTTCTCTATTCTTTACAACCTATGTGGTGTATTTGCTTGTAGATGAAGGAAACTTGTTATTTAGTGCATGCATGCTTTATTGTCATATTTTTAGCCTACCCTTTTGGGGGCACCTGACATCTGGGGCAAGGGAAACTGAAGAAAATGGCATCGGCTGCATCTTTTATACCCCTGGCACACTGACGTCAGGGAGGAGGCAACAGCAACTGACACCGGACCTAGACTTTGGAATTCAGGCTGACTGCGGGTAGCCTGCCAGCAGGATAACCCAATTGTAATGACTGCAACAGTGAATACACTCGTACATCTACATTTATGGTAGGTACACAACTGTACTTTCTCTCCCAGCTCAACTGGCTAGAACTCCCTAAACTTTTATCTCTCAATCAGCTTACCATTGTTCATAAAATAGTCCACCAACCCAGTAACTGCCCTGCTCTTTCTTTCTAACCTAGTAATAATCACAGGTCCCTCAAATCCTCTGACAAACTAATGCTAAAGGTTACCCACTCCCGGAACTATCATGACGACTCCCTCTTCTTACAAAATTGCCAAATTTTGACACACTCTTCCTTAGCCCATCGCAAAAGTTCCTCACTGTCATGAGTTCAAACAACAATTAAAAAACTACCTAGCTAGTCATTGGATTTGATCCTGCCATACTCCAGGCTAACTCTTCCTAGCTCCCTTACTACATTCACTCGGCCTTTTTACCCCTTGTGCTTGTCCTTCTAACCTCCCCACTTTTCCCTTTCATCTTTATGCTGAACTGCTTATATATCACAACTTTATTCTGCTGTACTGCTGGAAATGAGTTCATATGAACTATTGTTCATAACTGTGTATGTGCAATTGCAACAGTGTTGGTGTCTCTGTTTAGTGCTTCACTGTATACATATGTGCACATTTTTATTTCAATTGCTATTTTGTATGTGTTTTGTTTAATAGTTATTAGTATTGTTACTGTTTTGGAGCTTTTTTCCCTGGGCCTCCACTGAAAATGGGCTCCTGGCCAAGTCAGACATTTCCTGGTTAAGAAATGTAATAAATAAATACATTTTCAAACTGAGCAACATGGAATCCTTCACCTTTTTTGCCAGCAGACTCTCATCCAGCTTCATAGCCTCCGCCATACACATATCAGCAAGTCCTGTACAGACTTCATCCATTAAAGTCCAGTACTGCTGTGCTGTGTGTTCTAGAATGTAATTTGTTGTCTTTTTTTAAATTTGTTGTATATAACTTTTTAAAGTTTTAAGTGTATATAAAGTACATGTATGCCTGGTGAGACCCTGAAAATGGTCCATTTGGATCAGTGTTCTACCCACGTTAACAAATTCATAAATAAATGATCAGCGCACATTTTGTAGCCTAATAAATGAAGAGAAGCGTTATAAAGACTAAAATCTAAATACAATACGAGTCAAAGTACAGCTGTGGTAGGAAACTTACCATACTTGTAGACATTTGAGTCTTTACTCTTGGGATTCTTGCCTGCAGAAGCCTGGCAGATGGTCTGACTTGCAGAGATTTTCTCCATTAACTCACTAATGCTAAGAACCAGGCTCCAAAGGATACTCCAGAAAGATAAAAACAAAACAATTATTGAGCACTTCCATCCTTACACAAGCAGGACTTCATCAGAACACCACAAACCACCAAATACTCCCTTAAATAGACTCATAAATCACAAGTAATTGAGACACATAAAAGTACATTCTTAAAAGATCATATAATAAAATATGACTGTATTCATTTTTGTGTTTTTTTCATAATGTGAGGTTGTACGTAAGATTTTTGGATGACATTTTTATTCTTTGGAGTGATCCAGAACATAGTATACCAAAGTTTATTGACTACCTAAATCAAACCTCTTGATTATTTAAGACTTACTTACAATTCGGCCAAAGACCAGATTAGCTGGGTACGTTAAATATTCATCGTGTTTCACTGTTGCAGTCATTACTCGTGGGTTATCCTGCTGGCAAGCTACCCTCAGTCGGCCAGAATTCCAAAGTCTAGGTCCAGCGTCAGTTGCTGTCGCCTCTTCCCTGATGTCAGTGTGCCAGGGGTATAAAAGATGCAGCCGGCGCCATTTTCTTCAGTCTTTCTTGCCGCGCGGTGCCCGAAGCAAAAGCAGTTTGCAAGTGTCAGTCGGCCGACTCCTGAGATTTTCAAATTCGAATTTCAGAACCGAAGTCTTCATTAAAGCTAAGTACCCCATTGGGGAAACTTTTTTCTTGCTCCAGACCGATGTCAGAAAGAGTTAACAACTGTATTTCTTGTGGGAAGCAAATACCTCATAAGGATTTTCATTCTTACTGTATTCCTTGCCTAGGCCCTGATCACAACGTTGCTAGCTATTGGTTTTGTGCTAGATTTAACCAACTCACTATTAAGCGTCTGTTTGATTTTGCATTTCATTACTTTGGCCGAAGATTTAATTATATAATGCCATCGGACCAGCCGACAACCAGAGTTTACAAAAGACGCAAGGACAAGGAAAAGGATAGGCATCTGAGGTCCAAAACCGACGACGAGGCCTCTGCCAGGCCAGTCGCCGGTTCTCAGTGAGGCGCTTTCGCAGCCCCTGGCGTCTGCTACCTCAGAGCCACAGGCCGCTTCCGACTCCCACGTGGAGCCGACTGGGCCTCTGGATACTCAAGGTATTGGACACTCGGAAATCATTCCCTCAGATGGATCCGGAGCCGCTGAGCAGGCATTGGCTTCTGAGGGTGTCTTCAGACCTACACAACTATATGTTAAGCCATCTTCAGCTTCAAAGACTAAAGCAACTCTAAATACAAAGAAACAAGTACAGCATTCTCCTACTCAGACTTCCATGCCTAAAAAACAGATGCTCAAAATGGCCGAAGACCTAATTACTTTGATCAGGGGCTCCCATCCCCCTCCTGATAAGAGGCCTGGGCAAGAGACAGAGTATGATTCTTCTGATCAGGTTTCTATTTCCTCTGATTCCTCATCTGAACAGGATTACTCCATGCTTCCCTATGAGGATTCTGATGCTGAAGAATCCTTTCCTTCAGCCTGTCCTCCTGAGGATTATTCTTTTGGGGAAACCCTGCATACCATGAGGGAGCATTTCCATTGGGAGAGCCAAGATTATTCTGAATCTAAGAAAAGGCTTAGAGACTTTCTGCTACTTCCTCAGCATAGACCTCTTGCTATTCCACCTGTTTTAGACATTGTAGATGATGTATTTTCAGAGTCCGGCCTGTCCCCTGACTCTTTTTACCCTGCACCTGCTAAGCCAGACAGATACTACAAGATTCCGGATTCTCATAAATTCCTATATAAGAACCCCGCTGCTGACCCAGAAACTATATCTCAAGGTGCCAAAGGGGTTAAAGCTTCCACTGCAAAAAACCCTGTCCCCTCTGATAGGGATTCTAGGGCTCTAGACAGATGGGGGGAAAAGTCTACACTTCTGCTACCTTGGCTGTAAGAGCTTTAAATTGTCAGTTTCATATGCTTAAATATCAGCAATATTTGATGTCACTGCTTAAACAAAAATTGTTGACAAATACTGAATGTTCAGAGAACAAGGAATTGCAGGATTTATTGGATGCAGCTGAACAAGTGGGAAAGCATACTTTGCAATGTGGTTATGATTCATTGGAGGCCTCTTGCAGGGCCGCTGTTACAGGTTCCGTTAGAAGGCATGCTTGGTTAAAGGAACAGAATCTGCCTGATCATGTTAAAGCAAAATTATTAGATGCACCATTGCAGCATGATACTTTGTTTGGTACTAAAGCAAAAGAGGTGTTGAAAAAAATGGAGGATAAAGCAAAATCCATGCAGACAGTCAAGGATTTCTTACAGGTACCACCACCCAGGTTTAGCAGAAATTGGCCTTCTAAAAATTGGTCCTTTCCAGTGTTAGACAGACCACAAAGAGGCAGATACAGGCATCCTAGTGGCAGATCCCAGCCCCAAGGCTCATACAGGCCTAAACAGTGGGGTGCTCCTACCTCCAAAAGCAGAGAAGACAAATTACAACCTTACAGGAAACAGTACCAATGACTTTCCTCTGTCAGATCCAAGCACCTCTCTTTTGAAAGGGGGAAAAGTAGCACTTTTTTCATCAAATTGACAAATGGTTACCCAAGACAAATGGGTCCTGAACATAGTGTCCCAAGGCTACAGGTTCCATTTTTACACTCTACCAAGGTCAAAAGGTATGCCAGAACTGCCACTCAATCAATGGGCAGAGGCACAAAAACTAATTACAGCCCTCATGGACATGAGGGCCAGTCAGCAAGTAAGTACCACAACAAGAGCAGGGGCAAGGATTTTACTCCAGACTTTTCCTAGTACCCAGAAAGGGCAGAACCTGGAGACCAATACTGGACCTATCTATACTAAATACGTGTCTGGAAGTTCCAAAATTCAAGATGTTGACTCTACAGCAGCTACTGCCCATACTGGGCAAGAAGGCTTGGCTCGTAACTTTGGACCTAAGAGGCATACCTGCATTACCCAATCAGACAATCTTGCAGAAGATACCTCAGATTCATAGTTGGCTCAATGCATTACCAATTCTCTGCACTGCCCTTTGGCTTATCTACTGCGCCCAGGGTCTTCACAAAATGCCTGGCACCAGTAATTGCATTTTGCAGACAGAGGAATTCAAATATATCCCTACTTGGATGACTGCCTAATTCAAGCAGAGACCAAAGACATTCTTTAAAGCATCTGGCATTTGTAAAAAGATTACCAAATGGCCTAGGGTACACAGTAAACGAAAGTAAATCAAAACTAGTGCCCTCTCAAGAGATAATATTCCTGGGTGCAAGCTTAAATACAATTGCCCAGATGGCTTATCTCATGCCAGACAAACAAAAGCAACTGACTTCTTACTTCAAGAAATTGGCAACAAAAACCCAGTTATCTGCAAGGAAAATCCTGCAGGCCCTGGATTTCATGGCATCCTGCATTCTACTAATTCCATATGCCAGACTGCATATGAGGAAAAGTACAGTTTTGTACCTACCATAAATGTAGATGTTCGAGTGTATACCCTACTGCAGTCATCACACTTGGGTTATCCTGCCGTCTGGCGGTCCCGCAGTCGGCCCGAATTCCAAAGTCTTGGTCCAGCGTCGGTTGCTGTCACTTTTTCCCTGACATCAGTGCACCAGGGGTATATGAGAGGCATCCAACACCATTTTCTTCAGTTTTTCTTGCCCCAGATGTCAGGTGCCCCCCCCCCAAATGTTGGGCAGTAGATAGTACCAATAATAAAAAAGTGTAGCATAAACAAAAAATCCCTCCAGCTATAAGCAAATACACCACAAAGGTTGTAACAGATTTTAAGGTATAGAAAGGTCTTAGGTCAGAGGGGATGGAGGGAGGGTAACCTGGACTGCAGCAGGGGTATACACTCGAACATCTACATTTATGGTGGGTACAAAACTGTACTATGTTCATCGTGTTACCCTGCTGCAGTCATCACACTTGGGTAGAATCCCAAAGCTAAGGATGGGAGGTGGAGTCAAACAGGGTTAGAGGAGGCTAGAAGGCCCTGCAAAACTGCAGTGGCGAAGCCAGCTCTAGTCTTAAAGTGGTAAGTGGTAATGTTTGGTGAAGGTGTGTACTGAACTCCAAGTTGCAGCTTCCAGAATATCCTTGGTTGGCACCCCCCTGAGGAAGGCTGTAGATGTAGCTGCTGCCCTGGTAGAGTGGGGCCTTATGCTAGCAGGAACTGGTTTTCCATGGTGGGTGTAGCAAAAACGTATGCAATGTCCTATCCATTTGGAAATGGTCTGTTTTGAGATAGCCTTTCCTTGTGATGCTGTAGCATAGGATACAAAAAGCTGGTCAGATTTTCTGAAAACCTTAGTTTTATCCAAGTAGTAACGTAGCTGCCTGTGAATGTCCAAGGAATGTAGGAGTCTTTCTCCTTTGTTCTGTGGATTTGGAAAGAAGGTGGGTAAATGGATGGTTTGATTTAGAGCCACACTGGATACCACCTTAGGGATAAAGGAGGGGTTAGTTCATAGAGAAACTCTGTCTTGATGAAAAATGAGGAAAGGCTCTTCTGCCATTAGTGCCTGAAGCTCTGAAACTCTTCTCGCTGAAGTAATTGCTAGCAGCAGGGCAGTCTTCCATGATATAAACTTTAAGTCAGCTGAGAAAGCTGGCTCAAAGGAGGTAGCGTAAGTTTTTCCAGAACAAAGTTGAGGTCCCAAGTAGGCGTTGGTGCTCTCCTGGGAGGCCTAATGTTTTTGGCCCCTCTGAGAAACTGCCTTAGGAGTGGATGTGAAAATAAGGGAGGATCCGTGTTGTAGTGAGCTAAAATAGCTGAGGTGTGGATTTTAATAGATGAAAAAGAAAGCCCTTTGTGTAACATCTCCGTTAAATATTGCAGAATCTAAGGTATGTCAGGCTGAAGGGAATTCTGGCCTTTAGCTTGGTTCCAGGCACAAAACATTTTCCATTTGTCTGAGTAGGCTTTCCTGGAGCTGGGCCTCCTGGCCTCCAGAATAACATCCATAACAGCTTGTGAGAGAGGAGCTGGCTGGTTACTTAGGTGATTTGCCATGCAGCGAAGTTTAAGGTTTTGAGCTGGCTGTGTAGAATCTGATTGTCTTGCTGTGTGAGCAGATGGGTAATTTGTGGTAGAATCCATGGTGGGCCCTGGGCCATATTCCTTAATAGTGGGTACCAGTGCTGGCGTGGCCAGTCTGGGGCAATGAGTATCATTCGGGTTCTCTCCATTCTGACTTTCAGCAGCACCTTTGTGAGAAGGGGTAATGGAGGAAAGGCATATACTGTCAGCATTTTCCAACTGAATGAGAGTGCATCCACTTTCTAAGCTTGATGGTGAAAAGTCCTTGCGCAAAATTTTGTTAGTTGATGGTTTAGGGGGCTGGCAAACAGGTCTATGTCTGGGAGCCCCATTTTTGAGTTATCATTGCAAATACTTGTGGATCCAGTTTCCACTCGTGGGGATCCATTATGTTTCTGCTTAGGTCGTCTGCCAATGTGTTTTTTTCCTGGCAGGAATTGAGCTTGTAATTGAACTTGGTAAGCCAGTGCAGTGTTCCACAAGGTCATTGCTTGCCTGCATAGAGGGTAGGAGTGTGTACCCCCTTGCTTGTTTATGTACTACATTACTGTGGTGTCTGTCCTTATGATAAGCTGCCCTGGATGTAAGAGGTCCTTGAAGGCTGTCAGAGCATTTTGTACAGCTAGCATTTCTTTTTGATTGATGTGCAGATTCCTTTGATCTGCAGTCCATATGCCTTGAATGCACCGTCCTGCCATGTGTGCCCCCCCAGGCATAGTCCGATGCATCTGTTGTCATAGTTTGCCTGGCTGGGGGTAAGGTGAAAGGCTGACCCTTGTTGAGGTTCCATGCCTGTGACCACCATAGAAACTCCTGTTGAAGGCAGGGAATGAGAGGTATCATTGTTTCCAAGCTGTGGCTGTGTTGAGTCCATACGCTTTTTAGGTATCATTGTAATTTCCTCATATGCAGTTTTGCAAATGGTATTAGTAGTATGCAAGATGCCATGAAGCCCAAGGCCTGCAGAATTTTTCTTGCAGGGAGTTGGGTCTTTGTTGCCATTGCTCTGAAGTATTGAGTTAATTGTAGTTGTTTGTCTGGCGTCAGATAAGCCATCTGGGCCGTTGTATTCAAGCTGGCACCCAGGAATATCATAGTTTGTGAGGGCACTAGTTTTGATTTCTTTTCGTTTAATGTGTACCCTAGGCAACTTAGAAGATGTTTTACAAAAGCCAGGTGTTGTAAGAGAATGTCCTTGCTTTCTGCTTGGATGAGGCAGTCATCCAGGTATGGGTATATTTGAATTCCTCTTTGTCTGCAGTATGCAATTACTGGTGCCAGGCATTTTGTGAAGACCCTGGGTGCAATAGATAAGCCAAAGGGCAGTGCAAAGAATTGGTAATGGGTTGAACCTGCAATGAAATGGAGGTATCTTCTGCAATTTTGTCTGATAGGGACATGCAGGCATGCCTCCTTGAGGTCCAACGTTACTAGCCAAGCTTTCTTGCCCAACATGGGAAGAAGCTGCTGTAGTGTTAGCATCTTGAATTTGGGTACTTGCAAGAAGTTGTTTAAAATTGAAAGGTCCAGAATGGGTCTCCAAGCATTGTCCTTTCTGGGGACTAGAAAGAGCCTTGAGTAAAATCCTTGGCCTTGCTCCTGTGTACCAGTTGAATGGCTCTCATGTCCATGAGAGCTGTAATTTGTTTTTGTGCCTCTGCCCATTGATTTTGTGGCAGGTTTGGCATTCCTTTTATCCTTGGCAAGGTGTGGAAATGGAATCTGTATCCTTGTGAGATAATGTCTAGGACCCATTTGTCCTTTGTGACGATGCGCCAGTTGTCTGCAAAAAGTGCTAATTTTCCTCCCAATGGAGCTGCCAAGAGAGTTTTGCTTGGCAGTTTGAGGTTTAAGTCATTGTGTTTGCCTTCTAGTAGTTTGGGGCCTGTCTTCTCCTCCCTTCTGTGTTGCAGTGCCCCATTGGCGAGGTTTGAAAGGGATTTGTGCTTGTCCTCTGCCCCTTGGGTGCCTGTATTTACCCCTCTGTGGTCTGTCAGAAGCTGGAAAGGACCCATTTTTTGTTGGCCAATTTCTGCTGAAGCGTGGGGGCTGTACCTGTAAGAAATCTTTGACCGTCTGCATAGATTTTGCCTTATCCTTCATTTTCTTTAAAACCTCCTCTGCTTTAACCCCAAATAAGACATCCTGCTGTAAGGGTGCATCTAGTAACTTTGCTTTAACATGATCAGGCAGAGATTGTTCCTTTAACCAAGCATGCCTACGTATAACAGAACCAGTAACAGCTGCTCTATAGGAAGCTTCCAAGGCATCAAGATCACATTGTAAGGTATGTTTGCCCAACTGTTCAGCTGCATGCAGCAGATCCTGCATTTCCTTGAATTCAGACTGTTGAGGGTGCGTGCCCATCTTTTGTTTTATTTGAGACATTAGGAATTGCTGGTATTTAAGCATGTGAAATTGACAATTTAGTGCTCTCATAGCTAGAGTAGCTGAGGTGTAAACCTTCTTCCCCCACCTATCTAGTGCTCTGGAGTCCCTTTCAGAGGGTACAGGATTTTTAGCCATAGAAGCCTTAGCCCCTTTGGGACCCTGGGAGATTCTCTCTGGATCAGCAACAGGGCTTTTGTATAGGAATTTGTGTGAGTCAGGCACTCTATAGTATCTATCTGGTTTGGCTGGAGCAGGAGGCAGAGAATCTGGATTTAGACTAAATTCTAAGAAAACATCATCCACAATGTCTAAAACTGGGGGGATAGCAAGTGGTCTGTGCTGGGGGAGTAAAAGAAACTCTCGGAGCCTTTTCTTTGAGTCTGAGTAGTCCTGACCTTCCCAGTGGAAATGTTCCCTCATGGCATGTAAGGTTTCCCCAAAGGAATAATCTTCAGGGGGAGAAGCTGAGGGAATGGAGTCTTCCGCATCAGAATCTTCATAAGGGGGAAAGGAGTAATCCTGTTCCTCAGAGGAGCCTGAGGAAACAGACACTTGATCAGAGGAGGCATAATCCTCCTCTTGTCTAGGCCTTTTGTCGGGGGGGGGTTGGGAACCCCTGATCAAAGAAATTAAATCTTCAGCCATTTTAAGCATCTGTTTCTTAGGCATAGGGCCTTGACCTGGAGACTGAAGTGTAGTCTTTTTTGGTTTTAGAGGAGTCTTAAGCTTGGCATAAGATTTTATGGTGAGAGTAGTCGGTCTGAAGACACCTTCAGAAACTGAAGGTGTTTCTACAGCACCGGCTTCTCCTACTGCAATGTCGGTAGGGCCTAAAGAAAATGGCTGCGTCGGCCTAGAACTCTCTGCTGGAGAATCCGAAGCTGTCTGGGGATCCAATTCAGTGGTAGCCAGGGGCTGCGTAGGCGCCTCACTGAGAACCGGCGACCGGCCCAGCCGAGGGCTCGGAGTCTGGCTTGGATCTAGGCTGCCTTTCTTTATCTTTGCGTTTTTTATGCACGCCGGTAGTCGGTTGCTCCGACGGCATAGTGTAATTAAATTTCCTACCGAAGTAGTGTCGTGCGAAATCAAAGCGTCGCTTTATAGTTCGCGTATTGAACCTAGCACAAAACCAACAACCAGTGACATCGTGGTCTGGGCCTAGGCAAGGTATACAAAAAGAATGAAAGTCCTTATGAGGTATTTGCTTCCCACAAGAAATGCAATTGTTAACTTTTTCTGACACCAGACTGAGGCAAGAAAAGGTTCCCCAATGGGGTACTTAGCTTTGAAGACTTCGGACTGAAACTTGATTCGAAAATCTCAGGTGTCGGCCGACCGGCACTTGTGAACTGCTAATGCTTCGGGCACCGCGCGACAAGAAAGACTGAGGAAAATGGCGTTGGATGCCTCTCATATACCCCTGGCGCACTGACATAAGGGAAGAAGCGACAGCAACCGACGCCGGACCAAGACTTTGGAATTCGGGCCGACTGCGGGACCGCCTGACGGCAGGATAACCCAAGTGTGATGACTGCAGCAGGGTAACACGATGAACATCTACAATGGTATCTAAAAAGTGTTTGGACGCCGCATTGCCACAGCCTGGAGACAGTAATTGCACTCATTCCCTGCCTACAACAGGAGTTTTCATGGTGGGCAGAAGCCTGTCACCACAACAAGGGTCTGCCATTCAGTTTACCCACAGCCAGACAGACACTAACAACGGATGCATCAGATTATGCCTGGGAGGGCCCATATGGCAGGAAAATGTATTCAGGGCACATGGCCTGCAAACCAGATGCATCTTCACATCAATCAAAAAGAGATGCTAGCTGTTCAAAATGCCCTGACAGCTTTCAAGGACCTGCTTCATCCAGGACAGCTACTGATAACGACAGACAATACTACGGTCATGTGGTACATAAACACGCAGGGAGGTACACATTCCTACCACCTCTGCAGACTAGCAATGACCTTATGGGACACAGCATTGGCTTTTCAAATTCACCTGCAAGCACAATTCCTGCCAGGAAAAACAAATACTCTGGCAGACGAACTAAGCAGAAAACCTCATGGATCCCCACAAATTGAAACTGGATCCACAAGTCTTCAACATGATAATAAGGAAATGGGGATGCCCAGACATAGATCTATTTGCCTCCCCTCACAACTACCAATTGCAGAGATTTTGCACAAGGATTTATCACAAGCAAGCATGGAAAGTGGACACCCTATCCTTCAGCTGGAAAAACCTAACAGTATATGCCTTTCCTCCACTGCCTCTCCTACCCAGGGTACTCCTAAAGGTCAGACAAATGAAGCCAAAAATGATACTGATTGCACCAGACTGGCCACGCCAGCACTGGTACACAGTCCTAAAGAGCTAGGCTCAAGGTCCAGCATGGATATTGCCTAAAACTTCTCAATTGCTGACCCAACAAACCAGTCAGATCCTGCACAGCCAACTCAGGACCTTAAATTTGGCAGCATGGCGGCTAATGTAACCATTCAGAACACACCTCTTTCAAAAGCTGTTATGGATGTTATCTTGGAGGCCAGGAGGCCCAGTACCAGAAAATCTTATGCAGAGAAATGGAAGAGATTCTGTGCTTGGAGCCAGGAACAAGGCATTGACATGTGTGTACCAAATATACCTCAGATTTTACAATACCTAACTGAGATGCTGAACAAAGGCCTTTCTTTCTCATCAATTAAGATTCGTGCCTCTGCCATTTCAGCCCATTACAATACGGAACCACCTATCTTTTCTCATCCTTTAATAAGGCAGTACTTCAGAGGGGCCAAAAACATTAGGCCTCCAAGGAGAGCACCAATTCCGGCCTGGGACCTCAATTATGTTTTGGAAAAACTCACACTGCCTCCTTTCGAGCCAGCTTCAACAGCAGATATAAAATTCTTATCCTGGAAAACAGCTCTACTCCTAGCAATAACCTCAGCAAGGCGAGTCTCGGAGTTACAAGCACTCATGGCTGTGGAACATTTTATCATTTTTCATCCAGACAGGGTGTCTCTGAGGACAAATCCTACATTTATGCCTAAGGTGGTATCAAGTGTGGCCCTCAACCAAACCATTCACTTGCCTACCTTTTATCCAAATCCACAGAACAAGGGTGAGAAAATTCTGCATTCTTTGGACATACACAGGCAGTTACGCTTCTATTTGAACAGAACTAAAGCTTTCAGAAAGACTGAGCAACTTTTAGTGTCATATGCTGCAGGATCACAAGGAAAGGCTATCTCAAAACAGACTATTTCTAAATGGATAGGCCATTGCATCCATTTCTGCTATTCTCAACATGGTAAATCAGTGCCTAAGGGCATTAGGCCTCATTCCACCAGAGCAGCAGCCACTTCAGCAGCCTTCCTCAGAGGAGTACCAACCAAAGATATCTTAGAGGCTGCAACTTGGAGTTCAGTGCACACTTTCACAAAGCACTACCACGTACCTCTACTCCAAGTCCAGAGCTGGCTTTGCCACTGCAGTTCTGCAGGGCCTCATAGCCTCTCCTAATCCTATTTAGCCCAGCCACCCATCCTCAGCTTTGGGATTCAACCCAAGAGTAATGACTGCAATAGTGAAACACGATGAACATAGTACAGTTGTGTACCTACCATAAATGTAGATGTTCGAGTGTATTCACTGTTTCAGTCCAGGTTACCCAGCCACCATCCCCCTTCTCTTTGCTGGGACTTATCTGCACTTCTCTATCCTATACAACCTATTTGGTTGTAGATAAATAAATGTGATTTTTGTGCATTTTTTTTATTGGCATATTTTTCAGCCTACCAATTTGGGGGGGCACCTGACATTTGGGGCAAGACAAACTGAAGAAAATGGCGTCGGCTGCATCTTTTATACCCCTGGTGCACTGACGTCAGGGAAGAGGCGACAGCAACCGACGCCGGACCTAGACTTTGGAATTCTGGCCGACTGAGGGTAGCCTGCCAGCAGGATAACCCAAGAGTAATGACTGCAACAGTGAATACACTCGAATATCTACATTTATGGTAGGTACACAACTGTACTTTCTGCACTCTGAAAATGGATTTAAGTCTAAGGTATACAGGAAGTCCACCTTCATGCTTGCATTCACAAGCTGTCATCCTCTCTCAAAAGAAAAGTGTAGTGAAGGGACAATGTATCCGTATTGCGAGAATGACATCACACCCTGAGGACTTGGGGCTTGAACTTGATAAACGCATGTTTATGGATAGAGGGTATCCTTTTTCCGTCGTAAATGATATTAGACAATACGTTCCGAGTGGGGTGATAGTCCTATTCCTAAAAGTGGTTTATACGCATCTCCTAAGGCTCAGTCTCCACTAAGAGCTAAATTTGAAAAAGCTTTAGTGGTCCAGCATAGTCCCCAATCTGAGGAAATTGAGAACAGTATCAGAAAGAACTGGAATATTCTAAAGGCTAGTCCTACTACTACTGACCTTTTAGGTGATGAACCACTTTTTATTTATAAAACGGAACATGAAAAATCTTTTTGAAGGTGGTTTTAACTACAGTAGTTTCCCAGATAAGATTAAAAAAGGGACAGTCAAATGTGGGACGTGCAATCAGTGCTTATATATTCTGGAAGATGAAACTCTTGACTTTAGAAAATTGTGCCCACACATAGGTGGTGTTTAGCAAAGGCAGTTGTCATTCAAAATTTGTAGTCTATTTAGCTAAATGTTCAGGATGCCCTGCATTTTCCCTACATAAAATGCAGGATACCCTCCATTTTATGTAGGGAAAACTTAGTGGAGTCTTTGCCAGCAAATATGTGAGCACAATTATATCACTAAGAAAAATGAAAACAATGCCTTGTTTAAACATTCTACTTCTTGCCAGTTTTTTAACAAATTCAAGTTTGCCATTCTTGAACAAATTAAACCTAACCCCAAGCTGGTGATATGAAGCTTTATTTAATACATAGAGTTGTGGTGGCAACTTAGATTGCAAGCAACTAATTTCACAGTTATTAATGAGCATGTTTCTGTTCAGCCTGTATTACTGCTGAGGTCAGCCAAATTGTAGACTTTTATTAATCAAGTTATACATTGATTGTCTATCTGTTAATGTACTTACAGTAAAGAGTCGATTATCCGAACGAATTGGGACCTAGAGTAGTTTGGATAATCAAACATAATTGAACCAGATAAAAAACTGCTAAAATCTTTCTTTTTTTTCTGCATGCAGGAATACAGTTTTCAACCATTCAGTGATTCCAATGGACAATAAAGAATATTTTTCACATAAGAGCTGGCTACAAGCTCAAAATACATCCTCAAGGTTTACGAAAACGTTGGAAGGCTGGTTCTGATAATTGACATTTCTGATAATCGACGTTCGGATACTCGACTCTCTACGGGATGCTTTTAAAAATCTATTTTTCATATTTCATTACATTTTCCTTGTAAATTCATATTTTATTATATTACTTTTAAGAATGTACCTTTATGTATTAAGTACTGGCAGCCTGTTTTTGTTGAGCAGTATGCCTTTAAGTTTTCCAGTCTCAATTACACAATTAAGTGATTTATGAGTCTGTTTAAAAGGACTGTTTGGTGGTTTGTGGCATTCTGATGAAGTAATGCTTGTATAAGGATGAAAGCGCTCAAAAATTTTGTTTTTATCTTTCTGGAGTATCCTTTGGACCCTGGCTCTTAGTATTACTGTGTTACTGGTCTTTGTTGGTGTTGTAATGCTACACATTCTGCATAATTATTAAGTTGCAGAGATTTTCACTCTTCCATCCTTTGGCCTAGCAGCATCCTCCTCTACGAATGTAGAAATATCTGAGCTGTAATGGAAAAATGGTCAGCATCATCATATGATCTTTCTTGCCCTGGCCGAAGCATTTTGGCATAAAAGTGACATGGTACATCCCGCACTGAGATGACCCATCTGCAGTAAGAAGGAGACTTAACAGAGGACCCAAAAAACTGCTTCTCCAAGCTGTTAAGCTCCAGGGAGGAAAGGTGCCTGATCAGGGGGTATAGAGGAGAAGCATAAGTGTCCAGTGTGGGTTCCCATCCCAACCCATTGGTGTCCAGGAGAGGAGATGGAGGGAAGGGGTATGGTTCTGCAACAGTGAATATACTCTAACATTGACAGGTATAAGTTTCTGATACAACTGTATTATGTTCAGCATAACATTCACTGTTGCAGGGCTGACTCTAGGGAAGACTCCAGGGCTTATGGACCAGAAGGTGCCTGGCCATTGGTGGAGGCAGAGAACAATAGGTACTGCGGAATAGCTTTATCCAAACCTGCTATGGCAGCACTGACCTGGATGTTATGTTTGGAGAAGAGGTGTTTCCAGAACCAAGTATCTCCTTCCAAGCTAGACTGGGTACTTCCACCTGTACAGTAACAGATGGCATGGCTGTTGTGAAATGGGTCTTCTCATGATCTGGAATTGTCCTATCATGATAGAAGTATCAGGCAAATGCAGTGTGCAATCTATTTAGATATAGTTTGCTTGTTGAATGATTACCCCTACCTGTCTTTAGCAAAGGAAATGAATAACTGATTAGATTTCCTGATATGCTTTGCTCTCCCCAAATAAAATATTAGATATCTGTGGACATGCAGTGAATTTGTCCTTATTCTGTGGCAAGAAGATTGTGTGTGTGTGTGTGGGGGGGGGGTTGTTGAATAGCCTGGTTCAAGGATTGCCCTAACACCACCTTAGGTATGATGGAAGGGTGAATCCTTTGTATAACTCTGGCCTTGTGAAACAACATAAAAGCCCCCCCCCCCAAACAAGACGGCCTGCAGTTCAGAAATCATTCTAGCAGAGATTACTGCTACCAGCAATGCAGTCTTCTAGGACAGAAATGTGAAGGCAAGTAGGCTCATTACAGGGCAAGGTAATCTTCTCCAAAACAAAGTTTGGGCATCATGGAGTAACTTCCTTTTTGGTTGGCATCAAACACAGCACCCCTTTACAGAATTCCTCAACTGATAACTGGGAATGAAAAGGTGGAGCCAATAGCAGACAGTTTGAGATTATCAAGACACTTGCCTTTAAGGAGGCATAGATAGCCTTGATTTTTAGAGATCCAACAGGTAAGCAAGAACCACTGATGCCTGTGCACTGTTGTGACACCACTGCTACAACAAGCTCTTCTATTTGTCTAAGTATGACTTATACTGGGTTTTCTGGCCTCCATTAAAGTGCACACACCTGAAAGCCATGCCTGAAAGGGATGATTGCTTATTCATCCACATGGTCAGCTATAAAGTATTATGGACCCTTTGCTGTGAGTTGGGAAATCCCTTGCTAGTGGTTCAATTATATAGTATTGTTTTACTGATTATTCCTGTGGTGTATCATTTTACTAAACACTTTGTAACAACCATTTTAAGACATTGTTTTGTGTTCCTCTGGAGCCCAGGTCATGGCAGAAAAATGTCTCTGGACTAGCCCACTTGGTTATCAAGTTGCACTCAATAACTAAACAAATCTGTTTGGCCCTTGACAGACTCAGCAGGAGAGGAAGCCAATGTTGCTGGACAGAATTCTGTTTCTAGTAACATTTTTGGTTTATCCTACTTTGTCTTCTGTAGCACCATGGGAATTGAGTATTTGAGAGAAAGTATATAGAAATAGGCTTCCCCAACGTGTGGAGAAGTAATCTGTTGCAGAGGCCCCCCGTGTGTGTGGGGGGTATCCTGTGGCAAAATTTGCAATTGCCTTCTCAGTACTGTACATGTGGCTTATCTCACTTGTGAGCTATATCCAGAAACATGCCCCTTTGCTAGTCTGCACAAAACTAAGCATGAGTACCCCCCCTTGCTTGTTAATATCACATCATTATGGTACTGTCCATTTGGATGTGCAGGTTATTCTACTGTAATATGAGCTTGAATGCGATTATGGCTAGTGTTACTGACACTTCATGTGTATCTGCTTCCTCTAGAAGGCCTTATCCTAATTTATCTGAATCGTCATCTCCCTCACCATGTACTCTCCCCTGACCAAGTCTGAGGTTTCTGTAGTGAGCATCTGTGCCCACAATGAAAGTTTTTTTTAATGCAGGGTAACAGTGGAATGGATTGGATATGCTGACAGCACCTTTTTTCTCAGGTGCCAGTATTGCAAAGAAAAGTCAGGGTACAACAACCATATATCCAAAGACTGAGGAATTTTCTTGCTGACATTTGTTCTAATTGAAGAATGCCCTGAATTGTTTGAACAGAGAGAGAGAACTGCCTAAGGAAATGGATACCTTTCCTGTTTGATGTCCAGCAGTGCTCTAAAACAGCATTTCACTTGATGGAACAAGTTGCAACTTTGAATGGTTTATACAAAATCCCAGTGACTGGAAGCAATTCAAACCTAATGGTAGAACCTCCTGGATCTCCTTCAGGATTATGCGGTCATCCAGGTATGGATGAATGTGAATAGCATTTACCCTGCTAAAAGCAATTACTGGAACCAGACACTGTGTAGATAGCTTGGGTGCAATAAACAAGCCAAAGGACAAGGAGAACTGGTGGTGTGAACCCCCTGCTTAAAGTCTGAAGAATTGTCTATCAGTGCTGGCTATGGGGATGTGTAGGTAGACAACATCTATTCCTAGGATGATATGTAAGTTTGTGGAAGGAGTGAAGGCAAAAGGCTCTACATGGCAGCATTTTTAAATGTTTAGGAAACTGGTTTAGTGTAAAAAGATCCAGTAATGCATCAGTGAATCATGCCATCTGGTTGGTGTATCAGTAGAAAAGGAACAGACTTTTTTTTTTTTTTTTAAGAGGGTGGTAGTGTTGGCAATGAGGTACTGCAGGAAACATGGTGGGGCACTAGTTTGTGGGACCAGCACAGGGCGCTGATTATTTATTGGAGTCTTTGTGAGGGATTTGTTTCTTTATCTAATACAATTATTAACTGTAAAAAATTTAAGTTATGTACTCACCATAACTAGGCATTTGTGTTGTCCATTTCCATTCTTCCTCAACACACGGGTTTGGTTCCTACCCGGCTGCATACTCTAGACTTTGGATCCAACTCTTGAGCTCTTCCCATACTGCCCTTGTCCACCCTCAAGACCTCAGATCAAGTCTGTTGCCATAAAGTCCCTATAACTATATAGAAACAGGGATAGCTGAGAGAACAGGGCTCAAACCCAGAAATGTAACTTCTGATAATCCAACAGGTTCCTCCAGAAGCTCTAAGGACAGGGGATGGATGGGAGGGAAGTTGAGGAAGAATGAAAAGGACAACATGGATGCCTAGTTATGGTGAGTACATAACTTATAAATTTGATGTTGTCCTTTTCATTCTTCATCAATGGATGGGCTAGAGTCCTCAACTATGTTGATCTTGTGGCCCCTCATGGAAGAATATTCTGGAGTACTGCCGAGCTTAAAGGTAGCTCTAATTCTGGATATTAGATCCAATTTGTAATGAATATCAAAAGTATGTGTATTGGACCATGTGGCTGCTGCACAAATATCATCAATAGATGTTCTTGACCAAAAGGCAGATGAAGTAGCCATTGATCTAGTTGAGTGAGCTTTGGGTGATAGGGAAATGCCTTGCTAAGACTAGATCCAAGAAATGCAATCTGTGATCCATGTAGCTAGACTAACTTTAGAAACTGGATAACCCAGTCATTTTTTGGAGAGAAGGAAACAAATAGCTGATCTGATTTTCTGAATTGTTTTGTCCTATGTAGATGAAAACATAACTGCCTATGCACAGCTAGAAGATGTAGCATGTATTCTCCTTTTTTTTGAAACATTTAGAAAGAAGACCAATAAGTGAATGGATTGGTTAATGTTTGATTCAGAAGCTACTTTAGGTAAATAAGAAGGGTTAGTTTGTAAAGGAAACCCTCCCCGGGATTCATGAAGCTCGGCACAAGGCTGTCGTTAGGCTTGCGCCGACCGTGTGGCGTGCAGATGGCGCAGTAGCACCATATGCATATTAATGAAGGCACGCTGCCGCCACATCCACATGCATAGGAAATGAACGCGAGTGCATGGGGCATGTAGAAGTGCCGCACGGAGGTGTGGAAATGTCGGCTGTTGACGTACAACCTAAAATGCTGAATATTACAGTCTGCCTGCAATAGTAATCCCTCCTGTCAGTGTCCGTGGATACTGAAACTTATGCAAAGCATGCAAGACAGCTCTTGTGAACACAAAATTAAGAAGCAAACACAAATGCACGTTAGCGAATATCGAGAGTCTCCATCCCTCGAACAAATGACATTTAAAACCGTGTGCCCGTATTCTAATGCAGTGTTGATAGCCATACCAAGTGGAAGCGAAACGCATCATGTTAGCGTGCCGCCAATAGCTAAGTCTAGCTCAATGGTCAGGGTTACCACCTGTCCCACATTGTGAGGGACAGTACACATCTGGGCAGTTGTGTCCATACCAAAACCATTATAAATGTAAAATATCCTGTAACCGTATGACATAATTATGTCCCACATCGCATGTAATAGTCACATACAATAGTTATTTCCATATGTAATATACCTACATGTTACAATAAATAGAATAAGCAAGTAAATGAAACAGAAGAAGCATACAAACTGCTACAACAATAAGCTAACGTAGGCATAAAACAAAAGTACTATCCATTGTACTGACCATGGGTATGTGTTGTCCTGTAGAATCTGATTTGGGTCCGGAATATATCCCATCCTGGCCATATGAAAAGGTGGCAACCCTACCAATGCTCACAGCAGTTGGCCAAAATCTGCCCATTTGCGGTCCAAGCTGTTCTTGTCATGATGTGTCAAAGTTGAACGGGTATTACCCGGGGGGACCTACCATGTCATGAAAGATAAGTATTTGCCTGTACCTATTTGCATGATGTACAGCATGTGGAAGGTGAAAAATGCTAGGGTAGTCCTCACAACCATACAGGTACCAGAGATATGTAGTGTATGCAATGTGTTCCCTTGACCGTGCCATAGGCCATCAACCAGCGAAGGGATGGAAGGAGTGTGTGGAATATGGGTGTGAGGGGGTGGGTAATGTAATAATCCGCAAAGGCGAGACTGTGTTGGATGCACAATAGGTGAACTGGAGGTGTATGAGGGAGCAGTGGGTGAATCAGAAAGAAACACAAAGAACAAACATACACATCCACAATACAACCTGACAGGCCATACTGTAGAACACAAACATATGAATATTAAAATGTGCGATACACATGTACAGAAACGTCACCAGCACATACCCACATAATGGTCTGGATGGAACTGAGCCATCCAACTGCAACACACCTGGATGCATAATTGAATACCCATCATCCCCTCTACAGCACACAACCCCCCCATTCCTGAACGTCCACCAAATCCAGCCATACTCGGGCTACTAGCTTGGCGCAGCCATATCTGCACATAGTGACCACTACTCGTATCTAGTAGGCAGTGTCAGGATTGCAAACTATGTATCCCTTGCATGTAAAACCCTATCACATTTTCATAAGTACAAAAAAATCGAAGGTTATTTGCTTGTTCAATTTTTGGATATCCCTCATGGGATAAGTATCCTGTGTAAACATCAGACTTGGTATCATGGCATGATGTCCAGTCCTGTAGACATCTAGACACAAGTTGTATGTGCAGTAGTGGTTCACGAGACTGCTCAGCCTCCTGCCGGTCATGCAGAACCTACTACCTGGGATCAAACACCTGCCTGTGATGCATGTCTCCCCACATGAATTATCGAGAAAATATGCTGTACACATTTGCAGAGTGGCACTTGGATATAGGGTGATTAAGGCGCTGACGTAAGCAGGGTACTTCCTGTCCCACTTTGTGAGGGACAGTCCCTGTTTGGGTAGGTGTGTCCTGACCAAGAATGATACAATGGCAAATGTCCTGTGATTGTAGGAAATAACTATGTACCATATTTCATGTAAAAGTTGCCTAAAACAGTTATTTCTGGATGTAAAATATGTAAATCATTCAAGAAACAGAATAAGCAACTAAAGTGCTACAAGAATAAGCTCTTATCTAGGAAAATAATTAACGTTCTAAACCCTGTACTGACCGTGGGTATGTGTTGGCCTAAACAATCTGGTGTGTAAAGAATATATCCTATCCTGGACATATGAAAATGTGGCAACCCTACCAATGGTCAGAGCATTCACACAATACATGGACAGCCTCTTAATCACTCATAAAACCAGTGATCGTTGGTGGAAAGGTGTTGAATGACGAATGAATAATGACAATAATTAAGAGTAATAGACACTTTTAACTTCAGAAAATAAGTATTAATACATATGCTCTGAATCTGTCAACACATTTCAGGTTAATGAAACTAATATTGTAGAAGTGTCCGTGATTGTCCCTGTTGAAATTAGTCCCTGAGTGTTTGAGAGGTCCGTACACATATGTACACCAACCAACTGTCACATTTGAGAGGTCCGTACACATATGTACACCAACCGTCACATTTGTTGACAGTACTATTGAATACCTGTAGTGAAGTCATAAGTGATGGCCAGAATAATATCCTTAAGATATAGGGAGGTAAAGGCAGCGGGGATGAGCGGTGTACATTCAACTGTATGGGAAATGTAAATAGGTATATGTACAGACAGAGATATATATATAAATTAACATGGTCACAATAAAGCATTCATAACGAATGTGAAGGAAAACATCGGTGGAACCACCCCCCACCCTATATTATGTAGTGCCAACATAATAATCTGGTCAGAGGTGTCCAAACCCGTGCATCTGTAAACACAGGTAGAATGTTAAAATTGGGACCAACTCTGTCCATGTGCTAAGTCTGACATTTGAACGTACAGGGCAGTTCCGGTCTCCAGTCGGACAAGCCTAAACCCGGATCACCACATGAACACCCTGACAATCAAACACATCTATGTGCCAAGACTATAAGCTTTGGAGTTCTGAATATCGTTGGAGTGAGTAAACATGCAGCACAGGTCTAGAGCAGTAGGGAATAGGGAATGTTGCATGTGTAGTACTGCAGTTTTCCCAGCAGGAGAATGGATGCCTGCTGTGTAAGTGAAGCGGTGAGGCATATGTTAGGGTAGTTATAAACCATGGGTATACATATAAATGAAGCAGAACACCAATAGTGTAGTGGTTAGAGCATCCGCCTAACATAAAGGCATTCCAGGTTCAAGTATGACTATAGCACATATCATTTTCTTGTGTAATAAATGCCTCTGTGTTGTAAAGCCAACATTTAAACATGTAAAGGTGAATGTGTGTTTCGCATGGAGCCATTAGCCGGGTTCCTTCAATCAAAGTGGTACTGTCATAATGAATAAGGCACACGTAAGCACAAAGTGGCAGCAGACATATGTAACTCACAGTAAGCATATGCGAGTGCACCTGCGCGGATGTAAGCAGCTCCCAGCATAGCAAATGTATGTTATGTACAGATGTAATTTATATACATATATATATATATATGTGTGTGTGTATAGATGTATATCCACAGACATTATTTATATATATTGTAAGAATGAACGCCGTAAGAATAAAGCATACACAAGGGTTGTGAAGGGAATCTAGAGCAACTAAGGTATTATATAGTGCTTGCAGCTTATGTCAGATAAAGCTGCCCAAGAGTGAGTAGAGCACCGCTATTCACACCAGAGGCAGGGTTATACCAGTGGCCATAATATCATTGAACTGCTATGTCAACATTACACACAGACAGAATGTAGTTCATGTTGTGACAACCTACACTTGTAACCTGCAAATGGCCGTAATCCATAACACCAGGAAAGGCACGTATGTGCAAATGTAAATGGCAGGAGACCCTGTGAATACCACGAGGTGGTACAAAATGTGTGTAGGGCCCCAAACGCTCTGGAGAGGGCAATGTGTAAAGGTGTGTCATGGCTGCAATATCAGGTGGATAATGGCTGTTACGCATGGAAACTCAACACGGGTGGGGTGGAGAAACTATGGCTATGCGATTATGGATCCAGGAGTGCCAGGGTTGGTTGCGCCAGTTTCAATGCAGCGGCCTGTGTAGGTCAGTTAGTTAGTACGTAATAGGTATATATGCATACGCACATGCAGACATCAATATGTTGAAGTACATTCTCTGTAACACATGCACTCCATTTATTGACATAAATAATATGAATGTGCACAGAAACAAATACAGTAACAGGAATAATAGGCTGTGCAGACAAGGAACAGGTCAAATGACACTGTATCACATCACAATTATCATCGGTACTCCGTACATGAACAAATTGCAACATCTGTCCGCTGTATAAAGTGCTAAATACCGATTACAAGTTAACCGGAGTGAAGTGTCGGTGTCATAATGACTAAGGCAATAGTATGCTGTTGAAGCAGAGATAAAACCCAATACGCATGTGTAAGTGCATATGTCCGGGAAATGTATTGGTCAGCGGACACACAGACACACACATATATATATATATATATATATATACACAAAAAAAAAAATATATATATATATATATATATATATATACACACACATATACACACAAAAAAAAATATATATATATATATGTGTATCACTGTAGATATACACATATATATATATATATGTGTATCACTGTAGATATACACATGTACATAACTAGGTTACGTTACAGCAATTACGGGTAACATATGTTCAGACCGGGCATATGTTACTGGGAGGTCCAATAAACAAACATTTACCTCCCCAGCTAGGCCGGTCAGACATACAGACACGCAATAAAGGTAAATACACCGCTGCTTTCCAGACCACTGGCAGGAAAGTAGCAGTGGGAGAGATCTGCAAGGTCTACACTTTAAACATGGATAACGGGGTCCCTTGTGGGACACCAAAAATTTGCCAAACAGGCGAACCCGTGATGATCGACACAAGCAGGATGTAGCTCTACACGGAACAGTAGGTTGTGCAAGTGTAATAACACATGGGTTGACAAAACGTACATGTGTCCCGAGACGGGGAGAGTGGGCAGTGCGTAGGGGTGTGTTCATACCACAGCTGAGCTCACAGTATGTGTCATGAGTGCTGTAGAGGGGTGTCAGGTAGGTGAATCATGGGTATGCAATAATGGGCCTAAGCGTGCAGGTGTTGGTTGGCAGAGATGTATTAGGCCTGCCCAGTAGAAGTAATTAATATTCCTATGTGGGCACTGCAGACGCTCATACCTCCCAAACCTGAAGAGCATATCTACTGGATAGTCCGGAAAGCATTGGGGGAACACATAGGGAATATATCAGTGCCCTGTACCCAATTATCATGGACTTCCATGATTACAAATCAGAATGTAACACAGTCCTAACTAAGCCCTTCCAGAACTAGTGATATTAGGTGGACAGGTGGCGGAATACACGTTATGACAACATATATATATGTGTATATATATATATATATATATATATATATATATATATATACACACACACACAAAGATATATATGTTACTGTAGATATAACATGTACATACCTAGGTTACGGTACAGCAATTACGGGTAACATATGTTCAGACTGGGCATATGTTAGTGGGAGGTCCAATCAACTAACATCTACCTCCCACACCACCCCAGCTAGGCCAGTGAGACATACAGACATGCAAGAAAGGTAAATACACCGCTGCTTTCCAGACCACCGGCAGGAAAGTACCAGTAGGAGAGATCTGCAAGGTCTACACTTTCAACATGAATTACAGGGTCCCTTGTGGGACGCCAAAAATTTCTCTGTTAGGCAAACCTGTAATGATTGACGCGACCAGGATGTAGCCGTACACGGAACAGTAGGTTGTGCAAGTCTGATAACAAATGGTTTGACAAAACATACGACATGTGTCCCCAGACGGGGAGAGTGGGCAGTGTGTAGGGGTGTGTTCATACCCCAGCTGCACTCACAGTAAGTATGTGTCATGAATGCTGTAGAGGGGTGTCAGGTAGGTGAATCATGGGTATGCAATAATGGGCCTAAGTGTGCAGGTGTTGGTTGGCAGAGATGTATTAAGCCCACCCAGTGGAAGTAATTAATATTCCTATGTGGGCACTGCAGACGCTCATACCTCCCAAACCTGAAGAGCATATCTACTGGATAGTCCGTAAACCATTGGGGGAACACATAGGGAATATATCACTGCCCTGTACCTGATTATCATGGACGTCCGTGATTATGAATCAGAATCTAACACAGTCCTAACTAAACCCTTCCAGAACTAGTGATATTAGGTGGACAGGTGGCGGAATACACGTAATGACAACATGTATGAGTCATAAACAGCATGTACCTCGACAAATGTGAATGACAGTCACAGGGCATATGTATTCAGTGTGTCAGATTAATAGAACCAATCATCTAAATGTGTCCCTGAGGGTGTTATGCAGTGTCCCTGATACAGTGTTCATTCTCCCCCATTCGTATGTGAGGTCTGCTAGTGATGAAAAGTGCATATTCTGCCGACCACCTTAGGTAGATGATAGCATAATAGTTTGGGGTTACCACCTGTTCGCCTTTGTGAGGGACACTCCACTCTGGACAGTTGTGTCCTGCAAAATGCATGTTATTATGGTACATGGCCTGTGATTTCGGGAAAAGAATCCATATATTGTCTGTAGTGGTTGCATAAAACTATTTTGTTGTATCTGAAACGCATAGATGTTATAGGAAACAGTATTAGCAACTATATGCTACGAGAATAACCTTTACTTATGCAAACCAGTGAAGTAGTCAATTTTCTACTGGCTGTGTGGGTATGTGTTGCCTTGCCAAATCTGACATCTCTACATATAGGTCCTATAGGGCTGCCACCTTTCCAAATAGCCAAAGTGGGACCCGTTCCTTAGAAATGTCAGACGTACCAGGTCAGAACATACCTACAGCCGTGCATAGTACAGAAATATATGTATTAGCACAAATCAAATCTTAGTCTAGCAGCAGTCAAGTTGCTTATGCTACTTCACATAACATATGGAAGTGTCATTTATACAATAACCGTTACATGCAACTATTAGAGAAACGTAGAATATAATGTCATGTAATCAGGACATTTGCTATGCCTAAATTATTCTCGCATGACACATATGCCTAATGAGGGACTGTCCCATGCAAAGTGGGAAAGGTGTTAATCCTAAAGTCTCACTTCGGCCAATTTAAAAGGTGGAAAACCTACAATAGGTATGTGGTAGTATGACCCGGCAGAAAGATGTGGTTCCCAAAACACATTTACTTGTCTGCATTGCAGAGTATCAGTTGGGAGATGGGAGCAGATTGTATGAGGAACACGCATATAATATGATTGTCACTGGACAGGCCGCCGATTCCGTACAGTCGAACGCCATGCCGTCGCCTAATGGTCAGCCATACCCGATACTGTAATCATGTAGTCCGATGTAATAAGCATCACAAGGGATCGCGCCCACCCAGCATGAGTGACAAATGCAAGCACCAATGTCGGTGCACGTGCAAGTGAGGGAGCGAGCGGGTGTAAGCGTGTTTGGCTACCAGTATGCGAGTATTGCACTGTTAAAGAAATGTGGAGTCTAGACAAGTATAAGGAGCTGTAACCAGAGGTCAGCAGTGCTTAACACCATGCAAACCCACACACAACCGCTCACAGCTGCTGCAATGTGCCTTATCCACTCCGTATCCAATGGCCTTGTTCTGGCCGCAAACAAATAACCGTCCTTTGCAAGTGTTGGTAGCAACACCCTGCGCACACAGCCAATACACCATGTCATATTTACAGACAATAGACAGTAGTACATACATACCATACAGCACAGTCATCCAACAGTCTAGCAATGTACTGGCAGATATATCTGGACCACTGGTGTTTGCAGACCTCGCCGTCTTGTGTTTATGTGCGAGCATGCCCTGTATGACCGTTACGCATGTTGTCAACTGACATTACCGTCATACCTTCATGTGTTTGAGCATGCCCAGTATGGTCAACCTGATTGCATGTGTTACATGTCCAGGTAGTCAGTACTGTGGTGCCGACCCCTGCGTTGCACACTGACAGGTGGCATGCTGTGTCTGCAGGGTATACATCGGTCATGTGGCATTGACTGTTGCTACATTTCTGCACAGCGTGGGGGGATATCCAACTGTATCCACATTTCTACACAGCACCGGGAGTGGCGCACATGACTGTTACATGTGTACATTGGAAGGGGGGCACAGCTGACAGTTGTACACTTTTGCTACTACTGTACTGGTATGCCAGGTACTCCATTTCAGTGTGTGGACCTACCTAATGTGCTGGCTAGAGGCATACCAGTGTACTTCAGATCCTAGCTTTAATTACCAGCATATTGGTTTCAGATGTCCTAGCCTTCACAACCTACATCCAACTGCCTGGCCTGCTGTAGTCTGTGTGTATCTGTGGGGGGTGGTGTCATCCATTGGGCATATCCAGAGGCTATTGTACAGCATTTATCTGTATTGGTCTACACCTGTCCAGCTGTTTGAGACTTGTGTGGGCTGTATGGACACACATGATGTTCAGCCCATAACCTGCAGTGGGTTAGGACACCCTGTGTACTACTGGCTACTATTGTGACCCCGGTATCTGCTACAGATGTCATGGTGCCACTATGGATGTGTACTGTCCGCTGCCTTAACATTCGGCCACAAATTCCCTTGCATGCTCACATCCATACCATAGCTACAGGTAAAAACACATTCTAATACAACTGCCAATTGGTAGGTTGATTGACTTACCTTGAGGGTGTGCCAGATCTGAGGATGGTGCTGGAGGGCTGCCTATGTCAGATGCACACAGTGCACTTCCTATACATGGCTGAGCACAGATAGTGTCATGCTTGGCATCCCATTTACTGTCTGTGCGAGTCAGAGAGGGTGAAATTCCCTGGGTACCTACTGTGTTGGTGCATATGCCATGCGTTGCCTCTTTGCCAAGGCAGGTCATACTGTGCACGCCTCCTTTCGCCTACTGGGTCCAGCTCAGGTAGTTCCTCCTCTGAATCACACTGTGCCTGTACAGGCCTTAGCACTGGTGGGGGGCTGTGTGGCCCTGCCCCATGCTGTTCCTGCTGCAACTGTTTCCACAGGATCATATTGTGTAGCATAGCACATACCATAACAATTTGGGTGCATGTAGCTGGTGAATACTGCAAGGCTCCACCGGATGTGTCCAGACACCGTAACCTGAGCATCCCAAACACATGCTCAATTATATGTCTTGCCTGTCCGTGTGCCTCATTATGGCGTAGTTGTTCAGGTGTGAGTGCATTGCTGATGGCTGTTATCAGCCATGGCTCCAGTGGTTACCCAGCATCCCCCACTAGGTGACTGTAGGGGATGCCCATATTGGCAAAGGTGTGGTACAGCTGCATCAGATGCCATATATCGGAATCGTCATAGCTTCTAGGGCAGCCAGCACACACATTCAGTATAATGCCCTGGGCATCGCATACGACCTGACAGTTGATGGAGGGGATGCCCCTGCGGTTAATGTAGACCCTACCCCGCTCACCGCTTTGATGCGTACGTGCATGCAGGCTATAGCACCCACTACCCCAGGGTAGTCTGCCATTTGGTGGAAGAGACGCATATTGCTGGTCAACACCTCACATGTGTTGAGGACATGTACGTGCTCACTGGCATATGGTGACATGGCATCTAGGAACTGGTGCAATACTCTGGATGCAGATGCCTGTGAGTTCCCCATGATATCCCCAGTTGTGCTTTGTGAGGTACCTGTGGCTAGTATACCTAGGCCTACACATACCTTGGTATCCACTGGAATGGGTTTCCCTCAGCCTGTTCGATGTGTCAGGTGTGGCCGGCACAGCTCAACAATCTGCTGTAGGAGGTCTCTGTCCACCCCATAGCACTCCACTATCTCCAGCTCATGTAGCCCCTCATAGGTTACCCTGGGTCTGTAAAGTCTTCTCTGCTCCTCACTGAGGGTTGTTCAGCAGCATTCACATCCTCACCACCCTCAGCCTCCTGCACATGTTGGTCTATGTTGCCTACTGCAGCCCTTCTCATTTGGTTGGATTGTTTCGAGAAATGTCCCTGCATGTATACACCGGTAGTGTAGAGTGTGGAAAAACCTGTATGTATGGTGCTTGCTCACTTTACCGTAGTGTTCTGGGCCAGGCTGGGCATGTAATCTGCTGATTGTACTAATTATCACCTGTTTGCGCAGCTTGTTCACCTTGACTACTCTACTACTGCTGTTGTCCCTCCCAATTTCACTAGGCAGGTATAGACACACCCCTAGCTTAGGCGTGCTAAGGCAGGAGCAATCCCGAGACACAGGGCTCCAGTGTACGTACAGTATGCCTGACACCCCCCCCCATGCTTTCACCTATATTCGAGTCCTGCACCCGGCTATCTATACACATACACTCTTGGGATCTGCATCACACCCTGGGGATAAACGGGATTCACTATTTTCCACCTCGTTTGCATAGTATTGTCTTCTAATGCATAGTTATATGACCCATACTGAGCCTCCAAAATAATAACCACTGCTTACTGTCATGCAGATCTGCACACAACTGGTTAAAAGCACCTTACTATCACCATATTTGATGTCCCTCGTTCTTCCCAGCAACAAAATAACCGGTCTCTACACGACTCAAACCCGGGACCCTGCACACCACAGACGATGTGCTTTACCACTAAGCCATGGCAGATATACATACATCCGAGGTGATCACGTACAGATCATCCAGCACAGGCATTCAATAGTATAGGACATGTATTCCATCATGTAGATTTATGTATGCTAATGTCCACACACACACACACACACACATATATATATATATGTATATATATATATATATACACAAACACACATATACATATACACACACATACGTAGATACAGAATATATATCACAACAGTGGACCACATGACACCAAAGCATTAGACAAGAATGAAAAGGAAACCACATGTGCCTCCTGCATTATGTACTGGTGTTACTATCAAGGCAAGTGTGTTTCGTTGTGTCACACGGGTCAGACTGTATTAAGGGTAAGAGTAGGGCTGCTGACATTTACTCACCAGACCTATTGGCGAATGTATGTGTATGTCTTGCCAACCCAGTCTCTTGGGCGATTGTGACATTTGTGGACACTATATAGGAAAACAACAAAACACGCTCAACACATCCTGGAGCTAGCTACTCACAGATACCAACACATAGGATATGACTGCCAAACACACACACCTGTCATGCCTTGGAATAGAACACCTACCTGTCTTTTCTATCACACTACAGCATTACGCAGTTACAGAACATGCTACAGAGATTACTGGATCACAGCACTCCCAGAGGCATACTTCTAGGTGGGTGACATCATCAGCAATGGAAAAGATGCCGATAGGGATTGTATGGAGAGTGAGCAGTCTAAAAGCATTACTCTGTCCCCAGGCAGATGGAAACACACACACAATTGGCATGGCTGGGATTAGAACATAGACCTAACTACCTTATCACACTACAGCATTACGCAGTTACAGAATGCGCTACCGAGATTACTGGATCACAGCACTCCCAGAGGCATACTTCTAGGTGGGTGACATCATCAGCAATGGAAAAGACACCAATAGGGATTGTATGGAGAGTGAGCAGTCTAAAAGTATTACTCTGTCCCCAGGCAGATGGAAACACACACACAATTGGCATAGCTGGGATTAGAACATAGACCTAACTACCTTATCACACTACAGCATTACGCAGTTACAGAACGCGCTACCGAGATTACTGGATCACAGCACTCCCAGAGGCATACTTCTAGGTGGGTGACATCATCAACAATGGAACAGATGCTGATAGGGATTTATGGAGTGTGAGCAGTCTAAAAGCATATTACTGTCCCAAGGCAGACAGAGACAAACACATGCCAGTGGTGTGGGCAGGACAACTGCCTATCTACGGACCACTATTACAACACTACATAGATATGAGACATGCCACAGACACTACACCTTTCAAGACAGTCAATATGACCTTCTAGGAATGCGGATATCGACATGGATGCTGGCAGGTACAATGTACATACCTGTGAACCAGTGTGTTCAATGTAGGAATCCATCCTGAAGTGGGGTACGGCCATCTGTTGCCTGGATGACAATGGTCATGCCCATACACATAGAGGCACATAACTGATACAAGGTGTCACTGGGCATGCTCACACACAGTGCATTCCAAACAGACGTGTGCTACTATGTGTCCATCTACACAATGGCATACTGGGCATGCTCACACACTTAGTAGCGAAGGGCTGTTTTGTATGCACTCTGATTCTAAACACTGAAGGGCACAGTGTGTCGATAGTCGCATTGTTAGCATGAACACTGCACTACATATATCTGACACCGGTCTTCTACACAACGTCTGCTGCTGTCCATCACCTTAGATGTACCAATCTAAACCTGGCACACTAATACCACCTGTTGTGATGTCCTGTCAGGAGTGGCTACTTTGCCCATATAGTACCATTCATGGACGAATGTCCTGAGACCAGGTAAACACCCTGACACCTAGATGACAACTGCATTGTATGTGTATGCTAAACAGTGCTAGATGTGTAGCGTTCATAATCACAGCTGCCAATCTAGATCCAACAATGGGGAATACTGACATCTGTGCAGTGAGGAACAAATGGCTTAAGGCTCACTTGTGCACAATAGCACTATCACCATATACCTCAGATATAGACATGTGGGCCATAACACCATTATGGACCTCTCCAGGTGGTAGTGTACCCACGTACATGAAGGCCACTCACATGTACTGACCAGTACACTCTCAAAAGCCATCACAGATGTGTCAGGTGCAGATCACAGTGTCAAAAGCTGCATTCTAGGATGTAGCCCTCACACATCACCATGTCCTTGGACCAGCAACACACATCCATACATGTGGCAGAACATACATTAGTACAACACCATGTTACTCATGACCAGTGGACTGTACCTAGCTCTACAGCAACTGTGCAGACTACCCATGTACTGACACGGTTCCATCATGTGTTATGCAATGCAATGATACCACTGTTCATAACCAGGTCGGCTGTACACATAACAGGGGCCCTGGGTCATATACAGCTGTAACAGATAACTGTTGCTGTACACCAGTAAACACACATGTTTGGATATGACATACATGTACCTGCCATGGATATGTACAAGCCCCACACACACACAACACATATGTACATAGCATAGCTGTTGCTGTCCTTCGTGCAGACAAGTGGCTACAGCAATTACACACATGCACATGGAAGGTAGGTCCATGGCTGTTGAATGCTAACAGTACATAAGGTGTGATAGCAATGTTGACTGAGTTAACATTCCCTCTGTACTGGTTATCCATGACAAATATCATATCATACAACAGTCCATGTGTCATGTATGTCATCACACATGTCCATGCCAGGAATGTAGGACCTACACACATGTACATGTAGTGGTGTGCATTCAGCTACCATGTGTGTGCAGTAGCTGATGATTGTAGTTGATCTGTGTCTTACTACAACATGCAGTTGCAATGCAGCCCCATCACTGACACCTGTATATGGTGAAATACTGACAGTATGGTAAGATGTATATCAGGTATGGATGGATGTGTGTACATAAAGTGGTGGGCCAACTTTGCAGATGGATGTTTGCTGAAGACAGCTCACAGGTGTGTCACAAGCCGTCCTACCATAACATGTGCAAACACTAAGCTATGTTTCTGTTAATTGAAGGTGAAGACATACAACCTACACAGCGGTCAGGGTGTCACTGACTGTAAATCACTTGACACCTGTAACACTTAAGACCTCCCATGTGCATATAGCAGCACAATTGCCAAAGGTAGCATCGGTACACATTGTAATGCGGGCAATACTGCTGCATGTCTGTCATACGTATCATAAGATAGCAGGTGTTTGATTCACAGTACTGCCTTGTGTGTCCATATATGCCACGTATGGTGGGGAATACATCCCAATTGTTACACACCCCCTGTACACTGTTGTAGAGATCTGTACATACTGCAGTGTAGAAAGCAAGACATAGGCAGGGGTGGTGTGTGTATCACACACACGTTAGCTATCTGTATGTGCATGACATAGGTGCATTCAACTGTGGACTCCACAATGTGTGTGTGTATGTATGTATGGCTGTTTGGTCCATGGAGTGAGGATGTATGCTACCACAGTGAACAGATAGGACCCCTAACCCCTCCAGGTGATGCAATCTACTACCCTGTTGATGCCATCGGTCTTAGGCATTACTGACTACCTGTACATGTTCATTCTCTGTGTCACGTCATGTGGGTGCAGAGTACTGTAATGGTGATTACCACATAGGCAGGGGTCCTCACCTCAACACTATCAAGTGTGTGTGTGTGTTACAGTGTCATTGACCCCGTGAGTGTGGGCGTGTTACTGTGTCTGAATACATGTGTGCGAATACTGTGTGTGTGTGTAGTGTGTTCTCATCCTGTAATGTGAATGTGTATTACTGCTACACAGTGAGGCCTCATGCTATCAACTGGCCTCTACCCTTGACATCAGCTAGACCGCTATGTAAACTCCCCGCACCATGTAACTGTACCTGTGATGTCACCCGGTATGGATGTCACGTCTCTAGCCATTGTAGCTTAGTACACAGCTCACATGTTCCTGGATCAGTAGATGTGTAGACATCTTTGGAATGTCAGCCTTTCTAACAGTGAGGTTGAAGCTACATATAGCATGCTGGTATTGCCATACATGCCTGTGAGTAGTCCACATTTACACATGGGAAACTGCAAACACTGGTACTTAATGGCACATGCAATTAGACCTTAAGGAGGAAAGCAGGGCATCATTACCAACATGCTGTTACTGTTGTTACAAAGACACATACTGTGAACAGAAAATAATGCATTCTAAACCTGTACTACATGGTATGTCTGCTGCGTGTCAACAGTACACAATTGTAATATACACTTATCTCCCTATTCTGTTCACCCTGTGCATCAGACCATATGAGCATGTCCCTGCACCGATGGTGTGGATGACAGGGATGCAGCACAGGCATCATCATATGCACAGGGTGATAATGTTTGCCAAGGGCCTAGGCTGCACCAGTGGATGACATCATGTGTGTGGGTTAGGGCCTGTGAGCTAATTGGCCATATGTGGTTGATATGCATGTGAGTGTTGCCCTACAGATGTTTCTGGTGTGTGCGTGTATGTGTGCACACAGTTCTGCCATGTGTCTGGCCTACACAGGGGTATTGACTGCTCCAGATAGTACAGACCAGGATTTACAGCTCACGGTGTTCAGCCACGTGATCTGTGCCTGCCAGGGTTGCACGGGCACTACCAGGTAGAGGTATAGATTGGGTACTGTCCGATGACACATGTCCACTGAAACCATGTCCCCGTTGGGACCATCCAGGGCCACGTCCACGTGGCCTGCTGTGTCCTGGTGTGAACAGCGTAGCACCAGCTACACTGCTGCTGCTACCCGCACTATGGGAGCGGACATGTGAGGTAGCTCGTTCACGTAGACCTGCACCAGGTGGTGTAGCTGGCCTACATCCACGTGCCCTATGCCTCACTCCTACCAGATGTTCCAGCACAGACACCTCATGCTCACGGATTGTTATGCCACTGTCAATGATTCCAACCATGTCACCCAATCGTCTGCCCAAAACGTCAGCAATCTGCTGTTGAGCATTTGCCAATGCCTGGATGTTGTCGTTTAAAGAATGGATAGCAGCCCTCTGAAGCCTCTGCCCTTCTCTGTTCTGCCATTCAGCATGTGCCTGTGCCGCCATAACAGTCTGAAACATGTGTCTGGTGACACCAGCTGCTGCGCTGTGTCCTGCAGGGGCATATCGGCCAGAGGTCCTCCTACGAGCAGCACTGGCCACATGCCTGTGTGGCACATCTGCAGTCATTTGACTGACACCATGGTGTAAATACACACCTTCTGTAGCCACCACACGTTCCTGTTCCAAGCTACTACATGCTAACTGCCCTTCCTCTATGGCCACTGGTGATGGGGTATGTGTTGGCATGAAAACTGTGTGCGGGGAAGAGGGGGATATAGGTGGAACGGCAACCAATGGCACAGATTCAGCCCCTGACAACCCTGCCTGTGCCTCAAGCATATGTTTATCACTGCTAGAGTCTGTGGGGACACTAACATCAGATGGACCGCAGGAGGGTAACGCACCTACATCACCTGTGAAGGCAAACAAGGACTCTACATTACAAGAGAGACACACACACAGACACACACACCATGCATGTGATTTGACATAAGGCATGCAACATGCATGTGATACAGCAGACGGCATGCAGCTCAGACATTAATAGTGGTAGTTATCATACATCCCTGGGTTGCACACAACAACAAGCATGTGTCATAGCAGAAGCCATGCATTTCACACAATCATGGTAGTAAGCATGCATCCCTGTGTTACACCATGTGGACCAGCACAGGTTAACACTACACATGGCTGATGTGAGGCATATGACCTTGACATTAACATGTAGTATGACATGTAATCTGCTGACGTGTGCATTGACATGCATACATGTTTGACACAATGGTGTCCTGACATGTGTACAGTGGTGTAATGGTGTCACATTACAGTGTTGTCTGTACGCCCTACAGATAGAATGCACTTTTAGCAGATGTGCATGACCAATATGGGGTATTATGAGTTGTCTATATTGCTATACAGTGTGAAGTACAGACACAGTGCCATTGCATAGAATCATGAGGCATCTCTATTGCTATACCATGTGGATTACACACACAGTGCATAGCCATGACTGTGTGCATACACAATACATAAATACTGTGGATTGTGAGCCACGTCGCTGAGGTGTATACACACTAAACCATGATGTGTCATGTGTGACAGGTCACCGAAGGACATACAGATGACACCCCTGCACAACTGGCAACCATGTCCACACATGGCAGACTTGTCAATACACCATGTCCCACATGACATTTGTGTACCACACACAAGAAGTGCATGGCTGAGAGTGATATCCAACAGCAGCAAGGGAAATGTACTGTTATCTGTGGCCTGATGTGGTGTCTGTGTATGTATGTGGATGGCGTACAGGTGACTACTGTCATGATGTAACACAGTCATGATGTTCAACACATCTTATGTGGTCGAATTAAGTGACGCCTCCACAAGCTGTGCACAGGCTTGTAGGATGTCCAGTGTTCCACATCTGCTATATAACCATTCAACAAAGGCTATAGTTGGACAATGTGTAGCCAATGTACAACAGGGTGTACACACAAACACATCACATCTACTGTGTGTTGCTACATGTCTCTGGCCATCCTCCATGGCCATGTGTGAACATGTGTTGGCCAAATGGTTGTGATGGCCGTCTATCTCACATGTCTGTGTTGTCCCATATGACATACACCCATAGATGTCAGATACCCCACTGTCCACAGGGTTATGCGGACAAAGGGTTGTATGTTTGGTATGTGGGGTATGTTTTATGGGATAGTGAGACAATGTTGCAGCCGGACCACTACATGTCATGGACATGTCAGATGGCACATCACAATGTGTGCACTCTTTGCAGGGGCATATTCCACAATGGTGAATTCTGTGGGCTGCCCATACTCTAGCTCACTGTGTAGTACTGTTTACGTACCCCACATGTGTTGTTCTGATGTATAGTACATATTCCTACATTGAACAACACCTCCACCGATGTATGCACAGCTGTCCACACATCTAGCAATGACAGTTTCTGTGGTTTCATGTCAGTGTTTCATTTAGTTTGTATGTATTGCACATGGGTAGCCAGTGTGATTGATTAAAGATGCGACCTGTATATTGTGACCGGACCATACATTATGTGTACATGTGTTAACTGGCCACATGGCGAATAGATCTGTGCATTAACATGCCTGATACTTATAACTGTCTCGCCTGCAATGGCCTGCTGTCTCTGCAGAACACCAGATGTACCCATATAGGGGTGACACAGCAGTATGATCATTATCCATGACTGTATGACACCTACAGGGTGCAATGTGCATGTTAACACATTCGCCAGTACAATAGGATATACTATGGAGTATGCACATGTGTACATACACAGGGTAGCATACTATAGTATGTGGCATGTGTAAACATACCTTGCATATGATGTTACATTACATATTGTACAGTGGCACATGCAACTAAATGGGATATAATAGTTATATGTGCAGTAGTGACTTACCAGGCAACTCCAGGCTCGGTGGTTGGGAGACACCCACCTCTATGATGGCAGCTAGTGTTTGTGGATGCTGTTGGTATCCCCAAGTTGGCCAGTAGCTCCTCGGTATGTGTGAGCGGGAGCTGGGTTGGTGGCCCACCACCTGTTGCACCTTGTTCCCTGGCGATTGCATTCACACGCTGTTTCACATGTCTGCTCAGGTCCGTGCAGTGTCTGCGCACCTGCTGGTATGTGCGGTTTTGGACACCCACATCATTAACCATCCTGCGAAGTTCCTGCCACAGGTCATCACGCTGCTGGGCATGCTGTGGCACATGGCTGAACAATACCTCAAAGTTATCTTGGAGGTAAGGTATGAGGGCCTCATCTTCCAAGTGGCTATAAGCTGGGAGTCTTGATCAAGGCATATCTGGAAGACATAATGATGGAGACAGGTCACAGTATCTCAGAGATGCACAGAGATACAGCTGCACATACATGTGTATTACATTTAGTACATATGAACAGTTGTCTTTGCAAATCTTCATGACACTGACACCACTGACATGTTTGTCACACACATGTGGCACCCAATGGGGATTGGATATTATCACCATATATGTGTGTCATCTGATTACATTGCTCATACTCCATGTGAATGCTGTCTTGATGTGGGCATGTCTGTTTGCTGTACTGGTGTTCTTACCTATCAGCACATGCCTGGATGTGTCCACATTAATGCTGTTTACCTTGATGCTGTGTATATGTCACATATCAACACATACACTGCCTTAACGGACATGACCTGTGATAATGCAGACATGTGCACGGAATCCTTTACATGCATGTGTTTTGCCATATACATCTACACGGCACTGTACAGCAGTTCAACATCCTGCCACGTATCGCCTGTGTTGCACATGTGATACACATGGGACAATGGCTAACCAGAAGGTATTTGCAGGGATGGTTATCAACTATAGCATGTACGGCCAAGGTCATGTAGTACTGTGTATGCCCTGGGCCATGTATGAGCATAGGATGTAAGGTTTTCTAGCTGTATCTGACAGCCATGTTCCTGCTGCCAGGTGAATCAGTGCCACATAACTGATCCAGACGGTTAATGATACATCTACCATGCAGTCATCACACCATGTCTGACAGAGATGAAATGTGCAGCTTTGCTGGACAGGGTTGCATAGTATGGCAGGAGTATGTAACGTGTATGGCACAAGGATCTGTACCGCATGTGGCGATCCTTGTACTAGGAAGGTGGCTGTCCATGACGTATGTATTTCAGATCAGGATATGAACGCGTAGCATGTCCAACATCAGTGTTGGGCATGTCTTTATGCAGGGTAGGCAGCATGCTGCATAGTGGAGATGAGGATTGTGAAGGCTGGTGTCGCCCATCCAAGCATGGGCAATACCCCTTAAAGGTGATATGTGATCCGATATTGGTCACTTGAGTGATGAGTATGGCTGTACAATGATCTCCATGCTCATGGATGGCACCCTGTCATGATTAGGGTTGCCTCTTATGACTACTTAATAGGCTTGGTGATTTCACTAGCTCAGGGAGGTAAACTGCACAGCACCATCCCTTACACACAGTGTCCATTATGTTGACCGCTGCCTAGGTGGTAGTTCATGGGTACAGGGTTATTAATCTAGCGGTGACAATGCAATATGCAGCTGTCAGATTGTGCACATATGTCACGCACCTCACCCACAAAGCCCATTCTGTATGTTGTCCACAACACTAAGTCAGCTATTGCTCCTAGGTCATAGCCATTCACATACTTACATACGCAGATGCCTCCCATTTGTCTGTGTGGTATGGGCTACACTGAGGGGGAGTACAAAAAATTAACCCTTTTTTACTGTAGCTGCCACTGGTTTGATATGCACATATCACTCAGACACCTTTTGTAGTGTTAGTTCTGTCAACAGGCCACTGGCAGAACACTCCTGTGACATACAAAGGTACATCTAGTATACTGAGTGTAGGTGGAACACAGTATGGGTGATGTCCTATGACCTGTCACAGGTATGATATGCAGTGTGAAATCATCCGTACTGTCATCTACATCTGTACTGCTAACAACATATACGTTGATTAAGGTTCATGGACTTTCAGACCAGACTCAGCAGGGTAATAGTGCAGTGCCTCCCATTATGAGTGGTGTCTCCACTTTCTGGGTTGTAATAACTGTTGGTGTACACCATTCAGTGTTTTCACAGACTGACATGAAGCTATGTTTTATATGATGTGTATGTGTAGAGCAAACTGTTTTGCCATATGTGTATGATACAACCAGGGATGTGGACAGGTCACATGCAGCCTGAGTGCACCTTGTACCATCATAGTTATGGTTACAGGGGCTCTGTAGTGTTCATGGATATGTGATTGTGTACCTGTTGGGGGGGCAGTGAGTTTATGTTATCCAACACCCTATCTGTATTGCTTATTCATGCTCAGCACTTGTTTAGAACATGTAAGAACTTCATGAGCTAATTACTATAGCACTCAATCCTACTCATTTCCTACAGGTAAACACTGTTTGTACTTACATTTCCAGCTTGCTTAGAGTAAAACAGCTGTTGTACACACTTACCTCACATATCTAGTGAGAAATAGTTAAATATTCAGGCATGGCCAAGTGTCAATTCCCAGTGTTATCGCCTGTCTATATGATGAATATGGGCATCATGAGGCAATATAGAAAATGTCTCGTGTACACAGTCAATGCTCCCCTCCTAACATACAACACTACAACCTGTGGGAGATGCACATATGTAGCCATGCTGGAGGTAATGCTCTCTCCAACCCAGACTGAACCTGACAATCATGTGGGGATGTTAAACGTTTGCACCACACCACACTCATCACATAGTCTCACTAGATCTCCACCACCACAGGCCACACATAGTAAGACTACAACATTTGCAGAGCCTCTCAATACTACTCTGTGTAGGCAACAGAGGACTCTGAAGCAGAAACGCAGGCAGCCCCCATCACCCAACACAACACCAATTACTTATAGCCCACAGACTCAAGTGTGCCCATCAACTACAGCCAATAGGGCAATATAACATACCCAACACACTAGTCATAGGTGACTGTATAGGCGGTCACACTGATATCCCACTCAGCAGGCTACACAAGGTGATAGTCACTTTCAACTGGCTGTTGGGTAACAGGATCAGCAACATAACCTATGCACTCAGGTCACTCCTCAACAGGTACAATATGACTGTAATTCTCCATGTTAGTGTGAATGCCCTGAGATGTAACTTCCTGGACTACATGTACAGAGACATGCAATAGCTCTCTGATCTTGTAGCCCAGGCAGGTATTGCCCTAGCCCTGAGAAGCATTCTGCATTCGTCCAGACTGATAACGCAGTACGACGACTGAATTATTCACTTCAACAGTTGGCTATGCTTCTGGTGTCATTCCAAGGGTATCCAGTATCTGTCTGCTTTGAATGACATGGTCGACAGAACACGATGCTTTGGCACAGATGACCTGGACCTGTCGGCCCTGGGATTACGGATAACGTCTAAGGCTCTTGCTGCTCCTATAGTGCCTGTTTTAGGCATGGTTCAAATAACATATACACCACCATAACAGGAACAGGCAAGCAAAACCTGAGGGTAATGTTACTCAATGCTTGACATCTTAATCTCAAATGCACTCACCCAAGGTACTCCTTGTAATGGACCAGTTTGATATTTCTGCAGTGACTGGGACTTGCTTCTAGGCTCCTAAGAGCACCCCTGCACTAACAGGCTATTACTCAGACCACACCTTTCAGTCATGTAACCAGGACCGGAACACCCACGGCGTAGGTGTGTCCATATTTCCCAAGGATGTACACACCTCCAGGCTGGTTGCTTAGCACAATGCATCAGAGGTAATCCAAGTGCAACTAACTGTGGCCATAACTGCTATACAAATTGTAGCTTGCTACAGATTCCACACCATACCCCACGGTTAATGGCCCTCACTTCTTGGTGTACTGGAAAGTAGAGTTCAACAGGAACTACTGATGTGCGACTGACACTACCCCACACTTAACTGGAATACCTACTCATGTATCAACACATTAGGCCAACGCTTTCTGGGATTCATAACCTCCAATCGGCTAGATCAACCTATCCACACCACCACCAGGGCCAACAATATCCTAGACCTGGACATTACCAACATGTGTGACTGGTGTTCCACACCTAGGGTGATCCCCTCGTTGGTCAGATCCGAACGTATGCTAATCACCCTTGTTATCCACATCCCGGCACCACACCCTTCATGGAAAACACAGTACAATATTTCTACAAAGCCAACTTCAGGCTTCTTATGACAGCAGTAGTAAACGTCATGACACCCACGCAGATGGACAATATAGTTACAAACGCTGAATCATACATGACTGCACTTAAGTAGCACTTACACGACTGCATGGATCATGCTATCCCAAACAGAGCCATTATGGTACCCACCAGAAAATGGACGCCACTCTGGGGGTCCACTGCCATCGACATAATGTACAACAGAAGGAGGAGACTGTTGCAAAGTAGAGTACAATCCCATGGGTGTGGTAGCTCCCTGGTCAGCCTCAGTAGAAATCTGAGATCCCTTATCACATCCTCCAAAGCTAGCTGCATAAACATTACTGCAACTCATTCCAAAGACTACCACAAAGTGTTCTGGAGGTATGTCACTACTCTCGATGGCGATACCCACATCTGCTCTGACATACAGTGGTTCGGCACAAACATTACAGAACTGACTGATATTGGCAACATCCTGGCAGATAGGTTCAGTGCTAACTTTACACCCCTCTCACGCCCTAAAGGGCCCAAATTGATACAGGAACAATGCAGAGTCCCTGCGGTCACAACTACGCAGTTCCAAGCTGCACTCTCTGTAGCCAGGAACACAGAATCAATATGACCATACAACATCCCAGGCTGTGATTTACACAAACTTCAGAACGAAATGGCTCCCCACTTGGGCACCAAATTCACTAATAGCCTTGTATCAGGCATTGTGGCCCCTGAATGGCACACAGCAACAGTTATCACACTCCACAAAGTGGTGCCACAATGGACCAGAGGAACTATTGCCCTATACGCCTGACTAGACTGTTCTGCAAGGCTATGGAACACATCATCATGGATCTCATTCACAGAGACATTGGTGGCCTCCAAACCTTTGATACCACCCAGTTTGGATTTGTTAGGGCCAGACTATGACTCCTAAACCTGGTGGAGTCCTTTGAGACAGTTACCAAGGTAGCAGATGAGGGTAAGGAGGTCCACACAGCCTACCTTGTCCTCTCAATGGCTTTCAACACCGTTCCCCATTCTGGTATTGTCAACATACACATCCACCTGCACATCCACCCCTACATCACGAGATGTTATGCAAAGTGGCTCATGGACAGGACCCACACAGTGAGGGTAGCATATCCTAGTTCCTACTGTAAATAAGTTACAATTGGCATACCCCAGTCCTCGGTCATAGGGCCCCTCATGTTCGGTATATGCTTCTCTGAGGTACAGGCTAGCACAGAAGGACTTACCCTGAATAGGTTTGCAGATGACTGCAAACTAGGGGCCATGATTGATTCACCAGCTGATACAGACACCCTCCATAAGGGTGTCACTGTGACGGATACCTAGTGTCAATAACATGGCCTCAAGCTGCATGCCACAAGGTGCATAGACATCCCCTTTGGATTACACCAATCACCCGCTGACTATCACATAGGTGATAGTCCCCTACATACATAAGACATTATAAGGGCTTTTAGAACACAAGTAGATAGCACCCACTCCTTTGATAACCATATTGCCAAGGTGGCGTGGATATCCTTCTACATGGCCACCCTAATCTGTAATGGGTTTGTAGCTGGAACAAAGGCAGCCATTGTACCTCTCTAATCCTGACTTATGAAACACATTAAAGGGTACAACACCCCATTTGGGATGTACCTTATGAGACAACAGCAACGGCTTTAAATACCACAACATTAACACACCAAGAGGATTACTGACCTCCGAAGGATGACGTATGCAGCCCAACTGATCTCTGCTGAACATACAAGGCCCATGTCCAAAACAATATTGATGGATATGCTCCACATAAGCAAAAGCCACTGAGAGCCACATGCTCTGGGATATGTACCCAAATGCAACGATGACTAGGACGTGCTGGAGGGATACATTCCTGAACCGGACACTCACCATGCTTTGGAACATGATTCCTATGTACATCAGGCAGGAACCCTCACTAGCACTCTTCAAGAGATACCTCGATGGGTGGATGGGAGACAGACATGTACATCAGGGATCACTGCAGTGGCTCTACTGTACACAGGTGCAGGAAACAAATGGCTCTGCTGTTCACAGGCACAGGACACTAACCTAGGGAGGTGCCGCAAGTGAAAACACTGTAGTTGGGCTTATGAATGGACTTGGCCAGACAGCATAGTACCTAACTATGAGCCTATGAAGCTATTACATGTCCTTTGTGCATGGATAATTGACTAGCTCTTCCATTTCGATTAGCTATCATGCTGATACACTGTCTGGTGACTACAAGTCATATGTATCCTGTTATTGTGTATTGCACAAGCCAATAGACATACCTGATGTTTGCATAATATAACAGTAATGCTATGTAAAATGTTAGACATATCTACCTACAATACTGTACATTTCACATTTCTGCAACAATATCCCATAATGCAAATCATAATTGCACAGCAGGACCACCTTAGACATATTATTCTCAGTTATACGCCCATACATATTCCTACTGTTACAGTACTTGTTGGACAAACCCTGCCACTGACAGTGGCTGGAATGGAATTGTTGTGTTTACAGCCCTTATTTAGCATCCCTTGTGGTGTATGAGGTGTTTACCTTGTGGCCCACAGCAGTACACACAATTTCTACAAGCATTACTATGCTCAACAATACATCACTACATAATACCTTTTCCCACTATATACATTGCATACACTTTCATTAATACAGAACAGGCACTACATACACTAACATACTGAGTGTTCTACATACCTTCTTAGTAGTCCGAGTTTATGAAAATATCAGTCTTATTCCTTTTCTGTTTTAACGGTTTTCTTGTATGTACATACGGTTTGAATGTATGACAAGCCATCCTTTTATACGTAGATACCAATAACATGTGGTATCCTGCCACGAATTGGTGTTCCAGAGTAGATGATTACATGCACATCAGGTGTGCAGCTACTCTATTAGCCAATTACATGGCAACAGTGGGGTATAATTGAATACTCCACTTGGGCTTTGTCCCTTTGCCCTACCTTCGAGGAAGATGGCCTGGATGTGTTTGTGATGAATTTCAACTGCTATATGGAGTCCCCCATGGATTGTGTGTAACAGCTAGAGGATGTAGTTCTACATGTGAGTGTAGCTGTTATATCAACCGTCTGATACGGGACTATTGCAAACAAAACCTGTAACATCGGCGTCTGTTCCACTGTACAACAGCAATGATTTCACATAGCGCCATTATAGTGCATCTCTCACAAGGTATGTTAAGGCTTCTGCAGATGTCATTGAGTGAGTGGATGTTTGTGATGTTATTTCAGTCTGTATTGCAATTGTTTCAGGTGTGGGGGAGATGTAGGTGGGTGTACATAGCAGATAAAGGTTTGTGGGGACTGCATTTATACATATTCCATATGTGTGTGAGGGCTCCTTCCCTAATTGAAGACCTATCATTTAGTAGACTAATACTATGGTTATTGCAGGCTTATTCATTAAGCCATTGTTAATTGGTTCCTATATAGCATGCAGGTGATGTTGATCCTTCAATCCCTCTGGAAATACATCGGTATGTAATGAAATGTTGCTACATGAAAGCTGTCTCGTGTATTTCTATCACAGATATTTGCACTCATTGGAGTTGTGTTGGTAACTGAACCTCTTTGGCTTGGGTTGCCACCTTTTCAAATGGCCATATTGGGACATTTGCAGGACACACATCGGATTTTAGAGGCCGACACATACCCACGGTCAGTAGAAAGTACAGAACTTTACATATATCAAATTTCATCCTTTTTACCTGTCACCATCTGGGTCCCTCAGGGTTCCATTCTTGGACCACTTCTTTTCTCATTATTTATTAATGATCTCCATGTAGCAATTCCTCAAGCCACCTGTATTCAATATGCAGATGATTCCACACTAATATGCTCAGCAACCTCTCCATCTGAACTATATTCTCTTACTGAAAATGTTTTCAACACTGTAGAAACATGGTTTACCAAACGTTGCCTCCTTCTTAATGCCAAAAAAACAAAACTCCTTCTCTTTACACCCACTACTAGGTCCTCCCCTTAGATTTCTCAATCTCTTCAAATAATGGCACTGTTATTTTCCCAGACTCTACCACTAAACTTTTAGGAATAACCATTGACAGTAACCTCTCGTTTGATTACCATATAAATAACACCATTAAAATAGTCAACAGAAAAATAGGCTCCTTATATAGAATAAAACCTTTTTTTAACCCCAGCAGCCAGAGCCAAGATCGCTCACTCCCATGTAATCTCAACCCTTCTGTATGCTTCACCTATTTTTACCAACCATAAGAAAACTAACCTTAACAAATTAGCAGCTTTCTATAATAACATTGCCAGATTCGCTACTGGCAATCCCTTCAGAACCCACCACTGTTCTAATCTTAGGCAACTAGACTGGCTGGAATTCCAAAACCATCTGATAATCCCCCAACTCACAATTGCCCACAAGATATTTTACCAACCCAATAACACCCCTATACTCTCAAAGCTCTTAATCCCATATAATAATCTGAACTCCCTACGTTCATCTAGCAAACTCCTTGCTAGCATAACAAAGTCTAATAATACGACTGGTGACTCTCTGTTTACCAACACAGCAGGAAAAAACTGGAACCTGTTACCTAATGAACTAACTCTAATTACATCCTTGCCACTCTTTAAACAAAAACTTAAAAAAACACCTCCAAATGCACTGGTTATGCCCTTGTAGTAACACTGACTAACCACCCTCTTCACCTCTGTTTCTTCCTCTTGTAACCAAACTTCCAAACATTTAAATGCTTAGTCTTGTAAGTAAGACTGACACTATTTAAACTCTAATCAACTTATTGTTTAAATCCTTCTACCTGATGTGAACAATTGTATATAATTCTTACTGTATTACATTTGTTTTAGCTTTCTTAAGTAATATTATGTTTACTGTAGCTTTCCTCAAGTGTTTTTATCTCTAGAATGTAACAATTACCTGTTTTATTTTGTTTATTAATCCTTTATTTACCATGTAATAATATTTCTATACGTTTGTATATCTGTGTGGAGCTTTTCTCCCCGGGCCTCTACTGAAAATGGAAATATATCCAGCTAGACTAGCCAAGTCAACAAATGTAAAATAAATAAATAAAATAAATAAATATATGCCTATATAAAAGCTTATATTCTTGTAGCGGTTTACTTGCTTATCCTGTTTCTTGTTACATGTAGGTATGTTAGATACAGATGACTATTTTATGCAACCATTATATTAACTATGGAACATGCAGAATGTCCTAAGATTGTAGGACATTGGTATTTGTACTCATTTTGGTCAGGACACTACCGCACATAGAGGGACTGTCCCTCGCAAGGTGGGACAGGTGTTAACCCCATGTTTAGCTCATGTCCATAGCACATATTTGTAATAGTGTATTATAGCAATAACCCATGCCTGAGTGTGGGTAATGGTGAATTTACCAGCGGTTGGTGTGGTTTGTTCACGAGGACGAAGCCCGAGTGGCCAAACAAAGACAACCATGGGTAAATCCAGCATTACCCACACCCAGGCATGGGTTATTTTGCTATAATATAGTCTCCATATCCTTTGTTCATAACGTTCGGTCGTGGCGGAATTTGTGATTGCTATGGTCCATGTTGTGCACATATTTGAAGACTTCAACTGCTGTATACGGCATACCCACAGATTCAGGAACACACACACGTCCAACAACCACATTACCTTTCACAGACTCCCAAACCCCACAATACTGAACACTCGAACACGCAACAGTCAAACTCCCTGAACTAACACAAACACATAACACACATGCACACACAGACACACTGCTACCCATCACATCCAAACAAACCATCCGACACTACATATGGCCAGGTGGCCATGCCCCATACACACCCCATCACCCCCCACACCACACACCTACTGTAATAATCTACCTCCGAGTTAGCTAAACAGGCACACGAAGCAAACACACACACACACACATTACAGTCCCACGGAAACACACACTGCACTCAGAACACACACTTACACACACTACAGCAATCAGAAACACACTTAAACACAGTACCTACCTGGCCAGCAGCAATAACTAAATGTCCCATAACATCGTGATAATAGTACTCGCGGTTCTAGTGTTCCGGTACTGTGGTCTTTCGGTCTTTAAGCCTCATGATTACGTGTGTCGGTATGTAAAGCATTCGGTATTTGGTAGTATCCTATTTATTTGTACCTCCATGGTTGTGTACATGTTGTTAACCTATCTATATATTTGCAGATATATGTATATCCGTATATATCGACATATACCTGTCTATCACCCTTTCTATATATATATATATATATATATATATATATATATATATATGTATAGACAGAGAGGGAGAGAAAACACACCTTTCGTTGGGTACATGGCAGTGTATACTATTTCCTGAACTCCGACCTTTTGTGTTTTAACCTGTCACAATATACACCTGCTGTTGGTACATCTCAGGTAGCTTAGTGGTAGGTGATTGTGTACATTGTTGCGTGTTCTACTCCTGACAGTGGTCGTTTTACCTCTCAGAGCCGGCACTATTAGTACAAGGGTGAATAACACAGATTTCAGCTGTTCTGGCCAGCTTTGACCGTGATCTGCACGATATTCAGCAAAGCTTAGACCTGTTTTGCGCATATCCATGTAGTCATGTTTAAATGACGCTTACCGTCACTTGCCAGTGCATAAACTCGCTAGCATGTGCTTAAACGTGCTCTAATGACCTGCATCCAGCATCCATTATTCGTGCCATCAGAATTACATAACAGCCCTTGCAGGTCGTGGAACCTTGAACATGCACGACACAGTCAGTGGCTTTACCACTGGGGCATCTGGGATATGTACAAGTGTTATGGTGTTTTGTATGTGGACTGTACTATGGCTGTTCCTCCATACTGCAAACAAATGTGTAACTCAGTTAGTTTACATATGGATGATACCTATTAATGGTATGTCCAAGTGATGTTTAATGGATGTGCTCCAGCTATAGCTATGGGAATCCATGTCACAGTGAGCCACACACTGTAATGTGCTACACCTTGCCACAACCATAACTGGAGAATGCTGGGGTGACAGATACCTGTCATGGGTACTCCCCATGCTTTGGAACTACATCCCTGATTACATTATATGGAGCCCCTCATTAACACACCAGGGAATCCTTGCAGAGTTGGTGGGGAACAGTGGTTACACCCCAGGGATCCCGCAATTGGCTCTGCTCCACAGAGGGACAGTTAGTTAATCAATGGGGTGGTGACAGCAGACACACTTTGCCTAGGCTGATGAATGGCCTCTGACAATCAGGCTTGTACCTACCGATGTACCTAGGAACCTATACATACAGTATCAACACATGCTGTTAGCTTCATTTACTGTTCAGGTGTTGACTTACCTTGTACCAATAGCTGTTGTGTGTGCAATAGTTGAGGGCTGCCTATGTAGAATTCACACAGTAGACTACCTATACATAACAATTTACAGGTGGTTGTGTGTGTGTGCCATCCATTTTACTGTGTGTGCAGGTGGAGAAGTGTGTCAGTCCGTAGGGGCCTACACTGTCAGTGTATGTGCTATACATTCCCTCTTTGCCAAGGCATGGGCATATTGGGCACGCCTCCATCTGCCTACTGGGTCTGGCACAGGGTGTTCGTGGTCTGAATCCCTCTGTGCCTGTGATGCCCTTGGCAATTGCGGTAGGTTGTGAGGGCCTTCACCATTATGTCCCTGCTGCAGCAGTTTCCGCAGGATCATATTATGTAGCATGGCACATACTATGAAGATGTGGGCACACGTGCCTGGAGAGTACTGCAAGGCTCCACCAGATATGTCCAAGCAATGGAACCGTGATTTCAGCATCCCAAACACATGCTCTATGATGATTCTGGTTTGTGCGTGTGCCTCATTATGGCGTTCTTGCATGGGTGTGTGTGCATTTCTGATGGGAGTCATCATCCATGGCTCCAGTGCATAGCCAGCATCCCCCACACGGTGGCCATATGGGATGTCCCCCCTGACAAATACCTGATACAGCTGTGAGGCATGCCAGATGTGGGAGTCTTGGTAGCTTCTAGGGCTGCCAGCACACACATCCGTGATAATGCCCTGGGCATTACACATGACCTGGCAGTTGATGGAGTGATATCCCTTGCTGTTTATGTAGCGCCTACCATGCTCACCGGGTGGTGACTTGATATGTAAGTGCGTGCAGTCTATTGCACCCAGTACCTCTGGGTAGTCTGCCACATGGTGGAAGAGATGCATATTGCTGGCCAACTCCTCCTGAGTTCGGGGGAAGTATATATGCTCATTGGCATGTGGTAACATGGCATCCAGGAACTGGTGGAGTACCCTGGATGCTGATGCCTGTGAGATCCCCATGATATCTTCAGTTGGCCTTTGAAAGGTACCTGTGGCTAGTATTCTCAAGCTTATACATACCTTTGTGTCCACTGGGATGGGTTCCCCTCTGTTGTTTCTGGATCTGAGACGTGGCCGGCACAGCTCAACAATTTGCTGTATGATGTCCCTGTCCACCCTGTAATGATCTACTATCTCCAGATCATGTAGCCCCTGGTAGGTTACCCTTGGTCTGAACACTCTTCTCCTCCTCTGGGGCCTGAGGTGGTTGTCAGCATCATCCTCCACACCACCTTCAGTCTCCAACTCATGGTGATGAATCACAGCTATGGCAGCTCCCAACAAGTACATTGTAAAAGTTCCCTGTCTGTTTACACCGATGGTGCAGTGTTTGGGAATATACGAGTGTGTGTGAGGTGCCTTCACACTTTATACTATTGTGCTTTGAACACTGATGATGTCGTAGGGTGTGTATGTACAATCAGAGCTGCAGGGTATCTTACTTCTATTGTGGTGCCTTTGGTGTTGAATTACATTTAGCTGCCGTGGATCACCTCTTGCCCTTGGCTTCACTTTTCTTAACGATTCCCCTCCCATTGTCAGGCATGCATCCAGCAGCCTACTTTCTTGTTTTGTACTTTCCCAAACCAGGATTGTGTTGCGAAATGTTTTCTATAGCCGATCTACTGCAGGTTTGCTTTGCTCTGCGGTGACAGTTCTCTTTTCTTTGCAATCTGACACCTCCCCTATCCTGTTCTGCAGGTTGCTACTAGCAGCCTTGTTAGCTGCCGTCAATGGCCCACTGTGAGTTAATAGGTGTTAATTACTCAGTTGTACTCCAATTACCCTACTGCGGCATTTCCTTATTGTCTTCCCATAACCTTCCTGTTTCAGCTGTGGTGCGCACCGCGTGCAGCCGTTTACCGGGTTTCGAGCTCGTTGTCATCCACGTACACATGCGCTTTCGGGTACCATGTGTGCTCTCAGCTAAGCAAAGCTATGGCTACATCCACACCCCTATCCTGCGGCTTTGCTTAGCAACGGGCAACCCGGATTTGCAATGCTCCAATGTGCTTACAGCTACGGTGGCACACCCCACTGCTGATGTCATGTATACCTCCAGGCCACTCCTCGGTGTTGTACCGCTGCACCGTATGGTACATCCTTAGGCTGGCGGGATGTTTGCGATTCAGTATTACTTGCCTCATTTGCATGGCATTGACTATTAATTCATAGTTACCGCACTGAACACTGTCACAGACCCTTAGCAACCCTTGCAGCTTGGTTGTGGTGTAGCATGCATACCATTGACTATTATGGTGAAATCATGATTTGTGTTACATTGCAATTTTATGACATCTGTATATATTTTCCTTGTGTTCCCATTTGTGCACACATGCCCTGCGGTTGTACTTTGCGTTAGTGTGGCCATGACATTAAATGTTATTTTTTATGTGTTGTGCATGTTTTTTTATGCCATTGGCTGTATATTTAGCCATTGACATATGTTAACTTTGTAATACGTAAGTTTGGTCTGCTTTCATGGCTCCGATGTTCTGTTTGGAAAAATGTAAACCGTTTTTTTTTTTTTTTTTGGTTTACATTTCTGTATGCTTACGCTATGCCTGCACCACTTCGTGAATCACTATGTACCTTCATTTGCATGCTGCACTACTGCACATGGGGTGATTAGCATACATGAGCCGAGAGCTGCGCAGATATGGCATACGCTGGTAGTGCACGTGGAATTGGATCATACCTGAATCGCTCGGCGGCCATATTTGGTGTTATACCACCTACGCTATGCCTGCGCCTGGCGCAAGCTTCATGAATCCCAAAGCCTGTCTTTATGGAAGACAGTCTAAGAAGTCTTTGAAGGATCCTGGAGTTCAGAAATTACTTCTTGCAAAAGTAATAACTGCTAAGAAGAATGTTTTCCTGGAAAGAAATTTCAAGCCATTTTTTTACTGAAAGTTCAAAGGGTTTTTGAGTTAGGCCATGTGGGATGGCTGTCAGATCCCGGGGAGGTGAAGGATTTTATTTATTTTACATTTGTTGACTGGGATAGTTTGACTGAGCTGAAATAGCCCTTTTTCAGCAGAGGCCTGGGGAGAAAAGCTCCACTTACAAGTGTAAACATAAACCTTTGATCCTTTATTGGTGGCCTGAGGATAAAAATTCCTTTAAGAAATGCTTTATATAACTTGAGGCCAAGGAATAATTTCTTTCTCCAGTATGAAAATTAGAAATGGCAACCAGTTGCAATTTAATTGTAGAAAAAGTAGCTCCTCCTTTAAAGAGAACAGTCAAAAATTCAAGGATAGCAGAAAATGGGTCATCATCTTTCATTGCCCAAAGGGAGAATCTTTTCCATTTGCTTTTGTAAATCTTGGTAGAAACTTTTTATGAGGATAATATTAAGGTATGTACTGGGGAAGAACGCCTGGGCTGACAGTCATTGGAAATAGAGAAACCATGCATTTTGAGGCCCTGGAAATTGGGATGGCTCATTCCTGAGGGGGGTGAGAAGATCACAAAGGGTTCCAGTATCCATAGGAGATAATGAAGATGAGCCAAACACAAAAGCACCCGCATGTACGGCAAGTGCACGCAGGTTGCCATCCTTGTGGTCATTGCTCAAGTTGTTCACATATACATAAAACTACTTGTTTCACTAGTAAAAATTCTTCCAATGTTTACGATATAAATTTTTTGGCAATTGCAGCTCAACATGGGTGATTTATCTAGCTAGCTGCTTCTGTCAAGCTTTTTATGTGGGACAAACTTCTAGGCCTAGAATCAGTGAACACTTAAGCAATATTAGGACACACAAACAAACCAGTGCCCTATACAAGCATATCTGTAACCATCAGACAGGTTTATTTAGATTTACTATTATTGATTGTATTGTGAAGAAAAATAATGATTTAGCTGGATTACATCAGGTTTTGAATACTAAAGAAAAAAAGTGGATTGTTAAACTGGGAGGGCTTTTTCATCCCGATTTAAATGAGCATTTTTGATTGCTTTATTTGTTTATTGTTCTGATTGGCCTCTGTCCTAATCACTACCTTATATATTAATGGGCTGTATTTGAATGTAATGGTACTTGCTTATTTTCATCACACTGAGGAAGGCTGTTAAGCCAAAACCGGTTTGTTTCATTGCCAATATAATGTGTATCTTTTAAATACACTTATTTTCAGAACAGGATTTGTGCTGGCTCTTTTTTTTGTTTGGATAATGAAGATGAGACCATAGGAAAGGGAGCCACACCTGTCGGGGCAATGAGGATGACTGAGGTCTTCAACAGGGTTGCTTTTTGTAGAAGTTTGGGAATTAAGAGACATGGAGGATATGCACAGAGGAGACCAGATGGCCAAAAAATGGACTAGACTAGAACATGTCTCAGTGACTCCTCTGGAGGGGGGGGGGTCAGGGCAAAATACCTGCTGCACTTGTGGGGGAAGCAAAGAGGTCACAGTGAGGTTGGCCTCAAAGATGAAAAATCTCTTCCACCACAGACTGTTTGAGAGACCACTTATGAGGCATTAAAGTGGACCTGCTTAATTTCTCCACTAACATGTTGGTTTCCATGGTATATGCACTGCAACTAGAAAGAGGTTTGAGGAGCTCGCCCATTGCCACACTCTCATGACCTTTCTACATAGAGGGTAAGGTCAGGTTCCCTCTTGTTTGTTGATGTACCAGACAACAAACATGTTGTAGGTCTGAATCGCAACAGTCCCTAGAGGAAGAGCATGTTGAAATGCCTGCAATGCTAATAGGACTGCTCTTGTCTTCAGTACATTGATATACAAATTGGTCTCTTGGGGGGAGCCATGTGCCTTGGACCATCCTGAAAAAATGCCCCACCCCAACACCAGTTGGAAAATTATCCTTAGTAACTGTGGCCACTGGTGGCTGTGATGCTGTGAAGTGTTGCCATCTGTGCTAGGGAAAATAGGGCAGTGCATGTGTAACATATGCCTGCATAGGTAGCTGGAGTTTTCTAAATAATTTTGTCATTTGACTATCAAACTGACTTGTACAGATGCTTGTGTTAAAAATGTATCAACATTGTTATTATAGCTGTTTAAATAAAAAAAATATGGAATGGAAGAGTAGAAGTTTTTGAAATTCTTCTATAATTTTCAACTACTGCAACAGATCTTAGCAAAGCTGTGAATGTGTATTGTACCAGAGTCAGGTGATCAAACGTGATGTCATTCTGTAACCATCAGTCAGAGGATGGAAATCTCACTGCAGCTTGTTTTTCTGTTTTCTTTGGAACCAGATATAAAAATCTATGGCAGTCGGTTGAGTTCAGTTAGTTAGAAGCTCATCACCTTGCTTTATGGAAGTAAGCATCTCAGTATCTTATCTTGCTTTGCTGTATTAAATTGGCTAGGGAACAGTTATTTTTTTAGACAGTCAGGAAATAGTGAAATTAGTTTAGTAGTGTTTTTCTGTATCTGTTGAATCTCACCAACTGTGTTGTTTTTTATTTCTCCTGTGATTGAAACACTGATGTTTACTGAATTTATTTAGTATTCCCATGTTTTCTATTTTGTTATTAAATATTTTTATACCTTTCAGTGCGGCTGTTCTTTTAGAGAATACGTTTAACGTCTTGAGAGTACTTTAGTGATGCCTTGGCTACTCCATAAAGCCTGGCTGCTTTGGTTACACTCTACCATTTATGTTCGTATTGATTTTACTCAGTATAACTTGATACCCTTGCAAGAGCCAACGGTGGTTGACTGGTGGCGGCGAGGTTACCTTATAGTCTGGGCAGAAGGGATACAGCTAGTAAATCTCTACCAGCCTTTTCTGGGAGAGAGAGAGTGTGTGTGTGTGTGTGAAAATCAAATACCCAGGTGTGGGTGTGTCAGTTGCTTGGAACTGGGACACAGTACTCCAAAGTAAGTTTTGCTTAGGATTTGGATATACAGAGTCCAGTCCTACTGGAACGTGTTCCCTGTGTGCTGTTAGGAGAAACTGATGCAGAGAGCTGCATCTGAAAATACTGTGTAAATTCATTCCTGTTTTTACTGACTGTCTCTCACCAGTGTCAGCAGTTAGGATTGAGGCTCTTTGATTATGGGCCCAGGGTAGAGAGAGGCCATCACATATTGGTGTCGGAGCAGTGGGATATTAATTTAACTTCAGTACCCTGTGGCCATTTGTCACTGAAGGTGTATGTACTCTCAACAGTCACAAGGTAAACATTCAGAGTTTCATTTTCACAACAGTTTTATTCATTTTTGTTAGTTTAGTTTAGTCAGAGAAAACAGGCAAAGATGTCAGCAGAGAATTATGGTAAGATGGCAACCAGTTGGCCAAGGTGTGTGAAGCCAAAGGACTGGTGCATGCTAACTGGATTAAAGAGGAAATTATTTCAGCCTTAATAGCAGCACAGACCAGTGGCCAAGAAGACAGTCAGTCTGGTGTTGGGGATGTGCAGCCTTCAGAAACAGGACAGCTCACCTTTTCTTAAAAGGACTTAAAAATCCGTCTAGAGTTAGAAACTTGAACTGGAGGCCAAACGTTTGTAGACTGAAGCGACATTGTGGTGTTTTGATGCCAAAGAAAAGGAGAAGCAGCATGAACTGGAGGCCAAACATTTGGAGGCTGAAGAAAAGGAGAAGCAGCATGAACTGCAGGCCAAACATTTGGAGGCTGAAGAAAAGGAGAAGCAGCATGAACTGGAGGCCAAACATTTGGAGCTTGAAGAAAAGGAGAAGCAGCATGAACTGGAGGCCAAACATTTGGAGGCTGAAGAAAAGGAGAAGCAGCATGAACTGGAGGCCAAATGTTTGGAGACTGAAGAGGGACTGCGGCATTAGGAGATGGAAGAAAATGAGAGACTGCAATGAGAGAGGCTGAAAAAATGAGAAGCAGCAACAATATGTGAAGGACATGCTGATTCTTCATCAGGGTCATGGAGGTAATGGGGAAGGGAATAACCAGACCACAGAAGCAATAACTGTCAGTAAATTTCTTCCTTAATTTGCAAAGGAGGATGACTTTGACAGTTTTATTCATATATTTGAGAGAGTATGTAAACATTATAATGTTGATCAAGAGCTCTGGGTATGGTTCCTGACCCCCTCACTCCATGGTAAAGCTGTAACTGCTGTTTCTACATTGTCTGATACTGATTGTTTAAATTATGATAGAGTAAAACAGTGTTTATTGAACTGTTATAAGTTAACACATGAAGCTTACAGAAGAAAAAAAACATTTTGTGAGCTTAGACACAAGGTAGATGAAAGTGTATGTGATTATATTGCTGAGTTACCCACCAAGCTGTTAATACTTTAACTGAGGACATGAGAATCTGACTGGCAGACCATGAGTGTAACTCTGCAGATGAGCTGGGGAGAAAAGGGGATTTCTACTTAGCAAGCAGGGCATCACCACAGAAGAAGGAGATACCCAGTGCTGCACCTAGATGTAAGGGAACACATGGTGGGCAGCCTAAATCACCTCAACAGAGTCTACCAGTAGCAGAGGAAGCCAGTAGTTCAGGTATACAGCCAGGATCAGGGGTGAAATGTTTTAAGTGTAAACAGAGGGGCCATATAGCATACAAATGTCCACTGAAGCAAGGTGGGGAACAAAAGGTGAGGGAGCCAGCAAATGGGAATAATAGCATGCCAGTAATAAGTTGTCTGGAGACAACAGGGGTACCAAACTATCACCAGAGTTTGCATCCTATCTTAGTGGATGGAAGACTGGCCACTGCTAAGAGAGAGAGACAGCCTCTGACATAGCCATTGTGAAGCCTGCAGTGGTTAAACAGGGGGCAGTACTTGCTTCATCAGTCCACTCCAATCAGAGCTTTAGGAGGGATCCCATTCCAAATACTTTTGGCAAGGGTTCACAATGATCGGGAAGGTGTAAAAGGAAGTAAGCAGGTAGGTGTGTTTTGAGGATATTCCTACATTTTTCTTGATAGGGAATGATTTTGATAATGCAGTACTTGGTGAGCATGCAGTTACACGCAGTCAGGCTTTGAGACAGGCATGTAGGTCTGGTAGCCTGAGGAAGACCCAACACCTGAAGCTGGGCTGGTGATGTGGATATTTCAGGGAGGGAGCTACCCTGTAGCAGTGAGCCTGAAAGTGAGCCACAGCTGCTAGTAGGTACTGATGTTCCCATGGACAAGGTGGCTGCAAGGACAGATGTGAGTGGTAGTACTCAGGCTGACAGTGAGGCATCACTGTCAGGAGATACTAGGCTTCCTGTAGAAGGGGAGCTAGGAAGGGTCACAAAGGTAGAGTTGAGGTAGGTTCAGCTTTCAGACCCTGCCTTAATGAAGTTTGAGGAAGGTAGCTAAGGAGGCACCTGATGCTCAAGGAAAAGGGGAGTCTGTATACTGGAACAAAGGGTTACTGTATAGAGAATGGAACCCTGAGGGAGGGCTAGAGGTAATACAGCAGGTGATAGTGCCCAGAGCATACTGTCTGGCACTTCTAGCCATAGCCCGTGACATTCCTTTTCCAGCTCATATGGGCATAAAGCATACTGAGAGACATATTACACAGAACCTTTATTGGCCTGGGATGCAAAGGATGTAACAGGGTACTGCAGGACCTGTGAACAGGGGACAAGGTCAAGGCTCCTTTAATGCCTTTGCCTGTGATTGATGAGCCATTTCAGAGGGTAGCTATGGACATTGTGGGGCTTCTGAGTACCCCAGGTTCCATGCAGAAGTATACCCTGGTGGTAGTAGATTATGCTACTAGATACCCTGAGGCAGTGAAGGTGGCAAATGCTTTAAGATTTTCAGTAGGGTAGGTTTCCTGAGAGAAATACTAACTGACAGGGGTTCCAATTTGAGAGAGTGAAGCTTCTAAAGACCACTCCCTACGATCCCCACACTAATGGTCTTGTGGAGAGGCTAAACTCTACACTAAAGACCATTCTAAGGGCATTTGCAAACCAGTTTGAAAGTGGGACAAATACTTGCCTCATCTATTGTTTGCATACAGAGAGGTACCCTGGGAATACATAGGTTTTTCACCCTTTGATTTGCTGTACGGGCATAGGGTGAGGGGGGCCTTTAGATTTAATTTGTGATGAGTGGGAGGGTGAGTGTGAATTTCACAAGGACTCTGCTATGGTATATGTCCTAAGCCTTAAGAGATGTTTTAGGGAACTCATGGGCTTGGCCTAGAAGGACCTGGCAGGAGTCCAACAGCAGAAAAAGGTCCAGTATGACAGAAATTAATGAGCCCAAGAGTATGCTGTGGGACAGCAGATTATGGTGCTCATTCCTGTCAGACACGATAACCTGCAGGCAGCAGTGCTGGGAGACAATCTTCATAGCAGTTGGTAAATCAGCCTCTCTGAACAAAGGAAAACTGTATCTTTTATACACTTTCTTATCAATTCATCCATGCAAAATAATGATGCAAAAAGAGTTCTGACTAAGCAATGACTTTTTCAAAAGGCTTTCATCCCTCATGATCCTCACATCGGACTTCACGTGAACACCCACCTGCTTCAAGGGTCTTGTTTTCTGACCTTGGATATTTCAAACTTTACCTAGCAACAACACACTCCTAGCCTGGAGGACTCAGGCTAATAAATTCCTTTTATATTACTTAACATGCCTCTGCTCCTACAACACTTACTTTTCCTTGTTACATATTAAAAGAATGCAGTTGGGACACAGCAGTAACTTCAGCTTATGAAGCTGCATTATTCCACAGCCCTGCGTACAAATTATATTTGCTTTTTAACAATCATATTATAGAATCATTAATGAAACTGAAATTAATATACATTTTAATAAAATGATCTTGTCCCATAACATCAGGGAGGTCCTGGGTAGACTGAAAAGGTGAGAGTTGACCATTAGGCCTACAAAGTGTCATGTTGGTTTGCCTGAAGTCTCTTACCTGGAGTGGGGAGTGGCAAGATTAGGCCAGAACCTGGCAAAGTGGAAGCTACTCAGGTGTGGCCTGCCCCTGTTACCAAAAGCAGGTGAGGGTAGGGTATTCTTGGTGACAGTGGAGTGCTACAGAAAGTTTGTTCCCAATTGTAGTACAACAGCTGCTCCTCTCACAGACCTGACAAGGAAAAACAGGCCAGATAAGGTAGTGTGGGCCCCACCTGTGAGCAGGCATTCAAAAAGCTGAAAGGGACTTTGGAAGGATCCCCTGTGTTAGCCAGTCCAGATTCCAGCAAGTAGTTTGTTGTGCAGGTGGATGCTTCAAACCATGGGTTGGGGACTATACTCAGCCAGGTTTCCTCAGAGGGAGAAGAGCACCCAGTTGTATATCTCAGCTGTAGACTCCAACCTATGGAGAAATGTTATGCAGCTGCAGAAAAAACTGTCTTGCCATAGTATGGGCACTACGGAAACTTCAGCCTTATCTGTATGGAAGGAAATTCATTGTGGTTACAAACCACAAACCCTTAACATGGCTACATAGTCAGTCAACAAAATGCCAAGTTATTAAGGTGGACCCTAGAGTTGCAGGCATATAACATGACAGTAATGTACAGTAGTGGGGTTAACAATTCCAGTGCAGATGGACCCTCAAGACAGGTTAAGGGCTAATGTGTTCCCAGATGGGCCTATTACTCTCAAGCAACACTTTTCCAGGGTGACTTGAAAAACTAGCTTGAGTCTTCAAAGGGGGGAAGAGATGTGATGTATTGCCATTGAGAATATGGCAGTGCATGTGTATGTTACAGCATAGTTAGCTTGAGTTGTGTATCATTTGACTGTCACACTGACTTGCACAAATGCTTGTGTTAAAAATGTATCAATAGTGTTATTATAACTGATTAAACATTTATGTTTAAACAAAGAATTCTAGAAGGGAAGAGTAGACGTTTTTGAAATTGTTCTATAATTTTCAAATACTGCAACAAATCTTAGCAAAGTTCTGAGTGTGTATTGTACCAGAGTCAGGTGACCAAATGTGATGTCATTCTATTACCAGCAGTGAGAGGATGGAACTCACTGCAGCTTGTTTTGTTTTCTTTGGAACACAATATAAAAGTCTAGGACAGCTGAAAGCTCATTACCTTGCCTTGTGGAAATAAGCATCTCAACATCCTATCTTGCTTTGCTATATTAAGTTAGCTAGGGAAAAGTTATTCTTTAGACAGTCAGGAAATACAGTGAGATTAGTTTAGTAGTAGTGTTCTGTATCTGTTGAAGCTGCCCAACTGTGTTATTTTTATTTCTCATCTGACTGAGACTCTGATGTTTATTGTACTTTGATATTTAGTAGTCTCATATTTTATTATACCTTTCATTGTGGGTGGTCTTTTAGAGAATACTTTTAATGTCCTGAAAGTACCTGTACTTATTTTAGTGATGCCTTGGCCACTCTGAAAGGCTTGGCTGTTTTGGTTGCACTCTACCATTTATGTTAGTATTGATTTTACTCAATATAATTGGATACCCTTGCAAGAGGCTGACTGTGGTTGACTGGTTGCAGCAAGGTTACCTTATAGTCTGGGCAGAAGGAGTACATCTAGTAAATCTGTACCGGCATTTCCCAGGAGTTTGTGTGAGAAAATCAAATACCCAGGTGGGGGTGTGTCAGCTACTTGGAACTGGAACACAGTGCTCCAAAGTGAGTCTTGTTTGGGATCTGGAGAGACAGAGAGTCCAGACCTAGTGGAGCATGTTCCCTGTGTGCTCTTGGGGGAATTGTGTTTGATGCAGAGAACTGCATTTGAAAATACTGTGTAAATTCATTTTTGTTTTTAGTGACAGTCTCTTATCGGTGTCAGTGGTAAGGATTGAGGCTCCTTGATTACTGGCCCAGAGTAAAGAGAGGCCATCACAGTGGCGGTTAAACAAAGGGTCGGCCTAGATAAATGTCATCTGACTGGATCCCTCACTGGATGTGGCATTTCCAAATCAGAGTAAGTTTGACTGGAAAAGATATGGGTTGTCAAAGACAAAGATAGAACATTGAACAGCTAGAGTCCATTGAAGAACACGTATATAGTATTGTGCTAAGGGAAGTAATACTATGGCTGCTGCCATAGATCCCAGCTCTTGAAGAATAAATCTGTCTGGAGGAGATGATGGGGGGTTAATATTTGGTGAACCTGCGATCTGAGAGTGTTTATGCGATGAGTTGTCAGTGATGCAGTTTGCATTGCTATGTTCAGATGTGCACTAATAAACTCCAGGCTCTGAACTGGTGTCAACTTTGACTTGGCATCATTTATTGTTATCCCCAGTGACTGGCAAATCTGGAGCACATAATCCCTGGATTGTTGAAGAAGACGGGGAGGAGCCAGTCGTCCAGATATGGAAACACTTGGAGTCACTTTGAGTCTCAGGTGAGCAGCTACTATTGCCATACATTTGGTAAACATCCTGGGGGGCTGTGGTGAGTCCAAAGGGCAGGGCTCTGAATTGGTAATGACTGCCTCCCAGCTGAAAGCACAGACGTCTTCTGGAGTGCCTGTATATTTTGATGTGATAGTATGCATCCTGAAGATCTATGGAGCACATCCAGTCATCCTTGCGAAGAAACGGCAGAATGGACTGGACTGTGACGATTCAGAACTTTGACTTGTTTATGTACTGATTCAATTTGCTTAGATCCAGAATTGGTCTGAGGTCCCCCTATCTTTTTGGGCACTAAAAATAAGCATGGTTAAGTTCTGAATCCTATTTGGTTTGCCAGGACCTCTTGGATGACTCTTTGCCTAGCAGCTTTAGAATTTCTTGTGCTACTGCTTTTCTCTGACTAGGTGGGATATTGGGATGCTTCTTCATTTTGCAAATAGGAAAATGGAATAACTTGGGGATATTATTCTTAGCATTCATGAATCTTCTGTTATATTTGCTCAGACATCTGGGTGCAAGGACAGTTGTCCCCTGACGGCTTGCAGAGGTGGGCAGTTGTGCGGCACTTCAGGAGCACTGGAATGGAAACATAGAAACCTTGATTTTGTGGGCCCTTTCTGTTGCTAGGGTGACTTCTACCATTGGAACTTGCCTTCTCTGCCTCTGGAGGAGTTGACCATGCACAAATCTTGGAAAGGTCCCCAAGATTTGTAGAACCACATTTTCTTACTTCTCTTTGATTCCTGGAAAAGTTCATTGAGGGGTAGAAAATTTGATTCCTGTCTGTTTAACCAATGGACTGAATAAGGATGTGCCATTAAATGGGGTGTTGATAAAGGACATCTTAAAAGGATCACCAAAGTCACATAGATGTATCCAGGTATGTCTCCTTATGCCAATGTCTGAACGGTAGCTCTTGAGGTGCCATCAGCTGTGTGAGAGATCAACCTCATAGAAATGTTAGAAATTGACAACAGAGTGGCCAGTTGAGAGGATGTTCTTTTGAAATCCTGTGCAGACATGATCTCTGAGAGAGACTGATAGCTCCTTAGTCAAATCTCTCTGTAATCTCATGAAATATGCCAGAAAATTAAGAGACCTCTAGGTGAAGGTCACTGAAGCAAAGACTCTCTTTCCAAATCTGTCCAGTGTCCTAGACTCTCTGGTGGATTGACAGAAGAGCTCTGTTCTGCTAGCTTGCTCTTAGTGGCTGCCACCACCACCATAGGATCTACTGGGACTCCTTTGCTGCAGTGGGGTTTGTCCTTGGGAGGAGCTAAGGATTTATCATATCTTTTTTGAATGGGTTCAACAGTATCCAGCTCCTTCCATTCCCAGCAGGAAAATAACTGAGCTTCATCTGCTGGGGGAAGGGGTAACCCAAGACGTAGAAGGGTCAAAACCAAAAGCTTCCAAAAATACCATTTTCCCTTAGGGAGGGATTTTCAGAAGACCAACAACCCTTCTGTCTGAAGATCTTCAATATGCCTGCCTGCAAAGGAGATATCATCTTGCAGTGATTTGGTGGACCTTTGTACATCTATGTGGGTATCCTCTGTGAGAGAGTCCACTGGGGAATCTAAGTGCCTCCTCTGGCACATTCACTTCTTATGAATTTCCTTTGGGGGATGTTTAGGAGACGTATCTGAAGAGGGGTGAGTTCTTCTACAGGAACTGTTTGAAAGCTAGTTGCAACTGGCTGTCCCTGTGGAGTAAGCTTGATTGACTTAGAGCTCAGAACCAAAGAGAATAGGGACTGGATCCAAGGAATGAGAAGTCAGTTCTCTGGAAACAGAAGAAGCCCTTTCCATGATCTCAAAGCCAGATGGACCTGGAGAAGCCACAATCAACCTCACAGAAGCCAAGACTTTTGTGCAGGTAGATCACGAGTCCTTTCGGATGCAAGGCTCAAGGATGGTACCAGACTAGAACTGTTCAATGCTGAGGCTCTGAGCGGCAGGGATGGATTCAATAATATGAGTCAATCCTGGCCCCACAGATACAACATGGTCACTTGGGCTCTGGGACCTGTTCCAAACCAAAGGTATAAGAGCAGAACTAGTCAGGGATGCCATCGAAGTTGAAAAAGAAATTTTCTTTGGATCACACTCAGACCACTCTGGGCTGTTTTATCCTGGGACTCAAATAGTGGGACAGATCAGAGAAAGAGACAGAATAGTATGAGACGTGGTTGAAAGGCTCATGAATCCAGTAGGGGACCTAGTCTGTATGACCCCCATCTGGATCTGAGCTCTGAGAAATTTTTACATAATGATATCCACATCCACTTCTGATAAACGTCTGGAGGATGTAGTGGACTGTGGCCTGTGGCCTGGAATGTTTCTTATGAGTCTGTAAAAAAGGAGAATGCAGAGTAGGAGAAATTGGATCCAGGATGAAATCTGTTGTGTGAACTCTCTGAGAGGTGCCAGGCTGCAGATTCAAGGGTCCTGGATCTAAAGTAGGTGCCATAGGACTGGCAAATATAATGACTGGGTCCAAAGGTTTAGGATCTGATGGTTTCACATCCAAAAATCGGGCCTTTGGATGCAACATCAGATCCAAGGATTTCTGTATCTTATTCGGTGGCTACGACAAAATCCTAGGGGACTTCAGCAGGGAACATTTTCTGCACTTCGATGGTGCAGATTTTTGAAGATTTGGCAGGAGTTTGAGCCCCAGAAGAAGTTGCAGCAGGAGGAAGTAGACCTTTCAAAATCAGCTTGCTATGTTGGTCAGCCAGAGCCCTTGGATTAAAAGTAAAACAGATGCTGCAGTTGGTACCCAAATGGGCGGCTCCGAGACAATAAACACACTCCTTGTGGGCATCTGAGTTTGGAATTATATGCCCACAAGAAGTACATTTTTTGAACCCTGTCAGTTTATTGCCCATGACAGGAGTACACTCGATAGTGCACTAGATAAGTAGAACAAAATACATTTTCAATCAGAGAACAGAAAAGTAAAGGAAAGAAAAGAGAATTTCCAGCAATGGTAACCATTCAAAGGGAGAAATATCAGCTATGGTAGTGTTTGAAATACTATAAACATAGCAGACATGCTTAACACTGTAGCACATACTAAGAGGGAGGAGAAAAAGGGAAGAGAGAAAAAGTTTAAGTAAATATATCAAGGACTTGCAAAAAGGAACTTGTGTCTGAGCATGATAGTGGCAAACAAGATCTGTGGTACTGAGGACAGGCAAGTGGATTATAGGTAGACAGAGGAGCTTGAGAGTTGAATCTAAAGTCTAGAGTATGTGGTCAGGTTGGATACGAAACCATGTGTTGAAGAATGAAAAGGACAACATCAGATTAGGTATTTGCAACTGACAAAGGCAAAACTAAGTAACAATAGAAAAAGAAGATTAGAACCTTCCCCTCCTGGACTGATGACATAGCAAAAGGCTTAGGCTGTTCATAAAACTGAGTCAAGAAAAATCTGAAGATGGTGCTGGCCAGTGTCATTTATTTCATACTGCTAAATGTCCATTTGGGATGGAGTCTACCAGACCAAATTGGGGAAGGGCAAACAATTGTGTATATTGGGCTTCTACAGGCAGGAATCCTAAAAGTTAATACCACAACAGTGAGTATTATAATGAGCATACTAATCTAATAATATAAACAAAGCGACTACATTATAGTAACATATGATGAATGAAAATCCCAGATGATATTGTATACAAAATCCCTAAAACAAAAGAGAAGAAAACGAAAGTTGTGCACTTACGATGACAGATCCATGCTTTCCTATTTTCATCTAGTTCAACTGTTGGGACTCGTATCCAGTCTTGGCATCTTTAAACCTTTGGATTGAGGGTTCTGACTCCTCCAATGCCCATATTCCCCTTCTACCTCAGCTCAACTTTGCCTAACATAAGGATATATGTTAGGGAAGAGGGCCATAAGAAGGAAAGAGGGAACCAACCTGTTGAGGTTTCCATTAGCAAGTCTCTTCTAGAGTAGCACCTGTTCTTCAATGGCTAGCAGATGGCAAATGGAAGAGGGAAGGGATGTTCAATTAGCTGAAATCAGGACAACACAGATCTGTTGTTATTGTGAGTACATACCTTTCATATCCGATGTCCGTTTTTGTCTGACTCAGCTGTTGGAACAGATTCCCTAGTTACTAATTTGTTTGGGTGCCATTAAGGAAGGATAATCCTGAGAACAGCAGTGCCAAACGAAGTATGAGATCTGGATTGTACATCCAAGGTTATAGTGAGATACAAACGTGTGTACATTAGACGAACCAGCACCAGTGGCACAAATCTTATCATTTGGCAAGTTATGTTGAAAAACTGTGGCAGCTGCCACTGCCCTTGTGAAAGGAGCTGTGTTTTTTTTTTTTTGGGTTATGATAGAACCAACTTATCATAAAAAATGTAAAACAGCTTGAGAGTCATCTTGGGAGATACAACATCCAAGTTTAGCTTTGGATAATGCAAGGAACAATTGGTCTGATTTCCTGAAATCTTTAGTTCTGTGTTGATAATCTAAGTTGTCTATGAACATCAGGTAAATGTAATATGTATTCCCCCTTATTTGAAAACTTTGGAAAGAAAACTGGTAGCTTAACAGACTGATTTATGTTGGATTCAGATGCCACCTTCAAAATAAAGGAGGGATTTGGTTTTAGAAAAAAAAACAGACATGATTTGCATAATAGGGCCTGTAACTCTTAAATTCTGTTTGCAGAAGTAATTGTCACCAAAAGGAGTGGCTTCCATACTATGTCTACAGAAATTGCTAGTTCAAAGAGAGGCAATGTCAGGGCTTGAAACATCACTTTAATATCCCATGGAGGAACCTGCCCCATTAAAGGGGTGTGAAAAGAGGAAAGTACCTCTAAGACAAGCCATAGATACCTTTAAAGAGGCTATGGGAGTTTCATTGTGTCATATGAAAATTAGAAATGGCTGGAAGTTGAACTTTGATTGTGGAAAAAGTATAACCTTTTTGGAACAATTCTGAGAAAAACTCTAAATTGGAAGGAAAGGCCACAGAAAAAGAATCTAAAACCCTTTCCAGTAGCCCAAAATGAAAATTCTTTCCATTTGCTTCAGTATACTCTCCTGGTGCTACACTTTTGTGAAGATGAAACAATATGTACTATGTTGTCCAAAAACCTGGTGTTTCTGGTCATTATTACAATTGGAGTAACCAAGTGGTTGATTTCAAAACTTCTGGGTTCAGGAGAGGATGCCTTGATGGATAGGATAGGATATCTGGACTGTAAGCCAGTGTCCAGGGTGGATGTAGGAGGTGAGCCCAAAGGTACGGGAACCAGACTTGTTGAGGTCAATACTGGGCAATGATTACTTTTGCCTTGCACTTTCTGAATGAATTTTGTGATCAGTGGAAAATGGGGAAAGGGGTAAAGGAGACCCTGGGTCCAACTGTGGATCAGAATGCCCCTCTGTGACTGATCGTGAGGAAGGATTAGCGCGAAGTAACTGCTGCACTTGTTCAGGTAGGACACAAACAGGTCACAACAAGGTTGGACACAGTACCAAATAAAACAATGCTGGAAAAGAGCCACCAATAAACTAAATAAAATTGGCTCTTTGGTAGTTTCACACCATAAGCTCCATACTCCTAGAAAAGCACATATTCTGTATAAAAAAAAGACGTCCTAGCAAATAAAATGACAAACAGAACTTTAATAAATACAGATTAAGCACTTTCGTCCCTACCACAAACTTGGGATTTCTTCAGAATAATGTCACACCCAGTCACTTGCTTAAATACTTAAAAATTACTTAATCAGGTATTAACTAAAGCAATTTAAGATGGCAATTAAAATGAATCTTGTTACCTTTATATTTTCTTAAAGGCCAAAGTACCCCATTTACTTTTACACATGGAAAGATATTATTTTGTATAATATCAAATATAAACTTTGATACACATATAAAAATATATAAGTACATATACAGAAACGTATTATGTAGCAAAGTATGCAAGATAATTCCAACAAAATAATGCAGCTAAAAATGCAGTTAAATAATTTAGAAATTCAAAGCCCTCTTCTTTAAAACAGGCGAAATAGAAACCAAGTCATTAATACCCGGTGGTAAGTGGGATTTTAACTTAATTATCCAGTAAAGGTTGGACACAGTGGCAGAAGATATCTGAGGGACCTCCCTTGTGAGGCAGAAGAAATTGCCTGCTTAACCTGTCTGCTAGTACACTGGAAGTCTACGGAATATGCATTGCTAAAAGAATGCAAAGGGAAGACATCACCAATTGCCACACACTCATGGCTTTTTGACATAAAGGGTAAAATCTAGTTACTCCCTGTTGTATGAAACTGGTCAGAAAAGAGTCTTGAAATGCCTGGAACGCCAGTAGAACTACTCTTATTTCTAGAACACTGATGTGAAGGTTGGTCTGATCAAGGTACTTGGACACCATTAAAGTCTTCCTTCCATAATGCCCTCCACACCCTAAATGAGAAGCATCCTTGGTAACTACAGCTATAGGAAGAGAAGGGCAGAAAGGACATCCCACTACCAACTCTGTGGATGTGATCCACCATCTGATGTGTGTTTTGCATGAGTATTAGTCTGAATGGGGGTGATGAGTGCTTACTAAAGTCGCAACCATTTAAGGACTCCTGAAATTTGGACAGAGGGATCAAGGACAGATACCCTATCCACATACAACAAAGTTCATCCCTGTCCATTTTCAAGTGTAACTTAGGTTCACAGGTAGGTACTAGGCTATCGGCCCTAGGGCCTGTACAAGCCTAGCCAAAAAGGTCCCTGGCTTTCGCCACCCAAGAAAATGATTTTCCTGTGCCCCTGTCAAGCAGAGTCACAGAGGTGGTCCCCGGGGTGAATTTCCTATTTCCCATCCAATCATCAAGATTTTTCTTGAAGAGTGCTAATGAGGAGCTTTGTTTGATATAGATAGATTTGTTCCAGAGTATGTGAAGTCTTTGGGACAGGAATCTATCCCTCCAGCATGTTCTGTTTATTGTGGTGACAAGGTTTAGGTCCCTAGAGTGTGCAGCTTGGAGGATTGGGATTTCTTTAAGTGCAGCAGGTCCAACAACTCTGGGTTTGACATAGTTTTGTATGTTAGGCAGAGATCGCCCCTGAGTAGGCGATATGCAACTGAGTAAAGCTGGAGTTTTTTGAGACGGTCTGCGTAGGGCATCTGTTTAAGGACAGTAATCCTCTTTGTGAGGTATTTCTGTGGCCTTTCCAGTTGTTGTAGATGTCTTATGAGGTACATACCAAAAGGGGTGCTGTACTCTATAATGGGTCTAATGAGTGACGAGTAGAGGGGAACAATGACCTCTTTTTTTCCTGGATGAGAAACCTTTTAAAGAAATTAGTGCACACTGTCAAGTCCACTGCCTTATCTACCCACTGCTCGGTTGGAACCTGCCTGATCTACAGTCCGACCTATGGAGCTAATGTCTTGAAACCTCATCTATACAGTACGTTCCTGCTACCTTCAACTTACAACTGCTTAACCCAGAATATTACTGCTACCATAGCTTGATTTCTGCTTGCACATCACTGTACCATTTTTTTTTTTATTTTTACCTAACTCTGTCACCCCAACCCTGCTCCTTCTTGCTCACTACCCTCTCATACTACCAATAGCTCCCTTCCTAGTCCACTTCTGCACTCTTCTTCCCAGCCAAACCCACTCTCTTCCTTACTTTACTCCCCTTTACTAGCTAAGCTATTTTGTTTTTTACTGTCCTACTTTTTGTCCCTACTGTTTCTTACCTGCTTTGTAGATTTTCTATCGGTGTTTACCAGTTTTTCTGGTGTAGGTAACTGGTCTCCTTTTCTAGCTATTTATAGTACACAGTTTGCTAACTTTATGTCTTTATGCATACAGTTCCTCTTCATACTTAAATATGTAGCACACTCAATGCATACTTCCTTTCTGTGCTGATGTCAGTCTATGTCCATGGTTTCTCTCTTTCCCATCTAGTATTTCCCTCTACACTCGTCTGCTTACCCATAATGCCTTGCGTCATTTAAAATTATACATGCGTGTTCTTGTGCCATCTTTGTTTTCTTACCATTCAACTCTCCTGTAACATTTTGCGGAACTGGTGATGTGTTAAAGCTGTATGTTGTGCATTTTACTAATCTGGGATACTGCCCGTACTGCACTGCTGTTAATAAAGAGAATTTTAAGATAGCTGTTGCCTACTCTGTGTTGGTCATTCATTAACACTTTTTTTTTTTTTTTTTTATACATGCCTGGAGCTGAATGCTGATCTAAACGTGACTGTTGTGAGGCTAATCAGACATTTGTTACTACAACAGAGTGTTATGCATTGTGTTTACCTTCGGTCCATAATCTATTACGCAACACATACATTTATGTCCTAACAGGCCTCATTGTGTAGTATAGCCAGGTACCATAGTGTCGGCAGTTATCTTGACTGCCTCCTGCAATCACTGTTTATGTTTGTGCCTTGTTCCTTTATGTTTGTTATATTTCTGCTCTCACTGGACCTTGGTTTCTACTTAGATATGCTGATATAGCTGTGCACATTGAAGCGACCTCATATGGTTTCTGTATTAATGTTTTTCATGCCTATATTGCTGTGAAACTGCATTTATTTTTTCTGTATAATGGATAACTATGCCCTGTATTCTTTTAGCGACTACACATTGCTGCCTGCCTAGGTTTTGCATTTTGTTGGCTGCTACCATCTGTCATACTACTGATGTAATACTGTATTTTCACCATGTATATTTCATGCTTATTTTTTTTCTGTTTGTGCCTAGTTATAGTGAATTTGCCTACATTTTGATAACATTCTATAGCTATGAAACCTCTGTTCCCCTAACACACATCCAACTGCTTCCTTATTCATACCTCACACTTTTTTACTCTATTATACGTGCATCACAATTAGTTTCCCTGTATTCTAACTTCTCCACTTTTATTTATTAATTTTTTTTAGGAAATTAGTGCACACTGTCAAGTCCACTGCCTTATCTACCCACTACTCGGTTGGAACCTACCTGATTTACAGTCTGACCTATGGAGCTAATGTCTTGAAACTTCATGTATACAGTACGTTCCTGCTACCTTAAACTTACGATTGCTAAACTCAGCCTATTACTACTATCATAGCTTGTTTTCTGCTTGTACATCACCATACTGCTTTTTTTTTTTACCTATCTCTGTCACACCCACCCTGCTCCTTTTCGCTCACTACCCTCTCATACTACCAATAGCTCCCTTCCTGCTATCTGCCCCCCTAGTCCACTTCTACACTCTTCTTCCCAGCCTACCCACTCTCCTCCTTACTTTACTCCCCTTTACTAGCTAAGGTATTTTGGTTTTTACTGTCCTACCTTTTTTCCCTACTGTTTCTTACCTGCTTTGTAGATTGTTTTCTACTGATGCTCACCAGTGTTTCTAGTGCAGACCCGCTCCATTCACCCTCGCTATGCTCGGGCTCACTTCGCTCACATGCCCTACCCCCATTCCCACACATCCCCTCTTTCCTTACATTTATAACACATAGACCCTCCCCTTCCCATTACACACTCCAATCACAACCCCCTTCCTCCCTACTGCCATTCCCACACACACACATTCCCACACCTTTTACTACACACCCAATCACAATCCACTCCCTCCTTTCTGACACTCACTCACACACATACCCAATCTACATAACTCCACTTGCCAGTATTTTTTTCACCCCACTACTGCTTTCTTAACTCTATACCCTTCAAACATCACAGTGTACCACCTCTACATAACCATTCCACTTCTGACCCTTCTCACATTCTCAACCTCATATCACACTAACCTCTCTCACTCACTTAATTACCCAACTGCTACTTGTACCCCTCTAACAAATGATACCTTCCATTCATTTACAATATTTCCATCTCTCTATAACATCTCCTACATATACTTCCTTAAATATATCATTCATCAGTACATCTCTCTCACCAACAAAGAAAAACTTAAACTTTACACTCTCTATACTCTAAAAAAGAAATCACACCATGCAGACACTACCACCTTACATCACACCATGCAGACACTACCACCTTACTGCTATCTGGAGACATTCATCCCAACCCCGGCCCCCATACCCCATCTCATAACACCACTCTCAATTACTCTTGCCCCATTTCCCCATCCTGTCAATCATCTCAACCTCACCATCCTACCACCCCTGCCAACTCCTGTACCAAATACATGGCTATCTACTCACTAAACATTCAAAGCCTTGTTAACAAAATCATAGATCTTCATGCCTGGATTGCCTGTACCTCCCCAGATATTTTAACCTTATCAAAGACCTGGCTAAAACCCCATATCTCTAACAATGAAATACTACCACCTGGTTATAACATCTATCATAACAAGAGACTCTCAAAAAAGGTGGCAGCGTTGCCATTCTCTACTCCAATAATGTTATCCTCTCACCTATAAGCATTCCTATTCCCAGTTTCCACCCAGCTACTTATTCTCAACTGCCACCTTAACTCCCATAAAAAAGTCTCCATTACCTCAATTTATATTCCTCCAGGGAACAATATTCTCACTCTAGAGCATATTCTGTCCAGGCTGTCTCACAACATATACTATGAAACAGTCATTCTTGGGGATGTCAATATTGATTGGTCAAAACTATCATCAGATTCCCCACCACTCTGCATTAACCTGCGCAACTTCCTTCAACACGCATACACAAAACCTCACCTACAAATCCTGTCCTAGATTGGATCCTTATAAACATCCCACACCTCTACCACAACCCCTGCACCCTACCTGACATTCTAAGTGATCATCTTCCCACCTATATCCAAAGATATTCTCCCCAATCATCCAAATCACACTCCTACTGAGAATGTCGTCAACTCAGCAACTTTAATGCTAACATATTTAACTCCACACTGGCTAGAATAAACTGGTCCTTCCTCCGGCAACTTTCCCTCAATGACACTGTTCTTACATTTAGTAGAATTTTCCTAGATACTCAACTCCCTAACCCCTACCAGGAAAATCAGAATCAAAGCCAATTATGCCCCCTGGTTCTCCAAAGAAACCCGATCTCTTATGCACAAAAGAGATAGTGCTTGGACTAAAATCAAAACTTCTTCCTTCCTTCAAAACTACTTAACCTCACAAATAAACTAGTCAATAAAGACAAAAAAAATCTTTTTACAACTCACCCCAATTTGACCGATTATCTAACCTACAAAAATTCTGGGCTACCCAAAACAAGATCCTCCACCCTGGCAGCTCATCTACACTCTCCCCTTTCCCAAACAATACCCCACTGGAAACTGCCACCCTTCTCAATAACTACTTCATCAATACCATCCAAAAACTTACCCACACAAATTTCAACTCTAACCCATCTCCATCCTCCCCTACCCTAACAACACTCCCTTCACCCTGTCTCCACAGCCTATATTAAATCACTCCTGCTTAAGTTTAAACCTTGCTCTCCCTCTGCAGATAACCTACCGCTTGTCTTCCTTAAACTTGCCACTGAATCAGTTGCCTACCATGTATCCCTGCTAATTAATAGATCCATTCAAGAAGCAACCATCCCAGACATTTGGAAAGCCTTCTACACAATCCCACCGCATAAAGGTGGAAATTCCACTGACCCATCTAATTACAGACCTATAGCCATACTTTTCCCTCTCTCAAAAATACTTGAAAAGTGCATTCATACTCAGCTACTTTTCTCCTTCAGGAAAACTTACTAACTCACACTCAACATGGCTTCAGACCAAACTACAGTACCTCTACTGCACTGTTAGCTTTTACTCGCACAGTCGCTGAGGCCAGAGACAATAACAAACTTGTATCCTGTATTTTCCTCAACCTCTCCAAAGCCTTTGATACTGTTTACCACTCCTTACTTCTCTCTATACTCAAGGATCTAAATCTCTCTTCTACTTCACTTAATTGGTTTACCAGCACCTTTCCAATAGGCAGCAATCGGACAGATGGCTCACTTCCTGCTCCTCCTTCCTACCCATAAAATCTGGTGTCCCACAAGGATCCATTCTAGGCCCCCTTCTGTTCAATATCTTCATTAATAACCTCCACACCTCATTCAATATGCTGATGATTCTAAACTCATCTCCATCTCCAACATCATCTCTGACCTCTATACACACACCCAAGACTCTTTCCTGTCCATAGAAACATGGCTCACCAAAAATCAGCTCATCTTAAACCCCCAAAAAATGAAACTCTTACTATTTCTTCCTTGACCTCTCTCTCACACCATAAATCTACCTACTCACTAAACATTCAAAGTCACATCCATTGACAAGATCACCATCCAAGATGAACCTCACACTAAGCTCCTAGGTACAATTATTAATGACAAACTTAAATTTAACTTGCATATTCAGCAAAATATAAAAAAAAAAAAAAAAAAAAAAACTAGGCCTACTATACTGAAATAGGAAATTTCTTAACTTGGACACTAGACTCTTCCTAGCTCAGTTTCTCCTATTTCCCTCCCGTCTCTATGCAGCCCCTATCCTCACTTCCGTTCACTCCACATATCTATCCAAACTCCAACTTACCACAAAGTAGCTAGATTTGCCATTTTCTCACCACGCAACTCATACCCCTGCCTTGCACTCAACTCACTTAAATGGTTAGAATTCCAACTCAATGTCTCAGTTTCAAATCTTACATTCTGTTCTATAAAAACCTTCCTCCAGTCTCTCTCCTCCCTATTACACCCCAACCCGCAATCTCCGTACATCTAATCAATAACTTCTTGACATACATAAACCTAACAAACAGTTTGGAAAGCTGCTTTGCAAATGCAGCATAGCTCAAGCCTGGAATAAACTCCCCTCACATATAAGAACCATTTCCCACCCCAAGCACTTCAAAAAAAGAGCGAAGACTGCGTCTACTTAACATAAAGTCTTCCCCCTGTCAAGACCCTACCTAATCATATACACCTACAATTCAGTCTTCTCTAATCAATAACCCATCTAGCTAGGATACTAAACAACATAACAGTATTTCATACCTATCTCTACCTAACTTGTTGTCTATGAATCTTTATTGTTTTACCTGCTTGCTAAACAAAAAAAAAAAACACCTTGTTGATATTACAGCAATTATATTCTATTTTTCCCCTTTTTCTGTACATATAAATACCTGATAACTGTGTTAATACCTCTTTTTAAACTGTGTTGAAACTGTTACCTTTGTCATTACTTTACTGTATCTAAAAATCTGTGGAGCTTTTCTTCTTGGGTCTCCACTGAAAATGGGCCGATGGATCAACCCAGTTAACAAATGTCAAACAAATAAATAAACAAACCTATAAGGTGATTGCAGAAGCCATAAGCCCTAGAAGTTTTAGAATCACTGGGGGGGGGGGTGATATGGGTGGAATAGTACTTGGTTTGCTGCTTGTTGAATGAACAGAATCCTGTGCTGTGGCAAAGTGGCTATTTGAGTTATACCCATGTGGCATCCAATACATTCTATGGACTGAGTTGGGATCACTTTACTCTTTACCAGATTTACAGTAACCTGCAAGCTGTGAAGTAACTGGAGTAAAAGGTTCCCTTGCTGAATCAATAGATCCTTGGTCAGAGCTGTTAGGAACAAATCATCCAAGTACGGGAATACCTGGAACCCTTACAGTTTGAGATAGGTACTGCCATGCATTTGGTAAACATCTGGAGGGCTGTGGTGAGTCTGAAGGGGAGAGCTCTGAATTGAAAATGATTGGCTCCCAGCCTTAAACAGAGGAATCTCCTAGAGTGTCTGTTTATCTTTACATGATAGACATTCTGAAGATGTACTGCACACATCCAGTCATTCTTCCTGAACAGATGTAAAATTGACTAAACTGTGACCATCCAGAATTTTGCCTGCTTCACAAATTGGTTAAATGACTTAGGTCCCCCTGTCTTTTTTGGAACTAAAAAGAACCTGGAGTAGACTCTGGATCCTAACTTTTCTGCTGGATGCCTCTTTCTTTTCAACTTCTGCAGACTCCATCTTGTGGAGTGGCACTCAGGAAATCCTTGTTTTTATTTGAGGGTGAGAAATGGAATCATGTATCCTATCGTTAGTATCCTCAACACCCAAACATCTGAAGTGATGGCACACCAGATTCCAGGGCATAGGGATAAGTGTCTCCTGACTGTCTCAGGCAACCCTTCAGGAGCAATGAAAGGATTTCTCTGAGAAGGGAACACAAAATCCTTGGTTTTGCAGACCACCTCTGTCTCCTGGGTGACGTCCATTAAAATGACCCCCTCCTCTGCCACAGGGGTGTTTGAGGAAGTGTTGTGGTTAAAACTCTGCAGTTTTCATAACCACATCATCTTTCTCCTCACTGATTCCTGGAAGAGGTTCTTTGCGGGGCAGAGAAGTGGATTCCCATGGTAAAGGGTCTTACCTTCCTGTTTGGTTCTGGTGAGTGTGTCCTTGACCTTGGGTCCAAACAAGGTGTAACTGCCAAAAAGGGGCATTAAGGAACAATGTCTTAAAGCCTTACACAGAAATCACACAATCTCATCCAGGCTTAGCAATGTACAGTTATGCCAGTACCTGCTGCTCTAGTCATTCCATCTACTGTATTGGAAAGCAGGTACATGGAAATGTTAGGGGGGGAATCTAACTCATTCCCTCCAGTACAACTCTTTTGATTGGGTACTTTTAACTCCCAGTGGTGTGGTTTGAGCCTTTAAAAAATGAAGTTATCATCTTAACAATTCAATCAAATATTCATATCTCTGGACCCATACGTTTTAGTAGAAAACTGTAAATGGCAAATTATTCAGGAAAAATTAATTTTTACATTAGAGGCGTTCATTCAGTTTGATGCTTTAAACTGGATTTTGTAACCCAAAGTAAAGGTAGTAAATATTAACTTTGAACAAACTACTTAAGATACCACACTACCCATTCAAGCAAGAAAAATACTGCCAGCAGGATTTTCTTCATACAGCTGTGAGGCTATGCAGGTCTGTCTGTGTTACCTGAATGCAGAGATATTTAGAGAAATAGGAAGATTATTACAATATAAATAAACAATATACAAAAAATAATATTTCTTTAGCTGCATTAGTCAGAGCTCAAATATCAATACAATTATTTTTACCACTGTCTATGTTTTAAGATGAAATCTTTTGATACTATGCATGTAGCATGGTTTTGGAATTATTAATGCAAAAATGAACAAGCAATATTTGACAGCTAGAGGTGGCAGTAGGAGGTAACTGCAGAAACACCTGGAGGCACACTTGGCTGTAATGAGTTTGGAAGATAGTTGGGATTCCACATTCTTCTGCACATCTGCTGAGAAATTACCTGAAAGAGAATTGCTGATCTCTTTGGTCAATTTCCTTTAGAAATGTGTAATGTGGGCAAGATAGTTCAGCTCGCTCAAGGAGAAGGTCGCCGAAGCACAAGTCCATTATCTGAATCTGTGTAGAGCCCTGGATTCCGTATTAGGGGGTGCACAGGCATACACTCTTCAGGGGAGCTCTTTCTTCATTACTGCCACTACAACCATAGCATATATATGGGGGGTGGCCTTTGCTCCAGTGAGCTCCAGGCTTGGGTGAAGCCAAAATCTTATTTTTGGGGGGAACTGGCTCTGCTGTATCAGGCTTTTTCCAGGGCCTCTAAACCATCAAATCAATGAGAGCATCAGGAGTAGGGACCACCCAAGCCATAGAAGAGGCAGTTCCAAAAGCCTCCATGAACACAGATTCTTCTGGAGAAAGTGCATCAGTGGACCATCTCCATTTCTGTTTCATCAATTCCAGAATTTCACAAAAGCAGACATCTCCAAAGGGGGATCTAGGGGAATCTTACCCTTCATCCAAATCAGTGTTTATTGTGACAGATTATGGTAATTCATCTAAGCGCTTCCGTTTTCTATGGACCTGTTGTTGAAGAACCACTGGTGACTGGTCTGAATCAGATTGGGAGCTCAGTGAGAGAGCTTCCCTAAGGCATTTGGTAATGGACTGTCGATGAGAAGCAGCAGAGTCCAAAGCAGTATAAGTAGGAGGTCAGACCAGATAAGAATAAGTTGGAGGCACCTTTTCTCTTGGCTTGGAGAGAACCTGCTGGAAGGCCTCAAAAGCCAAAGTGGAATGCATAGTCAAGGAAGTCTCTCTAATAGAGGGAACAGAGAGAGACATAGATATCAGAGCTGAGCTGTCAAGAGCCAATGCCCCCAGGGAGAGTCAACCTGTCCCCTCTGGCACTGACCTCATTGCTTCAGCTTTGATTCTCATCTTGATCCAACCAGGTTGGAGTTGCGAGACTAGGTGATAGCACCTTCCACTTTGGTCTCAACTATCGGTGTCGATGTAGGTGCTCGTAGGACTGTTAAGCTCTGAGGGCTTTGGCTTCGAAGATCGGACCTGCAATGGAGTTGTCAGTGGAGGGATCATTGGCACTGTTCTTGGCTTCACTTGTGAGAAAGGAGTAGAGAGGCCCCCCAAATGTATCTGTGTTCAAAGGAGCCTTCACATCATTCTATTGACAACGGCTTTAATAAAGCTCCTCGAAGAATGGGCAGACCTTGAGGAAGAAGCGATGATCAAGGAAGCCCTGTACCAATACTGGAATATAAGTGAATAGAGTGGGGAAGTTATCAGCTCTGGGGAGACGAGTAGCAAAGCAGGTGAATACATCCATGTAGGCTTTGGTACTTTAAACACCAGACCCAAAGTAACAGCTGGGTCAGGAGACATGTTTTCTAGCTTTCTCAAGCCCTTTTTCAGGAGTGTTGCTCTCCAAAGTCAATTCTTTCTGCGTGGAGAGTTTTCTCCTTCTCTTTCCAGGCAGATGGAGAAGGGGATATCACTGATTTGCCTGACTGAGAAGGAAGATGACACTACTTTGAAAAGCTTTGCAGCTAAAGAAAGGACAGACCTTGCAGTTTGTGTCTAAATGTGTCACTCCCAAACAGTAGACAAAAGAAGTGCAGTCTTGAGGAATACAATGGCCACATTTCAAGCATTTCTTGAAATTTTTATTAGCCATGCCGGCAATGAAAAAGTGCACGCGCTCACACATACACTAACCGTTAACTTTTAGAAAAAGGCAAAAAAAAAAATTTTAACAAGCTACAACAAACTACTCTTATGAAACTACTATTCAAAAGTTATCTAAATATAAACTACCAACTATTCTAATACTGTCTACTTATGTACTGAATAATATCTGAATTTTTTTAAATTTTAACAAGTTACTACTCTTATGAAACTACTATTCAAAAGTTATCTAAATATAAACTACCAACTATTCTAATACTGTCTACTTATGTACTGAATAATATCTGAATTTTTTTAAATTTTAACAAGTTACTACTCTTATGAAACTACTATTCAAAAGTTATCTAAATATAAACTACCAACTGTTCTAATTACTGCCTACTTATGTACTGAATAATATCTGATTTTTTTTTTTAATCCTAAATACAACTGTCAAGGACAATGGGTAGGGAAGGAAAAAAGGTGCAAAAAGCAGCTAAAGCTCAGGGAAATTTAGGTTAATCAAAATAGTGAAAAAGACTTATCCTATACACGCCAGCAGAGCCCTACAACCATTCATATCGGAGGTATTTTGAGGGTGGGAGGGGAATTATGGATAGGGGAGGAGCCACAGCCCTGGATCCAAAGGTTTAAAAATAGAAGACTTGATCAGATTCCCAACAGCTGAATCAAATGAAATTGGACATCAGATCATGCTGATATGTACAGTGGTTGAGACAGGATATTCATGTAGGAGTGACATGAGAATGTTATTAGGTTACTATAAGTTTCTGTTTACACAGAGGCGTACAGTGGTTAAGAACTGGTGGGTTGTCATAACTAAGGAATGACTGGACGATAGCGTGCTTGATGTACAGATTCAGCTAAATACTTCTGTTTTCTTACCATGAATGTATGCAGGCAAAAGCTATGGACACATACCATAACGATAGATCTATAAAGAAAGAGCCTATCTTCATTAAATTCTAGGATTTGTACTGTAGGCAATAGGATTGCAAAACAGATAAATATTATGCTGCCTTAACATATCTCCCCTTCCACTTAAGAATCACAGTATTACCACTTTCTGTTAACAGGAAAAGTGGACAGCAAAAAAAGGAAAGGAGGTGGTGGTGGGATGGAGGGAGAATATGTTACTAAACACAAACAATGTACTATCAATAAAAGTGGACAGGAGGTCCGTTCTAATTTTTCTTTATATAAATCTATGTTTGCCTGTGTCTTAAGTGCTAATTCAATAAAGATATTAAAAAAAAAAAAAGATGTCAGTTCTCGAGAATAGAGACGACCTAGATAATCCTCCAGGGTGGCTGCTCTCTTGGGAATGTACCCATAACAACACTGGCTGCAGGAGAAGCTCTGGTCTTGATGATCTTCAACTTATCAAAAGTGTCACTGGAAGAGCAGGATAATGCAGCATAGATGTTATCCAAAGTGGTGTTATAAAAAAATATTGTGGAAGCAGCCAGTGCTCTGGTGGAATGAGAGGAAGCATTCACAAAACTTTTGTTTTTACTCGACATCTTGGGTTCAATGCTTTCAAGAGATTATCCCCCACCCCCACCCCAACCAAAAAATATAGAGCTTAATTTGGTACCTATATCAAATAAATCACACAATAATACTTAGAAGAGTCTGCCCTAGTGGTGCATATGGTTAAAGCTACGACTATGACCCAGGCAACTTTAGTTCAAATGGTGGCTCTGGTGCTTGACAGAGCAGGCAGCATGCTCACGCTGAGAGAAGGAAGGAGGGGTGTGTATGTTTGAGGCTGGAGATGGTCCGCAAGCAGCTGAGGAGAGTTTGGCAGACCCAGAGGACAGGAAAGGCATAAAGAGCAGTTGTTAGCTGCAGGAAGCCAAAAAGAGGTGTAAAATACTTAGGAGTCTGGATAGTCCCAACTCCATGCTAACCACAAAATATTAAAGTCCAAGTATTACTGCACTTTCTAACCAATTCATCGTGGACTCCAAAGGAGTACTCCTAATGATAAATACCTTTGCTGAGCAGCATAGTCTATTTTTACACAGACCTCAGATAAAAAAAATAAGTGGCAGCTTCTCAATTCATTGAGCCCTTCACTTGATACTGCAATGTTTTACATGGTAATCACAGCAAAAGCAGATAAACGTTGTTTGCCATTTGGAGAGGGTTTGCTTTGATACTGGCCTGCTCTGCTTCCTTACCTTAAAGCACTAATCTATATTATATGTTCGAAGTCTGAAAACTTCGAATCTCATATGATCGACTCCATATGAGCGAAGTTTTCAAACATCAAACATAAAATATAAACAAACTAAAAATAAAAAAAAAACTACCTGAATGCTCTATGCAGGGGGCAATCACCCCTGCATCCCCCACACCCCTCGCTACTTAAATATACCAATTCCGAGATCACACTACATTGAAGTGAAGGGAAATATTCCCTGCGGCGATCTCTTTTAAAACATTCGATGTTTGAAAACTTCACTCATATGATGTCGATCATATGAGATTCGAAGCTTTGAAACTTATAATATATAAAAAGCACAGCTGGTCATAACTTTCAAACTCTATTTCTGGCTGAGTTGCCTGTATGCCTCCAGTAAATGCACCAGTGTGTTTCCTTTGTTCTACGGTTTTGGAAATATTATTGACAGCTTGATCACTTGGCTTTAAGTTACATCTGAGCACTATAGCCATAAAGGGGGATTAGTTCTTAAAACACCCTGTCTAGATGAAAAATAGTATAAGGCTCTATTGCTATGACATACTACACAGTTCAGCACTCCAATGTGCAGGTGCAATAACCATCAAAGAAAGACTTTTCCTAAGACAAAACTTTTAACTTTTATTTTTTGATGAAAAGCTTTTCAACCGGCTTATAAGTATTCCTTAAAGTCCCAAGCCTGACTATGTAACAGTTCCAGCACTGAAGGAGCCAGGCAGGGATGGGAAGGGTGAAGACTGCTGGCCTATCTTGAGGAGGGGTTTGCATGCACCTGGGAGCACAATAATTAATGTGATTTTCCTGGTGGAGATGGTGGGAAAACCATACCTTGTACTGTGCAGGGAGAAACAGAGTTGGTTGGTGGGAAAGATCTTTGTGGAAGTAAGAGGATGTTGGCCATGGGCAGCATATTGCACATCCCTCCATTGATACTTTTCTGAGAAGAGAACAAAATCCTCAAACTACCCTTGATGGCTAGTTGAATGAAGCCCCCCTCCCAGTTGGCCTTCACCCCAATGATGGGGAATGAATATGATAACTGACCAAGGCAAGACCTGATCAACAAGCAGCTGGAACAAAGTGGCAAAAAAGAGATCACAAGATGTAAAGAACAGACAACTACTTTCTTAGGTAGAGTATCATCTTGAGGGATACTTTAAACTAAGGGCAAGCAGGAGGAGGAGGAGGATCTTTGGCCAAGCAAGCGGAAACAGGCACTATATGCAATTTTGCATGGGCACACACCAGTCCTGCATTAAACAGTGGGGATGGGTAACTGAGGACCTACTATAATGAAGCCTTCCCAGGTATGATTTCCTTGCTGTGATGGTGTCTGCCTCCTGCAGAATGGCCCTGCATTTGTTGAGTGGTAATCCCAGTGAGGGATAAAGGACCTAGCCTCCAGTAAGTCAACTTGAAGCTGCAAAGCCTGCTGTGTCAGTAAGAGTAATGATCCCCTTTTTTCATCTATAGGAGAGGGGAGAACCAAAGATGTCTCAAGTCCAATGGGCACTATTCAAGGTGAGATTTGGTCTTTCTCTTTGCTATGTCTTTGGGGAAGAATGGATGGATGGCAAACATCTGTTTTTCCCCATTCAAGGAAAATCATTAACTGCCCAAGCTTGTTGGCAAGGGTATCATGCATAAAAACATCTTTTGTAATGTGAAAGAATACAAAATGCATGGGTCCAGACTCCATTTATGGGGGACTGGTAAAGGATCTACTTGGGTTACTTTCCGAAACTCTCTCTTTTACTGGGCTATAGACTACAAAACATGATTCTTCTGGATAACTAGATGTCAAGTGATTGCCAATAGGATTGTGTGCCCCTTTTCTTGTTTATGTACCACAAGACAGTGGTGTCTAAGACTACCATGGGCAGACATTAGTGCCAACATTTCTTTTCAACACTTTAGCACATTTTACTCTAGCAGTGTAAAATTTCCCTTGAAAATCAAAAAAGCCCATAACAATAAAATTAAATGCTGTGACTCACCACAAGTAGAGTTCAAAGACCTTGTGTTTATATCCATAAACGTTTTACCTCATTGATTGTTTTTTGGTGGAAAACCATCTGTGGAGGGAAGTAACTGCATTCCAGTGAAGTACCTGATTAGCCCACCCCTCATCTCAGTTGTTCTACAGCTACTATAATCTAATTTCAAACCAAATTCACTGCAGTACTGCCTATTGCAGTTAACAGTAATCTAGCAGCTTATGTTAATGCCTTTTAAAGTTACCAGGACTTGTCTTACCTATTGTCTTTGTTTCACAGATTGTTTTTCAGGTACTTAATCCACCATGAACCAATCTGGTATGCTTGGGCTTCACTTCGCTCCCCTATCTTATCCCCAGTTCCCACCCACCCCCACTACATCTAAACTTATAACTTTCTTACTCTGATCATTAACTCAACGTCACCATACTACAATATTTTTAAAACACTAACCATGCTATTCCCCTCCTGTATCACCTTATTCATCCTCCTCTCGTTCCTAACTTCCCCACCAGTAGCAGTAGTAATAAATAAGCACACCTCAATCATTACTTCATCGTAACCTATCAACCATCTTTAAACTTATTTTCCATAACTCCAGTCCCCCTGTTGTAACCCAAAATTACTAAAAAAAAGTCAGTCCCAATTTCAAGGTACTACTACCAGACTCATCTGGTAAAAATGTCATAATAATTAAACAATTTTTCTCCAGAATACATCAAAGTGGTGACATCTATCCCATCCCAACCAAACCAAAGAATACACCGTAAAAGTTTAAAAATAGTCACTCTAAACCTTAGAAGCATATGCAACAGAGTCATAAATTTTTACACCTGGATAACTCCACACACCCTAGCCACAACAGAGACATGGCTAAAACCTAAAATAAAAGATGCTGAAATACTACCCCTGGTTATATTATTAGTTTCAACAGAACACACAAAAAAGCAGGTGCAATAGCTATAATCTTCCCAAATATGCTCACAGTAACTCCCTATACAGGCACAGTCCCAAATCTGGAAAAGCAGAAATCCTAATGTCATTCCAAAAACTATATGCATTGCTGTATTATATATCCCCCAGAACAAAACATTCCAATACCTGAAAATATACTGTGATACAGTCACAAATGAAATTATCCTCCTAAGTGATGTAAACACTGGCTGGCAGCCTTTATCTGCAAATTCAGTAATCAACAGCATGAACCTCTTTGGATTCACTCAATTTACTGATACACCAACAAGATATGGTAACACTAACTCCTAACAATCTATCCTGGACTGGATTCTGGTTACCAACCCATCTAATATCATCTTCTCACCCCACAAAAATATTACACAACTAACAAAGGAACATAAGCTCACAACTACTCTTAACCTCTCCAATTTCTCCAAAGAGTCTTTGATTGAAGCTCTAAAAGCAGTCAACTGGTCCATCCTAAAAAAGACTCCGCTTAAATGATGCAGTTGAATACTTCAGTGCAGCATTTCTAACTATTCTTAACACCTTAGCTCCACAGCATTGAAAAACAAAACAGTTATACCCTATGGCTCACCAACCAATGTTACCTCCTTATGAAAGACAGAGACAAAGAATGGATTAATTGGCAAAAGGATAAAAATGACAAATAACAGCAACAAAACTAAGTCAAGAAATAAGTTAATAGCAATAAAAAGCCGTGTACACACCTACAAGATAACCATAAAAACAACTCTAATAAACTCTGGTCTTCTATGTCCTCTCATCAACCCACGTACAAAAAAGGATTCCAGACATTCCCCCTCTTCAAAAAAGCTACCTATTTCAATACATACTTCATAGAATGCATCGCCAGCTTAACCTCAAACTCACCTAACACATCCCCTCCCATGCAACAAATTTCCCATACCTTAGACCCTAGCACATCCCCTTCACAAGTCACCTAACTGCAACCTCTTTGGTATACACAGACAACTCCACCCACTTTACCTTTCAACCAGTTTCTATAACGCTCATAAAAAAGCTTTTACATAAACTAAAACATTGTCCCTCCACAGCTGACAACTTTCCCAAGGAATACCTAAATCTAGCTACAGATACAGTAGCATACCCAATCAGTATTCTTTTTAATAGACCATTTTATTTTATTTATTTTTTATTTTACATTTGTTGACCGGGCTAGTCTAGCTGGATACATGTCCATTTTCAGTAGAGGCCCGGGGAGAAAAGCTCCAAGTAAAAACTTATACAATTAATCTAAAAGTTGTGACATGTATTATAAAAACAGGAAGCATTACAAAATTTATTTTTTTCAAATTATAATAGTCATAGTTATTACATATATGCAAATTTTTATGCAATAATATAAAATGGTGAGACTATGAAGGGAAGATAATAGAGGGTATAGTTTAGAAAGAAAAGTTAGTCAAGGTTAGTACAGGAGCATAGCCAGTGTTTATTGAGATATAGTTTTAGATTTCTTTTAAAAAGTAAAAGAGAAGTCTGTGATGTGATTTCTGAGGGTAGTTTGTTCCATAGTTTCCCAACGGAGTTAGAGAACAAGGATTCACCTGCAGAGTTGTTGGATTTGGTAGTTTTGATCAGCAGTTTGTTTGAGGAGTGTAGATTCTTGAAATTATTATAGGGTGTTATGAGGCTAGAAAATATAGGTGTGCTGTTGGGTTGTAACAAGGTCTTGTGGGCTATTGTGAGCTGCTGTAATTGAAATTGGTTAAGAAATTCTAGCCAGTCTAGTTGTTTTAGGTTCAAACAGTGATGGGTTCTAAATGGAGAACCTGTGGCAATCTAGCAATATTATTATAGGATATAGCTAGTTTGTTAAGGTTATTTTTAGAAAGATTGGTATATATAGGAGACACATAGAGTAGAGTGGAGATTAGGTGGGTTCTGGCTATAGCGGTTCTAGCTAGTGGTATAAGAAAGGGTTCGATTCTATAAAGGGATCCTAATTTTTTGTTAACTATTTTTATTGTGGTGTTAATGTGAGTATCAAAGTTAAGGTGGTTGTCAGTTGTTATTCCTAAGAGTTTATTGGTTGGGTCAGGAGAGATAAGAGTTCCATTGTTAGATGTAAGAGTGAAATGTAAAGGGGTAGACTTATGGGTTGGTGTAAAGAGTAAGAGTTTAGTTTTTTTGGGATTTAAGAGAAGGCAGCAGTGTGAGAACCATTGTTCTACAGAGTTGAAAGCTTTTTGGGTAATAGACTGCAGTTTAGTTTGAGAAGTGGCTGAGCAGATAATAGTAGAGTCATCTGCATATTGAATACAAGTGGTGTGTGGAATAGCTGATTGCAGGTCATTAATATAAATGGAAAATAGGAGTGGGCCTAATATGGAGCCTTGGGGGACCCCGAGGGAGATAGGAAGGAGATTAGATAGTTTATTTTGCCAGAGAACAACCTGCTGTCGGTTTTCTAGGTAGGATGTAAACCAGTTCACAGACATAGGATCGAGTGAAAGAGATTTTAGTATAAATAGGAGGAGTTGGTGATTAACCATGTCGAAAGCTTTAGATAAATCAATAAAGAGTGCAGAGGACAGAATATTGTTATTGCGGAATTTGTTGTTACAGTTTGTGAAGGACAGCAGGGCTGTGGTGGTACTGTGGGAAGGTCTAAATCCGTGTTGACAGTTGGCGAGTAGGTTGTTATGGAGTAGGTCGTTAAGTAGTTGGTTATGGATACACTTTTCCATAATTTTTGCAAGAGGGGATAGTAGTGCTATGGAACGAAAGTTAGAGAAGTCATTGGAGTTCCCACCTTTATGTAGTGGGATGATATGAGAAATTTTCCAGATGGATGGGATAGTTCCTTCAGTTATGGTTCTATTTATTAGAATGGAAATGGGATAGGCAATAGCTTTAGCTCCTTTTTGCAGGAATTCTGCTGGGAGTTTGTCAGCTGAGGGGGTGGTAGGTTTTAATTTCTGGAGAAGGGAACAAATAAAGGAGGTAGATACAGGTTGTAACTTAAATGATGGGGGTGGGTTTGTAGTAGAAGTAGGCAGGTTAGAGGTATCAGGAGATAGGTAGGTAGCAAGAGTTTGGATGGTGTCTGTGAAGAAAGCATTAAAGGCATTCGCTGTTTGTAAGGGATTCTCAGGGTTAGAGCCTTGTGGGTTAGGTGTGAAAGTTTGGCCTGGGTTTAGAAGTTTGTTAATGCTAGACCAGAATTTATGAGGTTCTTTGTGGGAGGTTTGCTGTAATTGGTAATAAAAGTTCTTTTTTTCTAACAGGATGGCTTTTTTTGTATTATTTCTGTTTTCCCTAAAGGTTTGGTGATCAATGGAATTCTTAGTGTTACGCCATTTTGACCAGGACTTGTTTCTAAGATGGATTTTTGCCTGGTATTATTGGTGAGCCAAGGGTCAGGTTTAGCTTTATTTCTAATAGAACATAATGGGGCATGGTGGTCGAGGATAGTTAAGAATGTAGAATTGAAGTATTCAACTACTTCATCTAGAGGGAGAGATTTTAATGGTGACCAATTGCATTGTTTAAGTTCCATTTGGAAACGTTCTGGGTTGAATTTCTTTTTAGAGCGTACTGTTCTGAAAGTGTTAGGGAAGGTTAAGTTGGTTTTATGTCTAATAATATAAGTTAGTGAATGGTCACTTAGGTCATCAGGAAGGGTTCCTGCTATATAGGTTTGTTGAGGGGTATTAGTAAGTATCCAGTCCAAGGTACTTTCTTTGTTGTTGAGTCTGTTAGTTCTTGTAGGGGAGTTAATAGTTTATGAGAAGCCATATAAGTTGATATGGGTGGTAGGGTTTGTACTATTGCAGGAATTCCAATCAATATTAAAGTCCCCTAGGACTATGGTTTCTTGTGGAAGATTAGTAGCTAGCCAGTTAAGGATATACTCGAGTGTACTAATGTTATTACCTGGTGGAAGATAAATACAGATGATATTTATGGCTTTATGAGCGTTGACCTGAAGTTTAGAGATGATTATTTCAGTACTATTGTCCAAAGGAAGGTTAAGATTTGTAGTGCTGACTTGCAGTTCTGCTTTATAGAGCATAGCTACCCCTCCTCCCTTTTTAGCTGTACGGTCCAGTCTAATGATATTGTAACCAGGTGGGGTGATTTCATTGTCTTTAATGGTAGGTTTTAGCCATGTTTCAGATAAACATAGGATGTTAAATAGGTGGACATCTAGGAGGGCATGGACTTGTGTGATTGTATTCCAAATACTACGTATATTAAGATGTGCTATAGAGAGTGAGTTGGGAGGTTTGTTAGGTGACAGGGTACAAGTAATGTGTTGATTGCAGTTTGTAGTGTTAAGTATATAGTTTGGTCCAGGGTTAGGATGAATGTCCCCATCTAGTAAGGAGAGGAAGAGTGTTAAGTGTTTAGGATGTAGAGGATTATAATAGTAGTCAAGGAATTTTCTAGGATTTAGGTTTATGTATTTAATATGTGATAGTCTGTGATATTTGGCAACTAGGTAGCTGGGTTTACAAATTATGTTTAGGAAGTATGGAGAGAAAGGTAGGGTTTCCGTTAGTGTGTGTTTGGAGGGGAAGAGAAGGGTGTAGTTAAGAGGTTGTTCATATGAGGTTAGGCTATAGGTAGTGGTTAGAGTGGGTAGGAGTGAGACTAAGATTAGAAGTTGTACTTGGTAAGGGATTAGTGATGTGGACATGATGTTGGTATATAAGGTGGGAGAGAAATGGGAGTTAGATATTATAGGCAGGAATACAATAGGATAGAGGGTGTGGTAATTAAACTAAGGAGGGTGTATTGAGTGAATGGGGGTGGGAATGCTAATGATGTGACTAAGCAGATTGGAGTAGGTTTAGTGGGGGTGTGTCTTAAGAGGAATAAAGGTAGGACCACTGGGGGTGGGTGGGAAATGGGGGCAGGGTAGGGGAGTGGAGTGAGCCTGCAGGGCGAACGGAGCGGGTAGAGACAAGAGAGAAGACTGTCGAGGATGACAATATGTGAGGTATGAGAGTTCATCAGGTAAGTCTGAGAGTGAGAGAATTGTAGAAGAAAGTTCAGAGGCTGGTAAGAGGAGAGTCAGGATGACAGAGAAGTAGAATGTGAATAAGGATAAATTGGACACAGGAGAGATGGTGAAAGAGAAGTCTGTAGAAAACTGAGAACAGAGCTGGAGAGATATGGTAAAGAATCGGAGAGGGAGATTAGTGAACAGTAAGCTTATAGTTAAGTGCCACCTAGTGGCCAGTCACTTTATTGCAACAGATAGGTCTCCTACAGAGGATAGCAGGTTAAGGGAGAGGGGAGATAATCCAGTTAGTGAGTAGAGAATATGTACTGGAAATAGGGCTAATATAAAGATAAGCAATTAGTTTTGCAAAAGCGCTCACCACTGTTCTTATTTTTTGTGTAATAAAGACGCTATTGTGTGGTACCTTGGTGTATTTTTGGTTATATATAGTTCTGGTTTTGTGCACCTGGGTCTTACCTGAAGCCGTTTCTCTCTTTTTATACATATTTAGTGGGACCACTGGGGGTGGGTGGGAAATGGGGGCAGGGTAGGGGAGTGGAGTGAGCCCACAGGGCGAACGGAGCGGGTAGAGACAAGAGAGAAGACTGTCGAGGATGACAATCTGTGAGGTATGAGAGTTCATCAGGTAAGTCTGAGAGTGAGAGAATTATAGAAGAAAGTTCAGAGGCTGGTAAGAGGAGAGTCAGGATGACAGAGAAGTAGAATGTGAATAAGGATAAATTGGACACAGGAGAGATGGTGAAAGAGAAGTCTGTAGAAAACTGAGAACAGAGCTGGAGAGATATAGTAAAGAATCGGAGAGGGAGATTAGTGAACAGTAAGCTTATAGTTAAGCGCCACCTAGTGGCCAGTCACTTTATTGCAACAGATAGGTCTCCTACAGAGGATAGCAGGTTAAGGGAGAGGGGAGATAATCCAGTTAGTGAGTAGAGAATATGTACTGGAAATAGGGCTAATATAAAGATAAGTGATAAATAGGGGGGGTTGGCTGCTGGCTAGCCCGACTTGGAAGCTTGCCTAACCTAGCAGAGACTTTAATACATTAAAAGTATTACAGTTTACTATACATTAAAAGTAATACAGTTTATTTGTAGAAGGAACAATACATACTTTCACTGCCTTTTAAGAAAGGAATTGTCTCTTGGGGAGCTGGTAGGTTATTTCTTAGTTAGGACTATCTTTTGGAGGCTTCCAGCAGGGTAAGTACAGGTGTTTAGTGCAGGAACACAAGACCGGTAAATGTAGAAGGAGAGAAAAGGTAGTGAGGGAGACAATATTAGGTCTAGAGAGCAAGTTATGAATTTGCATATACACAATAACATATATGCCTCAGTAAAAAAAACAAGATCACAATCCTGTGTCCCTAACTTATGGAAAATGGCACCCATTATCCCCTTATATTTATTTACTTGACATTTGTTAACCGGGTTAGTCTGTCTGAGCAGGATGCACTTTTTCAGCAGAGACCCGAGGAGAAAAGCTCCAGTAACAGAGAAAAAAAGACAAAATAATAACAATATTAAAAATTCTAATACAGTAGATAGGTGCATTTACATATAAATTAATGTATTTTTTTAAGTCTTGAATGATTACAAAGTATGAAATATAGTACAAAAATATAAAAAAATGTATTGGAGGATGTAATATATATAAAGTAGCTAATTCCACCGACATTACAAACTTCTGTCCTATAACCATCCTGTCTCCCTTCTTTAAAATCCTTGGAAGATGTATACATCAACAATTTCTCCACTATCTCTTACAAAACAAGCTAATCACCAATACACAACATGTATTTTGGCCAGACCACAGCACCTCCACTGCATTACTATCATTTACAGATAATGTCAATAAAGCTTGCAATTCTTATAAACTTGTATCTGCATGGACTCTCACACTAAACTCCTCAATCAGCTTGCTAACCTGAGTCTATCATCTCCATCTCTTCAGTGGTTCTCTAGCTACCTTACCAACAGGCAACAAGCTGTAAAATCGCAAGGGTCCATCTCTGCATACCTTCCCTCTTCCACAGGAGTCCCAAAAGGATACATCCTTGGCCTTCTACTATTTAATATTTTTATCAATAACCTACAGTTATCTTCTTGTGAAGTCACCTAGATTCAATATGCAAATGACTCTACCATCATCTGCTGATCACTCATCAAGCTATCTCCACTGAAATCTGGCTTACAAGAGCACAACTTTTACCCAGTCTAAAAAAAAAATCAAACTCCTCCTCTTTACCCCCCCCCACCCCCCACCAAAAACTCACATTCTAACAAAGCATCTTTCAAAATCTTTTCAATAGATGGCCCTGACATTGAATTAATTCACTATACCAAACTATTAGGAGTCATAATAGATGATAACCTTAAATTTGACATCCACATCCAAAACAATATCAAGAAAACCCATTAAAAACTAGACATGCTGCACAGAAACATTTGCTGGGCACACCCAGAAAAATTACTCTAGCTAAAACCTACCGTACACCCTCCCTACTCTATGGAGCTCCAATTATAATCAATTTACAATCACCCTATTAAAAAAAAAAACTTTAAATCTGCTACAACAAACTGCCAAGTTTGCTACTAATTCACGCTCCTTTACTAATCACTATAAATCTCTGCACACCCTTAGCTAGCTGGAAATGCCCCTCTACCTCTCCTGCATTTAACTTATAACAATACATGAAGTCATGCACAAATCATTAGCCTGCCCACCATCTCTTACCCCTTAAATCAACATAAATTTCCCCTAAAAAATACTTTCAGATCAGAAGACTTCTCACCATAAATAAACCAAATAAATCTCCTGGACAAAGCGTATACTCATACTCAGTAGCAAAAAATGGAACTCCCTACCTCGAACTACCAAAACTATTTCTAACCTACCCAACTTTAAATGCTGCCTAAAAAGAATACTTTACAAAATCATGGACCTTTTCCTGTACCAATCCTGGCTGAACTTACTCATCCTCTTCAACCTAAGTCATACCTGACAACCCTCTCCAACCTCCTACTCCACGCCTTTCTTTTGTTTTTCCCACTACCTTACTATATCCACTTTTTCTCTGCAGACTTTTCCTCCACCTGAAGACACCCTACCCTGTAATCTTTCTCTCCATCCTCACATCCTTCTATAGCCACAAGATAAACACCCTCTCTCATACTATGACATCCCTCGATGTCTCTAATCATTTAATGTCTAATATTTCTTTTAAATATCTTATTAGAATCATCTCGGGTCTCATTTATTACATACTAATCTATGTAACAAATAATATGAATAACGAGTTTTCCTCAACTACTTTCTCCAACTCATGTTACTGTTTTTCATTGCACTCTACTATGAAACGTATGTTCTGTGTTTTTCTCATTAAATTTTTTCACTCTGTTTTGTAGTGTAACATGATACTTTGTAATATAAAATATCTGTAATTGATTTTTGAAAGACTTTGATTGTGGAGCATTTCTCCTTGGGCCTCCAATGAAAATGGGCACTTTCTGTCCCAGTCAGACTTTGCCAGTAAAAAAAAAAAATCAAATAAATAAATTTACATGGCTAGCTTTGTCCTTGTGGGTTCACTTCCTTAGGACGTGTGCATTCCCCAAGTGTGGTCTGATATTTAAATTCAGAGTTTTGGGGTCCCTGTGGAAGAATAAGCATCTCTAGATTGTGAAGCCCTTTGTTTACTCACCACTTGAATTGCTTCTGAATGACTGTAATAGGCTTCACACTGCCCAGGAAGCGCTGATGTTGCTACTTGTTGCTGAGGTACCAATGGCTCTTCCATACATGTAATTTTACCAGTGGAACTATAAGTATAGAAGCAGACACATATCCCAGAGCTCTTAATATCTCCATGGCAATCATGCTGGGTTTTGTTGCAGTGACCAGGAAAATGTGTTGAGGTATGTGGCCTTCTCTGTTGAAAGAAAGACCTTGTCCTTGGTCAGGTCTTCTGCTTAACGGAAACAGGCCTGCCTTCTGGTAAATGACAGAACTGCCCAAGTAGGCAAGCCAGGCAATGCTTTGGTAAAATGACTTCATCAGCTCTTCTTGGAATTGAGTTTGAATCATGCTGTCATCCAAGTAAGAGTATATATGTATACTCCATAGCCTGAGATGACCAAAGACTGGAATTAAAACTTGATGAATACTCTGGCAGCTGTGTAGAATCCATGTTGGCTTCTGGACAGTGATCCTTATGGAAGTGCTCAGATCCTGTATAGAAGAATGTTTGTTCAGTGGGACCATCATTGCTATTGCTAACAAAAACAGATGTCAGCTCTGTCACCCAGGTGTTTGTGGTGAGGGTGAACCATTGATGTATGGAAAAAAAATAGTTTTCCTTTTACTAAGGGACACTGTAGTGAGGGGGGGGGATTCCTCTAACAATTGATACAGACATTTCTCCTTTACTAAAAACCTCTTTCAAAACCCTTCAGCTTAAATTATTCAGGTCTTGTGTTTTCTATATAGGAAACATTGGTGAGAAATGACTGCTCTTCTTGGGTCAGGTGAGTGAAACAGTTGCTTCCTTGTTTGCATTTTTTGCCCTCTTTTTCTTTTTTTCTGTAGTTGCCCCAACATTTATTATGCTTTGCCATTTTCTTCCTTTTTTTTAGTAGGGTCTTACTTGCCCAAAGGGGCACTGAGTATTTACTCCAACATCTTCAAGCAAAGGTTGCAGTCTTAGCCAGGCATGTCTCATAATTACTGTGGCCAAGGCTGATGCTCTGGCAGATGCATCTGTAGCATCATAGCCACAACTGATGTAGCTGTTCACTAGGCAGTGTCTGAATATGTTTAGATGACTTCGGTATTAAGGATATATCTGAAATATCTTTCATTTTCCCTATTTCTGTTAAAATGTCTTCTTGTTATTGTAATATATGTGATTAGGCAACCAATGTCTCTGATGCCCAGGGTGGCTGACATGTAGAGTTTCTTGGCAAACCTGGACTCCAGAAATATACCTTCTATATTATTGGGAATGTGATACAGACCAACCTGCACCCCCTAGCTGGGAATGAGAAAAGGACCAACCTGTACCCCCATCTGAGAATGAGAAAGGGATCAACCTGGATCCTCTAACAGCCTGTAGGGAGATAACAGAAATTTTTTAATTAAGATTTTTATAAAAGGTACTTAGCCTTGCACTCCATTTGAAAATCAGGCATTTTACAAAGCTGGATACTGATTCTAGGGAAAGTTTGAAACATCAGATAAACAGTGGTCTGATTAGATTAATCTAGCAGCATGAGGTACCTTCTGTGGGAACTGGACATCTTCAATCCCAACATTAAGTGTTCTCTCATCAGATTGAGGTTGAGGGCCTTACCAAAGTAAACATTTTCAAGAGAGACTCTTCTCATCTGTATTCTGCCTAAAGAGGACTGCATGACATTATGGTCTCTCTCCTCTACAGAATCCAAGTCAGACAAAAGGCCCAATAATGGACATATTTTCCTCATTGCTAGGGGCATAAGAGGTCTCTCAAGCTGTTTAGTTGCTTAGAGAGGTACTTACCAAATAGTGTATTATATTCAGTGAAGGTCCTAATATGGGAGGAATAAAGTGAGGCTATAACTTCTTTGGACCTTGATGAGATACTGTGAAGGTTTTGTACAAGACCAAAGGATTTTCTAATGACCACAGAGACACAGTGGTCAAAGGAAAGTCTGCTATCAGCATGCAGCCAAGTCCCTGATGACTGTATCAACCTTAAGTGGAATGTTATCTATATGGTAAGCAGATGTGATGCAAGGTTTACCAAAGGAAGCTATGCTGCACTTCTTGGTGTTGATGGTAAGCCCATGTACCAAGTATTTGTTTGATCAGCCCTTGCTGAAAATTTGTTTGATAACCATCCCAGTTTGAAGTCAGTAAACCAGGTTAATCATAGTCCCTTGATATCAGTTTTTATGCCACATAAACATATACTGAAGAGGAGGGGACCCAGGATAGACCCTTGTGGGAAACCATTGGAGACATGATTTTGTCTAGAGCAAATACCCACAACATTAACACCATGGGTTCTCTCAGACAGCCAGTTAACAAACTATGGGTTAACGTAGAGTTGAGAGAGCTTGTCAATAATCCCAGCATGGGGAATAGTATCAAAGGCCTTGCCAAAGCTCAGAATGGCAGTATAGACTGTACACTCCTTATCCATGGCTTTAGTAACCTTTCAAAGAACAAAAACAGGTTGAGCAGGCATGACTTGCCTTGTACAAAGGTGAGCTGGTGTGCATCCAAGGATAAAAGGACATCTGTATTATTGTTTAGTTATATGTTCCATAGCGATGAGAGTAACAGGCATAATTCCCAGGGTCAGTAGAGCAACCAAATTTATGAAAGGTAATAACTTCCATTTTTCACACCTCAGGGACAAAACCAGTGGAGAGACTCGGAATGAAGAGTTGGTGGAAAGATTTTGCTAGATGGGATTTCATACTTCTCAGCACAGATCTAAGAATACTTCAAAAACACAAAGTATATATTTTTTTAATTTTGAAAAAGTACTGAAAGGACTTGGGGACTTGGTCTTAATTGAACTTAGGAAGGGACTTGAGGGGATAGATAACTAAGAAAATGATGCATTTTTATTTTATAAATTTGTTCACCAGGTAAACCCACTGGACCCAAGTGTCTCTTTTCAAGGGTGATCCAGGAGCACACAGTCTGGTTAAGTGACTTGCTCAGTCAGCAAATGGAGGTGAAAGGAATCAAACTCTGTAACAACTAACCAGAGCTACATGAGGCATCTCATTAACAGAGTAGAGCTCTACTTTTGTGCAATAACTTCTGCAGTGTAACAGAATGAAATTATTTTGGGGAATAAAGAATATTGGGAGTTAGGAGAAGGGTGAGACTGTGTAGGTTCAAGGGAAAGAAATAGGAACATTAGAAAAGTGAGTTGTGTTACTTGGAGTTTTGTTAGGAAATACTACTTGAAAATCTTTTAAGTGACTGGGTGTTTTTAAGTGGCATTGACCATGTGTTTTTTTAAGCTTTTCCCGAGTTCAGTGTAATGTGTTGTTTATCTGATAGATGAAGGAATGGAATCTCAGACTTTTGGTCTTATAAATGTAAAGCTGGTGGTTACTGCATCATTTGTTGGGGTGTAGAATATGGAGACAGAACTTTATATGATTAAGACTGAAGACTATATTCCTTCTGTTACTGAGAATCTACCTGCCATGCATGAGGAGTTTAGATTAAATAGTTTAAAATTAAGAGGGAGTCTAGTTGCTCTGCTCTTTGGACTGGAGCTCAGCTTTTTTTTTAGAACTTTGCAATGAGGTTCTAGTCTGTGGCTTGCAAAAAAGAGGAATCTGCACATTCTGTTGGCGCATGTTTCTAAGGTTGTTTCTTTTTAGAGGCTTTTTAAGTAACTGGGAGACCATATTCTAGTTTGGTTGTAAAATTTCCTTACCTATAGCTTCCTGGGACAAAACTGCAAAAAGTTTCCACAACCAAAACAGACCTTTTGCATTTTAGCTCATTTACTTAATGTGCAGCTATTAGTGTCTACATTGGTCTCATCATAATACCACGAATATGAATGTTGTAGTAGTTTCTAAAGGTGTTCAAGGATAACCTAGCCAGATGGTATAGTCCATGGTTTTGGTTGGGTTTAGGACTAGCTTTCTGAGACAACACATCTAATTATTGAAACTTTTTGGTAGACTTTGATCTAAAGGTCATCTTATTTGAAGTCTGAGTTACTGAAGTGTCACTGACTCATTTTATTTTGTGTTTAACCAGGGTAGAACACTGATCCCATTGGATTCACTTCAGTTTGAAAGGGCAGCAGTCACTCTCACTGGGTGAGAGAATTTTAAGAGTGGACAGTTTATCTGGGATGTTAATTAACAGCTCTTTTCTGGTAGGTTCAGAGAATAGATGAAATAAGCCAAGGTCTTCTAGTCATTTATTAAATTTTATTTTGATTAAGTTTATGTCAAAAATCATCCATAAAGATTTTATTTTAGCTTGAGGGATAGACTGTGCTGATTAGATGTTTGGCATTTGAGAGGAAGGTAGGCAAATTCTATATGCAAGTCAATCCTCTTTTCTGAGAAACTTTTACAACCATCCAGTCTGGGTCATATTTAGAATTGGAGTTGTCTTGAGTAGACATGATTAAAAAAAAGTTATGTACTCACCATAAAGTTCCATCTGAGTTGTTGCTTTTCATTTGTCTTCAATCTGTGGGAATATGGATCTAGCACGGATCCAACTCTGCCAGATTCTCCAGCTTTGGATCCAAGCTCCTCCCCTACCCTTAATACTTCTGTCTCCCTCCTCCCCTCAGATTGAGTTTGCTGCAGACAGTAGCATCCCCAGCTAATTATATGCCCAACACTCTGGCATTATCACCTGTAGAACCATAAGAAAGATAAGGGCTCACCAGAGAAGGACTATGCCACTTCAATCTGGTCCACAGCACAGCCCACATAAGGCAGGGGGAAGGAGGGGGGACAGTTGAAGACAAATGAAAAGCAACAACTCAGATGGAATGTTATGGTAAGTAAATAACTTTTTTTTATCTGAAGTTGTTTTCATTTGGTCTTCAACCAAATCAAACCAAATCAGAGTCACCAGCTACCAAATGACCCTGGGAGGTCCTCATGGAAGGATGTTCCAGAGCACAGCAGAGCCAAAAGATGCTCTGCCTCTGGAAAGGAGATTCAATTTGTAATGAAAAATAAACGTGTGTGATGACGCCCAAGTAGCTGCAGAGCAAATGTTATCTAAGGAAACCCTAGACCAAAAGGACCTTTTTGGCTGGGCTTGTATAGGCCCTAGGGCCAATAGCCTAGTACCTACCTATGAACCTATGAAGTAGCTACAAACCTAGTAGAATGTGCCCTGACATGACCTGGTGGAGATAATCCTTTGGCTTGATAGGCCAACCAAATACACTGAGAAATACAATGAGCCACAGTTACTTTTGAAACGGGATTCCCTAAGAAAGCTTGGAAAAGGAAACAAGCTGATCAGACTTACAAAAGGATTTTGTTCTATGCAATCGCAGTTGCCTATGAACATCAAGTAAATGCAATTTATACTCTCCCTTATTCTGGAAGTTCGGAAAGAAAACAGGGACATTGATGACTTGGTTGTTATACTCTGACACCACTTTCGGAAGGAACGAAGGGCTCGTCCTTAAGGAAATCCTGTCTTTATGAAACACGATATAAGGGGGCTTGACAGATAAGGCCTGGATCTCCAATACTCTCTTGGCTGAAGTAATGGTGATCAGAAAAGCCATCTTCCTAGACAGGAACTGCAAGTCCACTGTAGCTGCTGATTCAAAAGGGGGAGAAACCAAAGTCTGTAGCACTAGGGTAAGATTCCAAGGGGGAGTTGGGTCCTTTACTGGAGGTCTGAGTAAGAAGGTACCTTTCAAAAAGGCTTTACAAATCTTGGAGGAGGCCAAGGAAGCCGAATTCTCTCCTAATTGGAGATTGCAGCCAATTATACCTTTACCATGGAAAAACTAGCACCATGATTAAATATATCTGCCAAAAACTCCAAAATGGCAGAGACTGGAGCAGTAAAAGGGTCCAAATCATGCTGAGAAGCCCATATGGGGAAGCATTTCCACTTACTGGAATAAATCGTCCTAGTGGAAGATTTATGAGCTGCTATCAAAATCTTCTTAATGGGAGACAACAGCCCGGGAGTCCTAGCTATCACTAGAACTGGAGCAGCCAACCTGTGAGCTTCAGATTGACTAAATATGAGTGCAGGATCCCTGAGGGATATGAGATGAGATCCAGAACTGGATCTAGTGTCCAAGGAGGACACACTGCATGAGACCACAGAGAGGGGAACCACACTTGTCAAGGCCAGAATGGGGCAATGAGGATCACTAAGCTCCCCAGCCATCAAGCTTTCTTAATGAACTTTGGGATAAGAGGGAGAGGAGGATAAGCATATAGAAGACCGGAGGACCAAGAATGAACTAGAGCATCTCTGGGGGACTCCCCCCAGAGGGGGGTTCAGTGCAAAATATTTTCTGCATTCCGCGTTGGAAGGAGAGGCAATGAGATCTCAGCAAGGCTGATCCCACTTTAGAAAGATCTACTCTGCTACTGAAGGATTCAGAGACCACTCGTAAGCCATCAGAACAGATCTGCTGAGCCTGTCCGCCAGAATGTTGGACCTTCCTGGAATCTGTGTTGCCACCAGAAAATGGCCGGAGATTGCTCACACCCACAATCTCATGGTTTTGCAACAAAGGGGATAAGACCTGGTTCCCCCGTTTGTTGATGTACCATATTACCAACATATTGTCTGTCTGGATGGCAATCATCCCTTGGGGAAGATGGGCATGAAGAGCTTGCAACACCAACAGCACTGCCTTCACCTCCAGGACATTGATATGCAGATGGGTACCCAAAGAAGACCATGTGCCTTGGACTGTCTTTCCCATACAATGCCCCCCACCACCCGAGTAGGGAGGCGTCCATGGTTGCTGTGATCACTGGGGCAGGATGAATGAATGGACGGCCCAGAAGAAGATCTGGGGATGGAAGCCACCAAAGAAGTGAATCCCTGCATGCTCAAGATAATCAGATTGGATGAGATAACAGCAGGTCTAACAAAGACCACTGGACCGCCAGAGTCCATTGGAGAACTCTTATATGCAGATGAGCCATAGGAATCAAGGTGATCATGGCCACCATGGACCCCAATACCCGAAAAAAACAACTCCGCAGGGGGATACTGGGTCTGAGCAATATCCAAAACATGATGTCAGAGGGATTGAAGTCTATCCGGAGTCAAAACATTTTTGTTTGAATGGTATCTAACCAAGCCCCAATAAAGTCAAGAACTTGCAATGGATCTAATTGGGACTTGGTGCGAGTTATGGTTAAACCTAACTTGTAGGAAGCCTTGAGAAGATCATCACTGGTTTGACAGAGTCAATGCCTGGAGGGAGCGGAATGGAGCCAATCGTCCAGGTAGGGAAAGAGAGTACAGTTGTGTACACTTACCATAAATGTAGATGTTCAAGTGTATTCACTGTTGCCGTCATCATATTTGGGTTATCCTGTCAGGGGTAGCCCTCAGTCAGCCTGAATACCAGAGGCTTAGTATTTCTGCATTGGTTGCTGTTGCTCCAGGACTGACGTCAAGTCATCAGTGGTATAAAATCAGGCAGCCGAAGCCATTGCATCAGTTTTTCTTGCCACAACTGTCAGAAGCCCCCAAATAGGGAGCTAGATTGTGGTGGAAGAACACCGTCAGTAGAAAGTAAATACCAAAAACTTCCCTGTAAGGAGAGAGGAAGAGAGAGAGAGAGAGAGAGAAAGAGAGAAAGAGAGAAATAGAGAAGGGGGATGGGGGGACCAGGACTGCAACAGTGAATACACTCAAACATCTACATTTTTCGTAAGTGTACACACCTGTACTATGTTCTTCATGTTTCATTGTTGCAGTCATCACATTTGGGTTGATTCCCAAAGCTGAAGAATAGGGTGGAGGCAGTCAAGAAGACTGGGGGCTGGCTAGGATGCCCTGCAAGAGTGCAGTGGCAAAGCCTGCCCTGGATTTGGAAAAGATAGGCAGGTGGTAATGCTTGGTGAAGGTATGAACAGAAGTCCATGTTGGAGCCTCCAGGATGTCCCTGGTGGGGACCCCTCTAAGAAAAACTGCAGAGGTGGAGATTACCCTGGTGGAATGTGTCCTGACCCTTTTTGGGGCAGTTTCCCATGCTGTTTGTAGCAGAAATGGATGCAGTGTACTATCCATTTGGAGATTGTTTGGATATGGCCTTGCTCTCTGCCCCTACTGCAAAGCTGACTAGCAATTGGTCAGTTTTTCTAAAAGATTTAGTCCTATCCAGACAGAATCTGAGCTGTCTCTGCACATCTAGAGAGTGCAGGATCCTTTCCCCCTTGTTTTGTGGGTTAGGGAAAAAGGTGGGCAAAATGAAAGGATTGGTTGAGAGCCACAATGGACACCACTTTAGGAATGAAGGATGGGCTAGTCCTGAGTGCTTGTAGCTCTGAAATTCTTCTAGCTGTAGTGATGGCAAGAAGCAAGGCTGTTTTCCAAGACAGGAATTTTAACTCTGCTAAAGCTGCAGGTTCAAAGGGGGGTAGGGTGAGCTTTTCCAACACAAAGTCTCTTAGGCCTTAAGTTGTTAGTCCCTCTTAGGAACTGTTTGATGAGAGGGTGTGAGAAGAGAGGTGGCTCTGTGCTGTAATGAGAAGAGATGGCAGAGGCATGACTTTTGATAGAAGAGAAGGATAGACCTCTGTGCAGTAAGTCTGCTAAGTAATCCAGGATGAGAGGTAGGGAGGGCTGTGCTGTTTCTGCACCCTTATCCTGGATCCAGGTGCAAAACCCTTTCCACTTGTCAGCATAGGATTTTCTAGTGCTGGGGCATCTGGCCTCGCGTATATCATCTAGGACTTGTTTGCTTAGACTGGCAGCTTGAGGAGAGGTCAGGGAATAAACCAGGCTGCCAGGTTGAGGGTCTGAAATTGGGGATGCATGAATTCTCCATTCTTCTGGGTTAGGAGTATTGGGATCTGAGGTAGGTGCCATGGTGGCAGGGGTGACAGGCTGCTCAGCAGTTGGGTACCAGTGCTGGTGTGGCCAGTCTGGGGATATCAGGATTGTCTTTGGTTTTTCCTCCCTTATTTTGAGCAGTACCCTTGAAATGAATGGTAGAGGGGGGAATGCATAAACTGAGAGGTTTACCCACTGGAAGGATACAGCATCCACTTTCCAGGCCTCGCTGTGAGGTTCCCTGGTGCAGAATTTGCTGAGCTGATGATTGGAGTGGGAGGCAAAGAGATACACTTTCGGGGTGCCCCATTTCTGGGTTACAAGGGTGAAGGTTCAGTAGTCTAGCTGCCACTCGTGTGGGTCTAGCAGGTTTCTGCTTAGGTTGTCTGCCAGAGAGTTTAGGGAGCCTGGCAGGAATTGTGCTAGCAGGTGTAGTTGCATGGCTGAGGCCGTGTGCCAAAGGGTCATGGCGAGCCTGCAGAGAGGATAAGAGTGAGTCCCTCCCCTGCTTGTTGATATACATCACTGTGGTGTTGTCTGTTTTGATCAAGTAGAGGCCCCGGGGAGAGTAGGGGTCTGAAAGCTGTCAGGGCATGGTGAACAGCTAGCATCTCTTTTTGCCTGATGTGTAGATGTATTTGATTTGGGCTCCAATGGCCCTGAATGCACCTGCGTCTGATGCGTCTGTGGTGTGGATCTGGGCAGTGTGGGGTTGAGTAGGTAAGTCCCTTGTTGTGGTTGCATGCTGCTGCCCACCAAAGAAAATCTTTCCTTACACAAGGTTTCATTGGAATGATAGTTTCCAGGTCTTGACAGTGTTCACACCAAAGGCTTTTTAGGTACCATTGTAGTTTCCTCATATGCAGTCTGGCATATGGAATGAGTAGAATGCAAGAGGCCATGAGCCTTGCAGATTTTCCTTGCAGATAACTGGGTTCTGGTGACTAGTTGAGAGAAGTAGCCTGTCAGGTAGGCTTGTTTTTCTGGAGTACGGAATGCCATCTGGGATGCTGTGTCCGGGCTTGCTCCCTGGAATACAATTTTTTGTGTGGGTACTAGATTTGATTTCTTTTCGTTGATAGTATACCCCAGGGAGGTCAGTAGGGCCTTTACAAAGGTCAAGTGCTGTAACAGCTTTTCATGTCTGCCTGAATCAGGCAATTGTCTAAGTAGGGGTAATTTTGAATACTTCTTTGTCTGCAAAAAGTAATGGCTGGAGCAAGGCATTTTGCGAAAACTCTGGGAGCAGTGGATAAGCCAAAAGGAAGCATAGAGAATTGAAAGTGCATAGATCCTGCCTTGAAACATATATATTTCCTGCAGGATTCCCTGACTGGGATGTATAGGTAGGCCTCTTTTAGGTCTAGAGTGGCTAACCAAGCATCCTTGGAAAGCTTAGGAAGAAGCTGCTGGAGGGTGAGCAGAAAGGTGTTTGGAATGGATAGATTAAGGATTGAGTGCCCTCTTTTCTGGGTACCAGGAAGAGTCTGGAATAAAAACCTTGGCCTATCTGGTCTGCAGGTACATGCTGTATTGCCCACATGGAGAGCAGGGAAAGGACTTGCTTTTTGCCCTCTGCTCACTGGTTTGGAGTTAGATCTGGGAACCCTTTTGGGGTTGTCAGAGTGTGGAAATAAAATCTGTATCCCAGGGACACTATGTTGAGGACCCATCGGTCATTGGTAATAGAGGCCCAGTTGTTTGCATGGAAGGACAGTTTTCCTCCTAGGGGTACAAGCAGGTGGGCAGAGTTAAGGGGTGGAGGTGTAAAGTCATTGTGAGTTCTTACCATAAGGGGGTGGCTTAGCACTCCCTCTTTTTGAAGAGGAGGAACTCCATTGCTTAGATCTCTGCATTCCCTGGGGCTGCTGTCTGGGGGGGTCTGCTTCCCCTGGGTCTAGGCTGAGCTGGCTTAGAGGGGGGCCGGAAAGGACCAGTGCTTGAAGGGGCAATGCCTACTGAACCTTGGAGGCTGGACATGTAAAAAGTCTTTAACTGTCTGCATAGATTTAACTTTTCCTTCCATCTTTTTAAGACTTCTGCCTTGGTGCCAAACAAATTGTCTTTGTTCAATGGTGCATCCAATAATTTTGATTTGACATGGTCTGGCAAGGTCTGTTCCTTAAGCCAAGCATGCCTTCTAAGGACAGAACCAGTGACTGCTGCCCTGCAAGATGCTTCTAGGGCATCAAAGCCACAATGCAAGGTGTGCTTAGTAACTTGGCTTGCAGAATGCATAAGCTCTTATAATTCTTTATTTTCTGCACAAGCAGGAAAGGGAGATATTTTTTGTTTGAGGATTTCCATGCCATATTGCTAATATTTCAGCATGTGGAACTGACAATTTAGTGCTCTATTAGCATGAGTAGTAGAGGTGTATACTTTTTTACCCTATCTGTCTAAAGCTTGGGAATCCCTGTCTGAGGGAGTGGTATTCTTAGCTGAGGTTGCTTTAATTCCTTTAGGTCCTTAAGAGATGACCTCTGGGTCAGCAGTAGGATTTTTGAAAAGGAATTTGTGAGAGTCAGGGACTCTGTAGTACCTGTCAGGTTTCCTGGGAGCAGGAGGAAGGGTGTCAGGAGTCAAACTGGATTCCATAAAAACAACATCCAGGACAGGAGGAATGGCCAAAGGTCTGTGTTGTGGTAAATCCAAGAATTCCCTGAGTCTCTTTTTGACTGAGGGTAGTCCTGACATTCCCACTGGAAATGCTCCCTTAAAGTATGAAGGGTTTCACCAAATGAAAAATCCTCGGGTGGAGAGGCAGAAGAAATGGATTCCTCTGCATCAGAATCCTCATAAGCAGAGAGGAGTTGCATGTCTTCATATTCAGAAGCATCAGAGTCATTGGACTCCTGTTCAGATAAAACTACTGGAGACAAGTCTTTTTTTTTTTTTTGGAAGGGGTAGCCTGGCTTCCCCTAATAAGTATAATAAGGTCTAATGCCATTTTAAGCATTTGAGATTGAGATAAGGAAGCAGGTGCTGGAGCTTGGATCATCATTTTTTGGGCATAGTTCATACCCTGGGCCTTAGAAAGTCAGTAGTTTTAGAAAGCAATGAAGATGTGAAAGAAGTCATCGGTTTGTGTCGAGTATCAGTACTGCAAAGTACTTCCTCGGAAGCCGGAGCCTGCTCAGCGGCTCCAGACCCATCCAAAGTAGAGACATCCGCAGGATCCTTAGTCAAAAAAGAGTCTCGCTGCATATCGGACTCCGAAAGGGTCTCGGTAATGGCCTGCGAATCCACAGAAGCGGGCATCAGGATCTGCGAAAGAACTGATGACTAGCTCAATGGAAGCATCGTCGGCAGTTTTGGATCTGTATGGTCTGTCTCTGTCTTTATCCTTAAGTTTTTTTCAGAAGATCGGTAGTCAGATGGCTCACCCAAGCCATATCGGAATTCGAGGACTGAGAACGAAAATATCTAGCTACAATAAGGGCCCAATGACCTATAGTTCTGACGTTGAACAAAGCATACATGTGACAGCGAGGGACATCGTAGTCTGGCCCTAAACAGGTGACGCAGTAAAAATGGAAGTCTCGGTGTGGTATTTGCTTTCCACAGGCAAGACAATTGTTAACTTTTTCTGACATCGGTTAGAGCAAGAAAAAAGGATCCCCAATGGGGTACTTAGCTTCAGAAGACTTCAACTTCAATTCGGAAATGAAAACTCAGGTAACGGCCACCCGACACTCATGCAAACTGCTTTTGCTTTGGGCTCCATGGCAAGAAAGACTGATGCAACTGACAACCTGATGTCAGTCCTGGAGCAACAGCAACCGACGCAGAAATACTAAGCCTCTGGTATTCAGGCTGACTGAGGGCTACCCATGGCAGGATAACCCAAATGTGATGACTGCAACAGTGAAACACGAAGACCATCTGGGACCCCTGCAGCCACAGGTGTGCAGCTACCACTGCCATCACTTTGGTGAACACCCTGGAGGCAGTGGTGAGACCAAAGGCTAGTGCTTTGAACTGATAATGATTGGCTCCCAGCTGGAAATGGAGGAACTTCCAAGAGTGCCTGTCCATCTTGATGTGATAGTATGCATCTTGGAGGTCCACTGAGCACATCCATTCGTTTATCTGCAGAAAGGGCAGAATGGATTGGAGAGTGACCATCCGGAATTTTGTTTTGGCAACTGACAGGTTTAAGGTTGAAAGATCCAGGATGGGTCTTAAGTCTCCCATTTTCTTTAGCACCAAAAAGAACCTGGAATAGATGCCTGATCCAGATTGGTTTGGGGGGATGGGCTGGATGACTCACTTTTCGAGCAACTTGAAAATCTCTACTGCTGCCTCATCCCATTGCGAGTGTGGGACATCCGGGAAGTGTTTGGGAGGAATTGGGGGTTGAAGGAAGGGGACTGAATATCCTCTGGATATAATTTGCGACACCCAACAATCATCTATAATTGACTCCCAGGCTATTGGGAGCAGAGAGAGACGTCCCTGATTGCCTCCAGTGATGAGCAGCCAGACAACCCTTCAGGGTTGCTGTGAGGGTCTGTTTGGGAAAGAATCCCAAGATTCCCCAAGGTTCTTCAGACCCACTTTGCCATGAGGATGGCGTCTATCATATCCCCCTCTGCCTCTGGGGGAAGGTGATTCCTGAGCTTCATGGAAAAAGCCCTGAGATTTTCAGAACCACATCTTCTTCACCCTATACTGATTCTGGGAAAAGGATCGTTGGAGGGTTGAGAAGCGAATCCCAATGGCAGACAGGGTCTTCCCATCTTTCTCACTCTGGACTTGAGTGTCTCTGATAGTCTTACCAAAGAGTGTGGTACCGTCATTGTGGCATTGGTAAAAGACACCTTGAAGGGCTCCAAGAATGCACACAGCCAGTGCCTAGTGTGACGCCTAATGGCAATGCCAGTTCCAGCCACCTTAGAGGCGCCTACAGTAGTGTGTGACAGGAGCCCATGGACATGTTGGGCATAGAAGTTAGGTTGGCCATACAGGAGGAGAACACTTTCTTCTCCGCTGACATGGACTCCGGGGCAGACTCAGCGACGTCCTTGACCAGGTCCCACTGTAGTCTGATGACATGTGCCATGTAGTTCAGTGGTCCGGCGGATGAACCATAGAGCTCTCCCAAGCGAGCTCTTTCTTGGTGGCCGCCACAACCGCCATAGCATCAACTGGAAATCCCTTAGATTAGTGTTGCCTGTCCAAAGGGGTGCTTAGAATTTTGTCAGGGCACTTGGGAATGGGCTCCACCTTGTACAGCTCCTTTCATGCCCGAGAAGAAATTTAGTCCATGAATGGATCAGTGGGAGGAGACACCCAGGAGGTAGAGGGTCCTGCACCAAATGCCTCCAAGAACACTGACTCATCTGGGTTGGGTTTTTGGACAGAACACCCCTTCCATGCTGGCGTAGGATCTCCATGATGTCTCAGAAAGAGGGATCATCTGGAGGTGACTGGTGGGAGCCTTCCCCTTCTTCCAAGTCGGTGTCTTCTGTGAGGTATTCTGGCAGGGAGTCCAAGTGCCTCCTTCTGCACATACATTTCCAAGGGAGCTCCTCAGGGAGGGACTCTGCAGAGGACTCAGAAAACTCAAGCCATTCCCATGGGGGACTCCCTGTGGTGGAGAGGTGGCAGACTGTCCCTGAGGGAGCAGGATGGCAGATTCCAGACCAAAAACAGAGGAAGCCAGGATGGACTCAGAGGAGGACAATGTCAAGAGTCTCGATGGGGCTGAGAGAACCCTCTCCACCACATCAAAAGCAGAGGGAGAACAAATCCCCAAAGCTGGTAGTAGTACTGCATCAGTCGCCCTCTGCATCAACAGGGGAGCCAGTGCCAAGACTCACAATGGAATAGCCGACTCCGAAAGTATCGAAGCTGACACCATCCCCTCAGATTCGGTGCTGAGACTATGGCTCCGAGTCAGACATCTCCGAACTGGTCGGTGGTGAGCCACTCAGGGCAATGGTCGGCGTCAAGGTACCTGGGAACACCGGCACCAACCCCTCGATGCCAAGAAATCTTGGACCCGCAGATTCGGAAAGCAGGGGTCAGATTGGAGAAGGAGCAATCAGGGGGAGAAAGGCAGACTGTATGCTCCCAGCCCCAGAGGGGGAGGGGCAGGCAAGACTCCCATCTGGATCTGGGTCCGGATGAATTTCTGCATCATCATCCTGTCCACCTTGGCTTCAGAAAAACTGCTGGTGGACTGGATGGAGAAAGCTACAGGTACAGGTCTGGTGTGGTGCTGGGGAGATGCCGAGAAGTGGGACTGGGCCCAAGACCTCCAGCTCTGTCAATGAATGAGGTGACTGGAGCCGAGGGGAACTTGGGTTGGGACCTGGGTGGGATTTAGCCAGGGCTCAGCCGAAGAAACGTGGGCTGGGGACCACTTTTTGGGCCTGTCCCACTCCTTGTGGCTGGTGATGTTTGTCCCTGTCCTTCTCGGCGGGAGATTCAGTCCCAGAGGCTGGGACGAGGAAGAAGAGGCCAAGGCGTCAGGAGGAGGAGGATGAAGATCAGAATAAGTTTGTTCCTCCTGTTGATCAATGTGGGGGGGGGGGTTAAAGCCCGCGCAGATCGAACAGGAGGTGTCTAGGTGCTGAACTCCCAGACATACAATGCACACAGTGTGCCCATCAAAAGGGGGGAGCTTATAGCCAAACTCTGTGCATTTCTGAAAGCCTGGCTTAGGGGTTTCAGCCATGGCATGTGGAAACTTAAACTCACACCCATGCTAGACAGGAAAGCGGGAAAGAAGAGCAAGAGTTTTTTTTTTTGTTATAGAGAGAAACCTATGCCTTAGCTCAAAGGACAAGGGTGGGGTATAGAACTAAGAGAGATAAGAAAGATGAAAAAGAGAAGAAAAAAGACCAGAAAAGCTTTCACTTACCCAAAGAAAACTCAGAGCTAACATCACAATGCTAACTGAATACACAGCAAAACGAGATCTGAGGGGAGGCGGCAGACAGGGGTATTATGGGTAAGGAAGGAGCTTGAATCTGATGCTGGAGACTGTGGCCAAGTCAGATATGTGCCGGATCTATATTCCCACAGGTTGAAGACCAAATGAAAATAACTTCAGATCTGTAGTTTAGATCTGTATATTTCAACCTTTCACAAAAGTTCAGTCCCTAACCTTATCAATAAGGCAACACTTCCTGACTCAACAGCCAGCTTCTATTTCTAGGGCCTAGTCAGTCTTAATACATCCTACCTGCCACATGACTAGCACTGCACCTAACCTCCACAATTCACCATGAGGAACATGTTAAACCCATTATAATGGATTCAAGTAGCTTTTTTTCAGGTTAAGCCCAGCTGGGCTATTTAAAGCAATTGTGTATAATCTGTAGTGATCTCATTTCATGCAAATATTTCAAGCTAGAGTCCGACTCCACTCCAATTACAGTTTTTATCAACATACGTATTTATTTTACTAGCCCATGTCCCAGCACTATGGAAACAAGGCTTTACACCACCGATTTATAAAGGAAGTTATAACAAAAATGTTTTACTTCTCTTTGATCCCACTCCCTGCCAATTAGCCCACTCAGCCATCAGACCCAGTTGTTCCCTTTTTATTGAGGGTGAGTGTTGGTTGGGAGGGGGGTATCATTTTGGCAGACAGCATGTGTGGTTCATGGTTTTAAACTTAACCAGACTACCCTATGTGTGTGTTTGGCTTCACTAGAGAAGGCAGGATGTGCAATGGTTGCCCACAATAGGAGCTCACTTCTACAAGGGATGTGCAGAAACTCTTCCCACCAGTTTTGAAGCACAGATTTCCCTGGTTTCCATCAAAGACATTGAAAAATCCTCATGTGCTCAGTCTGTCCAACCTCCATACCACAAGACAGTGGGAGGTGGACTGAACCCCTTAACTCCTCCCTGTCTCTGACTGGCTCCTCCAGTGCTGGGACCTCTAGTAAAATTGTGGTCACTTGGGTCAAAACCAGAGCTTCATCCCTTTGTGTCATGCAGCCAGGATTCCTCAGTCAAAACTGGGTAAACAAGCAGTCACCAACACATCTAACAAAACACAATGTGGCCAGCACTGCTCTATTCTCTTGCATAAACATATTTACACTGAACCTGACAATGGTAAGTGTGTTCACACCATGTTTCTCAAATTCTTCAAGGCCTTTAAAACAAATCAGTTGCTCCCTTATTAACATCCCCGGTGAATTTGAAGTACACAATAGCATGCTGGGTTGGTCTGAAAACCACCTCTGTTGAAGAACACGAGTTGTCAGGTGGAAGGTATCTTGTCAGTTTACACCTCATAGGGTCCCTCCTAGGCTTAGGACACAGACCTCTTCTTTCCTTTACATTGCTGAATTACAGTCAGATATCAGGCAACATAATCTCACAGAGGTTAACACTGTTGCTTCAGAGCACTTTTTTCTCCACTTCAGTTCTCAGCTAGGGTGTCTCCTATATGAAGTCTTCACATACTCATGACCACGTTGGTTTTCACGGACTGTGTTTGTGTCCTCCCTCACAACCTGGAAAATGATAGCCCTCAAAAATTCCGGTAATATAAGTATGCCATAATGGTGTGTGTATGAGCATGTCCATATATGTGTGTCTGTCCTCTGATGGGCTGGTATCCAGTCAAGCATAACTTTCACTGTCTTGCACCTGAGTGCCAGGAGATGCTTCAGGTCTCCTAACTGGAGAAAGGATTGTTCAGATACTGTGGTGAATCATCAACCATGTAGTGCGCAGAAGTTTGTATGCTTACCTGCTCAGGCAATTCACCATTTATAAAAAGAAGTTATGTTCTTACCATAACATTCCATCTGTGTTGTTCATCTTCATTCATTCATGACTGATAGGTCTTGGTTCCATCCTCGGAACCAACTTGGCCAATATAGCAAGCTTGTGCCAGCCAAAAACTTCTGAGCTATGGTTACCCATAGTGCCCATTTCCTCAGGTCGAGTTAGCCCATAAGGAAAGAAAGCAGAGGCTTTGTCTGAGGAAATACCCTATCATGTAATCAGGACCAAATCCGAACCTACAGGAGTCTTTCGGAGGGAGAAGGAGGGTGGGATGTCATGAATGATCAACAACACAGATGGAATGTTATGGTAAGAACATAACTTCTTTATCTGATGTTAATTTTCATTCATTCATTCATTCATTCATTCATTCATTCATTCATTCATTCATAACAGATGGGGACAGAGTCCCTAGCTACTTTATATCCTGGGAGGCCTTATGGAAGGATATTCCTGAGCACCATTGAGCCAAAGGATGCTCTCCCCTGGAGACCAAGTCCAATTTGTAATGAGTGGCAAAGGTATGAGGAGAAGTCCAATTGGCTGCTGCACAAATGTCATCCATAGAAGCTCTAGAATGAAACGCTACTGAAGTAGCAACTGATCTGGTTGAATGTGCCTTTATTTTCGTAATAAAACTCATTTGGTTCTGTTGATAGACAAAGGAGATACATTCTCTCAGCCACTTTACCAATGTGACTTTAGAAACTGATCTCCCCAACTTGGGTCTTGAGAAGGACAGGAATAATTGGTCAGATCCAATGAAAAAAATAGCCTTTAATGTTCACCAACACAGTAATAACAGAAATTCACAAAAAAATCAGTGTAGCGGGCTTTCACCCAGTAAAATACTAGGCTTCTTCAGAACAAAGAAGTATCCCCATCCAGTACATTTAAATAGTGCAGCACAACCAATCACATCCATAAATCAAGTGTGCATACCATCAATTAATTACCATGGACTAACCTAATTAAAAGCATAATGAAGATGAATTGCAGCTCTAGTATTCAGAAAATGTATGTTACATCCACTCTAAAATAGAGGTGTATTTGGTTTAAACCTTAAAATCCAGTTCATAAAATCAATGTCATAACCCTACTATAGCAATAAATATTCTATTAAATAAAAATAGGAAAAATGCATATATAAAATACATCAATCATTCAGAACAATAAATACAATACTGATAACAGCAAAATATTTAGTAAATAAATAAAAATATAAATATAAATTTTACAATTTAACAGCCCTGACATTGATTTTATGAATTGGATTTTAAGGTTTAAACCAAATACAAATTATATTATAATATATAATATAAATTACCAAAGGGTAAAGGAAAGGGAGGAGCTGTACCAGCAATAGTACTAAGAAACACCAGAAAGGTAAAAAGGGCAGGAAATTTTCACTTGCACAAGAAGTAAAATATCAGAAAGTGTAAATGACTAAGAGTAAAGGAGTTATAAGTGATTATAAAGGCAAAAGGTCAATATTTAGAAAAAAAAAAGACAGCTTGAGAGCTGGCCTCATGCATCTTGAAACTCTATGTGGCAAATGAGATCTGAGGAGATGAGGAGAGGGGCACTATGGGTAACCTTAGCTTGAAAGTTTTTGACTGGTGCAAGCTATACTGGTCGAGTCGGTTCCGAGGATGGAACCGAGACCCATCCGTCATGAATGAATGAAGATTAACAACATCAGATCAAATCTTTACCACCTAGGAACTCTGGTTTCATCAATAAAGCCTCCTACCAGAATCAGTGATTTTGCTTTTCTCCTAAATCTCCCAACACTAACACAGCACAAGCCAATAGGATGAACCAAGTCAGCTTACTATATTCTAATCCAATCAAAACAACCCTAAAAAATTCTGGACTGCTATAAAACTCAGTGTCACAATTGACAACAACATGACATTCATTAAACATTTATCCATAGTAATAAAAAAGTTCATGTAAAACTAGGTTCTCTATACAGAATCAAACCATACCTTACCAACTCCACAAGACAATCTATTGCCAGGACTCATCTACTTTACCCTACTTTATGCCTCTCCCATCTTCACCAACCTGAAGAAGACACAACTAGCAAAACAGATTTGCTACTTGCTCCCCATATATATCCCATCACTGCACTGCTCTACGTCAACTCAACTGGTTAGTTACCAAATCACATAACATTCATTCAACTTATAACTGCCTGTGGCATAGTACACCAATCTGACAAGTGTCCAGCACTCCATAATATACTCCAACCTCAGTCTAACAAAAGACAGCTAAGATCTGCTGACAAATTTCTACAAGTCATTAAAACTAATAACAGTTATGGGGATTCTCTCTACTCCAATCAGATCTCCACGACTTGGAACTCTACCCCCAACACATCCTAACAACTGCAAACCCCTCACAGTTCAAAAAAGACTCACCTAACCAACTTCTGGCTTTGTTCATGTTTATCACTTGGCTGATTATCATCCCTCCTGCACTGTAGATTTCACACCTACACCTGTACTGCCTCCTCTGTACATTTTTATTCTCTTTACCCAACGTAATCTTAACTCACTTCTCTTATTAATCCTTCCCAACTCTACCCTACATTCTCTCTCTAGACTACTGCACTTAATCTCATCCTAATTTTCCTCCCTTGTTCCATGTAATAAATACTCAACAATCTTAGTTCCTCAACAATGCCTAAGACAATGTTTATTTTTACAAAATAAATGTTATATCTACCTAGATGCAATAAACCTAAGTTACAATACTCTTAGCAAATCTTGTATTATCCAGTGTATGTACATGCTTTACTACTAAGATGCATTTTAACTATTTTATATGTATAATATGTGTTCCTTTGCAATTCCAATTGCTGTACTTTGTACTTGCTGTGTTGCATGTTTTGTTTTGCATGTACTGGAGCTTTTCTCTTCGGGTCTCCACTAAAAATGAGCACCTGTCTAGTTGGATCATCCCAGTAAACAAATGTCAAATAAATTGTATCTCTCTTAAAATATTACTACAGCTCAAATTTAAAAACAAATTAAAACCAAACAGCTTGCATTAGCACACAAGACCTTAGATGTCCATCAAACACTAACACTTTACAATGGCACATCTCTTCACTTACTTTAAAGATCTGCACCTTCCCGTATCACAGATTCATGTAGTTCTGAAGTCTACTTTTGTTTCATTTGAAAATGTGGAATGGAGCCACCTGTTACTCATACAAAGGAATCTACAGCTCTTTTCTCACATAATGTAGCATGCAACTCTTATTATCGTAACGGGGACTCTACTGCTTAAAGTCCTATGCATATTTATAAACTAACATTCCTCACCATACTACACAGGGTAAGAAAATACCTCTTAACCTCTTGGCACAAGAAATCTGGACAAAGCATACAATAATGGAGGACAAAGGCCCAAAGAGAGGGACACATTTTAAATATCATTCTTATAAAGTTAGAAAGTTGCTAGAATGACTGGTTTTGTATTAGCATGAATTTTCTGAAAGATATAAAGTCTAAAACTCAAAAGTGTGTCATTATTTACAGACTTCAGTCTTCAGTGCTTTGCCTGAAAATCATTTTTTTTTTTTTTTTTTACATGGAAAAGACCAAAAATATGAAGCAAAAATCTGGACAGTTGACAGGTATGGGAAAGAATAATTACCTCAAACAATGCTATATACCATTTATTCAGCCCATCTTCTATTACTCCTCTCATTCTTCTTCCATATTCACCTGTTTTATCATTTGTTTTCTTACCATATTATCTACTGCTGCAGAGACCTTCTTCCCTCTCTCTCATTACACTACCACCTTCCATACGACCTCATCTTCTATCCTTTTAATCCTTAATTCCTTTAATTTTTAAAAGTATCTTTCTTAAATCCCATTTTAGACAATGGCATAGTACACGTATATCAATAGAACAGAAAATAAACCACAGTAACATTTTTCATACTGTATACATTTTCATTTCAACAATTATTTATTCCAACATTGCATAAATTGCTCAGTTCCTGCCTTCCCTTAAACCACACTCCTCTTCTTGAACATTATTCTACATGTACTGTTTCCAGAAATTCAGCTGTACGCAATTTATTCCTTCACTTTCCAAACGATCATACATTCAGTTATTTTATCTCCTTTACAATATTCAGTACTTCAGCTATAGTTGGTTTAGATTTTGATTTCCATTTTCTAGTCATGACTTTTTTGACAACCAGTAGTATTACACTTATTAAAGGGAAACTCCACCCTCTCATACAGTTTAATTCAATCCTTAGGTTTTTCTTCTCCCTACAAGATGGTTCCAGTATTGTGTAGGTACCAGAAACCTGCTTGCATTTTAAAACTTTTATTTCCTTGCATTGGAATCAAAGGAAGGGAAACCCACCTACTATTTCTTGAAGCTTAACTTCTCACAGACTTTGCGATGGAATTCATCTCAGCCTGCATGACGTATCAGACACAATTAAATCTTTAATTTACCCTGTCGGGTACTGCTGTCAATCTTAGATGGGCAATTAATCCTACTAATGTCAGGAACACAGCAGCTGACAAAAAAAGACAAAGCTGTGGAACTGTTTTCCATTGTTTTTCATGCAGACAGGAAGAGAACGTAACACTCCCCTCTCACAGCAAAACAAATCAATTAGATCAGTCAGGGGTTTAAAGGCAGTTGTCACCTCTTCAAACAAATTTACATAAGCAGCAACACAATATTGAAGTGATAAGCATTAAATGTTGGTTATTTATAATAGTTTATATATTAGGATAACTTAAATGAAAGATTTCTATGACATTTAGAAAAAAGTCATATTTTTTCTTGTAAAGTATCAACACATTTATCATTTTCAAGCCCTCACCCCACCCAGGACAGAAGTGTAGAAAGACAGACAAGTGCAACCCTATCAACTAGTTGCACTGATAATGTCCATAAAAAGGTCTTTTATGCTTTTTTGTGACATCCTCCCTGAGGGGGATGCACATCTAGTACATGCAGAACCATGGTAAGTGATTCCAACTAACTCTGAGTGAGTCCTTACATTGTTTGAGTGCATGAGCATTTTGTAGTCCACGAAGGAAATGTGACCATTGATGGCATAGCTGAATTTACATTAACACACCTTTCCTATGTGCTCTTGCATGAAAAAGTAAAAATACCAACCAAAAAAAAAGCTAAAGTCATGCTGATAAATGCTAAGTGTTTTAACATGAAACTGCACTCACTGGAAACAGTCATCACCCTGTAGGATGCAGACATTTGTGCAGTCATGGAGAACTGGTTCAAGACTGTGGAGAGCACCCCAGCCATAGCATGTTACACCTCCTTTCACACGTTCAGACCACAATCTGAAGGTAAGAAAACTAAAGGAGAAGGTGTATCAATATTCATCAAGGAAAAATACACATCCAGATTGGGTAAACAGTTCCAGAGAGACTTCAGGTGCAATTAACTATTGGTAGGACACCTATTCAAGTCATTGCTACTAGCAACAGAGCCCCCTCCATGAATCAGGACACCCACTTTGCCTATTTGTATCAACTAGAGTCCATCAGGATACATTCAAACACCATGGCTTTGGGTGACTTTAATTACTCTAGCATTGACTGGGTAAAAGACTCATGCTCAAACTCACCAGCCCAAAGGTTCCTCAACTTTGTCAACTCCAGTACCTCGGACCAGCTGGTTGTCACCCCCACTAGGGGTGCCAGTATCCTGGATCTGGTGCTTACAAATGTGGAACACCACTGTAGCACCCCACTGTGAGTTCCTCCCTGGTGAGATCTGACCACAAATCAGTTTCATTTGAAGTAACCATCACACCTGACCCCCCCCCCCCCCAGCAGCAGCAACTACAGTACAAAACTTCTCCAAAGCAGATTATAATCTGCTAGGGGATGGCATAAACAGCTTCACTGCACTTCCCCCAGACAGAACCGGTAACTATGCTGAGTCCTACATCAATGTTCTATACAAGCAGCTGTATAACTGCATTGACTTGGCAGTACTTGTTGGGACCAAAACAAGCTCTTCAAGGAAAGCCAAACCTGCCTGGTGGACAACTGTCATAAACAGGCTTTACAATAACAGGAAGTTGCTGTCCTAGAGTAAGAAGGAGAAAGCTCTAAACTGGAGACAATCCCTCCCCTCAGCTTAAAGAAGCAAATAAGACTTCTTGTGAAGTCCTCCAAGCTAAAGTATGAATCCAAGTTAGCTTCCTCAATTAAGGACAACCATAAGGTGTTCTTCAGTTACATCTGTAACCTAAAAGGTAAGGCCCAGTTTTGCACTGCACTGGTCATTAATGGTAACATACTTCACTCCCTGTCCCTGGCACACGTATCTCATGACATCACCACCACCTGTCCCTTTTCTTGTACCTCTAAAGAGCAGCTCATAAATGCCCTCTCTAGCTAAGGCCAAAAACACAGCATCTATGGGACCTGATAGCATCCCAGTTTGTGTCCTACATGTGCTCAAACAAGAATTAGCATCACCATTGAATACTCTCTTTAATCACACTCTAAGCAGTGGCTTCATTCCTGCTGAATGGAAAACAACCACCGCTATCACCATGCACAATGGTAGTGCTTCTACTGACCCCAGGAATTACAGACCTATTAGTTTGACTATCCTAATCGGCAAGGCCATGGAGAAAACTCATCATAGAGCTTATCAACAAAGATATAGATAATCTCCAAACACTAGATCCTACCCAGTTTGGATTTATCAAGGGGAGATCATGCCTGCTAAACCTGGTGGACTTCAAGACAGTCACCAGGGACCTGGACTAGAGGAAATCTGTGCATACAGCCTACCAAGACCTAGCCAAGGCATTTGACACTATCTCTCACTCAAGCATCATTGACAAACTCACCCAGCTAGATATCAACCCTTATATCATAAGATGGGTTGCGAAATGGCTCACTGATAGAACCCATACATTTGAAATAGGGGAATCCACTTCCATCAGCAGACCCCATAACCAGTGGTGTTCCACAGGGATTGGTGCTGGTACCTTTACTGTTTGGAACCTATTTCTCCGAAGTACTAGCTAAAACCAAAGGACTGTGGCTGACTAAGTTTGCTCATGACTCCAAACTGGGTGTGGTCATAGAATTTCCAAATAATGTCAACATCCTTCAAGAATCCTTACTCAAACAAATGATTCATACCAAAGTCATGGCCTCAAACTCACTGCAAAAAATGCATCATCATCCCTTTTGGAAAGAGTGATGTACCTGCAAATTACCACATCAATGGCAACACCCTAAGTACACACTCGGTGGTGAGAGATTTGGGAACTCAGGTTGACAGCAACCTTTGCTTTGATCACTGCCTCAAGAAAAAGGGAAGTTATCACCTCTCTGTACTCTTCACTCATTAGGCCAATAATGGTGTACAACCCCCCTTCTGGTATGTACCTTTCAAAGCACCTGTAGTAACTGGAGGGACCACAAAGGTTCATCACAAGGAAAATGTAAGGTCTTCAGCAGCTATCCTATGTGGCTCAGCTGAAGTCACTGTCTGTTTATTGTACTTCATACAATCTACTTGGAGGCGATCTCTGCCTTGCATATAAGGTGATCTCTGTCCCCGCTTTATTGGAAATTCTGCACATCTGTAAGTCAAATGGCACATGGGTTACCTGCGCTAAAGAGCTAAACCTGTTGTGAGACATTAATAGAAGCTGATGTCGAGACAGTTTGTCTCTCAGAGGTTGCCACACCTTTGGAATAGACTCCCATTTCATGTCAAACAGAGCACCTCAATGGCCCTCTTCAGACACAGTCAGGATGATTGGATGGGTAATCATAAATTCACCCTGGTGGTTCCACCTGTGTCCCTCTTGGACAGGGGCAGTATGTGCCAATCATTGCAACAAAGGCAACATTTTGGCTAGGCTTGTAAGGGCCCTTGGGCCATTAGCCTAGTAACTTCCTATGATCCTATTACTATCAATAAGAGTTCCCAAGTCCCTTATAACCAGGTCTACTCTAATCTTGAGTTATCAGTGTTGTAATTTGCAGGGGTAAATATTTTGACAAAGGGTATAATAATGCATTTTTGTGCAGTGAGTTTTAGGCCATGGTTTGTCCCCAGTTATTAGAGGCTAGAGGGTATCTACTGGGGAGCACCTGATCGTCTCAGAAATGTACAGATTCTGTCCTCTGCTTGTACCTTATTGTTCTTGTTAACACTTTTGAGTTAAGGTACTATTCCCTGCTCTTTTATCTTGGACTTTGGTAACTACTTCAACCAATTAAATGTTTCTGTCAATTCTTTTCTCTCTATACTTACAGTTTGAGAGGTATGCCTTCAGTTGTAACTGAAATACCATGGATTGACAGGAAAGGAATTTTTTTTTTGTATGTATATTCATATTGACTATTTGGGCATTTTTTTAAGTAGAATTAGCCAGTACAATTGAAAGTTATACTTCCACACAGATGCATACAAGCTTACATACATAAGTAAACAGACATATTCCATGTAAAATTCAAATTTCATTTTACAAAACAAATACAACAAGCAGACAGGTTTTATGCAAAGTCAGGGTATTTATTTATATGACTATTTTACAACTAATGACATCTAGGCATGCATAGCTATTTTCAATGTAATGTAACAGTTGTACAGTGAAATAGTGTAAACTGCAACCGTGAGCAAATGTGATACTTTGTTGCAAACAGACAATCTGCTGATCAATCACAACAATGCAAGGCATCTGTAATATTCACGTATTAGTTTAAGGAGTATCATTGCTCCTAAAACAAAACAAAACAAAAAAAAACAAATAAAAATGGAGGCATTCTTATACATGTTACAAAGCCACTCGAGTACACATATTATTTACATTTACACATTTTACATGCATCCGCATAAATTAAAATTTTTAGGCATGGGCGGTACTGGCCTTCAAGCTTGTAAATGTACCACAACAGTCATTTCCATATAAGTGAAGACTTTCTTTAAAAAAAATTCAACAGTAGTGATTACTTTAATATAATTCGATTTTTTATTTCAGGTGTCACCAAGTTTTTTTTTTTTTTTTTTTCAAAAAAACTGATGATCTCCCACCATACAGTATACGAAATTTATCTGTCGAGTTTTATTATTTTGCTCTTCAAAGTTATAGTTCTATCTTGCTTTCACTTCCATTTCTTATATTTTTATCTATCATCTTGCTTGAATTCCACTTCTGCATTTTGCCAAACTGTGTAACATTCGCTCAGAAAGTGGTATATAATACTTTATTCTATTTTCCATTTTATTTTGGTGACTCGTACTGTGGAGGTCAGGTTATGACTGAGAAGAGTCAGCCAGTCCACTTACATTGTTACCAAACTGAAGTTAATATGTAAATAAACAAATAGCTGAATAATGGAAGTAAATTAAATGATTTCATACAGAGATTAAGTGTAATTTATGGAGACTTAGAGAGTACAGTACAAATCCATTTGTTTGAATTTTTTATTAAGATACACAATTAAATGTTTGTTTACAGGTACCATGTAACCTGTGTGCACTGTTGGCACTCTTAAAGGACATAAAACACAGTAGGTGGGTACTCAGAAATTAAACATAACATACTGTGTGAGGCTAAACTGCAATAAGTGTTATCAAGCTGGGCATATCCAATTCAAAGATATCTGTAGCACAATCATGGAATATGAAAATTTATGTGGCCATCAGTATGTACTTTCATAAACACCATATTTGTGGTTGAATGTGAAAATATTTTGTTTTGGTATGTGTGACTATGGATGTTATTATCAACCATGTTTAATTATAAGATGTATACATATGTAAGTAAATTGCCTATGTGCATGCATACACATAGGCCTATGCATGAGTACCAAGGCAAAAAAGTGTAATGATTTGCATATATACATGCATGTATACATACACATATGTGAGAGTGTATCTAATTACATACCGAGATATGTATGTATGTAACTATGCAGGTCCAAAGGGATTCACAACTTATGTTTTACATTTGCCATTACTTTTTTACTGGATTTAGGTGGTGTTAATGATGATTAATATGTGTGTGTGTGTGTGTGTATCATCACTGAACATACTTTACCGAAAGCGCTTACGGTAAAGTATGTTTAAAAAAAAAACATTAAACCTACTTCTATGCAGGGGGGATGCACCCCTTGCACCCCCCATGTGGTGGGGTTGCGCCCCCCCACCCCCCATTTTAATATTCTCACTCCGGGATTGCACTACAGTGGGGAAAAGGGAATTTTCCCTTATCCGCACCGTAGTACAACTGGCACAATGAGCATACTTATCCGGAAGTGCTGCTTCAGTGAACAGCACTTTCGGTTACATATGCTCGGTGATTTCTGCTTCGGTGGAAAGTGCATTCGGGGATCTGTACGGATCCCATATATAGATATATATATATATATATATACACACACACACACACACACACACATACACACTGTATATATAAAATAAAGTCATGTTATTGATTAAATTTAGAGGTAGTTACAGAAATGTGGGAGTAGATAACACAGTGGAAGACAAGGACAGTACAGGAAGGTGATGCAGGCTAGTTACCACTCAGATAAACTAAAAGTATAATTCCATGTTGTAGGATAACAGCAGAATTATTTGTGTATTTGGGAAAGTGAATTGACAGGAAAAGTACAGTTGTGTACCTACCATAAATGTAGATGTTCGAGTGTATTCACTGTTGCAGTCATTACACTTGGGTTATCCTGCTGGCAGGCTGCCTGCAGTCGGCCTGAATTACAAAGTCCTGGTCCAACGTCGGTTGCTGTCACCTCTTTCTTGACGTCAGTGCGCCAGGGGTATAAAAGATGCAGCCGACACCATTTTCTTCAGTTTTTCTTGCCCCAGATGTCAGGTGCCCCCAAAAGGGTAGGCTGTAAAATTTATGATCATAAAAAAAAAAAAAAAGCATGCACATAACCTTCATCTATAAGCAAATACACCACATAGGTTGTATAGAATAGAGAGGTACAGATAAGTCCCAGCAAAGAAAAAGGGGGATGGTGGGAGGATAATCTGGACTGCAACAGTGAATACACTCGAACATCTACATTTAAGGTAGGTACACAACTGTACTATGTTCATCGTGTTTCACTGTTGCAGTCATTACACTTGGGTTGAATCCCAAAGCTGAGGTTGGGTGGCTGGGCCTAAATAGAGTTTGGAGTGGCTAAGAGGCCCTGCAGAACTGCAGTGGCAAAGCCTGATCTGGATTTAGAGTACAGAGGTAAATGGTAGTGCTTTGTAAAAGTGTGCACGGAAGTCCATGTTGCAGCCTCCAAAAATATCCTTGGTTGGTACTCCTCTGAGGAAGGCTGCTGAAGTGGCTGCTGCTTTGGTAGAATGTGGCCTAATGCCCTTAGGCACTGATTTGCCATGCTGTAAATAGCAGAAACGAATGTAGTGGCCTGTCCACTTTGAAATAGTCTGCTTTGAAATGGCTTTTCCTTGGGAACCTGCAGCGTAAGCCACTAAGAGTTGCTCAGTCTTTCTGAAGGCTTTAGTCTTGTCCAAGTAAAAGCGTAGCTGTCTGTGTATGTCCAAAGTATGCAGAAGTCTCTCCCCCTTATTCTGTGGGTTTGGATAAAAGGCAGGCAAATGTATGGTTTGGTTAAGAGCCACGCCGGACAGTACCTTAGGCATAAATGTCGGGTTTGTCCTTAGAGAAACCCTGTCCTGATGGAAAATAATAAAAGGTTCCACAGCCATTAGTGCCTGTAACTCTGAGACTCTTCTTGCTGAAGGTATTGCTAGGAGAGCGGTTTTCCATGACAAGTATTTTATCTCTGCTGTATTGGCTGATTCAAAAGGAGGCAGTGTGAGTTTTTCCAAGACAAAATTGAGGTCCCATGTAGGTATTGGAGCTCTCCTTGGAGGTCTTATGTTTTTATGTTTTTGGTCCCTCTGAGAAACTGTCTTAGCAGTGGATGAGAAAAAATAGGTGGGTCCGTATTGTAATGAGCTAAAATGGCAGAGGCATGGATCTTAATTGATGAGAAGGATAGGCCTTTGTCCAGCATCTTAGGTATTGCAATATCTGAGGAATATTTGGTACAAGCGAGTCAATTCCCTGCGCTTGGTTCCAAGCACAGAATCTCTTCCATTTTTCTGTATAAGATTTTCTGGTGCTGGGCCTCCTGGCCTCCAAAATAACATCCATAACTGCTTTAGAGAGAGGTGTGTTCTGAAAGATTACATTATCCACCAGGCAGCCACATTTAGGGCTCTGAGTTGGCTGTGCAGGATCTGATTGTTCTGTTGGGTCAGCAAATGAGGTATTAGAGGCAATGTCCAGGCTGGGCCTTGAGACAAGCTCTTTAGGATTGGGTACCAGTGCTGGCGTGGCCAGTCTGGGGCAATCAGTATCATTTTAGGCTACTCTTGTCTGACCTTTAGGAGTACCTTGGAGAGGAGAGGCAGAGGAGGGAAGGCATATACTGTAAGGGCTTTCCATCTGAATGAAAGAGTGTCCACTTTCAATGCTTGCTTGTGATAAGTCCGAGTGCAGAATCTCTGTAGCTGGTAGTTGTGAGGGGAGGTGAATAGATCTTTGTCTGGGCATCCCCATTTCCCTGTTATCATGTTGAAGATTTGTGGACCTGGTTTCCACTCGTGAGGATCCATGAGGTTTCTGCTTAGTTCGTCTGCCAAAGTATTTGCCTTTCCTGGCAGGAATTGTGCTTGCAGATATACTTGATAAGTCCATGCTGTGTTCCACAAAGTCATGGCTTGCCTGCAGAGGGGACAGGAATGTGTGCCCCCCCCTTGCTTGTTTATGTACCACATGACTGTAGTATTGTCCATCTATCAGTAGTTGTCCTGGATGAAGTAAGTCCTTGAAGGCTGTCAGGGCATTTTGTACAGCTAGCATCTCTTTTTGATTGATATGAAGATGCATTTAGTTTGTGGGCCATGTGCCCTGAATACATTTTCCTGCCATGTGCGCCACCCAGGCATAATATGATGTGTCTGTTGTTAATGTCTGCCTGGCAGTCGGTAAGGTGAATGACTGTCCCTTGTTGTGGTGACAGGCCTGTGCCCACCACTGAAATTCCTGTTGCAGGCAGGGAATGAGAGTAATTACTGTTTCCAGGCTGTGGCAATGTTGAGTCCAAACACTTTTTAGATACCATTGTAGTTTCCTCATATGCAGTCTTGCATATGGAATTAGTAGAATGCAGGATGCCATGTAGCCCAGAGCCTGCAGAATTTTTCTTGCAGATAACTGGGTCTTTGTTGCCATGAATTTGAAGTACGAAGTCAGATGCCTTTGTCTGGTTTGAGATAAGCCATCTGGGCAGTTGTATTTAAGCTTGCACCCAGGAATATTAACTCTTGAGAGGGTACTAGTTTTTATTTATTTTCGTTTACTCTGTACCCTAGGTAAATTAGTAATCTTTTTACAAATGCCAGATGCTGTAGTAGAATATCTTTGTTCTTTGCTTGAATAAGGCAGTCGTCCAAGTATGGATATATTTGAATTCCACTTTGTCGGCAAAATGCAATTACTGGTGCCAGGCATTTTGTAAAGACCCTGGGCGCAGTAGATAAGCCAAAGGGCAGTGCAGAGAATTGGTAGTGCATTGAGCCAGCTATGAATCTGAGGTATCTTCTGCAAGACTGTCTTATTGGGACATGCAGGCATGCCTCTTTGAGGTCCAAAGTTAAAAGCCAAGCCTTCTTGTCCAGCATGGGCAGAAGCTGCTGTAGAGTCAACATTTTGAATTTTGGGATGCCCAGAAAGGTATTTAGAATAGACAGGTCCAGAATTGGTCTCCAGGCTTTGTCCTTTCTTGGTACTAAGAAAAGTCTTGAGTAAAATCCTTGTCCCTGCTCTTGTTGTGGCACTGGCTGAATAGCCCCCATGTCCATGAGAGATGAAACTTGTTTTTGTGCCTCTTGCCACTGATTGCGTGACAGGTCTGGCATACCTTTTGCCTTTGGAAGGGTGTGAAAGTGGAACCTGTAGCCCTGAGAGACTATATTTAAAACCCATTTGTCCTGGGTGATCTTGTGCCAGTTTTGTGAAAAAAGTGCTAGCTTTCCTCCTAAGGGTGCTGCCAAAAAATAAGTGCTTGGCATTGGCAGAGGGAAGTCATTGGGACTGTTTTCTATAAGGCTGTGATTTGTCTTCTCTGCTTTTGGAGGTAGAAGCCCCCCATTGTTTGGGCCTGTATGAGCCCTGGGGCTGTTGCCTGCCTCTAGGGTGTCTGAATCTGCCTCTTTGTGGTCTGTCTGACACTGCAAAGGACCAATTCTTAGAGGGCCAGTTCCTGCTAAATCTGGGTGGCTGTACCTGTAAGAAATTCTTTACTGTCTGCATAGATTTTGCCTTATCCTCCATTTTCTTCAACACCTCTTCTGCCTTAACACCAAACAAAGTAATGGAGCATCCAATAATTTTGCTTTAACATGATCAGGCAGATTCTGTTCCTTTAACCAAGCATGCCTTCTAATAACAGAACCTGTAACAGCGGCCCTACACGAGGCCTCCAGTGAATCATAGCCACATTGCAAAGTATGTTTTCCCACTTGTTCAGCTGCATGCAATAAATCCTGCAAATCTTTGTTCTCAGAACATTCAGAATTTGTCAACATTTTTTGTTTTAACAAAGACATTAAGTACTGCTGATATTTGAGCATATGAAACTGACAATTTAAAGCCCTTACAGCCAAGGTAGCAGAAGTGTAAACTTTTTTCCCCCATCTGTCCAAAGCCCTAGAATCTCTATCTGAGGGGACAGGGTTTTGGGCAGAAGCAGCCTTGACCCCTTTGGAACCCTGTGAGATAGTTTCTGGGTCAGCAGCAGGGTTTTTGTAAAGAAATTTATGGGAGTCTGGGACCCTGTAGTATCTGTCTGGCTTAACAGGTGCAGGAGGTAAAGAGTCTGGAGACAGCCGGACTCTGAAAAAACATCATCTACTATGTCTAGAACAGGGGGAATTGCAAGAGGTCTGTGCTGAGGAAGTAAAAGAAAGTCTCTAAGTCTTTTCTTAGACTCAGAATAATCCTGGCTCTCCCAATGGAAATGTTCCCTCATGGTATGTAGGGTTTCCCCAAATGAATAGTCCTCAGGAGGAGAAGCTGAAGGAATAGAATCTTCAGCATCAGAGTCCTCATAGGGAGGAACAGAATATCCCTGATCAGAAGAGGAATCAGAGGAAATGGAAACCTGATCAGAGGAATCATATTCAGTGTCTTGCCTAGGCCTCTTTTCAGGAGGGGAATGGGAACCCCTGATGAAAGTAATTAGGTCTTCGGCCATTTTGAGCATCTGTTTCTTAGGCATAGAAGTCTGTCCTGGAGAATGCTGTACTGGTTTCCTGGTCTTTAAAACTGTTTTAGACTTTGTCTTGGATGCTGAAGTAGGCTTTATATAAAGTTGTGTAGGTCTGAAGACACCCTCAGAAACCGATGCCTGCTCAGCGGCTCCAGACCCATCTGAGGGATTAATTTCCAAAGAGCCAACACCTTGTGTATCCAGAGGCCTAGATGTCTCCACGTGGGAGTCAGAGGTGGCCTGTGGCTCTGAGGTAGTGGGAGTCAGGGGCTGCGAAAGCACCTCACTGAGCAGCGGTGAACTGGTGACTGGCCTAGAAGAGGCTTAGTCATTGGTTTTGGACCTCGGATGACTGTCCTTGTCTTTATCCTTGCGTTTTTTAAGAATTCCGGTCGTCGGTTGTTCCGACGGCATTATGTAGTTAAACCTTCTGCCAAAATAATGAAAAGCAAAATCGTACCGACGCTTAATAGTGCGTTGGTTAAATCTAGCAGAAAACTGACAACTAGCAACGTCGTGGTCAGGGCCTAAGCAAGGAATACAGTAAGAGTGGAAATCCTTATGAGGTATTTGCTTCCCACAAGAAATACAATTGTTAACTTTTTCTGACATCGGTCTGGAGCAAGAAAAAAGTTTTGCCAATGGGGTACTTATCTTTATTGAAGACTTCGGATCTGAAATTCGATTTCGAAAATCTCAGGAGTCGGCCGACCGGCACTTACGAACTGCTTATGCTTCGGGCACCGTGCTGCAAGAAAGACTGAAGAAAATGGCGTCGGCTGCATCTTTTACACCCCTGGTGCACTGACGTCAGGGAAGAGGCGACAGCAACAGACGCCGGACCAGGACTTTGGAATTCAGGCCGACTGAGGGTAGCCTGCCAGCAGGATAACCCAAGTGTAATGACTACAACAGTGAAACACGATGAACATCTATGTATTCAGTCTATGAATATTGTACTACCTGCCCTAATATTACTGTATCCCATAAGTCACTATAGTTTTATTACCCCTTAATGTTTAACTACTCCTCAGTATTAGGTCAGACATTTGCACAGACCTAAATGTTACATCACACAGGTCATACCTTGCGCATACTGTTGTGGACATTTGACAAGGTGGTGGCAGTCCTATCCTTGGACTGAGACAACACATCCTTGTTTTCATTTCATGGATTTGGGTATGGAGTGTAGCAGTCTAGGGCTCATCAGTGCAGAGCAATGAGAGCAATCACCAGAGGTGACATAATGAGTGGGAAGACTGTAGAGCTCATCATCAGTGCAGAGCAATGAGAGCATCACCAGAAGTGACGTTGAGTGGGAACACTGTAGGGCTCATCATCAGTGCAGACCAATGACAGTAATCACCAGAGGTGACGTAATGAGTGGGAACACTGTAGGGCTTATCATCAGTGCAGAGCAATGAGAGCATCACCAGAGGTGACGTAATGAGTGGGAACACTGTAGGGCTTATCATCAGTGCAGAGCAATGACAGTAATCACCAGAGGTGACGTAATGAGTGGGAACACTGTAGGGCTTATCATCAGTGCAGAGCAATGAGAGCATCACCAGAGGTGACATAATGAGTGGGAACACTGTAGGGCTTATCATCAGTGCAGAGCAATGAGAGCATCATCAGAGGTGACGTAATGAGTGGGAACACTGTAGGGCTTATCATCAGTGCAGAGCAATGAGAGCATCACCAGAGGTGACGTAATGAGTGGGAACACTGTAGGGCTTATTAGTGCAGACCAATGACAGCAATCACCAGAGGTGACGTAGAGTGGGAACACTATTCGGTCACTGGCATGAGATCTGCAGTCTAGTTGTCAAGGCAATGTATTTTGTGTGAGTAGACTTTTTCTCATTCAGGGGCTGGGGTATGCTTATATAGTTTAGGTCACCCAGAAGTGTACGCAGGCCTTACATAAATAATGTTGCTCATTTATGTCATGCTAAGTCTTCCAGGATGACAGTACTGCACCTGGATATGTTTTTAGGGGTTGTCGCATCTCTGAACTACACAACACTGTGTTATGTGATACTATCATGTAGCAGATCTACGGAAGTGGTTAATAGGTTTGTGAATAACATTCATGGATCTGTTCAATGATACTGGTTTGCTAACATGTGGTGATGCCAAAATGAAAGAAGTGTGCACATTTAGGTTAATAGATTCAAGGGCCATTGATCCAGAGGCGCATTAGTAGGCTAGCCAGACTATCCCATATTGTAAGTGCCTATTGGCATAACTAATTTATATGTAGTTTTAGACCACCTTCCCATACCTGCCAGCCTCTTAGAGCAAGAAATCTAGACAAAACCATAAATAATGGGGGAGAAAGGCCAAACAATAGGGATACTTTTTAAATATTTCTCATACAAACTTAGGAAGTAGATAGAATAACAGATTTTGCATTAGCACAAATTTTTCTGAGGGTTATGATGTCTGAAACTCAAATGTCTGTCATTTTGGTCTGACTTCAACCGTCAATTAGTTTCCAGTGATTTGCCAGAAAAACAGAATTTAATGAGAAACAGACCAAAATTACAAGGCAAAAATCTGGACAGTTGAGAGGTATGCCCCTTTCAATGACAGATTCAGGGGCAAGACCAGGGCTATATTTACAATTGCCCATTCATGCATTTAGGTTATGCTTAAATGGGGTCACGAAGCCACTTGCATTATATCCAAATAAAATCTATTCTGTTCATGGGGATTCTGTGGGATATATAGCTATCTTGCCAGCAGGCCATGTTTATGTTTTGGTAGAAGATAAGGTCTCCTGAACAGGTGATTAGGATGTTACTAGTTCTGCAAATGTGCAGCTGGTGACAGTGGACCAGATCCGTTTAGGCTATGTAGGTTTGGCAGAGATTACCTCTCTAGAGTGTACAGAAAAGAGAAAATGCTTGAACCCCATCTGGGTAACTCAAGAAAGACATACCCTTGTGTGACGGCCGTGCCCTGGCCCAGCAACCAAGGAGCCTCAATCCTCACCACTAACACCAGGGAGGGTGTCTCATAAGAGAGGAAATGATAACAAATACACACAGTAAAGTACAATTTCCCTTAAGTGCACACAGAGATCACAGTCGGTCTAGGGCTGGTTGTTCCCCGGGTCCCCAATAAGACTCCCCACTGGCACAGCTATAGGGTCCAGATCTCAGCCTAGCTGGCAAGCTAACCTCCAGTACCCCCTCTGTCCCACGAGTGCTTTATGTCCCTGCCCAGGAAGCTGACACACACCACAAACACTTTGAGATAAGTATTTATACAACTTCACAGACACTCCTGGGAAAGGCTGACACAGATTCTCCAGCTGTGCCCCTTTACCCAGTCTATACAGTAGTAATTACTGCCACCACCAGCTAATACTTATCAGCTACCCAAAGGCTCTTAAAAGGGTGTCCAATTATTACTGTGCAATATTATTATCCAATTGGAAAGTGTGACTAATCAGTCTAAGGCTTATTAGAGTGGCCTTGTACAATAAACTCTATAAATATGCAATGTACTCTAGAGCTTAACTTAACTCTACACAAACCAGCCACAGGTAAAAGATTTTTTAAATATTTAATAATAAATAATAAAGACACAAGACAATACTACTACACCACAGTGCTATCCAAGAGTTCAGGGATCACACAGAAACTTAAAATAATTCTGCAGTACAGTTCTGACATAACAGAAAAAAACACCAGTCTAATCTTTAGAGTCCTAGCTGTTTCTACAAGAAAACATACTTCTAAAGTAACTTACTTTCATAGAGCAAGGCAGTGCTGAGAGTTGGATATCAAGATAAAAATGCTTTCAGTCTCTCTCTCAACAACAATTTTTAAAATCACTCAAATATTTCTGCTGGGCCCTCCCAGATTACATCATTTTGATACTTAGGTTTTCCCAGTATACACATTACATAATTTTGGCACTTAGTCTGGAGTTCCCAGGCCAACAGGCTACATTATTTAACAATCTAACACCTGCTCAGGAAACTACAACAATAAAAGACATTTCACATGTACACTCTAGTAATTATTCCTCAAGTTAAAACAATAGAAAGAA